>NC_091825.1:145183945-145916445 GCF_038994185.2 Dermacentor albipictus | reverse complement strand
CGCTCTCTGATTTTCCCGACTTTTTCGCTGTGACGGCAGGCCCGAAATAGCATTAATCGAAGCCACTGCCATTTGGTTTGTATCACAACCTCAAACCAGCACTCTTGCCCGCCAATTATTTGGCAGCCACCATCGCGGGAATGCTAGGCCTAGCTACTTCAGACGTTCGCTGCCAGGCTCCTTGCTGTTTAGCGCCGTTATTTTCACTGAAACAATTTGCCACTGTTAGCAATGGCCGCTGTCCACCTTTGTAATCCTAACCGATGGCTTTGAAGCGCAGAAAGCATGCTACGTTGCATAATACTTGTAAGCATGTATATCTACTTATTAAAGAAAAACAAACAAACAAACAAATATAAACGCCTAGGTACACGATACATTTTTGCTAAATTTGAATAGCGCTTAACACTTCTGCATAAAAATAAAAAGGGAAAAGTTTTTCAGCGGTTAGCAAGAGGCCCCGAGTGTCGTATGATCCGCTCGTCGCGTCTGCTTGTCTCTTGTCGTCCGAACACTCGTGTTCCTGGGTGGCTGTTCAGAAAGTTCAGTTGCACTACCGCGCTGAGATTCGCACAAAGCACGCGACCTGGACGGCGGTGGCTCTCAGTTGTGTATTCAACCTTTCTACAGCTTTGCACATTGATTATACTAGAGCTAATGAGAAGTAGGGAATGGGGGGTGGGGGGAGGTACCTGACCTCGTAGTTTTTCTGGGAACGCAGCGAGCCTAAGCACTAGGGAGACAGGAGTTGTATGCCTCATTTAACCTACAGTGGTGCCTTCGATCAGTCAAGCCCGACCAATCTGAGCTCGGTTAAACCGCACACATAGAACTCAACTGGAGAAACCGGGTAGTTTATGACCTGCACGTTAGTGGCCATAAATGACAGAGGAAAAAAAATTACAACTGTTTCAAAAATTTTAAGAGGGTCCCCGTGCGGACGGTCGGGGCGAAGATGTAATTCCCTGCTATAATGATAAACTAGAAGCAAAGAAATTAAGAAAGGAATAAGACGGAAGAAAATTGAGGATTTGAACTCGTGACCCCTGGATGTTGGCCGGATAGATGGCTTAGTCAGTTGGTCCGCCAGGCCCCAGGTTACTTTGAAGCGGCATGGCTCCTGTCCAGAGCCTCGTACTTACGTGGAAAAAGCCTCATGTTGTCCGCAATGGTCAATTTTTGCTGATTGCCAGTGGTTGGAAGGCATACTTTCTTGGAAAAATGGCCGACTGTCGATGAGAGGGAACTCGAGCGGCTCTAGAGACTATGAAAAGCTTGAGCAGGTGCGACGCGAGCGGCGCACGCTTAGCGCCTTAGCGTGGGAAACTCGCCCGAGTAACTATCCTGAGGAATGCTGCTTGCGAGAGTGAAATACCTTTGTCTAATTATGATAACCCTAATATGACTACTTTCGAAAAGAGAACGGCCCAGAGGGCTGTACTATGAGTGCTATGACTGATAATTTTCTATATATTTTTTCATGGGATCGAACGCGAGCGCTGTTCACTTGTTTATGCGTGTAGAAATAGAATGAGAAAGAGTATGAGTTTAAGGGAGGAAAAAAAGAAAGCAAAGGTAAAAGAAAATTACTCAAACATAATTGCAGTGCCGTGGTTCTGAAGCGCACGCGCGGGAGAGAAACTGAAGGAGATATAAATGTGCGTGGCGATGGCGCACACGCAAAAGACTGCCTTAGTAAATTTAGAGACTTGAGAAAAAGTTACCTTGACAACAGATAACATGGCGGACAGCACTCGAATACGACAAGCGAAGTTATTGAGGCATGGAAAATTCCCTTGAACTAAGTATGGTCTCGAGAGAAATGCTTCTAATTATTGCAAATTTTAAAAGATGAGGGAATATAAGATAGTCGCCACGCTTACTGAGAGGATCACGTCCGCACAAGACTACACCAGGCACCTTACTGAGACATGGACCCCTGTGGCCAGCACAAAGCTCCTTGTTCAGCCGGCCGGGCGCAGATCACGTGCGTTTCGATCGCCCAAGGCGAGAGGATCACGTCCACACAAGACTACACCAGGCATCTTACTCGCGCGTGCATGTGTAAGATGCATGTGTAAGATGCGGGATACAAGAGGAGGCTAGGGCAACCGAGAATTGACACTATTTCGTGCAACCTAAACCGATCAGCAAAAACCCGCAAAGGGCGGACAAATTAGGGGATCTCTTACGCATGTAGGGCCGGCCCTCAGGGCCGGAGAGCAGTTTGGATCAGAGAGCAAACAGGCATAGATGATATTATAATAGACATTAAGAGAAAAAAAATGGCGCTTGGCAGGTCATGTAATGCGCAGACTAGATAACCGTTGAACTGCAGAATGGGTACCAAGAGAAGGTAAGCGCAGTAGAGGATGGCAGAAGACTAGATGGAATTACGAAATGAGGAAATTTGTGAGTGCTGTTTGGGATCGGTTGGCGCAGGACAGGGGTAATTGGAGATTGCAGGGAGAGGCCTTTGTCCTGCAGTGGACATGAATACGTTGATGATGATGATGAAACAAACTGAAACTGAGAAATGCCGAATCCTGAAAGTCAGCTTCGCTGCTCTACAGCAATGTCGCGCGGTCAAGCATACCTAAAGCATGCCAGGGCAACTGTCATGGGACATGGTATGTATTCCTTAATTATATACGCTGTGGGTTCTCCTCCGTACTCTTGGGACAAAGGAATGACAACACAGTAGTGCAAACAATCACAAGGGCATTTATTGCACCTTTCATAGATCAATACCTGCTAGCCGAGTTGTTATCCCCAAAACATGCCGATGGGCATGTTTGGGGATAGCGACAAAAGTCTGTTATTTTCGTTTGATGTCGCAGCAGCCTAGTAGTGATGACAGCGGCCTCAAATTTACTGAAGCTGCAAGCCAGCGTTTCAGTCAGCCCCCTCTTCTTGGCAAACACTCACATGGCAGATTCCTCGTTGGTGTTGCATATCCTCTGCATGGTGTTGCACCCATGCAGCACTACCGCATGGGTGCGGTAGTGCTGCAGAAGTCACGGGGCGCCTTTTTCATTCCTGAGCGCTGTTCTCGTCGCAATAATTGTATTCGTGCGGCTGATGTAACACACAGCTTCTGCCACTGTCGGGCCTGAATCGGCCGTGCTGTCGCTTTCCATCTCGTCCTCATCACTGTCGTTAGGCGACACTTCGGCAATAGAGGCAACGATGGCGAAAAGTCGAACCTCGTGGCCAACATCTTTTCTTGGTTGCAGCTGTGCTCCTGAGCAACTTCTTCGCATTCCAAATGCCACACACCGTAGTCAGCGGTAAATTGCTGTCACGTGCCAGCGCCGACTTCTTCGTGTCACATTTGATTGCACGAACAATGTCCAATTTTCCTTCTATGCCGATCACCCGGTGTTTTTTATCCGAGCTTCGTCACGACGCCGAAATTATATTTATGTGCATCACTTCACGCGCAAACGCACAGGGCGCTTGGAGGCCGTTGTTCCGATCTCTAAGGCTTGTTCTGACGGGCCGCCCGATGGGGACAACGCACCGCCGTGATTGCACGCCGAAAAGTGGAAACGCTACGTGCTAACCGATACGCATGCAATAACCTTGTAGTGTTTATGCGGATACAAAACGCATTATGTTCAATGGCCGCTGAGTCGAGCATATTACATTACTACTTTTAAAATAAAACTACTGTTTAAGCGGGTACAGTTTAACAAGGCTTTATTGTATTGTCATGTATGATACATGACGAATGAAGGTATAAAGAGCTGCCCTGAAGTAGCTTGACTAGTTCCAGCCACCTGTTACTAAGGCACGGCGGCCGCATTTCGATGGGGGCGAAATGCGAAAACACCCGTGTACTTAGATTTAGGTGCACGTTAAAGAACCCCAGGTGGTCAAAATTTCCGGAGTCCCCCACTACGGCGTGCCTCATAATCAGAAAGTGGTTTTGGCACGTAAAACCCCATATATTATATTATTGTTACTAAGGCAATAGCATTGACAACTAGCTGGGAAATATTATGACAACAGTGGAAAGAACAGCAACAAAACATATGTTTACAACATTTCGTTTATTACTTGACATGTTACAACAGTATAACCTTGCAAGTAACACTGTGAGTAGGCACTTGATATTAGTTGTGGTGTGGTCTGGCACAGACAAATGGTAACAGTATTCATGAAGCCTTGTGGACAGTGTTGGTCACATACAAGTGTTTCTTCGTATTCAGAAATAATAGTTTCTATTAAAGCATCTTTTGAATTGAGAAAAGTTCACTCTGAAAAGATTATGAATCTTTTGTTGTAACAGTGTTCTCTGCTCTGGTATGTGTGCCTCCACTTTATTATCAACTTCGAAAGGCTAACCTTGAAAGCTGTCACATTATGTTGTTTGTAACGCTACTTGCATAATGCCACTAGCATTGAGTAAAGTTTGCAGTTTCAATGACAAATTTTGAAAGCTAGCATCTTAAGTGGTTCGTTGCGCTGTGGTTTGCCAGTGACTCAGATGTGATCCTCGGCACATGATGCAATTGCCGAGCCTGAGAAGCAGCAGCTTAGCCTCTCATGTTGTGTGTGTGTGTGTGCAGCAATGCTGACGCACAAGGAGAAGGAGGTCGAGGACCTGAAGACCAAGATAGCTGAGGTGATGGCGGTGATGCCCGCCACCAGCACCTACCCGGTGTCACCCGCGTCCGTGCCGCTAGACTCAGAGCTGGTGTCGTCCCTCCTGTACAGCCCCAAGTTCATCACGGCACCTTGCCCCGCCACCGAGGAGAAGAAAATCCCAAAGTCCAACCTGGACCCAAATGCCTCCGTCTACACGCCCAAGATGGTCCCTTCCGACCACTGAGCACTTTTCGCCTCACTCAACCAACACACACACACTCCGACATGCCACCGCTTTCTCTTCTCCCCACCTTGAATGGTTTGTTGTACTTCCCCCCTAAGGTGGCTGGAAATCGTTAAAAAAAAAACATTTGTTGACATACACGAATGCAACATTTATCATTATTAATGGCCCGAAAGCGAAGAGCATATGATGAGGCACTACCATCTGGCACTATCACTGCTGATGGCCGGCGAGGCATCGCAGCAGCAAAAGGATATATATATATATATATATATATATATATATATATATATATATATATATATATATATATATATATAAAAAACGAGTAAAGAACAACTGCTGGTGCCTTGTCCTCTTCTGCCTCGGGTGGTTAATAATCATAACTGTGTCTTCTTCGTAGCTGTGGCCTCCTATAGTTGTGGGAGCCAAGGTGAGCAAACACACGTGCTTTTTTTTTTTTTTTGTGCATGGAGACGGAGGATGTTTGTCACAGACTATCGCTGCATCCATTTCACTGTGCATCCCCCCTTCCCCTTTCCTTCTCACCTTTTTTCTGCCCACCTCTTTCACGCCTGTGTTGTGTGCAAGTGTGTGCATCTCGAGAGCCTACACGGCAAGTGTGAATTTTGTGCCCCTCCACCTGTGCTTTGTGGGTTTCGAAAAGATTGGCCATCATTATCATCGTTATTGCATTTGCTTCTGGGGCTAATTTCTCAATTATCATCAACCCCTGGCCAGCCACTCGCACATTCAGATTGTTCAGATTCTCTCGTCCCTGCCCTCTCTGTTCTTTTGTCTGCTGCTGCGGAAGTGAATGTCATTAAGCTTGTCATTCATGCTCTTTCTTTGCTACGGGGAAGCACATGCTTAATTCGATCTACTGCAAAAAAGCTGCACAATGCTTTCTGGTGTCTTTCTAACACATTGGTGTGAAAGCCTTTCCTGCGTGCCAGCTGTCCCCAGCTTTGCAAGCACTGCTGCTATGCGTGGCTCATGTAATGTCCATGTCTTTTTTGGAATGGACGACTTGCCTGTTCCTTCTTTTTTTCTTTGTATCCTCATTATATCCTTTTCCCCTCTCCCCTGGGCTCTAAAGAGAAAATGCAGTCTTCTTTTTTCTTGTTCCTTTGTTCTTTTTTGTACGCACATTTTAGCTTGTTCACACATCTGCCTGATGGTTGTACAAAAGGGGTAACTTATTTTTTTGTGTTCTCATCATACATGAGTGCCATTGAGAAAAAAGAGCACTTGACAAGGACGGCCAGCCAGCTGATAAAATGTCGCTGTTAGGACAGGAAGCTTGCACTGGGGCAAAGAACCTAGAGTTCCTTCGCACACAGTGAGGAAAAAAAGAAACGACTTGTGCCAAGACAAAGCCTGTCGCACACTTGCAGTTTGCATTTATTTTCTGTTCTTGCCCTAATTTCTTTTTTTATGCTGAACTGTTGTGGCTCGAATATTGAGCCCATCTTATTTTCTTATTTTTTTCCCTCTTTTCTTTTTCAGTACTACTGCTTGTTATTGGACACAACACTGAAGAAAGAAAGGGTCCCAGTGACATTACTTTTTTATTATTATTTCAAGCTTGTCTTTTGGCAGTTTGCTCTTCTTTCACATTCATTGCTATTTTAAGTTTATAAGTTTATGATCAGGTCATGATCTCATTGTCATCTCACATGCATACCATCACATTCATGTACAATACGCGCCTGTTTCAAATGCACCTTTTCCCTGCCCTTTGGCTCCCTGCCCAAGTCCCCCTCCCCGCCCTTGCCATCCACAAATACCCCCTCATGACCCCCTTTTTGTCTAGTCTTGCCCTCCACCATTTCGAGAGGTCACATTGTTTTCTTTTTTTGTTCTTCAAGAAGAAATGAAGAACTAAATTTGGGCAGCTCAGCCTCAATGGGCTATCAGGCCAGCGTGTGAAGAAAACCAAGAATCTGGTGGTATGCTGGAACTTCAGGCATTTTTATTTAATGCATTGGAGAAATGCTTTCATCAAATCAGTGGGTTCTGCAAGTTTATTTTTTGGCTGTACATATATATTCTCCCCCCCCCCCCTTTTTTTTTTAATAGATACTGTGTACTGCTGTATGGGACAGGGACATAAAAGGTTCTCTGAACATTCCAGCGTACAGCTTGCTGAATACAGGGTTTATGAAGTACTGCCAGGTCTTAGAACTCCTTCCAAAGAAATGTGGCACGTATAAATAAAGAACGCGGTCACGATAGCCTGGTCTATCTTAATATAAAGGCTATAGCAGTGGTCTCGCTTCAAGGAACTACCTTGTCTAGAATGTAAAGCTCCGGGAAGTAAGATGTCCATTGAGTGCTGAGCTTTATTGTTTTTTGTTTTGTTTTTTCTTTGCACGGGTTGCAGTGTGCACTGCAGCTGGCATTGTCAACACTGTGTGTTTCGAACTTCACCCCACCCCCCCACCCAACCCCTTCTAGCCCATGTCCCTTGCATCTACTTACGGAGAGCAAGCAGTGGGTTTCCAGCCAATGATGACATCTGTCTGTGGTTTATGTGATGCGCCCTAGAGTAAACGAAAGAGAAAAAACTTTCAAGGAGGAATAAAATGTGGCTTCCTCGGCTGTGCCACTGTCTCGTTTCCCTCTCTATACCATGGTGAAGGAGGACAGGCCAAGGTAAGACGCTGGCCATTGGCTACCGTGTGCACTTGCTGCAGTGGAGCCTCAACGTACAGTGCTGTACACTAGTAAAAGGTATACATGCACAAGTGAATCCTTCCCTCTGGAAAGCATACAGTGGCCAAGCTTCGCAGCAAATGTCTTGTGGTTAGTGGCACTTTTTCTACGCACCTGTGCAGTGCACTGACATAGCCTCAGTCGGCACTTGCGGCTAGAGCACCGGCAGAGTGAAGGTGACACCTTAGACAAGGCAGAAAGTCTTGGACGTCTTCTAAACATAAACATCTTCATGCTTGTCCACGTTTTACACTGTTTTAACTATGCAACTCGTCCACTTGTAACAATATTACAAAACTGAAAAATTCTGTAATAACAGATTACAGCAAATATATATGCACTCGCTTCACAATTATGCCTAGCTCAAGTTAAGGTCTTGCACCCAATGTAAGGGCCATGTGTCTTTCTGGAGTGATTGGACTGTTGCACATTGCAATTGCAGATCATCAATGTGAAGTGCATATTTTGGTATAGAATAAACCATGCTCTACATCATGTTAACAACCTTAATATGCAATCGAAAATCCATCACTGCCGAAAATGACAGTGACGTTTCACTTTGTGAACACGTTTTACCCGCAAGCGTATGGGTGCGATTTCCTTTTTGTGCATTGTGCATAGAATGTTTGCATTGCGACAAGCCACCTAGCATGTTCCTCAGGGGTATCCTGGGCACGCCAGGCTCAGGAGACTTGTTCAGCTCATGCCCGGCACTTGGCGACGGCGGTCAACTCGTGCTTGGCCTGCCACCACTTGCGTTGCTGCTCCGTCCTTCTCACTTGGCACTCGGCCTCTTGATGACCGAGACGAACCGAGTACATGCATAGCACACACACTACCTGTAGCAACTGCCAGAGGAGCTCAACCCAGCGCAGCTCTGCCTACTCTCCTCCTCCGCAACACTTTGCCTCCTTTCTCCTTCCCCGCTTCACTCAATGTCACCTAGGCTTTTCTCTGGGTAGCGTTGCTTTGCCAAGGGCATAGTGATAGACATGCAAAGAAGAGATGCTGTGAAACTTGCACAACGAGCATTGCGATGTTGAAGCACAAGCAGAAAGGGCACGAATGCGGTTGCAGATGCTGCATTGATCTCGACGGTGCAACACTTGGTGTGCCACAGGGAAAGCCGCATGCACGGCGAGCACCGTGGTGTAGAAGCACAGACAGAAAGGGCGTGAGCATGGTCCCGGACGCTACATTGATCTCGACGGTGCAATGCCTGGTGTGCCACAGGGAAAGCACATGTTGCTACACATGCAGAGAAGACGCTGCAAACATGCACATCGAGCACGGCCGCATTGAAGCACGAGCAGAAAGGACATGAACGCTGTCATGGACGCTATATTGATCTTGACGGTGCAACGTCTCGTACCCCGGTGCACATTTCTCTTCTCCACCTCAAGGAACGTTCCTCCTCCGGCACTCGATTCCCTCTCGGGGACAAACATACTATTACGAATTTCACAGGCGAGGCACGTAGACTTGCACGAAAAGAATCTGTATCAATGCGACAGCCAGTTACATTTGCTCATTTACATGACATCGTGGCAGAGGCGAACTTTCTATATCAGCGTTGCTTTGGGATGAGTGTAGAGTTTTAGAGAGCAGGTGCAGTGTTGTTTTATGGACAGAGCTGTACTCAATTTCTAGGTTGTGAGTATAAAGCTTATGCAGTCGAAAATGAAATGCTTATTTGAACATTTAACCGGCTTCAAAATTCAAAAGCTGTCTGCTAGTAAAGTTGATCTCTCTTGGTGCTTGACCATAATGTACCCATAGCTGTGAACTGAGATCATTGTTGCCATCTTTACTAAGTAAAGCTCGACTATTTAATGTCTGTCACCTTACTTACTACTTACTACTACTTACTACATGGAGGGTGCCTACTATTGTAGGCACCCTCCATGGTAGAATTGAAATGCATTTAAACATAGAATTACAAAAATTGCAATGTTAAAGAAGTAAAGTTCAGATAAATAATGCTGCCACTTATTCTTTGTCATGCTCACAACTTTCTGCGTGATATGTTCTGGCATGTTGCAAAATCTGAAGTGTGAGCACAAACTTCACCACTCTGGGAGTCCCCAGGTTTAAATGAACTCATTTTATTAAGTTTAAATGTTAAGCTTTATGGAACCTTATGTTGATGGCTGTATGGTCAATGCATTGCAAGTTTATATTTGACAGCAAGCCTATTCCCAACACCAAGCACAAAAACGCAAAGCAGACTAGTCCAATATACAAGTTAGGTATTTTATTTATTACAATACCTTCGGGCCCAACAGGGGCATTGCAGAGGGAGTGGGGGTAAAAACAAAAAGATTATGCACAAAAAAATACATGCAAAAAGCAAAAATCGTGATGCAGATGCGTGTTCAACGATATGCTTGGTGATGGCGCGTCTTCAACGCAGGCACTAAGGGTTGGAAGGTGGTTCCATTCTGCGCTAGTCTTGGGTAAGAATTAAAAAGCACGTTCATTTTGCAGCTAGGGATGGTAACTTTATGCAGATGATCAACATGTGACAATATGTATGATGGGATTGAAGAAAAAAATTCCTGTTTTAGTGTCTTGTCATGAAAGGGAATGCTGTGGTAAAGACTACAGCGTGCAATTTTTTTACTAACTGCAAGATTAGTTGGACCAAGTTTCGATTTCATTAAAGAAACACTAGCTGTGTGAGAATAATTCTAAAGGATTAAGCGAGCTGAGCGATTGTGAACAGATTCTATAGCTTCAATTGAAGTGAGTTGTATGGGCTCCCATATTAATGATGCACATTCTAGCTTAGGGTGTATTAGTGTTTGATAAAAAAGCAACTGCAGATGGGATGGAGCCCGAGAGAATTCTCTGCGTATATAGCCAAGGGCACGGTTTACATTTTTAGTGACATATTCGATGTACATGCACCAGCATAGGTTGTTATTAATGTGAACACCAACACGGGGCACACACTAGTGAGACACCGTTACTCTTGTAATCGAACGTTTTGGATGGATTAGATTGGCATGAGATGGACATAACTTTACACTTAGACGGGCTAAGAACCATACACCGTCACTCACACCAAGTAAATGTGTTCTCAAGATCACACTGAAGGGTGCAACTATCGTTAGGGTCATTTATTGCATGAAAAAAAGCACAGTCAACAGCAAAAAGCTCAAAAGCAAGCATTAATTCCAACCGGAAGGTCATTAATATAACTTGGAAACAGTAAAAAACCCAAAACAGAACCTTGGGGAACACCAGATGTTAAGGCACATGGTGATGATAACGAGTCATTAGCTGATAAAACAAAGAGCTATTAGTCAAGAAACATTCAATCCATTTTAAAAGATTCGGTCAATATTTTAAGCAGGAGTAATTGATGCAACACTTTATCAAAAGCCTTAGCAAAGTCTAGAAAGATGCAGTCTGTTGGTAAACCACTATCTAAAAACAATGCTAAGATGTTAAGTGATATTATGCATGTTTCTTGCCCTCACTTTGAGCACCTAATACAGTCGATTTCTAGATTTGCAGTGTCTATGAGCATAAAGATTGCCCTCATTTACTTCAATGTTTCTGTCAATTATTTTTGTACAGGCCCTTGCGTCACCTTCACTATCAGGGGCCATATATTTGTGCAGTTGAGTAGCTGTACAAGAACTGCCTGCAACAAAAAGCATACTAGAAATGTTTGCAGCACAGTGAAATTCTAGACTGATTACTTTCATGGGGCGCTCATTCTTGTATGAAGCACAATGCCTAGTAAGGGTGATGGGCATTCCGTACACGAAGCAAAAATAATTTTAATTGGGGCTGTCCCAATTCTGTTGTCACATCCATTTCCACTGGCATAGCCAAATGATGAGCGCTGAATGCCATATCTTCCCAGGTGATAGACTGAAATAATGGCTTCTATATTATTATTTTTTTTTTGCTTGCCAATTTCTTTCAAAGATTTCAATTAGAATGCATAATTTGGCTGTGGGAACATCTTAAACTCTTAATACCACTTTAAAAAAGAATGAAGTTTGTTATAAATGACAGGCTAATGTATAAATATAATTTCGTTCACTAATATAATAAGTTCTGCATGGTAACCTGGTGTCGACCTGGTACTACATGTTCAGTGTCTACATCACCAGGAGTGGGCCTGCATTCATTACGTTCATTTTTTTTAAATTCAAAGATACACAAAATTTCCTATATACTTGGCAAAATGCTTGAAAATTCCCGACTGTCACACTGATACTCTTCTCAACATCTCTCAGTTAAGTTCCATCCACAATTGGCCATTGCCTTCAGAAATGTTTTGCTATCACTCAATTGCAATCAGTTTATATAAGTGTTGCACACCTGAACACCGGCCAGTGACAAGGTACTCCTAACTAGAGGTAGCTTTGTGTGGCAAGTCTTGAGTAGTCGCTCTACTCTTTCATACAAAGCAGGCAATGCTACAAAGGCTAGAGATACTTTTCTCACAGCTGTCCCCAAGAGACAGTGCATCACTCCCCATAGATACAGGTATGTGCCATGCGATTCAATGTTATATTAAATCTGTCAGTCAGTCAACAAACTTTATTAAGGTCCTAAGGAACTACTAAGTCGTAGTTGCGGGCCGCTCCCACGTTGGGGCCGGAAGACCATGCTCCTTCACCTGTTTGCAGGCCCTTTGGACAGCCCTTAGTTGGTCCTGGGGATCGCCGCTTTTAAGGGCCTCTTCCCAGTCGTCTTGTTTATTAAAAGATGCGTTTTGTAACGCAGAGCATTGCCAGAGCATGTGTGCTAATGAGCAATACTGCTCATTATGCAGTGTGAGCATGTGTGCAGTATAATGAGCATGTGTGCTAATGAGCAATGAGCAAAGCGGTTAAACTTTCCTCTCGAAGGGAAAGATCCCGCTTGTAACATTCTCAATGTTGAAGATTGAGGTCTAGTTAGCTGTGGGTGTGGCAGCGGGAATTGCCTGAGCCCAAGCTGATAGTGTTTAACAATTTCATTAAAAGAGAGTAGAGGATCAGAGTTATTCTCACAATCCTGACTGCTTAGTGTATCAGGACCACTGCGGAATGTTGGACCTCGCGCCTGGTCATGTACTAGCTCATTCGGGTTGGGTTTGCTGGGATGTACATTGGTTCCCATGTGCGCCGGGAACCATGCGATAGTGTGAACAGCATCAGGCGGTCTTTGCTTGATTATAGCCGCCGCCTCTTTCGAGATTAGGCCAGATAGAAAGGCTCGTATGGCTGATCTTGAGTCGGTGTAGATGTAAGGCCGCAAGGGGTCATTCATAGCTAGCGCGATGGCAGCCTGTTCAGCCGCCGCTACCGTGATGTGTCTTACCGAAGCTGCATTAAGAGTTTTCCTGTGAGGATCAGCTACAACAGCTACAAATGAATCTGTGCGCCCATACTGGGCAGCATCTACATAGGTAGTTAATTGCAGGCTTTTGTGTGTAAAGTCAATGAGAGAGCGGGCTCGTGCCTTGCGTCTAGCTGGATTATATTGGGGGTGTACATTCCGAGGGAAAGGGCTAACTTTAAAGGTTGCCCTAACGATGTGAGAAAGCATGATGGCATTCTTATCGACCGCCAAGGGGGCTAGACTTGCGGACATTAATATGCTTCTGCCTGCCTTCGAAGACGAGAGGCGGACGGTTTGTGCAGTTCTTTGTGCTTTGATTACCTCCGTCAGGGTATTGTGAACCCCTAATTGTCGGAGCTTCTCCGTGCTGGTGCTAGTGGGAATTCCCAGTATGTGTTTAATGCTTTTTCTCATAAGCGCATCAATTTTGGCCTCCTCCGAGCGGGACCAGTTGAGCGCCGATGCTACGTACTTTATGTGACTCATAAGGAACGCATGATACAGCCTAAGGAGATTGCTCTCACTGAGGCCGCCTCTGCGGTTCGAGACTCTTGTGATTAATCGGATCATGTTCTCCGTTTTTGCCTTGATGCGGACAACAGTTTGATAGTTGCTTCCCTTTGCATCTAGGATCAGACCTAGAATCCTGACCGATTAGACTCTAGGGATCATCTCACCAGATTCTGCTTATAGGTTAATAGGAATCTGTTCGAGAGGGGTAGAGTGCCTCTTGCCCCTGTGATCCGGTCTATAAAGCAGTAGTTCTGACTGAGGGTGATAGACAGAGTTCCGTCCCTTTTAAGTACTCTTCCGTAATATCCAAGGCCTCCTGAAGGGCACGCTCCATGGCCCCCTCGGACCCCCCAATGGTCCAAACGGTGATATCGTCCACATAGAGCGCATGATTCGCGCCCTCGACCCTAGCCAGTTTTTCCGAGAGGCCTTTCATCGCTATATTGAAAAGACGGGGTGGTATTACTGCTGCACCCTGCGGAGTGCCCTTAGCCCCCAACTTGAACTCGTCGGATCTTAGTTGACCGATTTTAATAGTGGCTTTACGGTCCCTTATGAAAGAGCTGACTTAAGTGTGAAAGCGTTTCCCTAAGTTTAGGTGCGAGATGTACTCCAGAATGAATCTGTGTGTGATGGTGTCAAAGGCTTTGGCCAGATCTAAGCTAAAATGCCTCTGACATCCCTGGTGTTCACGTCGATTATCTGCCTTTTGATGAGAAGCATGATATCTTGCGCGGATAAGGAGGGCCTGAAGCCTACCATGTTATACGGGAACAGTTCTCATTCCTCGATGTATCTTGTTACTCTCTCATGGAAGACGTGCTCAGCCACCTTGCCCACACAGGACATGAGCGAGATTGGTCTAAGGTTTTCGGGCGTGAGTGTTTTACCTGTTTTCGGGATAAGGACAACAGAGGCCGTTTTCCAGTCCTCTGGGACCCAGCCAGTTTCCCACGTACGGTTGATCTGCTCCGTAAGCTTCTCAATTGATTTCTCATCGAGGTTACGCAGGAGTCTGTTGGAGATGCCATCCGGCCCGGGCGGCGAGCGGCCATTTAGCTCATGTAGCAACTTTCCGACTTTCGCTTTAGTCACCGGGGCATCAAGCTCCTCCATGGGTTCACCTGTACACTCTGGGCAGTCCTCGTTCCCCGTGGCACCTACGGGGAAACACCTATCTGCTAGGCTCTTAAGTATGTCTACATCTGTTAGCCCCTTTCCTTTAAGATCATGACTTATTCGATCAATAGCTAGGCCCTGATTGCTTTTGGATTGTGAGTCATCTAACAGTTGCTTCAGGAGGTTCCGTGATATTAAGTCTCAGAATTTTATGTTGCAAACTATGGTTTAATTAATATGTATAATAGGTTGCAGATATGAACTAAACAAGCACAGTGGCATGTTCCTTCCACAAGTGGTGACAGTACACCGCTTGCACTCGTGACTAAAACATAGTTATTATACCACAGAAAGTGTTGCAGATCAAAAGCTGCACTATAGAACGTTTGCGTATACTTCCGTAGTGTTGCCTGCTAACTATAACACGGAGTGTGCAGTCGAACCACGATAGAAAGACCACAAACGTAGAATGAATTAGCTGGTAGTGCAACAAAATAAATCTTAAATTTTCTCTCCAATTAGCAGGTTACAAGTATGTGCTTATAACAAATATTGGATATAATGAAGGTACAGTTGCAATTAAATATATGCGGCCCATGGCTCCGGGGTCACACCGCGGCGCTGCTATCTCTATCGGGCGCCTGCTTTGAGGGCGCACCGAGTGACGCCAATCTTCGCCCTCACTCTCATGTGGCCAAGTCACCCCCTTGATAAATTTCAAGTGCGGTGCTCAGCTGTTTCGCAGCTGATGGTCAGTGCACAAAAGTGCGCTTCCATTTTGCTTCGTTTGCCGTGCTGCTGTATTTCTTGGCACGGCGGCGGCGGCGGATGGCTTCTGGGCACGGCTGGCAGGTTTTAACGGTTTCTGCAATGTGAACCTAGTAACGCTTTCGCCTTAAACGAAAATAGAACAATAGTCAGGACGGGTGTTGACACCAACAAAGCGGTGGCTTTTTGCTTGCTACTCCTATACACCAATGCCTTGCCATGGCGACTTTTGTTGAGAGCCTGCATGCACGTGTGCCGTCCATTCAAACGCTAAGCACGAAAGCGCGGAACACACGAGCGTGAGGTGCACATAAACATGACACGTGAAACCAAATCGGACACTGCCAGGCATACATTCCGTGCGCTTAACCTAACAGCCGAATGTGAGCTGGCGTGGGGAGGAAGGCAAGCGCACACCGATGAACCCTCTTTCCAACTGACTGTCAGCTGCGAAACAGCCGA
Organism: Dermacentor albipictus; assembly: GCF_038994185.2. Lineage (NCBI taxonomy): Eukaryota > Metazoa > Arthropoda > Arachnida > Ixodida > Ixodidae > Dermacentor > Dermacentor albipictus. The sequence continues at coordinate 145,900,679 of NC_091825.1, read as the reverse complement.
ATGCCGCACTTGAAATGTATCAAGCGCATGACTTGGCCGCACGAGAGTGAGGGCAAAGATTGGCATCACTCAGTGCACCTTCAAAGCAGGCGTCCAATCAGCCGCTCCTTCACCTGGAGCCTTGGCTGCGCATATTTTATTGCGACTACATTTGTGTCAGGTGCAACTCTTTTATATGACGTTTGACTGTAGTCCCTCATGCAGCAACATGCAATGTGGGCAACCTCTCCACAATCGATTTGCATTGAATGCAGCTGAATTATTAATGTCCAAGAATACCCAAAAAACAACACTGTGTAAGATAACGAAAACAAGTCAGAATATATTTTTCGGGCATTTATAGAGAATTGGTCTCATGTGACAACTACTTCCTGCACCGTCTGGCCTAGCCTCATGAGCCGCAGCCTTTCCTGCCATCTTTCCTCCACATCATCTGTGAACCTCTGCAAGCTCTTGTCATCTGCATTTTGCAGCTCCTTTGCTCTTGTGGTCTTGAATGCCTAGAGGGAAAAGGGTTTAAAACTGTTTGATAAAACTACTCTCGATTCATGCAAACGTCAGCTCTAGTTCGCACATTTAGCTGTAACAAAAGCTGTTTTAGAGCATCCTGCATTCATTGGTTTGGTGGTCGGATGAGTTTATTTTTTCTGAAATATTAATGTAAGAGGATAGGCTTTTGGAATTGTGTTTTCACTGCAGTTCAGAAGCACCTATCTCAGATGGCCCTTTCAGCTAAGTCAAACATTCTGCTTTCCTGGGCAAAGCAGCAGCAATATAATGGAAGTTCTTGCTGCCAAAAATAGCCGACAAAGATATTTATAAAACATTCACTAGTCAAAATCAGGCCCACAAGTCTGGTGTTTTCATAACTCGTGTTGACAGAGCAGTTGATAACGCAATTATGGAAATTAAAGTTAGAGCTCCAAGTGATGACCACCAAACAATCAATTTTTCACATACATCCAACTTTCTTTGCGTTTTACAAAAGAAAGCCCAGATTTGTGCTGTGGGTGTATATCTCCAGATATGTTTACATATCAAATGAATATTCTGTCAAAATATGTAATTAGAACAATGATAACTGGTCCTAAGGAGTTTGTACTACCGTGTGTTTATATTCAGGCACAATATCACTTCAAACATGCACACTGTACAGCAAAGAGTGATGCACCTCATCTTCACAATTATTGCTCAAATGGGTAATGGCTTTTAATTCTGTGCAAAAATATGGGAAACACTACATGTGCCTATGAAAGTGTACTTATTAAAGCAAGCACCTTATGTAATCAAGTACTATGAAAGCAAGCACAACATTACCTCCAAAAGGCCACACTGCCGTTGGTAGCAGAGAACTGCGGCAAGCAGATGCCATATGGTGAATTCGGGCCAGAGTACTGTCGTGAATTCAATAACCGATCGACTGCTCTGCCACAGCATAAAGTCACTTAGGCGAACTTCCCCAGAGGTTCGAATGAGCAGTTCGGGGTCTCGACTTTTGCGGCTATACATGGCTTGGCTTAAGGCATCTTCACTGACATCACTGCAAAAGAATGATGGGTTAGGTGAAGTAAAAAGCATCTCTTGCTCATCGTGTGATCGATAATTAACATGCATCAGTTCCTTAAGTATGTCTAATTCCCTTAAATCTGCTAAAACAGTGTTTGAAAACTAGCAGTGAGCATAATTAATAAAAAGTTTAAACTGCTGCCCTAAAGAAATCCCATTCATCACAGGGGGCCCTTTCAATCTTCAGATATAGCTATGTTTTTTTGCCGTCACCCTGGATCCTATTGTGATCCCAAGCAAAATCCTCCTCTAAAACTTTCCCTCAAGACAGTGTGGGCACATGCTAAAAACATTACGGTGTGGCAGCACTTAAAAAAAAAAAGAAATGATTAGTAATATGAGGACCCTACCAAGTGCACAAACAAGAAACTGCTTTTATTGAGAGAAGCAACAGCGAAATGTAATCTTGTACCATTTATCATTTGTTTGCTTCTTCTGTGCACTCAAGCAACACTTCTTTTTCTTTCGCAGTGACCATCCCCAACTGCAGCAATACAGCTGGAATCATCAACAATGTAAGAGGAAGTAGCAACCAGTCAGCAGCCTTAAATTGTCAAATCAATGTAAATGTAGTTTTTAAAATGTTTTATGCCTCAGTTGCAGTAGAAAATTGGATTGGATTCTGGGGTTTTACATGTCAAAACCACGATCTGATTATGAGGCACGCCGTAGTCGGGAACTCCGGATTAATTCTGACCACCAGGGGATCTTTAACGTGCCCCCAATGCACAGGACACGGGAGTTTTTGCATTTCACCCCCATCAAAATGTGGCTGCGGTGGCCATGGTTTGAGCTGAAACCAAGATTTGTGTAGTAGAGGCATATGGTATCGCCATTTTTCACTAGGCAAACTAAGAGTTCACAAACACTCCATGGCAGATGTTCAAAGAGAAGTAAGCAATGTGTTACTGGTCGCCTGCTTGACAAGACAACTGTGCATCCAATTCCTCTATTTTGCCTGACAAGTAAAACGAAATAATAATAATAAGAAGAAAGAAAGGCCATTGCACCAGTAGCTGATGCAAGATGTGCACATGACAAATGCAAAGAGAAGACTAATCGTGCAAGTTTATTTTCACCAATAAATGTTGCAAGGAAGTTCTTCACTCGTAACACTGTCAAGAAATGCGCAGTTGTTTGTGCACTGTGCATCATTTATGACCATGCATTCATTCAATAGACACACAAGCTGGGAGCTTTATGCTCATAGTTGCTCTATATTACATTATAACACAGAATAATACATTACGCTGTACATCAAACATACCATGAAGCTGAGATTGTAGCTCTGTGCTGCTCTATAGTGGATGACAATTATTCATTTCCTTTCTGCTTTCATATATCATACAAAATGTTCTTTTCATAAATACAAACCTTACCTTGGCGACAAGGTGCCATTCTCAACTCCTGTGGCCAATTCTTGCATTGCCTTGCATATTTCGTCCCGAGAAGTGTACGACAGGCATATGTTGAGAAAGCACCTGAAATGTGCATTGAGCATATTAGTGCTCCTGCTCCAAATGGCTTGCTGGTTACACTTGATCTCAAGTGTGAACAGGGCTAGCTGACATTTCCAAGGACAAAAAATTTTGAGGAAGGACAGGCATGAGTTTCTTGCCACTGAATTCCCCAGATTTTGTTGGAAACAGTGCTGTGGGCTTCATTATTGAAGAAACTAAAGCATATGAACACAAATACATTTGTGCTTTCAAGGAATTCTGCATGTCCAAATGTTAGGGCTGAGATCACGCATTAGGCACATGCAGTTATCCAAAAGTTCTTTTTTTGAACCCTTTTGTTTACAGAGGCGCTCTAGTCCAAAGCTGCTAAATGATGAAAATGTTGTATTCACCACACTTTTTGTTGACGATTTTATTTACATAGGCACTCTTAAGTCTAAAGCCATTAAATTATGACACTGCCGTATTCGACACAACGTTTTGTTGACAACATAATTTTTTTTTAGCAGCTCTTTCGCACCCGTATAAAGGGCATTGCAAGTTACTTGGATAACCTTGTCAATAACAACACAGGAATTTCAAGTCAATCACAATTCTCATTGTATTCACCCACTAATATACAGAAATAAGTGTAACAAAGTTTTTTCCCCCCTTTTCATGCAATACATACCTAAGTTCATATACAAGAACTGCAGATGCTCCACTGCACAATGTAAATACTTGACTGGTTCACAAAAATGTGGTCATGCTTGCTCAGATCTGTTTCAGACATAATTGGCAAAGGTGCTGTGCGAAGTAAAATTATGCTGTGTAAACATTAGTAAAGGCTTATTTTTTGGGGTGTAATAAACACTGCGCTTTGCCATCACCTGTTCATCTCATCACATTGGAAATGTGTGTCCTGTATAAGAATCACACTGAGAACTTGCAGCAAAAGTATTTCAGCTGCATTAAACCGAAGGTTAATGTACCCCATACTATTTATTGAAAACTCATTTTGTTGAAGCATTTACAAGTGTGAAGATGGCGCATCATAGATTCCTCAATGCAAATTATTCGCTTCGGTTTACAGCTTTGTCTATTATAAACCAAGCCTCGGCGTATTGTGTGTGTATGTGAAACCGATTTAATGCGAAATTATAGATTATTATCCGCAACACTCCGTGGAGGTCGTAACATGTGGCTGCGCGCTGTGTAAAGAAATTAACTTTTGTGCACAATACCTCGAGTTCGCTTGCGTTTGGCATACAACTTCGGCTACAACTTTCTGTAACTCCACCGGCAAATAGGACAAATTTCCAAGCACGCGGATGCAAACTCCGTGCTCGTGGATCTTGTCCCTGCGAAGCGCAAGTGCACACGTGTCAACGTCAAGACAGGAATGCATAAGGAAAACAGGGCAAAATAATAATAATAATAATAAGCCTTGCGCACATTTCGTTCAACATGTTTTTCAGTTTCTGAACAGCCAGGTCCAGCAGGCCATCCACTTCGTCCTTGCATCTCTTGAAATTTTCGATGCTAAACGCATAGACTGTTACCTCGGTGACACCCAGTTCGGAGCACCAATAAAGGACCTGAAAACAGGCAGCTGTCTTACTTTTGCGAAGTTCGCATTTAAATGTTGTTTGCTTGTGTTTTGCGAACCCAAAGAAAGCCACCTCACCTCGGCTAATTTGTCAAAGCCTTGGACGTGACCCTCCACAGAGCGCATGTTTTGCTTCCTAGCGAAACGCCGGTTCCCATCCATGATGACAGCCAAGTGCGACGGTACCTTTCCAGCTTTTAGAACTCGGATGCCGACAGATTGTAACCATGTGAGCTTCGTTTCTTTGATCCACGACATCTTGAGTCTCTGCGCAAAGTTCGATTACTAACAACAGCCGGCGGCAAACAGCTGATTCACATTACAGCGGAATTCTTCCGTCAACAGCAACGTTGCCGACGTGCTCACTGACGGAAGTCATGCGCGTTGGCATATGCCACTGGATGTCGCCGTTGCCCTGGTTATATCACTCCGCGCTGGCTCGAATTGAACATTTGAACTTCTTGGCAAAATTTCGCGAAAATTATATACCTATGTATATCTTTTAGTAGTGAAATGTTACCTTTAAATACACTTAGTGTAAGTTCTTTTATATTTTTATTTGATTCAGCCTTAAAACTACTTTCTCTGTCGGAAACGTATCCGTTTCTCACTGAGCTTCGGTTCAATGTCGTTGTAAAGTTACCACCTTTATTTTGGATTTACCGCGAGTAGTTTGTAATGTTTAACAAGCACCCCGTAATGCTTTGGATGCTTATATGGTAGATGTAAGAGTTTAATAAGGATGTCAACCGCAACTGCTAACAAGCGGACGCAGGAACTCCTCGAAAAAGGTACCGTAAGCTTCATATTTCTCGGGAACAAAAGTCTGATCCAGTGCGAGCGTTTGTACCTGATTAGTGGAAGCTGATTTCTCATTGATTTGCTTGCAGAGTTGTATTTCATAATTTCAAAGTTCCTAAGCAATGGACCTTGCAAGGAAGCTGCCGAGGTAATTGTAGTTTGCCTCTCTGAGCGTATACAATCGCCTGTAAGCGGAAAACCGATCCAAGCGCGTGTTTTTTCAGGTTCTTCGGAGGGAGATTGAGAAGCATCATGTAAGTTGCCGCTTGCGTTCTGGCAGAACCTCGTGCGAAGCACGTGGTTTTTGGCGATCAAAACATTGCGCTCGTTAGTTCCGAGCCGAGTATTTTGTTAGTGCGATGGGTGCTTGGTCTCGCTAAGCCTAATTTTAAAAATCTTTTCTAGCTTTTACCCAAAAGGCTCGATTGGCACGGGAATGAGCATGACAGGAGTTTTGCTGAATTGGTGAGTGACCTGGCTGCATTTTCGGCAATTTTTGAAAGTTCAAGTCTTGTCACTTCGCTGTGTGATCGGGTACTCTGCGTGGTTTTCTGCGTTTGCGGGCTCACATTTACTTAAAAAGTGCCAGAAATGCGACCAAACGCAGTTTCTTGCAGTATTTGCGGACGATGAAGAAAAGAAAAAAAAGTTACGCTGTCCCTTTGCTGATGAATTCCGATTCACGGAGGAGCACTTATTTGTTGTATTTTATTTGCTGCGTTGACTCCTTGTCATTGACCAACAGGGGGCGTGAACTGAAAGGTAGCCAATCGCGTGAGCCGTTGCAAACGAAACCGTGCAATGCGAGGCGGCAATTGGCTGAGGCGTTTTCGCAATTCGTTGCCACAGCGACGGTACACGTCATAAACGAGATTGCGGTTTATTTTTGTTATTGTATTTCTTTTTTTTTCAGTTTTTTTATTTAATTTTTACGTTGCCAGTTTTGTTGGCGTGTGGAGGAAGCAGTGTTTTGTTTAAAGTGATTTTTTGTTGTTGTTTTTAAACGCGGGGTTTCTTTTTCTTTGTTTCTGTTTGAGAGAAGCGGGAATAGATGCCGTTTTCGATTTCATTCGTTGTTTCGCATCTACGGGTACAGCTCATCGCCCGCTGCATTGCCAGCTTATAATTTGCGCCGGAGAACTGAAAAGAAAAAGAAATTCAGTGGCGATTTAGCGGTAAATGCATTCGCGCCTCATTGAGGGCCCGGACCCATGATTTAAACCGTGTTCACCAGATTGCAAAGTGTTGTTCAGGAGCTAACCATATATATATATATATATATATATATATATATATATATATATATATATATATATATATATAAACCAACCATTTTATAAACCGATCTGCCATCGCCTCTTGTTCCTCTACCTCGTGACCGGTTTCCCACTGTTCACACACATAAATTTTTTCATACTTTCTGATGTTCATTATAAAGGACAAAATTAAAGAAAGTGAGCGTGTGGTTGCACCATATTCTACTGTGGTGTGTGTACTCTGGCATAGAGAAAGTTTAATGTGCTGTGTCCTTTGTTATAAAAAATAATCTCGGTGTTGAAATGCACGGTGCAAACCATAAAGTTCCTTCTTGACATGTGGGCGCTAAAGTGCACGTGTTTTCATTCAGTGGTATAGTCACCATGAAATAAAACCTCTTACTAAAGACTTGTAGCAGCTTTTGTTAAAATGACCTTTTCCAATAATGCTGTCATTAAGTATAACATCTTGCTACAACTGTTAAAACTTGAACATCCACTTGTATTGTCATACTGCCTCAAGTCTACTCTCTTTCTATCCTTGGGTTTTCAAGCAGTGAGTTTATCAGAAGTCATCTTATCACAACATTCTGTTGCAAATTTCTAAAATGCTTATTAGCATTCAGAACTGTTGCCACCTGCTCACTGTAAACCAATTAATTCCGTGCAGGAAGACTTGCTCACTCGTTAGCAGGGGAATATTCTTGCTGGATGTTCGCACCTCTCACAAATGTCAAATTTTTTATGGCATCTTCAGTAACATTAGGACAACGTCAGCACTCTGTTCAAATTACAGCCTTGGCGAAGAACATTGAAATAGTTTAGCAAAGCTTTCTCTCAAACTAGTTTGTGCATTTTTGTAAAGAATGAAAAACAGCAAGTGAGGTGGTGGGCAAAGGGGCACTCATGCTGTTCACTGTGTTCTTGTCATAATCTTTCTCTCACTATTTTCGAGTAAAAGTTTTAATTTGTGACAGCAGTAAAGCTAAACCTGTTCTCAGTGTATGTCGCAGAAAAGAGAATTTCACGTACTTATTTTGTGGGCTCTATACACATGTAATGTGTTATTATTTTCATCAGTTTCATTAGGATTGCGATGACAAAAGTAGTCAAGTATTGTCAAATAATTCGGGGAGGTATGGGGAAGGGGGGGCAGGGGGGGTGTATGTGCAGAAGTGTGAAAATCTTGCTGATAACACTAGGCAAGTGCGGACAACTTGCACTTACATTGAGAATTGTCGTGTTAGATTCCATAAAATTTGCCCATCCTTCATACTCAACGACTGATGTCTGGTTTGACAGAACTTGGCTTGCTATTTAGAATAGATATATGAGCCTCGGTAATCTTGCGAGCACCTGAGGGCAAACTTATGTTTTTCACAATGAATAATAAAAAACTCAACGTGCACTGCCAAAATGTTGAACCATTTCTTTCGCAATAGAGATATGGTTCTTTCAAGAATTATTTACGACTTTCGAAAATTGTTAATGCTGCCTTCCTCAATTTTGTAATGGTCTTTAATCATGTTAAATTTTGCTGGGAGAACTTTGCATCATCACTAGATGCAATTGTGACCACATCTTATCTGGGCGGTCCCGGACACTGTTCTCTGTGCCAGGCTTTAATGCAAATCCTGCATCTTACTTTGTGACCACAGTGTCTTATGCTACTTGGCACAGATAGGCTTGACTTGCCTGCTGTACCCATGAAGACCTCAGGTTCTTTACAGGCAGTTCAAGGCAGCAATATTGTGTTTCTCAAACTGTTGGTCACAACCTCCAAAAAGGTTGAAACAGATTCAGTGAGGAATCAGCACGAGGCTGCAGCTTCCGTTAACCATAATATGTCTCGAATGCTGAATCTGTCATAGTTTGGCAATAGAAAGTGAGCAAAGCTCCCTTTTTGTTTGTCATATTTATAAACATTACTGTACACGTTATGCACTGGAGTGAAAAGCTTGGAGCACCATGGATCTCTGAAGGAAGGGTTTCCAGCACAGTACTGCATATACTCAAATAAGAGGCACACTTCTTTTTCGAAATCTTGCTGAGCTGCTGCAGCCCTTACACCGAGGTAGGCCATTGCGATCTAATTTCTCAGGCCGTGTGTCATGTTCTTCATTTCTTGGTGCAAGAAAAGTGAAAGCTGTTGTTTTCATAATGCATATATTTGTTCATGCAAGCATGCCATGTAGCTGGTGCCCATCTATAGTCCTCACTATAGTCGCTGTTACTGCTGCTCAGATTCGGTTCGGTAGCACACTCATGAATACAGTTGTCCACAGTGCCCTCCATGGCCTTAGATATGAATGTGACATCAAAGCTTTGCACGACGACGTCCGAAGACCACGCACGCCCTGTGCTCAGCATCCAAGAGCATGCACAGAAGCTGCGCCGATCTCTTCAGTCTTCAAATTCTTTATTTCAGCTTTTGGGCTGCCAAGTTAGGGATCTGGCCCGTACATGAGTGCGGCTCTTAGTTGAGTATTTGCTGTAATTATATTTGGTTTACTGGAAAGGAGAGTTGGGATTCAATGCACTATAATATATTACTTGTTGCATTCAGAGTGGCCTTGAGTGCATCATGTTGTCCCAACTAGACCGTGCTGTGGCGTCCTCGGCATCTGGTTTCTTGTGTGTGTTGCAGGCAAGTTCCAATGTGCATATTCCTGATGATTACCTGCTGCAAATATGCTCTCGGGTTGGCCCTCTTCTGGATCAGATCATCCCATGTGGGGTGGCCGGCTCCCGGTCACTTCTTGGCTCTGGGAGCTACTCGCTGCTCAGGCAACACTCAAGTGAGTGGCGCTAGTTGTGCACAAGAAGTTTCTTAAAGCTTACTCAAGGGGAAATGTGGTGCCAGTGTCTACATAGGGGACTTTCAGTGGTGCTTTAACAAGCAATGGGAAGTACAAGCATTGACATGATTTGGCTAATGGCTTAGCCCACACTGGGCTTAGGGTTACGGAAATGTTCTTTACACAAAGAAATTGCCAGAGTCTCTTACTAAAGTGTTATCATAAGTAGCCAACAAACACTGACACCAAGGACAACATAAGGGAAATTACTTGTGCTTAATAAACGAAATAAAGAAACGATAAATTAATGGAAATTTAAGTGGATGAAAAAACAACTTGCTGCAGGTGGTAACCACCTGCGGCAAGTTGTCGCGGCTGTTGGTTTGTTGCCTTCTTACGATATGACTAATAAAAAAAATCGGGCCCCTTTGCTAACCCCCTTTCTTCTCGTTTATTACTAAAGTGTTGTAGTTTATACTCTGTGTACAAGATACAACACTCGTTCCCCACCTGCGGCAAGTTGTTTTTTCATCCACTTTCATTGTCATTAATTTATCATTTCTTTAATTCTATCAGTAAGTACAAGTAATTTCCCCTATGTTTTCCTTGGTGTCTTTGTTTGTTGGCTTCTCATGATATGATTAATAAAAATCGGGGACCATTGGTTAACCCCCTTTCTTCTTGTTATCACTGCAAAAGGTCACACATGGGCCAAGAATCATGCAATGCTTTTAAATATGTAATATCTTTTTCTTGTAGGGACCATTTACCATATAAACTCGTGTAAGGGCCACACTTATATTTTACAATTTTGACAAGGTGTGACCTTTACATGGAACCGAACCTTTTGTTCAAAATGGTGTCGGCTCAGCCAGCGATTACTGCACACCCCGGATCCGTGAATGTACTATTGGATCAGAGGTCAACGCACCGCTCTCACCGTCTAGCAGGGGCATGTGAAAGTACAGCGCAGGTAAATTCGCCAATGCATGTATGCAGCATTGAGGCACCAAACGCGATTGCTTCTCTGATGGAAAGATTTTTTTCCCAAATTTCGGACTGGCAAGTTGGGGATGTGGTTGTACGAGTGCAGCATTTATACAAGCATATACGGTACTTTCTGGGACAGTAATAGTCAGCGTTTGATGGCAGTGACCCTGCTGTTGTGAAATTTCTGTGAAAACTAACATATAAAATCGGAAAGCTTGCAAAATGTTTTATGACTTCGTGAAAATAACATGCAACTATTAAGTTCCGAAGGAGGGGGAGGTGTAATGAGCTGTAGAATATACAGCTGGAAAATTCACTCTGGAGCACAGTATGCTAACCAACAAACTCTAATCTGCAGCATGCACTTCTCATAATTGCTGTGGTGGCATGACTTAGAAGAACTTGTTGTTGGGCGAGTTGGTGCATATTAGCAAACAGTTTAATAACTGTGCAAGTAAACAACCACAGAGAAAGCACACAAGGAAAGGTGCAGCCTTCTCCTTGCGCCTGCCCTTGTGTTTTGACTGCAAGGTTAATATTTCCTCTAGTCTCATAGCTCTGTGGTTATGTATTATTATGGAGCATACTGTTTCTCCAAAAGTCTGTGCTGCTTTCTGATCAGACTGGGAGGAGGATGGGAGTAGCAGAAACTCGGTCACTATGCTTGACTTCTCGGATGTTCTCTTCCGTCGGCAGAGGTGCGGAGGCCTCGTGCCACAGCAGACGTGGCAGTCCGGCTTCATGGTTCTCCCCCATGCCTCTCCCCTGGTACAACAGCTTGCAATGTTGGTAGGTGTTGCCTCATTATACTTCTACTCTCTACGTCTGCTACTGTGTGTGAGGGCTTTTTTTTTTTGTTGCTGCTGTTGTTGTTAAAGGCAGTTGCTGGTGTGCTGGTTTGTTTTCTAGAACTTGGTTGTAATTTATCGCACCAATAAATAGTTATAGTATGGTGTGCAGGGAGGGCAGTCTTCTGGTGCAATTTTTTTGAATGACACACAATGTGATTGGTTGGTACAGACACAGACTGCTGTGTCTGTACTGCTGTGACTGCTGTGACTTTGTTAGCTTTCAGATTCTTCATTAAATGTCACTGTGTGAGGAACAAGGGAAGAAAAATGCAATTGTATCTCTTGAATACCATTTGAAGGAATCATTTGTTCCACACATTATTTTCATCTCCTCCCAGCAATCTCTAGCAGTTTTCTTTCTTGCATCAGCCGGCTGCGTTTTATTCAATTGTTTGTGTACATCTATACTTTCTAGCCTTAACACTTGGAGGTACTTGTTACCTCTCCATGTATGCTTTACCTTGCACACTGCCTATTACTGTATCGTTCAATTCTCATTGAAAATTTATGCAGCTCTTGCAATGTCTGCTATTTGATATAGTCCACCGATTTGCAACTCCTTGGCAGATTGGACGCTATGAGAGTTGTTAACGATGAACATGAAATTTTTAAATGACAGTTTGCCACATGGGCATCTGTGGTGCCACTGAAGGTTTCTCATTGTTCTGAATATGTGATTTCTGTCAAGAGAGAGTCTGCTGTAATATGCTTTCAATGAAAGTGTGCTTTGGACACTTTCATTGCATTGCACTAAACAGTTTAATATTTCCTTTAGGTCCTTCCAGCACACTTGTCAATGCCCGAACTAGTGTTTGTGAGTGGCATTTAGTTGTGCTCTGCCCAACTCGCACTTTTGCATTTGTGTGCAGCAATGGTGTTGCAGGGGCGACTGCTCAGCCCCCTGGAGGGTGGCTGCTGCAGGCGGCAGCTCTCTACTCAGTTCTACGTGAAGGCGCAGCTTTTCAGGCGCCTTCTAGGGCACCTGTCATCCGTCTACTGCGTACTCTTTGACCGCAGCGGCAACTACATTTTCACGGTGAATATTATCATTGCTTTTCGCTAAAGAAAAATACTATCCACATCATGTATCTGTGCTAGGTTGACACTGTAGTCAAGCCTCGTTATAACGAAGTTACATCTGTCACAAAAATAGCTTGATTATCCAATATTCGTTATAAACATATGTCTGTTACACGGCCAATATGGTGACACAATTTTGACTTACTCCTTTATATCCGATAATACTGTATTTACTCGATTCTAAGCCGACCCCCTAAAGTCCGAAGCCAACAAAAAAATATATATACATTACCTCGAATGTAGTCCGAACAAAAAAAGCGAGGACAGCGTTCACAAAATGCAAACAAAATTTATTGAATCTGAACGTGCAGAGCCCATTCAACGTCGTCGTTGCTGTGTTCCTTGTCACTGTCACCTTCAAACAGTGCACTATCTTCGGTACCGTCAAGCGCATTAGATATGCTACACGTTTTAAAGGTGCACACGATCAAAGTACCTGGGATGTCATCCCACGCTGCAGCTACCCAGCCCGCCAGCTGCGATAGCAATGCACGTTTGATGCGGCCTGTTGCCATTAGCATGTGGTCTTCGTAAGTCAACCAGTCCGTGTAATATTTCCCGCAGAAGATCCTTGAAAGGTTTGTTGGTGCAGACATCAAGTGGCTGCAACTGGCCCATCATGCCACCCGGTATGACAACGAGGTCCATGTTCGTTTGGGTGAGCGCAGCCGTCACGTTGTCGGTCAAGTGCCCACAGTAAGAGTCAACTACAAGGAACGAGTTCTTTGTCAAAAGGGCTCCTGGACGCCGTCGCCACACAATCTTAACCCGCTCTTCCGCCATCGCACTCGTCATCCACCCGTTCTCATTTGCCCGCACAATGACATTTCTTGGGAAAGTTTCTCGAGCAGGCAGTGTCTTCCTTTTAAATATCATATAAGGAGGGAGTTTATGTGCATCAGCTGTGCAGCACAGCATCATAGTTGCGCGCTGCTTCTCGTAGCCTGCAGAGCGCACTTTCACCGCCTTGGCACCCTTTTCATTCGCGGCTGTGTGTTTTGATATGCCCACTGGCATATCAAAACACACAGCCGTCTGGTCAGCGTTGCCGATTTGCCCAAGGCTGTAGCCTGCCGCTTCTTTCTTTCGCATCATGTAACGCTGAAAAGCTATCAGCTGAAGCACTTCATGAATTTTGGAAGCCAGCCCCGGCTGGCTTTGAAATCCTTTGGCGTTAGGCCTCGCTCCCTCGAAAGTTCCCTAGCTTTCGCTTGGAGCACTTCTGTTGTCACTGAAAAGACAGCTGCTCTCTGCACCCAAACAAAGTGGGCCAAAACGACCTCCACTTCGTGGTGACGGCCTTTCTTTGGTCCGCTGAATGCCATCCTTGTTGCGGCGCATGCAACAAGCTGCTGTCATTCTCCCCTCCAACGATGGATGTTTTTCTCATCGACACCGAAATCTCGCCTGGTTTGAAGGTTCGGCGATGCCTCTGCAGCTATCCCAACTTTTTGCTTGAAAGCGGCACTGTAGTGGCATCTCCTGCTTGGTGCCATCGCGATAACACCACGCCGCACACCTATACGGCCGACACGACACAGGTCAAAATGGCGACCTCGCTTGTGTACAGTTGGCTACTGGCATGGCTAGTAGCGGCAGCGATACTGACTTGTCTAGATGGTGCTAACTATGCACCATATTTAGCAGTTTCAATAAAAAACTGACGCGTTTTTTAAAATCCTCGAATCTTGAGCTGACCCTAAAGTTTGGAATATGATTATTTGAAAAAAACTATCGGCCTAGATTCGAATAAATACGGTATGTTATAGTATCTGTGTTCACTAAATTGAGGTTTGACTGTATCGCAAGTTGTTTGGCTGCACTCACTGCTGACCCAGCCGTTTCATACGTAACCATTCAAGCCAAGCAAGCAAGTGCACTCACAGCTTAGTGTATTTGACAAGGCATCGCTGATGTTGTCCTAATATTTGAGTATCAAGCTCAAAATTTAACATTTAGATATGGACCGAGCTCGTCAGCACTCATATATTACGTTGCATATAGTCGGCAAGGTTGTGAGCGTGTGCTGCGAAACTAGATGTCCATCTTTGTCTGCATCCATGTCGTGAAGGAGGTAAGGTGTGTTTTTTCTATTTGCTAGCATGATTGCAGGCTTGAGCACTCGTGATGTAGCACCTGTGATCTGTTTGCATAAATAGCAGCACTGGCATCCATGGTCGCTCGCAACCCAGGGTGTATGCCACTGTGCACAGAAGCCTCAATGCATGTCTTTTAAAGTGACAGCGTAGCTTAAAAGAGCATTAGACAAATACTAAGTTGATGTGGACTGTTTCGGGACCATTCCAGAAAACTTGCAATGCTAGTTTCATACCAAGAAAAGACTTAGATTACGAGAAAATTTCATCTGAAGCGTCTGAATGCCTTTTTCGAAATTCAAATCTGCCGCCACCCGACCGGAGGAGTGGTGACATTGCAAATGCCATCACTACCCTTTGCTACTGTCAGGGAGTAAAACCCCCGTCTGACAGACAGCGCTACCGAGCCAAGACACAGTGGCAGATTCGCCGCTGCAGCTGTCTTTTTTGATCAAGTGGCGTAGACTGTTCGGGTATCCCATCCCGCGACATCACATGAAAGTTGAAATCTCTGCTACTTGTAGTTTGTGCGAGATTCGTGAGCCAGCAAAACCAGTGCAGCATTACACGATAACGAAACTAGTGAAACACGATAGCTTAAGCGACGCAGAGTTAAGCAAAAATGAAACTTCTCGGCTGCCCGCGTCGTTGTCAAGGGTCATTTCAATGAGTTCTTTTTTCTTAAAAATGGAATGGAACTGGGCAAGTAGCATTTTATTTCATCTTATAATACAATACAAGGATGTTTTTTGCAACGAATGGTTGAGTACTAGTGACAGAATTTAACTGAGGAGTGCTTTCGTCATCGGGCAAGTGCTTAAATGTCCTGAGGGAGTCTCTAACCATGTCCTGCATTCTGCTCAATTTCTCAATTATTAAGGCTCTGTTCGCGATAATTTTGACGCCTTGGAGATTCTCGAGCACTAATCTATCACTTCAGCTTGACTTAATATTTGCCTTTAGTGTCCCTTTAAATATATCTACTTATAGTTTTTGCAGCACACTTTTGTACATATAAAGATAGTGACAGTGGGCATCAGCAGATGGCAGGAAGGATAGTTACTGTTGGCCATGTTGGGCTTTCCTTGTTACAACTTTGAGATCTGTGACGCAACACTTTGTGGATACTCATCACAGGGTGCCGATGACCTGTTGGTAAAGATGTGGAGCGCCCAGGACGGGAGGCTTCTAGCCACACTGCGGGGCCACTCGGCCGAGATCACAGACCTGGCAGTGAGTCCTGACAATCAGCTGCTGGCAGCTGGCAGCTGTGACAAGGTAATCCGTGTCTGGTGTCTACTTACCCTGGCACCTGTTGCTGTGCTGCTGGGACACACCGCCATGGTCACCTCACTTCGGGTAAGGGCCGCAGCCGCTTGCATGCTTCGTAGTGACACCTCTGCTTGCTTTTTGTGGCTTTTGTGCACCATACAGTGTGTCTCCTTTGTCTATACAGTTTTGTCCATACCCGAAGGGCGACAGGCAGTTTTTGGTATCAACGGGCAACGACGGCTGTGCATGTTTTTGGGACTACTCGAGCAGCACAAAGAGCTTCAAGTAAGTTAACTTGCATGTTTTGTTTTCTAAAAAAAAGTAATTGTGAAATTGTTGAATATCATCTCACGTCTGGCTGGTTACACTGCCTGAGCAGTATCAAAGGACCTTTTTACTTGCTTGATGTATTGCACACGTAAGCTGTGGTGGCTGGTGCACCTTGTCAATCTCTACTTCTCTTGCAGATCTTTTGTCGTCTAGTTCCTCTTTGCTTCGCCTCGTACCGCTGTTCACTGTCAGATGTGGTAACCCTGTATTTACAGCCCTAAGCCGCTCAAGTTTACCGAGAGGAATCGTGCAGGCTCGCAGATGATCTGCTCCTCATTCAGTCCAGGTAAGGGTGCGGTCCTACAAACGGCATGAAGCAGCTTGTTGGTTCATAATTCACACACGGACACTATTGTTTCGATGGTGTTCAGCAGCACCCATCAGCAGTGGCTTGACAACCCTTGACCATTGCTTATAACAACCCAACAGGTGGGTCCTTCTTGGCTACAGGCAGCACGGACCATTTTGTTCGAGTGTACCACATCTTGGCCCCAGCAGGTCCGGAGCGAATAGCTGAACTTGAGGCACATGCGGTAAGATGCCTGCTATGGAGACACGATTGTTTTGTCCACTTTGACTCTTGCCCAAAGTCGCAGGATCAAATTGTGGCCACCGTGGCCGCATTTTGATGGGGGCAAAATGCAAAACCGCTTGTCTACCGTGCATTGGGTATATGTTAAAGGGTCCTTTCACCAGGCCACATAGCAAATTTTGGTTATACGCTAGAAGTTATGTGCTCTCTTGGGAGCGTTCTACCGCAATAATTTTTCGAATCGGTTCATTAGTAGCTAACATAGAAATATTTCAGTGCCACGAACCCATGATTTCAGGAGGCAAGCGTCACCACCAGTAAGGGCACTCTCTCTATTTGCTCCGTCTAGCCTCCACAATCGAAATTCCTTCCCTGCATTCTCTCATACTGGAGCTATAGAATCACATGACGCATGCTTCAAGGGCCCTGCCTTTTTATGTTCTTTTTACTTGTATATCACGTTTTTATCACGGCACGACTTTGTGCGCTGTGCATGAAAACACCCGACTAGTGGTATAAGTCAGTGCTACACAAATACTGAGGCAGATGCAAGCAAATCGAAGAGCATGATCGTGCACAGGAACCCAGTAGAAAATTATATAGTTTTGCTCTCTGCACACATGACTGCACGACGTGGGAACAAGCAGACAAAATGGTAGTACATTAGTACCTCGTTAACTTGAAGTAGTAAAAACCTGAAAAAATTTTGAGATAAGCAAGGTTGCGGAAATTGCAGTGAAAAGTCTATTTTTTAATAAAAAATTCACCACTACTGACAAGCTTTTCAACACGAGCTTCTAAACTGGCTCTTCTTAAAGGTTTCAAAGAAAAAATCGGGGTTGGCAAGTGGCGCGGACGTTCTGCGCGTGCGCCGTCCATGCTTCTGCGAGACCGTCTCGTGAAGCCTACCTCGGAATGGACGAACACGATCACTTGAATGCGCCACCATTTGCGTGACTTTACGTGTGAACGACCAGGTATTAGTGCCCAGCATGGGGCGAACATATTCGCTCATTATCCGGTCGCGGTGAGTCGGACTTCCGCGATTTGTCGTGCGCCCATCGGCATGTTTTGTGGATAGCAACTCGGGTAGCAGGCATTAGTCTATAAAAGGTGCAATAAATGCCTTTGTGATTGTTTGCACTACTGTGTTGTCGTTCCTTTGTCCCAAGAGAACGGACGAGTCCCCCACACTGTACATCTCTCTTGCTGCGGTATGAAATAATACGAAAACACACAGACGTTCAGTTTGTGGCTTTATTATTTCTCTAAACTTTAATCGGCTATTGAAGCAACAGATTACACAAATAATAGATGTTGCCTTGAATAATTCTCGAAGTGTCATGGGGCACTATGAACGACGTCACAGTATATATATGTACGTAGGTACACTTGCTGATGTACGTCATTTTCCTGTCTTAGAGATCAGTGCCTGTCAGGAGAAGGGAAAACGGCATTTAGTTTGAAATTTCAGCTCTTTTCGTGGCGCGTATCAATGTAATTCTTGGCAGAAACGATCATGAGCGCTTATTGTATTCACTGCGCTTGTCAGCTCAAAATAGCCAGACCTGGTGAGGGGCCCTTTGAAGAACCCCAGGTGGTCAAAATTAATTCGAAGCCCCCACTACAGCGCGCCTCATAATCATATCGTGGTTTTGGCATACAAAACCCCTGAACTCTTTAAAATCCAACTTCGCACTCCTTGTTATTAACTGGGCTTATTTATTGCCTTGCTTTAATATGCTTGCAAGTTCTTTCACCGTAGTGGTGAAATAGAAATTTCAGACATAAAGCACGTGAACCATGTGTAGTTCAGCATCGCACATGTGCATATTCTACTATGTGAAAGGAAACTTTCCAAGTTACCTTACTAAGCCCGAGTTTCTAACTGCTGAAAGTTTGGACGCAACCACTTGTTGTCATGGGATATATGCTTAAAACTCGTCAACATTATAGGAAAACTCAATTTTAATGCAGCTTCAAAATGCACACTGTAAGTGAGGAACACATTGTGGTGGTCCCATGGATGTGTCCGAGTAGCTGCTCATTGTGCGAGTGTTAATGGTAGGTTCATCTGCATGTGGCAACTTCTCCCGTCTGTGAAAAAGGAGATGTGGTCTCTTTCCCTCTCCAAACAGGACCAAGTGGACAGCTTGCAGTTCGCCAATCACAGCTGCCGGTTTGTGAGTGGTTCCAAGGACGGCACGGCCAACGTTTGGACCTACGAGCGACAGCAGTGGAGGTCAACTAGACTTCGTATGGCCACCAAGTTGGTGGGGTTAGTTCCTCCTTTTGTCTAATTGTGTTCTTATTGTTTGTTTTTTCTGATGTTCTAGGGGATTGTTGGTGCAAGGTAACATTATAGAATTTTATTTGTGCTGCCTCAGCGAAAAGTGTTGTGCACTGTGTTTAAAATGTGTAGGATCTCAGATCCTCCTGGTAACAAAAGAAATCACAACACCCTATTGCAAATATACGAAACAGGTATTTGTTGCTCTTCCTCATGTGTGCTAGCTAAAATATGTATAAGGAGCAAAACATACCGTAAAAACCGGACTATAGGTCGGACCGGAATATAGGTCGATCCCCCAACTAACGAATTCTCAAAATGAAAAAAATATTTTTCAATGGCAAAAGTACCGAAAGACATGACACCCTTACCTTGAAACAAATGCGACTCAGGGGGTTGCACAATGGTGACAGTATTTATTTAAATTCTGCTCGCATGTGCACCTGGCCAAGTTTTTAGCGGTATCGCGTGACCATCGACACGCGTGCTTGTCAACACCTTATTAACGGCGCTGAGCAGCGAAACAAACGAGATACGCGCATGTGTACACATGCCCTTACTTTCGCTATTTCGTCGCTCCGTGCCGTGCTGATAAAGTGCTGACAAACAAGGGGGTCGATGGTCGCGCGATACTGTTAAAAATTTGTCGGGTGTACAGTACACAGAAGGGCACGAAGTGCGCAAGCGCTACTCCGAATCAGAGCAACGCCTTTGATTAGAGTCGGATGACGAGTGCTTCTCGCTGCCCAGTCCATAGGCGCGTGCGATCTCTACCGCTTTCAAACGGATGCATTCGGCAGTCACAGGCAGCGATCTTACACGCAGCTCGCGGACGGACTCCGCAACCTTGCCTTCCAGTTCTGCAGTCCGCTGCGATCCGGCACGAAATGACGTTTTCTTTTGGTTGCTGCAAGTTGTAATATGTTGCTTTTGCCTCCGCCACTACCGAATGCTCTTTTCGACACTTCAAGTTCGCGCTGTGCCGCCAGGTTGCCGTGGGCTTCCGCGTACTCAATCGCCTTTTTCTTGAAGGTGACGGTGAATTGACGTCGGCTTCCGCTCATTTTGAAACAAAATGAAAGTGCAGCCTTTAATTAATATAACTTTGCGACAATGGAAACGCAAAATACCGGTGCCACAGCATCGCCACGACGCCATAGACGCCGCGCTGCTGCTGATGGCGATGGCGAAGGCGGCTGTTTACTTCATCCGCCCATTGTTGCAAGACTTTCGTAGTTTTTCCGCCAATGTCCGGTACATAAGTCGAGGGTCGACTTTTCGCGATGGTTTTTTGAAAAAAAGTTCGACCTATATTCCGGTTTTTACGGTACTTGGGAACATGCTCAGGAATGAAGTATGTTTGACTAACCGTGCGATATTGCAGAGAGAACGTTTCTCATGTCGTGCTGCAATGCTTGTGCCATCTCCCATTGTAGCTGTGCAACTATAGGCACCAACTCCTACTGTAACGAGTGTGCCATGTGGGAAAGCAGAACTTAAGGAGACGTGAAAGTCTCAGAAGACGAATGTCGCGGAATGTGGGAGTCGAGTGTCTCCATAAATGCATTGCACTTTATCGTATTGCTGTAGATTAGCTGCTGTGTATTAACGGGGGCTGAAAATATAGTAATAGAACTCAACTGTTAGATCTTTTTTCATCCATTTCCTGTGTCACTATGGGGTTGCTGTGTGTGGTGAATTCCACGTTGCCCCATGAGTAGCTCATTTCTTTCTTGGTTTCTTGTTGCTGAAAACATGAATTTCTTCCCTCAAAGTCTTCTTAGGACAAGTTTGTTTCCGGAAGAATGTTGCATGACTTCTCAAAACTCAAAAAAAAAAGAGAAAATGGACAACTTCTGTTGAAAGCAGAAGCTAGGTATGCTTTGAAATGTGAAAATGGCAGATGAGCATTGACTCGCATGTTGCAGAAGAGTGCCAAGATAAGCAAAATGACAGCAAAATCTGCGCCGACACACAGCAACATCATAGGGCACAGCAACTTGGCTGTAAGAGAGAACTAAAGGGGCATATCTTAATTTGCAACTTTGCCCACTGGAAAGTCCTCTTTAACACTGAACAGATGGTGAGCGTGCCAAAATATTTCATCTGCCAGTGTAGCCATGTTTTCTTGTCAAGTGCCTAAAGCTTGCCAATTCATCCAACTTTCAGCGATATGATCACATTGTGGTTTGCAAGCACTTCACCAAAACAGACCGACCTGCTCGTCCGTGATATCACACGACCATAACCTCTGATTTTCATGACATGTAAAGGAGTTCTGCCTAACATGCTGGAAGCCACGCTCCACTTGGCACGCATTTTCATTTGGTCACATTAAAACATGGTATGATTTGTTTTGTCGCAGATCTGAGGAACAGGTGGAGGAGGACCCTAAACAAAGGTTAAAGGTGACCATGGTTGGATGGAGCCAGGATGACCACCTAGTAGTGACTGCTGTTAACGACCATTCCATCAAAGTTTGGGACTCTCACACTGGCAAACTGAAGCATATTCTTTTGGTGAGCGCGCCTATTTATGTCTACATAGGGCCACTGCTTCCTATTGACAGGCTTTTCCTTTCTAAATGGAACTAAAGACGTAAATTAATTAAGTGGTTAGATTACACTTCTGTCATCCTATGTGACTCTCGTTTCTAGTAGAGGCATTGTAAGCTAAAAATAACTCAGAAATGCTGTGAGATCCACTGGTAATTCGTACAGCCGCACGTCAAATAGCGACCCCCTTGTGCTAATGTAGAGTGCCACTTCGATGTAGAAATAGAATTTGCATCTTGCGATTGTTCTTCCAGTTGATTAATGGTCACTACAATATTGATGTTTTGCACTTTATTGTTTGTTTTACGAGTTAGAACACATTTAGCGGCAAGCAACTGGGTGAACTGCTCAAATTCAGCAGGCATGAAAATAATACCTAATATAATGTTACATTGACTTCTGCTGGCATTGCTGTGATCGAGGTCAGGTTTCTGTGAAAACCAAGGACACAGAACAGAAAGAGCCAATGAGTGCAGTCACTTTCATGTGTGTTTCAAAGCTGTGATTTCTTGCTTTGTTAGGGGCATGAGGATGAGGCATTTGTTCTTGAGTGCCATCCAGAAGACAGCAGAATCCTTCTCAGTGGTGGACACGACGGTCGCATCATCATCTGGGATCTAGTTGCAGGATGTTCAGTGCGGAGCTTCTTTAATATGGTAAGGATTGATGAAGGTTCCTTCTTGGTCTACCCAAGGTTGTTGCTTTGCGATGCTCTTATGCTAATTTTAAGCCAAGACTTGTTGAGCACCCTTGGTGGCTCTTCGATGTTTTGATAAGGACTGAGCAAAGAGTAGTGTAAAGAACGCATTGTATTTTCGTGCACATAAACTCGCACTTGTGTTTATGGACAGCCCCAGTTACCATGTGTATTCAAAAATAGGTCGAGCACAAATATAGGTTGACCCCTATACGTTGGACTCTGTTTAAGGGGGGACACGGCTCTTTGCGGCGAAAAAATCGCGAAAAAATCGAATTTTTGAAAACGAAATTTTCGATATCTACAGCTAATATTCCTTTAATTCACCAAGTTTCGAATCTCGGGGAAGAGTATTTCGTACGCAATATCAATTTATAACATCACTGTGAGCTGAATTCCGCGCAAAAATAGCCCTTTTTATCGCGGCGCGTAGATCTTTTTCTACGCGCGCGATCGCAGCCATCTTGGTCTCGTTGGAAAGAGGAGCCTTCCTTCTTTAATTTCCCGCCAAAAGTGACTCCGTCGGTACGCCAATGACGTTGAAATCCGGGGAGAAAAAAAGCCCGAACGCGCGATCCGATTCGTTGACTAGCGCACGTGACCAAAAACGCGTGCTGTGGTTGGCTGCGCGAGGTTCCCATCGTCTGCTCCACTCCGTAGGCGACGCGACTGCGCGTCTCGTAGGTTGGTTGGCGCATGCCCAACGATGTCCGATCCACCGGGAAAGTTCGCCACCAGGCACAAGTTCGGCAAAGAGAATAAGCGATCATATAACTTTCCAAAGCGCTCCATTCCTTCTGAAAGCATCGAGAGTAGCTCGCCGCCAACCGCAAATGATGCCGAAACCGCGGACGATGCCGAAGTAGGCCTAGCCAGCTCACAAATGAGTGAAATCGTTACGGACAGCGGCTGCGTTCGGCGTGACACTGCAATGTTGCAGCGTGCGGATTTGTTGCAGAGGGAGATGAACGCTCGATAAAACTTCAAGTTCTTGGGTCAACGCCAGCAACAAAGCGGGTGTTGGATTTGCTCACTCGCGCCGACGGCGTTGCAGCCGCGCCAGTCGACGGCGAGGCAGGCTTCGCTTTCCTCAGTAGGACTCCGTGAACGGACTGATGTCGTCAAGTGCAAGGTGTGCGGCGGCAGCGTCGCAGTAGGCAGAAGCGAACGGTAATCTGGCCTCGCCATAAAGATCGTTATCACGTGCGCGTGTTGCGGCGATATCGCGTCGGCATGAAGCTCGACCCGCGTGACCAACCTTGCCGCGCGCGCGATGCAAGCCACCGGGAATCGGCGAACGGCGCTAAACGATGTTTTTGCCGCATTTGGGTGGCCGTGGTCAGAGCGACTACATTCCTGGTGGCTTTTAGCCACTTTCACTGCAAAATATTGCAAAATTATTTCTGTACTTTTGATTAAAAGTGAATGCATTCCTTCTTTCTCGTTTTCTCAAAACACCGACTTTTCACTTGTACACAATGTAGGGTCAGATTTTGGAATTTATGCTTTAAACTTTTTCAATTCTGCTTTAGATAAGACAGTAGGGTAGCCACAATTCGAACATTAAAGATTGAATTGCTATAAAATTACTAATATTTGATATATCGAAATAGTGTTTCCTACCATTATGTTCCTTATGTTTTCTAGTACCCAGGCATGTGCCAATACGAATATCGTAGCGCATTTTTTTCCCCTATTGTGTCTGCAAATTACGAACAATGAATTTCATTTATCTTCAGAACTAAATGGCCTATTGGAAAAATAATTATATTTGATATCAGCACAAAAGTCTTAACAAGAATGGAAGGTTTCATGAATATTGATGGAAAACATCATGAACATTATTTGAATTAGTGTCCCCCCTAAAGAAGCAAAAGTTTCATTCTTGCCTGGTTGGACCCCTGTATCATCCTTGATCAATTTAATATTCAAGCATTTGCCGTAATCACCATGAACATGTCCTGAAATGTTTTTTCTCGTTTTCTCAAAACGACATTTTTGATGGTAGTGTAGTTTTGGAGGGACGATATCTCTGGTTCTACTCATCTTATTGCAATAATTCTTTTTTCGTCAGAAAGGTGGACAAATTGGGAGTGCAGTAGGCCTAAAATATGAACAAATATCATTACAGAAATTTTGAAAAAATAATAATTTCTCCAGGGTTTCACTAATGCCTTCTGCTTACAAAAGTTTGACATGCCGTAACTTCGGCATAGATCAGTTTATAACATTCATTCTTGTAGCACTGCAACCTCTGATCATTCAACATCATTTTGATGTGCCAGTCTCCTTCATTAACAGCCAGCATTGTAGAGAGAACTTGCCTCCAAATTAGTCCATACAAAAAAATATGAATTGCTTATATTTTGAAAAATACTTGTTGCATGGGAAAACCAATTGAATATTTGAAATCAGCATGTCAAAATACATAAGTGATGGAAGTTTTATCAAATTGTGGCCACAAATAAAAAATGAAAATTTAAGTGGGGTGTCCCCCCTTAAACGGAACCTCGAGGGACCAGGGAAATTGATTCTATTTATCTGGAGTTCCATTTACTGAGAGAAAAAGCTGGATACAGTTGCATAAATACAAAACCAACCAACCATGGGATGGCGTTGTGTTTAAGCAATTTCCGTTTATCGAGATTCCACTGTATATTGAACTCTCCAAGAAATTTAGAAATTTAATTCGAATATAGGTTGACTCGTATCTTCTTCAAGAAGCAAAGAACTTCGAACACGACACGCCCTTGTTTACCGTAAGCGTGGCTACTAAATCTTGCTAGTTGATGCCACAAGCTGCATCTTTGTCAGAACTGCCAGAGAAGTTGTCCTCATTGGACACTCTGCAGGCCTCCTATGTACCCGAAACAACATCATCCTCGATGCCGTCGAGGGCATTGCATATGCAGCATTTCTTAAAGCCACTCTGGATAATCTCCAGAATGGCTTAATGGTGAGCGCGATGGAGGAACTCTGTTAGCTTGGTACTTTTGCTAGCCCTGTTTACGAATATAGGTTGATAAGAGCTTATCTTGCATAAAATTTCCCCCCAGGAAAGGTAGATCTGTATTCTGACAATACAGTACATGTTCGGAAAAGAGTAAAATTTGCATATAACCAGCACCAGCATTGAAATATTTATTACAGGAATCTGTAATAAGATGCAGAAATCTTGCACAAAGCAAAGCTCAAGAATCGTGTGACCAGAGAGAGAGAGAGAAGGGAAGACGGAAAGGCAGGGAGGTTAACCAGACTGAGTCCAGTTTGCTACCCTACACGTGGGGAGGGGAATGGGGAGTGAAAGAGGAAGAGAAAGAACTTAAGTGTAGAATGTCTATAGTCGGGCACTCAAGTCTGACCAGTAATCACAGTTTTCCTTGCTGCTCTTAGTGCGCAGGGCTGCTTCACAGCAGTGCAGGGCAATTCATTTATGTGCATATTTTGTCTTGAAGTGTGACTTCTCTGCATTGCCATGATGCCGTGCCTGACTTTAGTACACTTGTATGACCTATACTGCTCTTCTAAATTTAGTTACCGAGATGTGTAAAAATACTGCGTAAATCTGTTCAAAGCGTGCACCACTGTTGATTATGGGTCTAATTGCTCTGTTTATCTTCTCAGATTGAAGGGCAGGGACACGGAGCAGTGTTTGACTGCAAGTTTTCTCCAGACGGCCTTTTATTTGCCTCAACTGACTCTCACGGTCATATCAGCATCTTTGGCTATGGCTCAGGAGACCCATACAAGAAGGTGAATATTCCCATCCTGCCTTGGCGGGCACATCTTATTTACCTTGGAACATACCATGCATGCTGGTGTCAGCTGAAACAGTCAAAAGGTTGTATGCAGCGTTTTGTGTTTTTGTCGTTAGGGTAAGTGCCTTTGATCTCTGTAAGACATCAACTTGTAGCACAATCTTTTATTATTACCATCCCTACTCAAAGGTTCCGAGTGTCTTGTATTTGACGACGTAATGCTGCAGAACCTCGTTCATAAGATTTGTAAAAGATGTGCAAGAAAAAGCATACTAACCGGGAAAACGTACAATCCAAGGTTACCAAAAGTTCAGCAGAGTCGACTATAGTTAACATTTACGTAATGCAAAGCCTTGTGTGAATTGTTGAAGCAAAAGACGGTGATGTGCACAAATCTGGTGGAGCCTGAGTGGCCTGAACAATACATTGTCAGTTTTGCAGTTTCGGCAAGTTTATATTCATGCTCCTCAAATTTGGCTTGGTTGAGCAGCTTCTTCGGATGGAGCATTCTTTCTGGCAGAAAGTTTTTACATGCCCACTCGGTGAGAATTGCTGTGGCACAGGGTGCCGACATGCATCAAGCTGTAGGGCCCAAGATGTGCATTATTGTTTTAAGGAGAGCTTGGGTCTTCACATGAACAAAAAACTCGAAAAAAAAACTATTTTTTGCAAATAACATTTTCAGTACCTACAGCTACTGTTCCCTTAATTCACCAAGTTTCACATATCGCGGAAGGGTATTTCACACGCGATATCAATTCATAACAGCACTGTGAGCTGAATTCGGTGCAAAAACAACCCTTTTTATCGCGGCATGTAGCTCTCTTCCTATGTGCGCGATCGCAGCCATCTTGGTCTCGTTGGAAAGAGGAGCCTTTCTTATTTTAATTTCCCGCCAAAAGTGACTCTGCCGGCTCGCCGGTGACGTTAAAATCCGCGAAGGAAAAAAAGTCCAAATGCGCGATCCCATTCGTCGACTGGTGCGCGTGATCAGAAACGGGATCTGTGGTTGGCTGCGCGAGATTCCTGTCGTCTGTTCCATTCCGTAGGCGACACGACGGCGCGTCTCGGAGGTTTGGATAAATGCGTAAGGATGACCGATCCACCGGGAAGTTCGCTACAAGGCACAACTATGCCAAAAAAGAAAGAGAAGCATTTAGCTTATAACTTTCAAAAGCATTCCATTCCTTCGTAGAACATCGATAATCGTCCACATCGTCTGCCGCCAACCGCAAGGGATGCCAAAACCGCGAACGATGCCGAAGTAGGCCTAGCCAGCTCGCCTACGAGTGAGTGTGTTCCGGACAGCGGCCGCGTTCTGCGTGACACTACATGTTGCAGCGTGCAGATTTGCTGCAGAGGGAGATGAATGCTAACTTGTGCTGTCCTCTCCCTCACTTGTCTCTAACGGCAGGCGCGAAAGACAAGGTCGTACTTATAAGCTGAAAGAGTTACAGCCCACCGTTGTAGTCTGGCGGCCGCTATGGTTGGGAGCCCACTCTTCGGCCCAAGAATTGTTTGTAGCGGCTTATGGTCCGAGATTACTGTAAATTGTCGACCATAAATATAAAAATGGAATTTCTTGATGCGAAAGATTAAGGCAAGCGTCTCTTTTTCTATCTGGCTATAGTTTTCTTCGGCCTTTGATAGTGTCCTAGAAGCATAAGCAATTGGTCTTACCGTGCCGTCTTTCATAACATGCGATAACACGGTGCCAAGACCGTACGCAGACACATCGCATGACAGCTGCAGTGGTAGCACCGGATCGTAGTGCGCAAGAACTTCTGTGGATGGCAGCACTGTTTTGATGGCTTGAAATACGTCCTCACATTTTCGGTCCCAGGACCAGGAGACATCCTTCTGCAACAATTTGTAGAAGGGCTTAGCAAGCGTTGACAATTGCGGCGTAAACTTGCCATAGTAGTTAATGTGCCCAAGTAGCGAACGCAGATGTGCTATGTTAGTGGGTGCTGGGGCTTTCACAAGAGCTTGAATTTTTTCGTTTGTTGGTTTGACGCCCGTCCTACTGAGAACGTGCCCAAGATAACATGCCCAAAACCAGACAAAAACATGCAGACATTTGGTTTGTGTGTTTTATTATTTCTTTTCGTCTATTCAAGCAACATATTACACGAATAACAGATGTTGTCTTGAATAATTCTAGAAGTCACGTGCCACCACGAGCGACGTCGCAGCACAAACACATGTAGGTAGGCGCACTAGCATGTGTATGTCACCTTCCTGCTTGGAGCGAAGCGACCCTGAGGAGAAGGGCAAACGATGTTCGGATTGATATTTCAGATCTTTCTGCAGCACGTAGCGATGCAATACTGTACTTTGCAGACACAGTCGTTGTTGCGCATTGTATGTACTGCGCTTGTCAGCTGAAAGTGGCCATACCTGGTGAGGGGCCCTTTAACCAAAATGTTTCGGCTCCTGCATTAGGTGTTTCTCTTAGTGAATGGGTGTGCCTTTTTGATAGTCCATCATCGTGCGAGAAAGAAAGGGCCTGCGGCTGTGCACATTCTCTCCTTAGATATACACGCTGTCACTTACTTTCTTTATTACTCTTTTTTTACATTTTTACATCAGTGAGTACCCCATGTTCGATGTCGGGTGCAATAAATTTTCTTGCTGCTGTTTAGTGTAGCCAACATTTCTGTGGCTGCATCTTGAGTAGTAGTCATTTACCATTTGCACACATTACGTTTCGAGTGCATAGAATCTTGTGCACACAAGCTTAATAAGTATACGTATGTTTAGCTTCGCATATGGAATATGAATGGATTAGTGCCATGGTTCCATTTAGAGACAATACGAAGAAGAGTGGAGAGCACTACATTAACTTTTCAGATTAACGAATGTAAAAATGTTTCAGTACTACGAACTTCAGTATACCGAACTTTTCAGAATAACGAACATTATTCAGTTTCCTTGTCATGTGAACAACACC
This sequence comes from Dermacentor albipictus, assembly GCF_038994185.2. Classification (NCBI taxonomy): domain Eukaryota; kingdom Metazoa; phylum Arthropoda; class Arachnida; order Ixodida; family Ixodidae; genus Dermacentor; species Dermacentor albipictus. The sequence goes on along the minus strand of NC_091825.1, from coordinate 145,871,806 downwards.
TCAGTTATACAAAGTAATAATCAGAAATCCAGGGATCTGTAGATTTCTGTGTGTCCTTCACGGCAGCCGAAACAGTAGGCTAGCGGACAACAATGCGCAAATAGTGGACACAGTGACGTATGGGTTCAGAAAACTCAAGACTGTGTCCGAGAAAAAAGACAATGCCGGCAAGAACCTATGTATTTTTTCTTATCTATTGAGGAGGGCACAAAACATCAGGTTTTCCGAGCGCATGCTTCATCCAGAAAAGTGTCTCCTAGCAGAGGAGGTGCGTCTCTTCCTTCTTTCACTCTTCTTTCTGCGCCCGCCTCTTTCTTTCGCACTTCTTTCTGCGGCTGTATTAGCCGCATGCGCGAAGAAATGTAACCTTCATACTTGTGGGGATGTCACACGGTCGCACTTCGCACTTTCCGGGTAGTGTTGTTTACGCACGCGCTTGTGCTTTGGCATAGTTCAGGTGCCCGTGTCTAGCAAGACAGTTGCTGTGTCCACGGCAAGGAATGTGAAAATCAAACAAACAGCAAGAAACATCACAGCTTGGAGGTGATATGAAGCTACCTTTTTGTCCATAGTTTTCTCCTTGTCAGCGTCTGCTTCGCGTGTGTCACTCTTATTATGCGGTGCTTCGGTAGTGCGTGGCAGTGGAATCTATGGAAAATAGCAAACAGCACGGCTGAGAGTCAACAGCAACATTTTCGTGGATAGCTCATATACTTCTGAACTGATGGATTGATGGGCAGAATCGTTAACTTTTTAGCTTTCACTATAACGGCCTTTAGAAATAACAAACAATTTACCACACTCCCCTGAAGTTCGTTATATTGAAATTTCACTGTACAAACAAAAGATTGTAATCTGCAGCCTTCGAGATCTGAAAGTGCCCGTGGCTTGTCGCTGCTCATTCCGCAACATGTTGGGGGCCATGTACAACTAGTACCACATCTTTCAGTAAGCCTAAGCACTGAGAAACCTAGAATGGATCGTGGAAACAGTGCTGAATAGTCATAAATACTTTGCTGTCAAAGCATTATGCAAAAAATCTAGAGCAAATACATGCGTCAGGTGGGAACTAACTGTGCAAATGTTGCATGATGGCTTGGAAACTATGTTTTAGTGCGCAGCCCCGAATGGTGTCTGGAGGCTCGGTAGCCTTAGCTGCACTGCCAACTCATTGTCAGACAGTATATAGATAGATATAAGAGAAAGGAAGCGTGTCAGGGTGCGGCAGAAAGTTAGGTGGGCGGATGAGATTAACAAGTTTGCAGGGGCAACATGGCCACAATTAGCACATGACCAGAGGAATTGGAGAAGTATGGGAGAAGCCTTTGCCCTGCAGTGGGCGTAGACAGGCTGATGATGATGATATAGATCAATGGCTTATATACGCTTATATATGACTGATGTAAAGAATATACGGTATGGTAGGTGTTGGTTTGTCAGATAGCTCTCCTGTTATTGCTGGGCAAGTTGCAGGGTGTAAAGGTATGTTTATGTGATTCCAACCTCCAGGTTCCGGATGAGCAGTTCTTCCACACGGACTATCGTCCACTGATCCGCGATGCTCAGCAGCATGTGCTGGACGAACAGACCCAGTGTGCTCCCCACCTGATGCCACCGCCCTTCTTGGTGGACATTGATGGGAACCCGTACCCACCTGCGCTGCAGCGGCTCGTGCCTGGACGGGAGCACTGCCTCGATTCGCAGCTCGTCCCTTACGTGGCTGTGCTTGCTAATGGTGAGGAGCCCTTCCCTGCCTCTTGCCTTACTTGCTAGATGCACTTGGTTACCGAAGGTGACGTGGCAGAAAAAATGTGGACACACATGAAAAAGATGTATACATGTACTTGTGGACATGTTCCTGCCGGTGGCAATGGAACCTACAATGCATTTTTTGTGGCTTTAAAATAGATCTATCAGATAACCCACATTCTGTAGCTTGTACTCATACCCAATTATCTGTGTTTTGAGAGCGAAGGCTCCCGGGCATGATAGATCACTGGGTGTGCTACTGGTCTCTTTAGGTGAAGCCGAGATCTTGGAGCCGGTGCGTCCTGTGGAGGATGAGGAAGCTGAGGAACGGCCTGCCATCGATGAAATGATTGAGCAGCTGCAGCATGAGCAGGATCACATGCTAGCAGCTGAAGGGCAGTCCCCACCACGATCAGCACAGCCCCGCCTGAATTTGGGTAGGTGCTTCACTGCTGCTTTGGCTCAAACAGGCTTATCATACTCCACATGTACACCTTTTCAGAATGATTCATGTGTACAACAGCTTGAAGTGAAGGCAGGCTGGCATGCAAATATAGACACAAGGACGGAAAGACCGTTACAAAGTGCCACTTCTAACATAATGTGTTTGTCAGTGTCTTGTCTTGCCATCATTGTGTCTATTTATGTAATGACTGACTGTGGCAACTCGTCCAGTTGGTCATTTTATCATGTATCTTTTGTTCTGCTCAACTTCTGCAAAAATTTGGTATGACTAACAAAGGCACTGTGCACAACCAAGAGCTCACACTTTCAGCCTGTCTGCCATGCAGGCCATGCAGGCCATTCTCCAGGAGGCCACCACAGCAGAGTTGGAATGCGACGCACCGGTGATGTTGAAGGCGTACGGCAATCTTCGGGCCATTGGCAGTCACGGGATGCTGAGCAGCCTGGTCCGTCTTCTGAATCTGGGTCTGGTAGCACTAGCGGCAGCAGTGCCAGCAACGCAGCTGTGCCCTCTCGACTCGCTCGCTGCTTCCTTGGGACTGCCGCAAAATCGGCGCTGGTAGCCAACTCGTTGCACCGTGCCGCCACGATGGCTGATGCTGAGCTAGCCTTGTACCATGCAGAGAGTCAACGACGCCGGCAAAGCCTGGAGGTCAAAGTGGTGAGCCATTCCTGCCATTGTATTGAGTGTCAGAGGCAGACGTGTATGCTAATTGCGAGCCCAAGGTTGTGTGGCTCTTGCCACACCAATCGGCACCTGAAGGTTAAAACCCAAAGCAGAAAAAAATAAAACAGCCCACAGGCAATGCCACAATCTGTCTCCAGACTGACCCTTCGCGAAACTCGGCGCATCCTGCGGTCCAAATACTAATCCAACGCCATGCACTTCTAAATCAAAACCTCTCCCCGGAGATGCCACGTGCCGTGGTGCTGGGTAAAGTCCACGCCGAATGCGATGACGGAGAAATCATGTTCCTTATTTTTCGTCCTAGCCCTGCAACCCCTTCTTTCCACACTGCGAGTCTCTTTCCGCCGGCTTCCCCTCCCCCTTTAAATTTTGGTGGTGTAGCTTACCCTCGAGAGCCCGCCATAGCGCCCGAAAAGGAAGTGAACTTCTTGAGATTTTTCTCGTACCAAATTTCAAACCTTACTTAGACATATCGAAAGCAGAGTGCAACTTTAGCTTATTAATAATAATAAAAAAAAAACTCCTATATGATGTGGCTTTCTGCTCACCAGGGGTTACTGGCAGTACTTCATCATTGATGCTAGGAGCTGGCATCTAAAGTGCAGTGAACGCACTCTTATAATATATACTGTTAGATACGGGACCGTTTCCTGAGCCTACTTCAAGTTCCCCAGACCACAGCTAATTGAGCGCAGAAACACGGATACCACATGCCTGAGGCACGACACGGGCAAACAAGTTGGCGGACCCCACTTCGTGTGCAGCCGGTGGAGCTATTCACTGCTTGGCTCTTCCTGAAAGTGAAGGGAAGGGACTCTTCCGTCCTGGCACTGTTGCGGGTAAAGTGGGTCCCGAAGAAAGACGGCTGTAATGCGCCGTAAAAACCTGGCGGCATCGCCCCCTTCCCTCTATGGTGACGGCCCATTGCAAGTCAGCAAGGCAAGACCGCAGAGAGAAGAAAGCCCTCGGACAAACACACGAGCAGCGACTCTCTTCGCCGGGTGTGACTCCATCGCATGAGCGCCTACCATTGGCCGAACGTGACGTGTCTTATCGACACCGAAGGGCTTAAAAGACGCAGACCGGGAGCAGCAGAAGAGCATTCTTGAGCATTCCAGAGCATTCCTTGATTCATCTCTTTCGAGCTTCTTGCCGCGGGCCGCACCGTCCGAGTTGCTGCCGGCCCGTAATTACTTGCAGCTGTTACTTGACTCTCACTGTAAATAATGTAAAATAAACCTCTCAAGTTTTTCATCCCGAAGTCCCCCTCAACTTCTACAATACATGACCAACTATGGTCCTGTACAGTTTTGTTAAAGAATAGCTATGCTGGAGTTTTCCTGTGCACTTTCTCTGGCTGATGATCATAGTGCATGTAACTGAGAGCCATTTTATGTCAGGAAAATTAATGCTCTCTACGATGGTGCCAATGCAACAGACAAAACGACACACAGGCAGTTGCGCAGCTATAAGCGAGTGAGCCAGTGAGCCGTACTTTAAAGCAAAACCTTCTTTGCCTACCTCTCCTCAATTTGGTGTCTTGTGGTGGTAATGGTCATTGTCTGCATTTTCGTCATATAGAAGCTGTGGCTATTGGGGATGCGATCACTTTTATCACGTTTAATATTACTCAACACGTCTCGGTTTATACAGCCAACAGTGTTTCTGGCATCGTGCCGAGCTCTCCACTTTTCCACAGTGTCAGGAACATTTTTGGTTGCTTACTTTGACCCCTTCGGTACCGAAAACACAGTTTGTACCTTGAAAGTGTTTGTTGTATCTGGGCATGATTGGTATCCATGGTTTTTCTTTCTTTACAGGTGTGTGAAAACCTGCTGGTAAACAAACGCCGTGTCAATAACAGTCGTGCCAGATCCACTGCCAAGAAGAAGCCCTCTGGTGTCCAAACGCGCTCCTCGCGAGCAGTTCCCAGTTCAAGGTTAGCCAGAGATGACTTCGAGGTAAGCGTAGGTTAGCTCTTTGTATTGGGGTCTAGCCATATTGTGTTACTTGGTGGTTTTCAGCTCCATTGGCTTGTTTCAGTTAATGGACTGCTGCAGCACCTTCCTTCCAGCACAGTGTCACCTATGCAAATTTAGGTTGGTCAGTCATTGTTAGCACAGTTTGATATTTTATTTTGTTTGAATTTTTTGGAGCTTCAACCTCAACCAGTTTAGTAGCACTGCAAAACAAAGGTAGCACGACTCAAACGAACTACCCTGTTGTGCCAACTAATGTTGTTCTGCTTATTTGTGCGCTTTGCTCAGTCTCGGTTTAAATTTATTTGGTATTGTGGTATTGCAGCTCATAATGCAACACTGTCAGGTCATGCTGGACTTGAAAAATACATTGTGGTTACAATAGCCACTCTTTCACCTTAACAGAATGTAATGATGTTGCCATGCCTGCTATTGTAGCCTTCAATAACCTCAATGAACTCGACAGTATAACTCACTTCACCTCTTCCGAGGCTGAAGCCATTCTTTTGATGTATAAGAAAAATAAAAAAATGCTATATAATCAGTAACAGAGTATGAAGTGGCTTGCCGCAGTTTATTTTGTCTTGCTTTTTGCATGATGCAGTATTGTATTGAATTGATTTGTGAGTGAGAAGGAATGTGGTGCTGGAGCAAAGTGCTCGTGAATTCTTGTGGCTAAAGTATTTCTGGTTGATTGCTTGAAGCAAACCAGTGTTTTAATATGAAGTGCCTATCTACACTGTGTTCTCGCCGATAAAGCTTGCTTCAATGAAGTGTTGTACCCTATAACAGGCTTAGTGGTGCCACTTTTCATCCTTTGTATCAAGGGAGGTGGGTAAATTATGCCTTATGCTGGTACGTCGCCAGAGGAAACTGATAGCAGTGAGCAACGGAACAAAGAACATAGCCCTTCATTCTGTTGGACTTGACGCCAAAACAATGCAGATCTGACAAAAACTTTTTTGTGTAGGATCCCGATGACATCAGCTTGAGTTCCACTACAGACACCGGTGCAGTCTTTTCTGAAAGCTCTGAAGGCAGTCAAAGGTGAATATAGGTCTTTGCCACAATTGAATGTTCACCATTCTTAGCAACGAAGTTCACCATTCTTAGCATTATTTCCTGCTTTTTTGTTTATTTAATAGTTGCAGTGACTCTGACTACTCAGACTGGGTTGAAGAACCGAAGTCTCGCAAGGCTGCCTCTAAGAGTAGTCCTAAGAAGCAGCGGCGAATCATCCAGCGGCCTGAGGAAGATGATGATGATGAAGAGCATGACGGGGGGGTTAAGGAAGAAGCAGAATCTATTGTTGAGGATGACTCTGATGAAGACGATGTCGTGGTGGACGATGAGATTTCAGATGATGACGATGACAGTGCTGAAACTATCCGCCCGGTGAGACATAAAGCAGCAGCAGTAGACAGTGATGAAGACTACGTTGAGGTGACAGCTCGCGCACGGAAAAAAAAGCACCTTGTTCGCAAAAAGCAACGCAAGAAAAAGCCGCCCATAAAATCGTCCTCAACAACCCCAACACCTTCATCATCTGGAGCTGGTAGCAGCAGGCAACCTCCAGTGAGTGATATTCAAATACAGCACTGTCAGCTGACAATAATAGACCCTTTTCATAATTCATAAGTGCGCTTCCCTGCAATTCATGTTTGCCAAACTATTGGTTGATGTGAAAATGAAGTACTGGCCGTCCATGGTTTCTACATGGTTTCATCACGACAACCACATCTACATATTCATATTTTAACACAAGCAAACTGTGCTTGTGCATGCACTTGGCAAAAATTACTGCTCCGCCATTAGTTGAGCAATCTGCCTCGCAGGAAGGAAAGCTAGCTTTACAGTTATGGAAAGGGTCATTTACATTCATCTTCAAAAGCATGTTAATACCCATGTGCATCATATGGACATGCCAGAGGAGTACATAGAACTCATAATGGCAAGCAAGCAGGGGCATTTGAACAACCATAATTTGTAGTCAGAATGAAAACAAAATTATAAGATCATATTGATTCACACTGACCAGTGTCCACGGGGCTTAAAAGAAGAACATGTTTCACTATTATTCGTGGTCTAGCAAAACCACTCACTTGACAATTTTATGGAGCTAGAGAAAGCTGACCTGAATAGACTTGAATTCTTCTCACTTCACCTCAGTGATCCCTCATTAGTTCGTCCTGGTGCTTGGAAAAACAGCATAGTAGCACTAAAAAAAAAAAAAAAAAATCAATATAAGCTGTTGTGTGTTGATTTGCACTGCCAAAAAGGCGAGTTTTTTTACTAGATGTGAGGAAGTAGAAGAAGTGCTAGATCATTTAGTATGTTGGCATTAGCCAGTTTTTCTTTTTTTATACTTATCAAGAAACCTGGTATAGGTGCATGTTTGCCTCTAACTGAAGCTCAGCTATCTTATGAAGTCAAAGATTTTGAAGCTGAAAGTGTACTTTAACTTCAAGTAAATGATGAAAGGAATCGACCAAATAGGATGTTGCCCATGCATGTTAAAAAGAGAAGGGTGCTAGCAAACAGTGAGCAACCGGTCAAGGTGGCACAAATGCCTGTGACAATGCAGGCTTGCTTTTAAAGCAATAGTTTTCTGTGGCTCTTCCTCCCACTTTGAGTTTGTATGCACATAAGTTTGTCTGGCTGTTTATGTGACGTTGAGGGTGACCTTGACACATGCAAATATAGTTGCATAAAAAATTGTGTTTCTGATAGTTGGTTACAAACCCTGTTCCCCCTGCTCAAGAAGCCCCAGGCTCTAACCATTAAGCCACAGACACAGGCCAAGGCAAAATGAAACACCTTTATGAATTTTCCTCGTGCAAGCCAGTGCTTTAAGACACTTAGCAAATTAGGCACATTGCATAGCAATAATTTACTTATGAAAAATGAGCACACAGATTTTTTTGCTGACGATGAAGACAATGAAGACATTATGTTTCATAACCATATCATGGTTTTGGCATGTAAAACTTCAGAATTCAATTCGACAATGAAGATAGAAGTTACAGGATGCATTTGGCACGGAAATTAATTCTGTGTCTCTCATCACACTGTGGGACGTTTCTTCAAGGTAAAGTATGTTGCGTCTTGTTATTCAACATGTTCTAAAAAGTGCTGAATCAAAGTTCGGCTTTCTCTGCCGTGTACACTGTGGTTGCTGAGAGACACATCCGTCACTGAAATCTGCACCACCTCTCTTGTCATAGTGTGCCATTTTGCCTTGCTGGCTGATGAAAGCCTTGTGTACGCAGATTCCCACATTGCATGAGATCGCCATTATCTTTATTATTTTTCAATTGAGCAGTTAATGATGCCAAATTGTCTGCATGAGTTTACTTTCATGCATCTTTCATGTGGATGCTAACTTTAGTCTTTTTTGCAACACCTTCATGGCAATGTTATTGTTGTGAACTAAGAGGATGCTTTAGTTGAAACTGTCTGTTTTCAAACATGGGAAATGCAGGAATGTCTTTATTGGGCAACCACTTAACCAGTTTGAGTGAAGTTTGCTGCAATTTAAAAAAGAAAGTCTAGTTCTAGTAACTTTTGCCAGTAGATCTTTATTTAGGTCCACAAAGCTAGAACTACATGCCACACATGTGGTTGGCATGGCTTAGCTAATGAGGGCAAAGCTAGTAGGTGGCAGTAACCATTGGCAGAGCGATGACAGCATGCTAAAACACCTTGTCAATTTCTTTGGAAGGCACTTCTCTGACACCTTGTTGGTATTTATTTTCCTCCCCAAGAAGCAGAACCAGAGACCGGTGCCACAGGCTCAAGTGAATGAGGAAGCCAGGACGCCACCACGGAGCAGTCGCAGCAAGAAATCAAAAAAGAGCTCCAAGCGTGCGTCTGAGAAAATTCTGCGACACCCCGAGTGGCTGATGGACATGGTGCCACGCAAGACACCTTACTTCCCACAGATTGGCGACGAGGTGGTGTACTTCCACCAGGGACACCAGTCGTACGTGCAGGCTGTGAAACGCTGCCGAATATACCACATCCGGGATCAATCCCAGCCCTGGATGCGACACCGGCTCAGGGTCAGTGATCATTTGATAGATTTTGGCAGGATCTTTGCTAAAGCAACAATAAAGGCCAACATTTAATGTTGAAGCCATCTTGGCAAAGCTACAGGGCTGGTAATTGTCTCATCTTATTAACAGGCCATAAATGGCACTTCAACAGATGTTGCACGCACCTGGTCGTTAGTGGATATGATGCAATTCTTCCCATCACATGGCCTCAGATTTTCTGCGCATTGTGAGCATTATCTAATTTGAAACTAGACTCTTTATGTAGTCCAAAATTTCATTGAAGTTAGCCTTTACATGTCTCTGAAACCCTACAACCTTTTATAAAACATTGCACTTGAAAGATACTTGCAAGATACATTATGAATAGGGTACTTGTTTTCGGGTAAAACCCGATAATACCAAATTTTTGCACCCAGAACGAAAGTTATGAAAATCGGGTTAGACCTGATTTCTCCCCGAAGTTTGCCCTTTCATAAAGGATAATGAATGCAGGTGTTGCAAAACTAATAAATTCTGCCTAGCTTTTGTGAACAAGTGTTCAAGATATATCATGTTTTTAATGTATCAAATATAGTATATGCCTTGTTTTCACTTCAAACTCCAGCAAAAACGGTCTCATATATATATATATATATATTAAGCGCCTACAAATGATGAGGGAACAATAGCTTGTTGCTTTTTTGTTGCCACGTCTACATGAATATGACATTGGTGCTTTGCATCACACGTTCAGCATGTCTCATATATTTCAATGAAGGTAGTGTGCTAGAAAGTTACTTAATGCAGCGCTTACATTGCTCTGCATTTCGAATGGTAGCTGTGACATCAGGATGTTTACCTAACTATACATCGCATACAAAGAAGGGTAATTCCATTAATTTTGTTGCAAGAGCGTATATCGTGAACCAGTGTCACAACAGACAAGAATGAAAGGCCTGGCAGGATGGACATATAAATACACCCAATGCATATGATGATGTACTACATAAACAAAGTCTTGCAAAATGAGGAAAAGCATCACACCTCCTGTGAAGCATGCCCTATGCTCAACCTTTTGTTCATTTTTTTGTTAAATAAAGATAGTGCAAAGAACAAAGTAAGAAATTGCCAAACCCATTTCTATTTGTTGTATTTTTTTATATATTAATAATGCCAGACAATAAGGTTTAGTGGGCATGAATTCAACACAAGATCTGCAAGCACCTCTCTTTGCCATTAAATGTTGTGCAAGTTAATACTCATCTGTGTCCAAAAAAGGAATAGGTATTACATGTGTTATGAGTTTGTAAATGTTGCCCGAAAATCTCGGACTTTGGGCTACCAGACAAAAAAAAAGAAAGAAAATGTCTTCCCGCTTTATTTTTTGAAACATAACACCCAATTTTACCACCACCCCCCCTCGATTTTCAAACAATATAAAAACCCCAAAACGAAGGAGCCTAATGATAAAAGACATTGCTTGTGCAGTGTGTAGGAGCTTCAATACAGAGGCCTCTAAGTAGTTTCTTCGTATTGTGCGTTGCAAGGAATGTTAGCTTTAAAAGAATGTGAGGGCTAATTGCAGGTGCGCCATCACCGAAATTCTCTCATAAATGCTGTGTTGGCATGTTTATGTGTATGCAGGAGCAGGAACTCTTGCGTGTGCTGGATGTGAAGTTTGAGCTGTGTCCACCTGTGCACCTGTGCTGCCTGCGTGTAGTGCCCATCGAACCTCACCGGAGTCAGATGGATGGCGAGCCCTTTGACATTCGCTACCATGACATGCCAGACGTCATCGACTTCATTGTTCTGCGTCAAACTTATGACACAGCTATGCGCCGAAACTGGAAGCCTCGTAGGTTGCCGTCTTGCATTTTCCTCTCTTCCTCCTTGTAGACAGTACATAGGCACTGCACTTCTCAAATTAAAAATGAATTCTGGGATCTTACGTGCCAAAACGACGATTTGATTATTAGGTACACTGTAGTGGGGAACTCGGGATTAATTTTGACCTCCTGGGGGTTCTGTAACGTGTCCTGAGTGCACATACACAGCGTTTTGGCATTTCAGCCCCATTGAAATGTAGCCACCACGGCCAGGCTTTGATTCTGCACCTTTGGGCTTCGCAGTACAATGCCATAGCCACTATGCCATCACGGCAGGTGTACTGCACTTTTTGAGGACACCCTTTCGAAGGAGATTAATCTCAGCAGTCTGGTGAATGGTTTGGATAGCTTACCAAACAGGTGGTCGTGTTGCCAAATCCATTTTTGTTCATTACCCTCGTTAATCAGAAAATTGTGATAATTTGAACTCATCCTTTGGTCCCGCCAAATGTATGCATTATTTATTGGCACCAAAGTTTCTTTAATTCAGACATATTTGGCTGCGCACCAGTTAATTTTGGCTGAACCTCTGAGCGCGCTGAGCGCAGAGCATTGCTAATATGCAGTGAAAAAGATAAGCAGTGCCGACACTTCCTACTAAAATGAAGCTGCGTTGCCATAGTAGTCACTGGTAATGACAACACATATTTTGACACTGCATTGGCTGCATGGCTTCAAAGCTGCATGGTCACCATCCATTGTCTTGATAGTAGTGACCACAGAATCGTCAGTCATTGTTGTGGCGAGTACTGATTTCGTTTTGATTCAGCGCAAGGTATGTGATGTCACAAACACCGCAGGAACTGAAGAGGATGAAAAGCGATTCTACTGTGGCTTGTGCACTGACATCAAACCTGCGAGTGACATCATGATGGATGATTAGTTGCTGGCCAGCTCATTGGTGTAGAGCTCGTGCGGTAGTGAAAAGCATGTCTTCTTTTAAATTGAGGACACACATATCGCACTGCAAAAGAAATTGCAATGCCCTTGTGACTGTGAGCAGCTATCATTAAGAAAGAGATGAGAATCAGAGCTTGCATGCTGATTTTGTGCTGCACAGAGGCGAGGGCATTTAATTTCATGAGTAGATAACGACACCTTGACATAGTAAGCACCTGTTTACGTTTTCTGGTCTCTTCAATAAGTCACCACTTCAAACAGTTTTAACAGTCCTGGTAGGCAGCTTACATCAGTTAATTTTGTACTGTTGCACCATGCAGACAGGTTAGAGTGGTCGCATCATAGCTTGCACAAATATTTTATTTGTGCCCCTTCTGATGAATGTGTGAGAAACTTGAATGTGACCAGAAGTCCACATGATGCGCAGATGACCGGTTTCGGAGCATCATCGATGATGCTTGGTGGATGGGGACCATCGAGAGCCAGGCACCACTGCAGCGCGAGTTTCCTGACTCCATGTTTCAGTGCTTCATTGTCACTTGGGACAACGGGGAGACAGAGCGCATGAGCCCATGGGATTTTGAGCCTATCGACTGCAATCGTAAGAAACTGCCGCATCCCCTGCTGTCTCTTCTGTTTGCTCCTCTCTGCTCACCCATAGTCTAGTCAACAATGCATAGGTTCAAATCAACAGATATGTGCAATCAACATGTTCGAACGACTAGCCCCAACCTTAACTCTTCAACTATCAGTTGATAGCAGGGGATGTATTCTGTGACAATCACTTTCGACGATAATATAGCCTTGACCATGCCTTTGCCATCAGCGCATGCTAATTGGCTGTTTTACCAAAAATCTGATGAGCTGATTGGCTGGTCGATCACTATATCATCCGATTTTGCTCATCCTACCAATCAGTGCACACCTGATGGGGATAGCATTGACGAGGCGACAATGTCGCCAGAAGTGATAACCACAGAATACATCCCCAGTACTCATCTCTGAGCATATGTGGCAAACTTTCCTTCTACTGAGCAGTTTCTTACAATCCATTTAACTTATATCTCCAATACTGGAGCCTTATGAGCGTAATCTAAACTAATGTTAGTTGTTTTTGTACATAGTATTTAGTTTGACTTCAACATGCAGGCTCATTTGGAGCACATTGCTTGCAAGATTGGTCACTTTTGCAGCTGGCCATCATATTATGGCACTGTTGCACGTGAGAATATGACATCTTGACAGAAAAACACAAAAATAAAAAGATTGCGAGTGGTAACAGAGTACAGTAGACTTCTGTTAATTTGACCTCCACCGAAATTCCCGGCTGGCGTCCATGCACTTCTATAGGCCCAAACTTTCGTTATTTTGATCTCGAGATTGGCTTTCGCCAAATAATTCGAACTTTACTGGTCAGCTTCGCCGCAGTATATGTATGCGGTGAAGCATACATAGTTTATTGTGGTGAAGCACACCAAGAATGGAAAGGGCCCGCTTTACAGGACATAATACGCATTTCTTAATTATACAGGCGTGCATGTGCTGTGTCCGGTCACAGTAAGAGCACTTGGATGCCTCATAAGAATACTGGCAGCCATTCAGAGCTGCTGTGGCGATTCAAGCCCTTGTTTTGCTCACCATGCCTCTTGCATATTTGAGACCGTTAACAGGGCCTAGTGCGCATTCCTTAATTATATGTGCGCACATGCGCCATGTACCAAGAAGCCGAGAAAAACATCTGTATTCAGGGAAAGCTAGCGAAAAGGAAGGTGGCAAGATTAAGGTGAAAAAACTCGCAATTTAAGAAGACGTTTAAAACCAACAATATAGCTGGAGGGGTCTAAAGCTCGGAAGGCCTACCAGTAAACTTATTAGGCATCTCAGTGCTCGTACTATGACCGGAAATGCTGCTTGTGCGTGTGCAAAGTTAAGGAACACGTGCCTTGTCCCATAACAATGAACCCTTTTTTTTTCTGCGTGGTGTTACGGCGAAGCAAACTCTAAAGGCTAATATTGCCAAATGAATCTGCAATTTTTCCGGTTTGTTTTAATAGACCAGTTTCGTTGGTACCATCAGGATCGAATTAACAGAAGTCGACTGCACCTGTAAATTGTTGGAGGACAAGAATGTAATCCATCAGGCCATAACTAGATTTTACCGTAGATATGTGTGAGATGCACAGCCTTGGTAATATGCCAGAAATGTCCACTATTGCATTAAATACAGTCGAACTTACTTATAACGATACCAGTTTTAGCAATATATCGGGTATAACAATGAGAAGCTGCTGCACCATCAACTTTTGTATGTTTCCCATGGTGAAATAACCTGCTTACTACAACGTCCTGATGCCGCATTACCGGATATAACTGAAGTCTGGCTGCTAGGTGTCCGAGCCGAAAGGTAATAAAATGAGAAATTCGAGCTGCGGCACGATGGGCCGCTGCTCCAGCAGCCGCCATGCACTTATTTTCCAGCCATCGCCGCAAGGCTCTCTCCTGTCGCCCTTCGACTCCTACGAACACAAATAGGCTGCGCCCATAACTATGCCTCACCCTCCGAAACTCGAATGGACCATGCCAACTGCTCCGCAAGCAGATTGCTCGCATGTTGCTCGCTGGCTCCTGATTCAGTGCAGTTCTGCGAACAGCTTAATCGCTCACATATGGTTTTGTTGATTGTGTCGAACTCGTTCCTGGCCACACGGTTTCTCAACTTTGCTCAACTCGCTGCCGAAATGGAAGATGGCTGATCCCCCCACTGTTCATCGGCAGTGCACGACGTTGCCAGTGAAAAGAAAGCGCACAGCTATAGATTTGGAAACTAAGTGCTTCTAACCGATGAGGCAATCGTCACGAACATGCTTGCATCGAATACCGACGGCAACGACAGCAGCGATGACACGGTAGGGCAGGCTGCCTAAACGTTGGCCTCACAGGAGGTCAGGCAGATGCTTCAGTCCCTCCAGGGCTTCGTTTTCATGAGGAACCTTCTGCTGCACTACGTGGAGTGCTTGGATGCCTTGGAGAAGGATGTCGGCAAGCTTCGTGTAAAGCATGCGTGGCTGGTGGACATAGGCTTTTCGCGTGCAAGCCAGTGAGAAGTACTTGGTGAGATGCTTGTGGTGATCTCTCCTCAGCGTTTTTTCTGGATTTCTGAAGCTGACAGGCTGCCACAGAAGCCTTCTCGAAATTTTTAAAAGGCCCCTTTTAGGGCCACCAAAGTGATGCCTCAGTGGTGCTCGCATATCTCTTGCCACCCGTGACACCTCTTTGCAGTCGTTATAGCCGTGCCATTCTTTACCACTGACAGCCGCGGCTTGTTAAACGCGATCGGAGCGCCCAGGAAGCAGTAAAACGAGTGAACACAATCAGCAGCCGGGCGGAGGAAGGTGGTGGAGAGGAGCACCGGCCTCCCTGCCTATATAGTTTTCTCATATCAGCTCTGCGATCCCCCTATTTTGATTTTTTGATGCAACACGGTCATAACAATTCTCGATTATAGCAATGGAATTTTCGTGGCACTTGAATATTGTTATAAGTGGGTTCGATTGTACGGGACTAAAAATTCACGATTTCACGGGACTAAAAAACGTGTGAATTAGCCACATGTCAAATTATAAGATGTTTTAAAACAAATGTTCATCCATGTGGCTTTGTTTAATTAAAAGATCCATAATCCTCGCTTACAGTTAGCACAAGATCAGCGAGATCTTCGCGGCTTCCTTCGCAGTGAATCAGTGGCACAAGACATGCCTCTTCATCTGTGTAGACAAGCTTTTCACTAGTGCACATGCATCCCTATTCTTTTGTCAGCAGTAAGTCGGCAACTGATTGTCCATCACGATATAGCCAGAATCGCCCTTCATTCTTAGCGACCTTCACTGTGTTTGTGACTTTGCGTGCTCGTTACACTGCATCAAAACGAAACCACTGTTCACTGCAACTACTGCAGATGAATATGGTTTATCAATGTGATCACGGATGGCAACCACACAGTTTTGAAGATGAGCAGCAGGCGCAGTTTTGTGAAAAGGCCAAAATGGGCTTCATGTCATTCTTGTATGGTTCGTGCTTGTGATTATGGTAGTGCAGACTCTGCCACTTTGTTTTTGTTGGACTCTGGTGCCACTTTTGCTATGTTGTGGCACTTGGCCCTATCCGAAGGTCGTTTGAATTAACTGGCACGCAACCAAATACATCAGAATTAACCACAACTTGAAGCCATTAAATAATGCATAGACTTGCAAGGACTAGAGGGCTAGTTTGAATGTTTTTATTTTTTGAACTGACAAGGGTAAAGTAAACAAAAATTTACTTTATTACAAATTCAAGGTGCAAACATTTCTCAAGTATGAACCAACACTTGTTTTGCACCATGGTGTCAGGTTGTGCTAAAAACATAAAGAGTTAGACTACTTGGTTGCATTCCGCATTTCAGAAGCCACATTCAGCGAAAGCTGAACCTTATGTGTCCTGGCATTCACATGGTGTCAGAATTTCTATTAAGAAAGCTCGCATAGACAGTGGCACCAGAATCTCTTCTAGGTGGTATCGTTAGAGAATGTGGTTGCAAAAGAAACCAGCGAGTGCCAATCCTGTCTGGAGGCCTTTTTGAAAGCAGTGTGTTTGGGTATTGCAGGCATGCCTGACCAGGTGGGCGGTGCAGTGCCAGTCACATTTGACGAGCGTCGCAGCCTGGTTTACCGACCCAAGGCCAATGAGTGGCCCCGGTGTGGCCGAGATACGTGCTGCATCCGGCTAGTCACAGGTGTGAGCAGGATTATGGAGCTGTCTATAGCAGAGCCATTTGCTGCACCAGTCGACCTCAACGCCTACCCCATGTACACACGCGTTGTGGCTTACCCCATCGACCTGTCCACCATCAGGGCAAGGCTAGAAAACCGGTTTTACAGGTACAGTCGCCCCTTTTCACCATTTTCCCAATTGCTTACTATCAGCCATTCAACAGGTACAGCAGAAACTGTGTGGGGTTC
Organism: Dermacentor albipictus; assembly: GCF_038994185.2. Classification (NCBI taxonomy): domain Eukaryota; kingdom Metazoa; phylum Arthropoda; class Arachnida; order Ixodida; family Ixodidae; genus Dermacentor; species Dermacentor albipictus. Next base: position 145,855,108 of record NC_091825.1, on the reverse strand, counting down.
AGTGTGTTAATAAGGTGGTGAGCACTTAGTGCTGTGGCATATTGCACATTGGTGGTCACACTTCCTTTGCAGAGCTTTCAACAAATGGGACACGAGTCTACATGAGCACTTCTTTCTGTTTGCTTGTGCCACGTGGCGAGTCTACGCTCTCAGCTTCGTTATGTGTAGCATCTCCACCAATATCATCAACAACCGATTTTTTGGACATGCCTGATAATTCAAACGCCTTCACGGCACTGCCATGGGCCCCATAGAGTCAATGTACAAGAACGTCTGACATTTCAGATGCAAAAAACTTTTGTTGTCCGATTTCTTGGCTTTTTGCCATGATTGGAGGTCTGAAACGGCACTAATTGAAGCCCCCCCCCCCCCCCCCCCCCGCCGCCATTTTAATTATTTTGCCACCTCGAACTGTCGCTCTTGCACGCAGCTCCTGTGGCAGCCGTACTCACTACTGCGGCTTCGAAGCTCGGCAAGCATAACACATTGCATAATACAGGGTTTTAAAAGTTAGTTTCACTCCACTACAGCAGTGTTACGCACTGAAGCGTAGCGATGTATTGTGGTGAAGCACACAGAGTAGAAAGGGTGAGTTGTCGTGGGACACGGTATGTTTTCCTTAATTATGCACGCATGCACCCACCGTCTCATATCACAGCGCAAGCACTGATATGCCTAATAAATGTACTGGCAGGCCTTTAGAGCTATTTCAAACATGCCCATGGCAATTTGAGCCCTTGGGGGTAGTAACAGGCATGCATTCTTTTTTTTTTGGACATTTTTGCAGCCTCTAGGGAGTCCGAAAGATCGGATGTTGAATGTATTGAGTAGCTTCTGTAAAGCTTTTGTGGCTTATGCCCAAGTGGTTTCTGCCACAGTTGCCACAGCACTGTTCGTGCTGCTAAGACGTGGGCAAAGTGACTTTTTGTTTTCATTGCAGGCGGATGGACTCAATCCGTTTTGATGTCAAGTTCCTGGAAATTAATGCAAAGAAGTTCAATGAACCAAATAGCAAAATTGTGCAGAAGGCAACGCTCCTGGCAAATCTCCTGCTGCAATTCATCACGTAAGCAAGTGCACCTGGTCAACAGCTTTGCAGTTGAGACCAGTGCCAGCTTTAACGATTGTGACGAGCACTGCTAATGAGCACTTGTGTCTTGTACAGTAACCAGTCCTGCCAAGACCCCATCAAATTGTACCAGCAGTTGGTGGATGACGCCGCTGACAAGTACCACAGTTCATCGGCTGAGGAAGATGACTTGGGGTCCACAGACGCTGAAGTGAATGGGACAGGACCATCTTCCTCCAGTGTGAAACGGAAAAAGGCAAGCTGCCATCATAAGTCAATTTCTTGGTGCAAATGTTACAATGTTTCCAAACTAGTAGCCATGTGTGGCTTTGTCTTTTTACAAAGTTTACTCTGTGAAAAGTAGCTATGGCATTCTGCTGCCAAGCATGAGGTTGCAGATTTCATTGCAATCAAGGCACAATGCAAAAATGCTCATGTATTTAAATTTAGGTGTAGATTAAACAACTCCAGATGGTGTAACCTAATCTGCAACCTACAACATTTCTAATAGCCTTTAGGATGTTAAATCCAATTAATCAATTGGAGGTGCTCCTCAGCTATCGACTTCTATTAATAATTATGCTAACTGAATGAAATTTATACAGAACGTAGATTTGAATCTCCTATTTTTGAATACGCTTCTAGTTTATTAATTTCTTAATCTGGTTATCTTTCTGTGACTCCTTAAAGTAGGAAAAGTGCAGTCTTTCTGTGCATGGTTTAGGCTTCATGCCAAGCATAGCAGTGTGTTTTAATATAGCATATGTTGCTCCTTATGGTTAACTAATTGCAAGTAAGCTCAAACTGAATTTTTTTATGTTTGATATTTAAAAAAAGCATTTTTGATCCAGTTTTATTGAGAACATCTATGAGTAGTTTCCTAAATATCACATAGCCAATATTGTTCAAAGTTACAATAAGACCTAGATGCAGCACTTGCATTTTACACATCGTTGCTCATGTGTATACAAAAGTTGACATTTTGGCACACTAGCAGTAAAACAGCCTAAGATTGAAAAAAAGAGGAAAACTAAGTTGAAATTTCTAAACATACTTTTTAAGAAAACTATTGGAGATGGTGAATTTGCATGAAATTTGGCTAAAATGTGGACCAGTATTCACAGAAGTGTAAAAGTTCAAAATTCTCCTGCTGTATAGGTGGGACCTTCAGAACCCTTGCGAGCTTTAATCCAAGCAGGCTTTCTCTGCTGCTCTGTGATGAGATTTAGCTTCACCTGTCTGTATTTGAGGCATTCTTCTTATTCTCCTCTTATCTGCCTGGTTGCACAAAGCAAATCAACTCCCTAGTTGGAAGGACACCCAGATCTTGTAGAACCTCCTCAAAGCCTTTGTGGCCTTTAGTGAACCATGGCGTGGCTATAGAAGTGGCCATTTCCATAACCTAGTATGAATTTGGCTGCGCACTGGTGGTATTTGGAGAATGAGCTGGTGCCGGCACCGTCAAGGCTAGAGCACGCTTGTTCTTGCAACAGAAAATATGGAAAGCAGTCGAGCACGAATGGAAACCTTATGCCCCTGGCGATACCATGCTTTGATTAGAATCATTTTTGCAGTCTTCTCAAAAGAGAAACAGCCTGAACTTTTTTTTTTTTTCACATGAAAATATCATGCTGAAGCGTAATTTTACAGCCAAAGCCTAAAAAAAATCTTTTTTAAAACATAAGTGCAATTTTTTGCCCCTCTTCTTCCGTTAATCTTTTTATGGAGTGTAGGTTGCTCATGATGTAATTACATGCAGTGAAAAGTAGGATATAATGCACTTTCTAGACTTCTAGGCACTGATTGCACTTAAAGCTAGAGGTTTATGGCCAGGCTTACAGATGTGTGTATTTAAAGAGAAGAAAAAGTTTGTTAACAATTAGCAAGTTAACAGAAAAGTTAATGGCAGTTCTGTGGATCATTTGGTTCAACAACATTGGAAAAGTCACTGTGAATAGTTGCAGAACCGTGCTAGCCTTGATAGCTATAGCTGACAGAGATTTCAGTTTAACAGATTCTTTTGCCAAACAAAATATCTGGTAAATAATGTGCTACCATCGTATGACATGTGTGGTTACTCATCTTGTGTACCACTGAAAAAATGCTGGCTATTATATCGGTTAGCGTACAGCGATGAATCTGGGTAAGCGCATGGACGTCCATTGATGGTTAACGCACGCTTGCTCACAGACAACAACGTCTAGCCGACCCCAGAAACGAAGGGCCCCTGGTGCTGCCCCTCTGACCTCGGTGACCTGGAAAGGCCAGTGCCAAGAGCTGTTGAGCTTCATATTCCAGTGCGAAGATTCCACGCCCTTCCGGCTGCCAGTGGATTTGGCAGCATACCCTGTAAGCCTGCACTCACTTAAGTTGATCCAGACATGAGATAAAGAGCAAGTGGGGCATGCGCCGTAACCTGGAGTTTTCGGCGTGTGTCCTGTTCTCATGTACGGCTGTGTCGCATCTGTGCGTCATTGTATTATGCTGTTGCTTGCACTCATTATCAATTCTTTGTTTCAGTGTGCTTGTAACATGCAGTGACAGTGCACTTTAGGTTACAGGGAGACAAAGATAAATCAATTCAGACTTGTCAAGTATTCTTTCAGATGTTTATTTTCATTAGTTTTGTGTTATTAATAGGTTGAGATCAGTTACTATAGTAGAAAATGATGTCCAAAGTTTTTTTTTTTTTACTTTTTTTCTTGTATCGAAACCCAGTGCTGGGACATCAGCGTGATTTTACAGATTTCAATGTATCTTTTCATAATTGGGCTGTGGTAGTACAGTAAATGTTTGCCAAGTTCAGTCTTTGGTTATTTATTTGGTTAATTCAGCATTAAACTAGGCCCAAGCGGAGGCCTTCAGTATACATGTCATGGCAAGCTGCAGCAGCCTTGAAGTGGGATCACCACATATCTTTTGTTGTTGCATCTTTTCTCTCTTGCCATGCATCCATCTCAGGGTAATATGTAGTAGGTTTCTTGGAATTGTAGAAGGGTAGTTTACTAATACAGCTAAAATAATTTTTCTGCCTAATGTCTTTTTAAATTGATCAATACAAATTTTAGAAAGTGTAGAGCTAGTATGAAGAGAGCAAAAAGTAGCCATCACTTGTATGCTGTACAGGTAGACAACATGCTATCCTTTGCTTGTATATATGGGCTTTCAAGAGAGTTTCCTGTTGGCCTAGGTCTCACGATATTGTCGCGTGGTGGTGACGTTGAAGAACACAGTAGCAATACTGTGAAGGACAAAACTAACTTTTATTGGGCGAACCTGTGCCCACAAAAACAGGCTACACTTGTAGCACTACGATAGCGGCAAACACGGCCGGAGATAATCAGAAATCTGATGAGCGGGTCAAGCGCGTCGGCTTTTATACATCAGTCGTCGAATGTTCCAGAGTAATCGCTGGGACCTACGTGCCTTCCACAAAGCTCTACATTATTTGCGTCGCACACCCATGCAATTACACAATTACACAATGCAAGATTACACAAGGTTCGGTCACAGGCAGCGGATGGAAGCATCGATAACATTCCAGAAACTTCTGATACACGCAGGCGCGTCCTGCGCTGTGCAATAACATTTGTTAGGTGGTGAAACATTTTGCCGGTAAATGCAAGTACACGTGTCGATATAAAGAGCAGCACAAGCTAAAGCTCTGTCTAAGCACAAGGTCGCTGGATCAAATCTCGGCCACGGCGGCCGCATTTCGACGGGGGCCAAATGCAAAAGCACCCATGTGTACAGTGAAACCTCGTTAAACCGTAGTCGGCCGGAGCTCAGAAAAAATATGTACTAAACGGTCGTACTGCTTAACCGAAATAGCATAAGATCGCCCACTTACCTGTCAAAAACGGAACTCGGAGAGAGTGCGATGAAAGAGGAAAAAACATGCAGTATTTATTTACTTCGCCTGACAAACGTGTTATTTTCGTTTGATGCCGCGACGGCCTATCAGTGACGACTGCGGCCTCAAACTTGCTGAAGCTGTGAGCCAGCTTTTCAGCCAGCCCCCTCTTCTCCGCTAACACTCGCATGGCAGATTCCTCATTGGCGTTACATATTTTCCATGCACAGGTGCAGTAATGTTGCAGAAGTCGCGGAGCATCTTTTCATTGCGGGGTGCTGTTCTCGTCGCAACATTTACATTTATAAGGGTGACGTAATGCGCAGCTTCTGCCACTGTTAGGCCTGAATCGCCTGGGCTGTCACTTTCCGTGTCGTCCTTATCACTGTCATTAGGCGACACTTTGGCAACAGAGGCAACTATGGCAAAAAGTTGAACCACGTAGCCGACATCTTTTTGCGGTCGCAGCAGCGCTGCCGGGCAATTTCTTCGCATTGCAAATGCCACACGTCGTAGTCAACAATGGTCCCATGTTGCGTGCCAGCGCCAACTTTTCGTGTCACATTCGATAGCACGAACAATGTCTAATTTTTCTTCTAAGCTAAGCACCCAGCGTCTTTTATATCCAAGTTTCAGCATGACGCAAGTTCTCACTTGCACGACGCCACAACGCTCTTTGGCACAGCGCCAAAATGAATTAATGTGGCTTAACGCGCAAACGCACAGGGCGCTTGGAGATTGTTGTGCTGATTTCTGAGGCTTGTTGTTCTGCCAGGCCGCCTAATGGAGACGACGCACCGCCATGTTTGCGCGACAAAAAGTGGAAACACTACGTGTTAACCGATATGTACGGAATAAGCTGGTACGGTTTATGCGAATACAAAACACATTATGTTCAATGGCCACTGAGTCGGGGATTTGACTTTACTACTATTAAAACGAAACCACTGTTTAAGCGGGTATGGTTTAACAAGGTTTTACTGTACTTAGATTTAGGTACACATTAAGGAACCCCCAGGTGGTCAAAATCAATCTGGAGTCCCCCACTTTAGTGTGGTCCATAATCAGATTGTGGTTTTGGCTCATAAAACCCTCATAATTAAAAAAAGAAACACGGCTGTGCTTCTCGCCCACTTCCTCGTCCCATTAGCTTGTACTGTTTTTGTTGTGTTTAGGATTCCTTCATTGCTAATGGTTTTGCTTTCACAGGACTACGCCAACATAATTGACACGCCAATGGACTTGGGTACAGTGAGGGATCGGCTCATGCGGGACCTCTATCCAAGCCCCGTCGAATTTTGCAAGGACATGCGGCTCATCTTTGCAAACTCTCGAAATTACAACATCAACAAGAAGTCCAGGGTAGGTGGTGCTCACTGTATTGTGCAAGCTGACAGGACAAACAGAAAGGCTGCTGTCCTTAGAGGAAACTTTACCATCGCGGTTTCTATCCAAACGCATGGGAATGGATAAATTGTTTTACTTGGCAACCACTGCATCAAATTTAGTCACAGTTGTTATTAAAAGAAAAAATTATTAGGCAAATTATTTATTTAGGCCGTTGATTTTTTAGTAAAAATTGTTGAAAATGGCAACATTAAAACATTATCATGTTTCCAAGTCAGCAATGAAAAACTATTGCAATTCTGTTAACTACACCGTGTAATACAAAGTAGGCAAAGTTGATGTGTCATGACCCACTCTGAAATATACAGTTGATCCCATATATATATCAAACTTAGATATATTGAATGATAGTCTACAGTGGAATCTCGATGATACGAATCTCACGGGGTCACGAAAAATATTCGTATCAGCCGAAATTCGTATCATCGAAACAATTAAAACTAGCTAAATCAAAGAGTCAGTGGTGAACTCACTCAGACACACGTGCGTAAAAAGGATTTATTTCTTGTAGAAAATTCTCTAATGTCCTCTGGCTCTTATTATTTGTCAGGTCAATTAGCAGGCTTTGTTCAAATCCATAAAAACGCGCGCACGTGTCGTCGCTGATTTCGTTCGCGCACGCCTCAGAACTTAGCGCGCATGCAGCGTTTCAGCCGCCGGTGGTGGGTCCTTCGCCGTCGCCCACGTCTAACACAAAGAACGCGGCCCGAAGCACAGCAGCCACTCCGTCCAATGGCACGCGGAAAATGAAGAAAAGCACAAAAGCAACACAAGTGCCACCGCTTCAAATTCTTCGCGCCCAGTCGCGGCCTCCGCGCTGTCCGGCGCCGCATCCGCGCCTCCTCACCAAAAGAGAGAGGGACAAATCGCGTAACTGCGCGCTGTTCTCTTTCACTGCCATCGGTGGGGCTCATGCTCGCGGTCGCGTCCATCCGTGTGCTGGAATCGTGCCAACTGTGGTCTCTCCTCCGCGCAGCGGCGCAACCTCCTCCCCTCCTTAGCAACCGGCGCGCCGGTCAGGGGCGCAGCTGCGCATAGCAACCGTGACGTCACACAGTAGCGGTAGAACGGGCGCGCGTGCGTCGGCGGTGGCACCGCCGCTCCTTCGCCAGCCGTTTCGTTGCAGTCGAGTGAGAGGCCCGTGTTGCGCGCCATGCGGTTCGGGGAAGCGCCAGCGGACGCCGGATTCCCCCAACACCAAACGCCAGAAGAACAAGGAGCGAATGCGCATGCCACGAATGAACATGTCACCAGATGCGAAAGCAAGGGAGGCAGAAAAGAAACGCCAACAGTGACTGATTAGATCGCCGGGTACCAAAGGCAGGGAAGCAGAACGAAAGCGGCAGCAGCGACAGGCGATATCGCCGAACACCAAAGCGAATGAATTGGAGCGCAGACGGCAGCAGCGTCTGGCTTTCGCCAAGCACACTTTCAAATTTCCAATGTCTTCGGTAATTTTCGTATCAACCGACGCGGGTCGAAAATTGATTCGTAACAACCATTCTCTAACACGTTGCGAAGTAATGGGGCTCGGCCGGGACCACAGAAAAATTCGTATCATCCAGAAATTCGTATCAGCCGTGATCGTATCATCGAGATTCTACTGTATATCGAACAGTTATAAAACACCCTTGGAAATTCCATGCAAAAGTATAGCGATGTACTACACATAACTCCCATTCACCACTAAATTCTGTATATTGAATGCTGTGCAGTGCCACGCCCCTGAAAGTCATAAGAAGCCAACAAAGACACCAAGGACAACACAGGGGAAATTACTTGTACTTACTAATTGAAATAAAGAAATTATAAATTACTGGAACTGAAAGTCGATGAAAGAACAACTTGCTGCAGGTGGGGAACGATCCCGTGTCTTCGCATTACGCGTGCGATGCTCTACCAATTGAGCTACTGCGGCACCAGGGTAGCTCAATTTCTAGCTCACTTTCAGTGAGCATCAGGCACGACGCTACTATTCTGTAGCTGAAATTTTTGCGGCATATTGACAGTGAAGCTCAAGGAAAACTTTAAGCATTAGCGCCAACTCCTGCTACTGACCGAAAATCGGAACTACTAGATCGTGTGACGACACTGCTGCTGGGACAAACGAGATGCTGGCTACGTCTGCTGAGCATGCATCTGCTGAAAGCTTTCAGCGGGTGCTCAGAAGGCATCACCGTAGTGTCACTAGCCAGACTACATTCCTGGAGGCTACCAATGGAATAGCACTTGCATATATTCAAATATTTTGTGGTGTTCTCTTATGAAGATAAGCTCATTTTGTTTTTTCGAGTTTTGTAAGAATCTCATTTTTGGTGTTTAACTTGCTGAAGCGCTATCTTGGTCTTCAGGGCACGTAGAACCGTAATATTAACAGTGGCGTATAGCTACATGTGTTTTCTCCACAATGCTAAGAGTGGATTTTTTAATTTCACTTTTCCAAATTTTAAAATCTGGCTACTAATTGGACTACATGATTGCCATGTCTGGAGATCTATCTTCAAATTCCTGAAAAATTGGTAATACCTGCAACATAAAAAAAAGTAGCTCTACAGTTGTGTTGCTTACACTTTGTAGTATCCAGCCATATGTCTTTATAAACATTCTGTCTGATACTCTTCTTACAGTTGTTCAAATAAACAATAGGTGATTAATTTTAATTATATCTAGAACCACTCAGTCAATTTAAAAAGTAACAATATTTTTGAAATCAGCATGAAAAACTCTGTCTGGGTGACAATGTTAATTAACTTCGGTCAAAAAATAAAGTTTCTAAACCCCTCTTCTTAATTTAACTCTTTTGTTACCATGCCTATTCAGATGATCATCGGTGATTGATGCTTTAAATTGCCAATTTCGACAAGTTGTAGCCGCTTCTTATCCCCTTAAGGCCATACAGTAGTTAGCACAGGCACTGAATTTTCAGAATCTGTTTAAATTTTCGTGCTCTGGCGAAATTGTGAGTTTTTACACAGCTTTTCATGTACTAATGTGCGTATGTCGTAGCAAAAAGAGGCGTGGCTGTCACCTTCTGCCACGCTCGAGTAAAAAGCCTGCTCACAATTACGCTGCACTAGCATCAAAATTTTGTAATCAAATGACTCCCAGCAAGTCAAGTATTAAATTATATCTCTGGCTTTGCCGTCCGATAGTGCTGAGCGGTGATAATTAACCGAAAATGATGCCAGCGGTTCACTAGTGAGCTCTGCCTTGGAGTCCAAGTCATTTTATTCCGACAAAGTGTATTTGTGAAGGTTTGCCACATGTCCAACATGTGGACCTGGCATTTTCAACCAGTTTCCAAGAGTTTCGCTTTCGCTTCTCTCGTAAAATCCAGGCAAGGGGCTCTGCCGGTGTCACTGCGCTGTTATCAGAAGTCACTCCCATGGCGGCATCCCGCACGGCTGCGTCGCGATAAAATTGTTGTGCTCGAAACTACACTGCACCCACACTTAAATTTAGTGATGAGGACTCGAGTTATTATTCCAAACGTGACAGCAAAGCAGATTCAAGATCTGACGGCGACAGTGTTTTGAGTCGGCATGGGACATTCGCAGCTGTTCACCGGCAAGCTTCCTTTACGGCCTTCAGCGATCTCCTTCCTTGTGTGCGGTTATAAGCCGATCTTTTTGCACGACCTCAAAGCTCTACCGATTATCGCCATTGTGTATACTTCGCTTGGTTATAATGTGCTGCCATCGGCGGCAAAAAAACACATTCCCGCCAAGAAGGCCGCCGTAGCGCATCTCGGCCCAGCACTATGGATCAGAGCAAGACAGTATACAACGGCGGGAGATTTCTTTCTACTCTTCTTCTCTGCAGAGGTGATAAAGACAGTCTGCGAAAATGCAAACAGATATGCTTGATGCATAATCTTGGAGTCGTCCAGCTACGCTGAGAGCTATTGGTCTTGGAAGAGGTGCATAACTCTAGATGAACTTATGAAGTGTTCCTTGGACTTCACATCGGGCCATCCTCAGAAGATGCTGAAAAGGCGGAACTGCAAAATGTGTTCCGAGGACCGCAAAGTTGAACAATGACCAGACGTTTTGTGGGAAAAGTGCTGAGTGCACATGCTTCACAAATTCAGGAACTGCTTCACTGCATGGCATGAGCAATGAACTAATCTTAGTTTCTTTTTTGTATCTGGAGAACGGCGGTCTACTGAGCATTTATTTTTTGAGACACTATTCCTGAAATGTATATTCTGAATTTTCTTTGATATGAATGTTTCTGTAGACTTCATGTTTTTTTATTGTTTTTATCAAATGGCAGCAAAAATGATGCCTTCTGGAATTGTTTTGTTTTATCTGATAAGTTTCTTTGTTTGGCAACATATGTTTTTGGAAAGAGCATTTTATTATGCACAATATGCTATGCTGCAATGTGCGCTGTAATATTATTTGTAGTGGCGAATTTTTTTTTTTTTTTCTGAAATCCTATAAAAACGACCATTTTCTCACGGCAACAAAAGAGTTAGACATGCTGTGGCTCCGTAACTCAGCATCCAAGCCTAACTCATGTGACTGTCACACATACCGACAAACTTGGAACTGTTAAGAGTGCACAATCTTCTACTTTGACTTTTACTTGACTTGTTAGTGTTACATAGTTAACAGCACCTACAACAGCATGTGTTGCTCCTTTCAGATTTACTCCATGACGATACGAATGTCTGCCTTGTTTGAAGAACGCATTCGTCAAATTACCAGTGACTGGAGGTCGGCTGTGAAGTACGAGACCAAGGTGAAAAACAACCAGTACGTCAGCAGCAGGTGAGCTTAACTTCTGTCCGCTGCAATTATTGCTTGGTTGTCTTTTAGCTCCAGAAACAGTGTTCTAGGTTTGCTGGGTGAACACCCACCAGTGCAGGCTTATGTGCAGTGTCAGCTGCAAAAGTAGTGTTGCCTGGGTTGCATTGAGCCAAGAATATACAGACTGTACATTTGTCAAGCTGTCATTTATAACATCTTTTACTTCCGGCCTCCACTGTCGTGTACCCTACATGTGACACAAATAAGGACGTCGTCGTCGTCGTTGTTGTTGTTGTTGTTGTTAAATGGCCATATTTACTTGTGTAAGGCCCGCATCCCCACTTTGGAAGGAACAAAAGAACTGACACTAAGCGTCACGCACATATAGAGAATGAACGATTTTTGAACATGCCTGATAATTCGGATGCCTTTGCGGCACTGCCACATACCCCACAAAGGCAATGTACAAGGACGTCTGAAATTTCGGACGCTGAAACCTATCCCTGTCTCATTTGCCGGGCTTTTTCTCATGGCCACAGATCGAAGCCACCACCACCAGCATTTTGATTATCTCGCAGCATAGAACAGGGTGTCTACCAACCGGGAAAACCGGGAATTCTCAGGGATTTTCAGTAGTCTGGAAAAAGTCAGGGAAAACTCAGGGAGTTTGGGCCTCTATCAGGAAAAATTAGCGGCAATTTTATTGAAAGGGTCGAAAGTCGCGGTAATGCTGGCTCGAGCAACAGACAGGAATCGCTCTGAATCGTCTTTGACGCCCTGTCGTCGGCTGGATGAGTTGCCAGTGTGCAGTCAACGACCGATTTTCCGGATTCCTGATAATTTGGACGGCTTCGCGGCACCACCACGTACCCCATAGAGTCAACGTATCAGAGCGTGTGAAATTTCGGATGCAAGAACCCTTCGCCGTCCAATTTTCCGGACGTTTTGCCGTGACCGCAGGTCCGAAACGGCAATAATCAAAGGCACCACCGCTGCCGTTTTGATTACTTCGCCACCTCGAAGCGGCACTCTCGCACGCAGATCCGCTGGCAGCCGTTGCCACCACTGCGGCAACGCTAGGCCTAGCTGCTTCGACGTTCGCTATGAAGCTTCTTACCGTTGGGTGCCGAGTTTTTTATTGAAAGAATTAGCTGCTGTCAGCAATGGCACGGACTCCGCTTTTGTGGTCCTCGCGATTGGCTTAGAAACTTAGAAAACACGGTGCGTTGCATAATGCCGGGTCCCGAAAGTCAGCTTCGCCTCTGTACAGAAATGTTACATGGTGAAGCATACACAAAAGTATTGCAGTGAAGCATAACAAGCGTGGTAAGAGGCTATTGCCACGGAAAACAGTATGTATTCCTTAATTATACACGCGCGCACACGGTATTTCTTGTCACAGTACGAGCGCCGATATGCCTAATATGTGTACCGACAGTTCTTCAAAGTGCTTTCGAACGTACCTGTGGCGGTTTGAGCCCCTAAGGGCAGTAAATGACACGCATTTATTTTTTTCCAACTGGCCGATTTTTCGAACGTTTTCGCGACCCCTAGGGAGTTCTAAAAATCGGCCGTGGACTGTGCAACTGACCAAGATGCTTCATATGATCACTGGGGCGAACGAGTGGCAGAAGGAGGACAAGAACAGAAATGATGTACGCATTGAGGAATAAATGGGAAAGGAAGCATGCTGCCACCGTTTTGAAGGAGCTTGAGCTCAAATTACTATTTACTAAGGTAATCGCAAATAGAATCGGGAATACCTTAGACTTCTGTCAACCAAAGGACCAGGCAGGATTCCGTAACGGCTACTCAACAATAGACCATATTCACATTATCAATCAGGTGATAGAGAAATGTGCGGAATATAACCAACCCTTATATATAGCCTTCATTGATTACGAAAAAGCATTTGATTCAGTCGAAACCTCAGCAGTCATGAAGGCACTACGGAATCAGGGTGTAGATGAGCCATATGTAAAGATACTGGAAGATATCTATGGCGGTTCCACAGCCACCGTAATCCTCCACAAAGAAAGCAACAAAATCCCAATAAAGAAAGGCGTCAGACAGGGAGATACGATCTCTCCAATGCTATTCACAGCATGTTTACAGGAGGTATTCAGAGACCTGGAGTGGGAAGAATTGGGGATAAAAGTTGATGGAGAATACCTTAGCAACTTGCGATTCGCTGATGATATTGCCTTGCTTAGTAACTCAGGAGACCAATTGCAATGCATGCTCACTGACCTGAGAGGCAAAGCAGAAGGGTGGGTCTGAAAATTAATCTACAGAAAACTAAAGTAATGTTTAACAGTCTCGGAAGAGAACAGCAGTTTACGATAGGTAGCGAGGCAGTGGAAGTGGTAAGGGAATACATCTGCTTAGGGCAGGTAGTGACCACGGATCCGGATCATGAGACTGAAATAACCAGAAGAATAAGAATGGGCTGGGGTGCATTTGGCAGACATTCTCAAATCATGAACAGCAGGTTGCCACTATCCCTCAAGAGGAAAGTGTATAACAGCTGTGTCTTACCAGTACTCACCTACGGGGCAGAAACCTGGAGGCTTACGACAAGGGTTGTGCTGAAATTGAGGACGACGCAACGAGCTATGGAAAGAAGTATTATAGGTGTAACATTAAGGGATAAGAAAAGAGCAGATTGGGTGAGGGAACAAACGCGGGTAAATGACATCTTAGTTGAAATCAAGAAAAAGAAATGGGCATGGGCCGGACATGTAATGAGGAGGGAAGATAACCGAAGGTCATTAAGGGTTACGGACTGGATTCCAAGGGAAGGGAAGCGTAGTAGGGGGCAGCAGAAAGTTAGGTGGGCGGATGGCATTAAGACGTTTGCAGGGACAACATGGCCACAAGTACATGACCAGGGTAGTTGGAGAAGTATGGGAGAGGCCTTTGCCCTGCAGTGGGCGTAACTAGGCTGATGATGATGATGAGCTCAAAAAACAGAGCTTTGGCTGATGCCGAGATGCAGGTGTCCCGCATCCAAACCAAAATAAACTTTTTAAAGCAGTGAAACACAACACTCAGGCGTCATGCGCGGGCTGAGAGTATGTCAGGACAGTTGAGGTTGGCTTACGAGCGGTTGAAAGAGAATCTCAATTGTGAGAGAGTTCGGGCCTCATACCACTGAGCTTGCTATCAGTTGATAGAAATAGCTCATATTCTAATATATTTGCTTCTATGTGCATCTCCTTTTTATTCGTATTTGTGAATGTCCGACTTATTCGCAATTTTTTTCGAGGACACTTTATTTGCTGTGAATTTTACTAACCCCTGCCTTCTATTATCTTTTTGAATAACATAAACACTACTCCTTAGTATTCAAATTGGATTAAGTCGCTTTTTAATTTTTTTCATGTGCTTACTCGAGAGTGACATCATCAGGCGATATGGTTTCAGCCCGTCTTGACATAAAACATAGTTCTGCATCCCTCAGGGAAATGGGCAAAGGCACTCAGGGAAAACCTGGAAAACTCAGGGAAATTGGAAATGTCAACTTGGTAGACACCCTGTAGAACCAGCACTCTCACACACCGATTCAGTGCTAGGCCTAGCTGCTTGGACGTTCTTTAACAAACTTTCTGCTGTTCGGTGCCATGTTTACTATTGAAAGAATTTGCCACTGTCAACAGTGGCACCGAATCTGCCTTTGTCATCCGCTTTGATGGCTTCAAAGTGCGGAACTTTGAATTGGATGTAGCCAGTAATGACCACATTCATCAAAAATTGCTTATTATAAATTAACTGCACCAGCTTTCAAAAAAGGAAGCTTGTTACACCCTGGCGAAGTCATTCAGGAACAGAATAAAAAGAAAGCACACAAATCTGAAGAGCAGTTCTTGAGATATCGCCTTCCCCACCACCACTACTAGCAAAAAAATCCATTCTGAGAAAACTGGCCTTAAATTTGAACACCTGTGTTTTTATTAAAAAGCTCCTCTTGCGGCTCCAGGCACACTCCATGTGTCGAATTCTCGACTGGCGGCAGCTGACAGCACAGTTTCGCCGCTGCAAGCGTCTACACAGTCGGCACTCGCTGCGGAAAATCGGGTGTTCGATGCTCACACAAGTCGCATATCTCGCTTCCGCGCACCAAACATCTGCACTGTCTTGGGCTTTGTTGCCCGCATCGTGTGCAATAAAGAACTAGCGAAAAAAAATAAAGCTGAGAAAATAATCTAAAAGATAGCGCAGCTCGCAAGCAGACGTCTGTTGAGGTGAACGGAGCAAGAGGGCAACAGCAACGTGAGCGCGGCAGGCGCGGCATCGAAGGGAGCAGCCGCTGCCGTGGCCGCCCGTGCAGCAGTCAATGGCAGGCGCGCTTTAACCCACAGGGTTTAAACGCACTGCTCTGGACAATCAGCGCTCCGCATCTCATCGCGGGAAAACGCCAATAGCACCTCAACCGCGTTGACGATGCCATTTTGCAAAGCAGCAAAACAGAGAGAAAGAATTGACGGTCAAAACGACACCAAGATGGCACGGCAGGCCGCATGGGCCGGGAATGGCGCGCGCGCGTGAACGTTGACTTCATTTCGGCATTTGCCCATGTTTTGTGGGCCGCTGTGGCCTCAAAAGTAGCTTTTTTTTTTCTTTCCGGTTGATTTGTGTGCTGATAATTACAGAACAGGTAGTTTATAAGACATACAACCGAAAAATATTGTTTCTCAAAAATTGTCTTTTTTGGTTTTCGAGGACCGCGTCCCCCCTAAGTTCGACGGAGATCCACTGTTCACACATTTCTCAGTTGACCTCGCCGACTTGCCCACGCACATTTTTGAACATGAGCCCGTGACGTGGCCAGAATCACGACAGCCAGCCTTTCGACTCGCCGAAGTCGCTGATGCCCATTTGGCTGACAAAGTCTGCCGCCTTTGCAGAAATTATGGGCCCACTTAACAGAATGTTACGGCTTCGAACTTCCTTAATCCACATTACTACAGCAGCTCTGGATGGGCCATTGTCTGTAGCCTCTTAGACGAGGACTCCATATTCTCGTTTTGAAATGCTTTGATTGATCAAGAAGCTTGATCAAAATGCTTGATCATCAAGAAACATGCTCTTCTTGGATGTATGCAGTATGCGCTTCTTGATGTGTTGCTGACTAAGCGCTGAGCCAATGAAAGAGGTGACACAGCAACAGCCACAGGAGCCCACAGCAGCAGCAGCAGTGGGAAGTTGAAGGAAGAGACAAAGAAAGCTTCACTTTCAAAAACTGGCTACCCTCCGTGGCATGAACAAAAGCAGGACTACGACAACCAATGCACGTTACAGCTGTGCTCGATATTTAGTCCCCTGCGGAAGTGTAGCCGTCGCAGCAGCGTGGGCGCGCGCTACCCGAATGATGCAGGCACATGCAAGACAGAGAGGGCACATGTGCCGTGGAAACAGCTGTTCACCGTGGCCATGAAGTTGCGCTCTCAGGCACAGAGATGGCGCTAGCCATGTAAACCAAAGGCTGTAAACCAGGGGCTATTCGAAACCCTACCCAGGGTTCGAATTAATTATTATGTATACCGATGCAATTGAATTATTGGGAGTTTTCCCCCATTGAAACACACAGGGCTTCGCCGGGACCAGGGCATCAGTTTGAATTACCCGAGTTTGAATTAACAAGGTTTTACTGTAGCAGAGAAACGCGCGACGCACCACCACCGACGCGCCACCACCCTTCCTTCCACTCCTCCAAACACGAATGGGCTGCGCCCATAGCTCTACGCCGCCCCACCCTCCAACACACGAATGGACCGCACCAGCTGCGCTGCAAGCAGATTGCTCGCATGTTGCTGGCTGGCTCCTCATTCAGCGCAGTTCTTCAAACAGCGTAATCGCCCACATTCGTCTTTGTTGGTTGCGTCGAAGTCATTCCTGGCCACGTGGTTTCTCGGCCTCTCTTGACTCACCACCAACACGGGAGATGGCTGATCCGCCCACTCATGATCGGCAATGCACGACGTTGCCATTGAAAAGAAAGCGCACGGCTTTAGATTTGGAAACTAAATGCTTCTAAACGATGAGGCAATCGTCGCGAACGTGCTTGCATGAGATAGCGACGACGACGGCGGCAGCGATGCCGCGGTAGGGCAAGCTGCCTCAAAGTTGTGCTTGCAGGAGGTCCGGCGGATGATTCGGTGCGTCTGGGGCTTCTTTTTCACGAGGAACTTTCCGCTGCACTATGTGGAGCACTTGGATGCCTTGGAGAAGGATATCGCAAGCTTCGCGTAAAGGATGTAAGGCTGACGGGCATAGGCTTTTCTCGTGCAAGCCAGTGAGAAGTAGGTGGCGGGATTCTTGTGGCAGTCTCTCCTCAACGTTTCTTCTGGATTTCTCACGCTGACAGGCTGCCGCGTTAGCCTTCTCGCAATCTTTAAAAGGCCCCTTTTTGGCCCACCAAAGCGATGCCTTGACGGTGCTCGCATATCGCTTGCCACCTGTGACAGCTCTTTGCAGTTGTTATAGCAGTGCCATTCTTTAACGCCGACCACCATGGCTTGTTACATGCGATCGGAACGCCCAGGGGGTGTATTCTGTAAGAGTCCACCTAGTGGACTGTTCATTTCGGCTGCTGCTGATTGGATGCAGCTGTACGAGCGAGGAGGAGACGAGCGGCCCTAACCAATCAGGAATGTCCCAAATGGACAGTCCGCTAGGTGGACTCTTACAGAATACACCCCCTGGAAGCAGTTAGAGTGAACACAATCAGCAGCCGGATGGAAGAAGGCGGTGGGGAGGGGCACTGGCCTCCAGCCATAATAGTTTTCTCACATTAGCTCTGCCATCCCCCTACTGATCATATAACCTGGTTATAACAGTGGAATTTTCGTGGCACTTTAGTATTGTTATAAGTGGTTTCGACTGTAGTTACTGGCCTACCGACAATGTCATTGTTGCCATATTCTGCTTTATCACTATCGTGCGGCATATATTTAGGCTCCAGCATGCTTCAACTCCTTGAACAGCAGCTCCTGTACTCGGGCAAGTCGTTTAGCACACCTAGCAGCATTGTGCTTTCGGGCTCATTAAGGGGACAGCATTGCAAGAATTGTGGACTTAGATTTTGAATGCGTGGCATGCAGTTCATTTGAGACTGTCATCAGGCATTTCAAGGTGACGCAAATCTCAATAATGGACAGCTTGGAGGATGACCAGCTTTAGGAAAGCGATGAGAGCGATTGAATAAAAGTGATCATGGTCAGCCGCTAATGGTTGCATTTTTCTGCTTAGCAGTTTGAGGCTTAAGTGAATAGCTGTCAGCCTGCCTAAGGCCCACACTCCGTAAAATATTTAGAAAATTAATAGTGCAGGCCTTACACGAGTAAATACGGTAACTTCATAGCAGTGCCACACGGCACTCTTGTGTTTTGATGAACTATCGGAGGCAGCAGCCTACATGTGGATACTAGATAGATTACGGCCTTCGTTTTTAGCCATTGTTCAGTCACACTGACCAGACCTCGTATAGTGAGACCATAGAGTTTCACATCCTTTGCAGAAAGTTGGTTCTGTGGTACTGCTGTAGAGTCCAGCGCATGAACGTGGAATCCCACAGCCTTGAGAATCCAAGGAAATGCCAAAGAAATGGCATTACGTTTTTGCTTAATTTGTTGGCAAACACAAGGCAGAATGCTTTCATAGCCAATTCTGACATTCTTTCATGGCCCTGGGTGCTAGGTTGGCTTCCCCGAGCTGTCTAGCATGAATGTAAATGATGTTTCTTACTTTAAAGATTTCTTAGTATTTCCTGGCACTGTTTCAGACGACATCCAGCAGCAGTGCTTGATTTTTCAAGTGACTCGCAGCCATCATCTTCAAGAGCAAGTGGCCAGTCGTCACAAGCAGGCACATCGTCGTCCACCATGAGATCAGCCGGTAAACTTTTTATTCTTTTTGCCTAGCATTTCTTTTATAAGCTATGGGTTGCTCTTTCTTAAGTAATAGCAAGGTGCCACAAAAGCACAGTTCTTCTTTTCAGGCATCATTGCATGATTTGATTCTAAACAGTCGTGTTTGCTAGTGGCTTTGGCGTTGCGCTGCTAAGCATGAGGTCACAAGATCAAATCTCTGTTGCGGTGGCTTATTCCAATGGGGGCAAAATGCAAAAACACCCTTGTATTGTCCATAAGATGAACGCTAAAGTATATTCAAAGTCCCCTGTTACAGCGTGCCTCATGATCAAATCGTGGTTTTCGCATGTAAAGCCCTAGAATTTAATTGTTTTGATCCT
This sequence comes from Dermacentor albipictus, assembly GCF_038994185.2. Taxonomy (NCBI): domain Eukaryota; kingdom Metazoa; phylum Arthropoda; class Arachnida; order Ixodida; family Ixodidae; genus Dermacentor; species Dermacentor albipictus. The sequence goes on along the minus strand of NC_091825.1, from coordinate 145,835,774 downwards.
ACCCTTGTTTTGGTGGGTTTATGGTATCCAGTGAGAGGCTGATTTGCAGTAACAGATGTACGCTTAATTTTAAACCACTGAACACACCAGAAACATTTTCAGCTGTAAAGCTGCAGCTTAGAAATTTTTGCATCAGAAAATATAACTTCTACTTGCTGTGTGCTGCATTTTCTTGCGATAGTTTGCCTCTTCAGCTGTGAGAAACTTCCGTGCTGTCTTGACAAAAACATGCATTTGCTCTCTTGGCCTGATTGTCTTTGTTGTTGTTTTGTTTTGGTAATACAATGAAACCTTGCCATAACGAAATTGGTTAGTGGATATGACGAAGTTAATCACAGTCTCCCCTTGAATTTACTATAGAAACCGATACATCTAAAAGCTTGTTTTAATGATACAAAGGTTTCCTATAAATGGATATAACGAACCTTTTTATTTGATTTGTGATCAAGATTTTTTTATCATTTCACTCTGATAAAGCTGAAATGCGGCACTGTGCGACAGTGCTAGTAACTGGTCTGATGCAGCAGTTAAAAACTCTTGCGAGCTGTTCGATAGCTGGGTGGCAATGCGCCAAGGCTGCAACGTACAGCTGCTTCCTGAACCTATCAACATTTCATGAACATGCCGACAGAGTGCTGCAAGCTTTTGAGTTTGTGCAATGGACGTTGCTGAATGCCAGCAAGAAGAAACATTTTTTTCCTCTCGTTCAGAAACGTGCCCTCGCATGCAGTGACTAGTATCGTAGAAAATTGGAAGCTTGCAGCTTCTCTCACGAACCGCTGATCACAAACATGGTGGTGTTGCATCACAATGGTGACGCAGACTGATTAGTGTTTGCAGCTAAGTTAGAAAAAAAAATAGTAATAATCATCTCACAGACAAAGACAGCGCAGTAGAAAACAAACCTGTCCGGTCCATTGGCAGTGTACTGTGGGCTTTTGCATTGGCTTACCCAGCGGTAAGGTGAAGCTGATGCAGAGCACTGCGTGACATTGACCGTGAGGGTGGACAGTTGTTATAATGATGCAAGTTCGGCTCCCTCTCCAACTTCGTTATAACAGTGTTTCTTTTATAACAGGTTCGGAGAAGCAGTTTGAATATGTGTGTAGAAACTACTCTCATATAAGCCTGCTTCAAGATTTTCATGGCTTGCGGCAATGGTTTAGCAGTGATGGCATTCTACTGCTCAGACACAATTGTGGGTTTCGTTCCTGGTTTGGGCAAGGGCCAGCTGCCTTCTTTCACTGTTGCCTTACAATGTTTGAGCTCCGCTGTTACTCCAGCATTAATTAATTTAGGAGAATGCTCCATGGAGAGCGCCTGACAACTGACAGTGAGACTTTCAGAAGGGTAGGGACAGATTTTATAAAATCACATCTTTATGTATTCGAATGGGTAGGTAGCAGAAGGAATGCTGGAGCGACTGTTAGCATCCGCTTGTGTTCATTCTCCTACTTGCACATTGCTGAACCAGAAGACTATGCCAAAAGTAAGTTTGTTCGCAGAAAAAGTTTTTTGTGGTGGCAGATAGGGCATCGAGTGGTCAGTTGCCCTGTGTTACAAAGTGTTCTGTGAAATTCTTGTACTCATGCAATTTGTTATGTTTTTTTTCCCCCTGATTCTCTCTCTCTTGCCATATCTTTCAGTGCTTCAAGTGAAGTGTTACGCAGAGTCAGATTCCGACACTGATGATGAGGTTGACTCGAAGCAAATTGTGCAAACCACCGGTTTGGCTCGGTCTACTAGGTCAAGCGGGCATGGTGTGTACCCTTCTCGTCTGCTGCCTAATTTTCTTGTGCTCTTTCTTTGTTGCAAACACAGGGCTGTCTTCTATGCGTCATTAACATTTGTGAGTGTACCACATTGATGCACCACCACCATGGCATGCCATATTTACTTATGTAAGGCCCACACTTTTTTTTGTGGGTGCGAGCCTTACACAACGCAGGCCTATAGCTACTCACTGAAGCCTAGAACTGTTCTTGGGTTGCTATGCAAAATAATGTAACCACTGGTGGCCGACAATGAACTCGTTTACAGTTGCCAAGCAATTTTTCGCACACGGACAATGGCACCGATGTGTCCAAATAATTAGCCAGTCTGTGGAATAAATTAACTGTGGTGGTGAGATCAATTGTGTTGATTTTTCAAGTGCCAGCACAGCAAGATGTTTGTTTTTGGACTTTTCTCGGTGTTGTGCATTAAACTTCAATTGAAATTTCATGATGGCAGGTGCCGCAGGTGCGTTTCGCACATTCCCATTGTGCAGCCTTATGTGCATTGCGAGTTGTCATGAAGTTCACATACTGTGCATACAGCCGTAACTCTGCAACATTGTCAGTTTAGGCTGTGCTTTATAAAATCAGCCTGAAGCTTTATTGGCTTTATGAAGAGATGCAAACCTTTGCTGTTCTGCCAGTAAATGCACACGCGAACTTGGTAAAATTTAAGGGTGGTTAGTTGCCTGGTGATCGCATTTGGATCCGTGGTCATCGATCTAGCCTGTGCGCGTGATCTCACACCCAGTTGCCTATGTGGTCTATTGTGCGAACATTTTAAGCATGAACTTCCCACAACGATGTGCCACCTGTCGCACCCGTTGGCAAGGCCTAACCAGCGATGCCACTTTGCCGGGAGTAAGCAATCAAAGTTCCAGTCTGGTAGGTTTGGTGCCGAATGTGGGATACAGTGAGGATAATGCGTCATCATCAGTAGGACAACTAGTGCCATTTAGTAGTGGCTTGCGGAAATCAACCAGCACTTGCGTATGCACGTGACGCTTAGTGATATATTCTTTTCAAAATTTTCTCACTTTGAAGTGGCGGTGCAGGTCTTACACGAAGGCGAGCCTTACAAGAATATATACGGGATATCCCAGCTTGTCTTAGAGGACTGTCTTATTTCCTGCAGGTGACCGAATGGTGAATGGGAAGAAGACATCCCCTGCACTCACAGGGAAACTGCACAGCAGCTCCTCAAGTGAAAACTTGTCCAAGGCGAGCCGTAAGCGAAAGGCCTCCCGCTACATTTCTTCATCGGACGGGGATGACAGCCATGGAGACGCTGAAGGGGAAGAAGCCAGCATTGAATGCAGCCAGGAATCCACCGAAGACGAGGATGAGAACAGCGAAGAACAGCACGAGGATGACGACGACAATGACTACAATCATGACGACTCTCCTCCAAGAAGGCGTCGGTCATCGCGCAGGGCTGCTCGCACCAACGTGATTGGCAGTGATGACAGCAGCAACTCGCCTTGCTGCAGCAGAGGGAGCAGTTCATCCAGAAATGTGTCGGAGCATAGGAAAAAACGGGAGAACAGCAGCGGCGAGTCCGAGATGACAACGGGTAGCTCAGAGAAGTCATCTTCCTTCATGACGGACCATGACTACGGACAACCGCGACGGTCTTCACGCAAGCCCCGCAAGACAACTAGTTTTTCACCAGAGACAACTGTCAGGTCTTCTGCAACCACGAATAGCAAAACTCGTGTGCAAACAAGAAATCGTGGTCAGCAGAAAGTTCGGTACCGGGAAGAGGAAGATTCCGAGTGGACAGGCGACTCAGATGAGGAGGACGGGCTCGACTCAAGGGCGCGCGAGGTGCTTTCTGTCAGCAGCCGGGGCCGGTTACGAAAACTTTCTAAGCATGCAGCGCGTGCCATGGTGGCCCAGTGAAAGCATGGCTCCATATATATTCTGTCAGTGGAGTCTATGTTTATTGACTACTTTGAGAGCTCAGAATACCACCGTCATCTTAGCATTGTTCTGCAGCCAAATGATGTTCTCATGTGTAAATTTTTGCACCCTTTGCGAAGGTTTTTTCTTTCGTTCTTATTTATTGAAGTCATTTGTGAAGGCTGTTGAGAGGATATTTTTGCTTGTAGCATGATATTGCGGAGACTGGGGGTCTTATGATAAACATTCCAGTTTTTCAGCAGGCATGCCAGTTTGAGAATTCACCAGACATCACAGTGCTTTTTGTTGAAATGTTATTTTCTGTGAGTGCTCTTTGCCCATTGTAAGCATTTATCATGTTGATGTAGATATTTAGTGATGCAATAGGCTGTACATATAATTGTGTATCTAAGGACACCCTTGTCTTGTGTAGACTGCAGTGGTGAAGGCTCTTCCATATTGGACTGTAATGAGCCCCATCAAATGCAGTCGTGAATGATGTACTTATTTTCGCCTGCAGCTTTCCGGAGCTGTTTGAGACAGGTTTAACTGAATCATGTAAGATTGTGATTTAATTGCAGTTAGCCAGTGTTTGCTTATCTGCTCACTGCCAGCACATGAAGAAGTTTGGTGATGAGAGATTACAGGCATCCTGAGGACGCAACAGTGGTTTTGTGGCTTTTATTTGAATGGAACACGTTACACAATTCTCACTAGAGGTATGTCAGCAGTGGTTCTCTGTTGAGGGATGTGCTTCATGGCCGCCATTGCAATTAACACCGTGCATGCAAGTCCAAGGTAGTAGATGTACAACTTCAGAGGGCTCGTACTGCCAAAGGGCCACAGCCACAAGCCCCTCCGTATAGAGTCTCTCAGGTGATGCGATGCCACTGCCGCTAAAGCGATCAGCGCCACTTTGTAGACCTGTGCCAGTCCCAATAGCTTTCCCAAAAGTGCAATAACTGACAAGCTTGCAAGCACAACTGAGCTACAGTGTAGAAACGGTCTTGTCTTCAGGCCTGTGGCATTCTGAAAAAGATGAATACATCAATTCTTATAGGCTCTGGCACTGCAAGCAGCAGGTGCTAGACATTGACTACTAATTGCGTGCAGAATAGAGTGCACTTTAGCAAGGAGATTGACCGAGTTTTCGTATTCACCACAGTTTGTGAAAAACTAAGAATGCAGAGGCAAATGCCTCGCTTTCCAAGTTGAGAAATTTTTACAGATGCGAATTACATACTAATTTCCCAGACATTGTAGCAGTAGCAAACATGCAATATCGGAGCACCTGTTTTGAAGAATGACAGCACAGACTGCAAGTATGGTGCTGTTTTGTGGGTGAAGTTTGTGCTAAATTGTTAGGGCTGTCACTGAGTGTATTTAAAATTTGATTTCAAGGAGCACTGCTACCGCACATTAAAAAAAAAAAAGTCCTTATGAATGTAACCCCACACCGTGCAGGAAGTGCAGTAAGACTCTCTAATGATAGTCATCTTGACTCCACTTGCTGAAGTCGGCATGCCAGTCACTGAAGGCCAGACAATTTGAGCAAGGTTTCTAGTCACTAGCATGCTGACTTCACATTTTCCTTTTTTTTTTCTCGTTTGGTTATGCCTTATTCTTTCAGGAAGGCACCACTAAAGTGGCATTTGTGAGAAAAGAGGGAAGTATCGCCTTAAGAAGGTTTTGCTTAACAAAACGCTGCAGTTTTCAGCGTTGCTGAGACGTGAATACATAGTGGCTAAACATTCAAATATGTGGTGCAGGAAATGTTTGGGATCAGTTGCTCAATCGCACCGCTAATAATAAAGGTAGGAAGAGCATCATAGAAGTGGCATTCTAAATGTGGTAGCAGTTAAGGCTCCGTTTCTTTATAGATTGGAGAGCTACTTTTATACGCCAATACCACAGTACCACGCGCCAGTAGTGTATGCGTCAGTACTGAGGAGTTTCCAAACTAAACAGTTTTGGTGCCCTGTGCTCCGGCTCTTGTTAAATAACTGCGTCTACGTAACCAAGCATGACCATTAACGACATGCGTAGCAGAGAAATTGCTTACTCTACATTATAGGTGCATCGCTACGGAACGAAAAATGCTCCGTTACCTCTATATTCAGAGATCTTGCGGCCAGAAAGTGATCAACATCGATGGCACAGCCAAAAAAGCCGCAGAGCAGGCTGTCTTGCATGCTCGCCTTTTGCAGCGGCCGACCCGAAACCATTATCCAGCATAGCAATGCGATCAAACCGTGCGTCACGTTGTCAGCTAGCGCGCGAAGCCAAGGAAGCCTACTCAGATCCGTGATGCAATCTCCTGCGGTCGAGACGGCAATCGTCAGTGCAGCTCCCAGCAAGTAGAAAGTCACCATTACGAAGTTTCGCTGAAACGTGTACGCGCAGTGTAAACATGGGGGCTGACTGCCTGTTACGCTGGCCCAAAGCACGAGTGATCTGGCACGCGCCCTTGCATATTTTGCGAGATCAGTATAGAGGTTCGCGAATTTTGCAAACGCAGAACGAGGAAGTAAATGAAGTGGGCGGAAAACTTGGTTATGTCACTAATGTGCAAACGCGCGCACGAACGAAAGTGCCTGGACTCGGAAGCAGCAGCCAGCAGCGGTGACGCTGGCGACGCATTGACATGTTGACATCGCTAATTACGTGGTAACCTGTACTTCCAAGCATCAACAAAATTTGTATGTGTACATGAAGTTACTCGTTGCTATAAAATACAAATAATTGCACACCGTGCATTTACGTTTTCTTTCTCTTTTTTTAAGCGCCAAACGAGGGCATTGGCGAAACGCAGTTTTGGTTTCGTTGTTTCGGAGCATACAGTTCTTTCAGAGTAAACGCTTAACTTCTTTATAGCCTCTCTCACCCCGGTTATCGATAGTGATTTACCAGCCTTTACCTGTATCCGTTTTTTTTTTCAAAATAAAATTATAAATTTTACAATATCATCTCGAATGCATTTTTCAGCGCATCTTCTTTCGGCTTGTGCTCTAGCCGTGTGTCAACCGCTGGCGACAACCATGTGCTTCGTCTTGATATTTTGATGTGTAGCGTGTGCTGGAAATATCCGACACATTCTGGCTTCAATGAAAAGCGACGCAGCAGTAAGTATAACTTGTTGAATCAGTTGAAGTTCGCGCAACTTGTACATGTGAATGTAACCAGCACAGCTAACCAAGGTCTGGTGGGTGCCTAGGCAGCGCGTCACCGTTTCGTCATTGAGAGCTAGGCCTAGTGAACGATGCGCCTGAAATAATGTATTTTTGGCACTTGCCGACAAACGGTTGACGATTGTGTGATTTGATGCGCATCTCTTGAAGAAGCCGCCAGGCCTATGTGCGTATCGTCTTGTTTACGAGTCGCGAATGTGCGGCGCAGTGCGCAGCAACCAGTAGTGGATTCATTTGGTGGCATTTCTCGTGCCGCCGCCTGAAGTTTGTGGCTTTGCCTTTTGACAACGCTGTTGGTCGTCCACCGTTATGTGCACCGAACAAGAGCCCGAATTACGTCGCAGGTACGCGCAGTTTCGACTTTACTGTTCCAGAATTTCGCAACGTCATTTCCAAGCTCGTCATAGCGGGCGTTTTCTGTAGTTCCGACAAAGTTTCAGCTCGTGGCCTGATACCTTCTGCTACTTTCCTGCATAAAAGGAGACAGCCGGCTACGCCTTAAACTAGATGGGCTGTGTTTCTGGTGCATCGGTAGCTGTAAACCATAACTCATGTTCCTTACACGCTATTCGGGAGCTGAACAAGTTTGCTGTACGCCTCCTGTGCATTCCTTGTCAGTGTCGCTTTGTGTGACAGCCAGAGAGCCTCAGCGTTTTATCAGTCACGAACCCCACTTCTCACGAAAATGCCCACTGTTATGTTTTTGACCCTTGCCTGTTTCATATTTCATTTTATTATCTTCGTTTCAAGTACGCAGAACCTCCCACTGAGTCTTTGTATATTTGTATCGGTCACTTCGCAGAAAAGTCCCGCGTCAGTTTATTATGCGCGTGCTGATAAAAAAAAAAAAATTGACCGTTTCGATTCTTATCGCGTAATCTTTCCCCCCTCCGATGTCCTGTTTTCGACTTGTCCTGAACAAGCCGGAGCCTGTCGTCAGTATCTGCCCTCCCAAGATCGCATTCGCAGTACCAGCTTGTCCCAAATTTCAGTGGCATGACAGCTGTGATTGCAATTTAAGCCCCCAGGCGTACGGAGGCTCTTTCTGTTCATGCGTGATCAACTGGAAAAAGAAAGCGAACTTTTCTGCATTGCCGGGTAATGGAGGCAGACGAGTGTGTGCTCGGCATTCTTGGCCGCAGAAAGTAACGCGCATTTCTATTTTTCGCTGCTGCTGCTTCACGAGTAGCCAAAAGTTGGCAATGCTCCAGGACAGAAGTCGGCAACAGTTGACTACTTCGATTAATGTGTTAAATTTGTACACTAGTGGTGATATTAATGGTAGAGTGTTTGAGGGTGTATGGTACGGTAACCTTGAGTCGCTTTGTCGTTTGTTTTGCTGGTATTATATTTAAATATGAAAGATGTTAAAAGAAGCCCAAATGCTGCCACTGGCACAGTCTGGCCCAAACTTTCAAAGCAACCTCTGAAACAGCATGCTGGAGGATTGAAATGTGGGAAGCTTGTACACATTGGGTTTTGTCCATGCTTTGGAGAGGCTTCTTGTGTGATGCTATAATAATATTTACATAAACATTTAGAGTTCCTTTTGTTCCGGTAGTCGCACGGTAATGGGGCGTAAACGTTATGTCATTATGTGAAAAGTACAGGCGGAAATTTCTTATTTTCTTTAGCACTGTTTTGTTGCCCATAAGCCTAACTTCCAATGGTGCCATGTTTGTGTGGAATCTTGGAGCATACTTTAAAAATATTGTGGGTGAAATGTGTCTAAGTGATGGTGAAAATTGGTCACAGTGTGCACTAGCAGCCAGAATTTGCCATTTCCTTTGTTCGCTTGCTGTTTCCCATTACCTCTAATCATAGCGTGTGCTTTTGAGACAAATTTTTCAAAAATGACATCGGTATCATTCTTACTTCTTAAACATTTGGAATGATTTCTGAACACATATTTGTCGTGAAATGTTCTTCATAGGCAGTTTTAGTTTCTTGGCCAGTGACTCGCACATTCGTATTGATGTAGCCTCTTGATCGATGCAAGTGCAGAGGTAGCGGCAAATCCAGTTTCAGTTTGCGGTGTATGAAAAACAGTAAAGCCTTGCAGTGCATTTTCATTAAACTGCAGCGTGTACACTTTCACCTGTACTGGGTTTCCTTGCAGCAACTTATACATGTTGCGGCAGTTCAGTGGCTACAGCATTGCATTGCTGAGCACAAGGTCGAGGGTTCGATTCACGATCTTGTTTCGATAGGGGCGAAATGCAAAAATGCTCTTGTACCGTGCTTTAGATGTACATTAAAGAGCCACAGGTGGTCTAAATTAATCTGGAGCTCTCCACCATGCCGTCCCATGTAGCCAACTTTGTAGTTTTGGGACAATCAACTCTGCAATTTCTTTACAGCAAATTTCAGTTTTGCTAAGAAGCTACGCACTTCAGTAATTCGCTAGTTTAGGTATATTTTGAAAAATGAGTCCACTCAAACGAAAAGTAATAAAGTACCTGTCCAGTGTTGGACAATTCTAAATTCGGGTTGCTTCTTTTCTTAGAAAAGACAATTGAAGTTTGATATCTCTGCTTTCTTTGTGCTTTGAAATCATGTAGTGTTAACAGTGCTCATATATTAGATGGAATGCTACATTTCTATTTAGACCCAGCAATTTTTCCTTGTTCCTGCACTGAACAAAAGTTTTGTCGGGGGCGTGTTTGAATGCAAAAATTTTGCTGTAGTTGCACTGAGTGGGGTTCCGACTTGCACATTTTCAGGAATCATTTCAACAATGAAACTGACTACTCGCAAATGTATATCGATGAGTATTATATGACCTGTCAATTCTAATTTCTGTTTTTATAGCGTTAATGGTTCCCTTCTAACTTGGGTGACTTCGTACAGATACCTAGGCCTTCACATCACTAATGATCTTTCCTAGAAATTGCATGTTAAACACATTAGCAACGCCAATAACATGCTTGGCTTTCCTTGCTGCAACTTTCCCTAAGCACCAGTATCCATGAAACTGCTTCTGTACAAAACCCTAGTCCGACTCAAAGTTGAATAGCCTCTTCTCTCTGGGATCCCCAAACTAAATCTCTAATCACATCTCTTGAATCGCTTCAGAATTGTTCTGCACGCTTTGTTCTAATTATTCATTCCAATCTAGTGCTTCGCAAGTCAAAAGAACTTTGGACCTTACTGACCTCTCTGCACAGTGCTGCCTATTCTGACTGCATATTTCACAAAATTTATTACTTCAGTGAAAATGTTTCAACAAACTCTTCGTGTAAATGGAGTGTGTGGGTGCTGGTCCGAATGTCGAGAGCTGGGAGTTGGTCTCCTTTCAGGCGACAGCAGGCGTACAGGGCAGCAGCAGCGGCAGCCGTGCTTGGATGGAGGTAGTGCTTGGCTCGAGCGGCGAGTACTGCCTGGCACAGCACAAATAAGGGGACTGGCGGCCCTCTGCCTATGTGCTGTGTGCCCTATGGGGTAAGCGGTCTGGCTGACTGTGCAGTGCTGCGCCGCTGTGCCATGTCCGCACCAGCCATGAGGCACAAGGCGGCAGCCATGCGGCCGGGACCTTCCGAGATCGACTTCAAGAACATGCGCTTTCTCATCACGGACCGCCCCACTGACGCCACCGTGCCAGCCTTCCTGGAGGTTGGTCTATCGGCCACTTGGTTCATTCTGCTCAGTCAAATGGGCAGCGCTGTGCTTGGATCAAAACTAAAATCTTCAGCATGATTTAACCTAATCACATGGCATTCAGTCACTCAGACTGCACTCTCTTTACACCATTGCCATCTCGCTCAGCTAGGTTCATACTATTTGAATCTATCCAAGTAACTGCTTTGAGAAGAATTTCATGCCATTTGTTTCATGGGTTGAAGCACGCAACAGTGTGTCGGTTAAAGGCTCACATGGAACTAAATTCAAGAACACAGTGAGGCATGCACAAGTTAGCCATATGTCACACGAGACGGGTGATATATCATAGATTGTGGTCAGACAAACATAGCATCAGATGTGCTGATTGGGCAGAAGTGCTGTGGGTGCGTGGAGCGGCTACAAAAATAGGCAGATACCTCTAGATGTCGCTGCCATAACCGTCTCTGCTGAACTGAACTACTCCCAAAGTGGACAGGAACCATCGGCACTCCACTGTTTGCATGTGGTCTATGAGTGGGTAACTGGTGCACACAGCATGACATGGCTGATGTCCAGCTTAGTGCAGCCACCATGCAGTGGAGAGGGACATGAAAGCATTGCTAGTTGCTGCTGTACACAGGAACGTGCATATTCCAATACAGTAAAAGCCTTGTTAATTCAACGCTCGTTAATTTGGGAAGTCGTATAATTTGTACTCTTTGGTTCCGACAAACGCTTGCATTCTTTCATTTGTTAAACTCGTTAATTTGTTTGTATTTGGCTGTGCACCAGGTATTTCGGACGACCCTCAATATGTGCTGACTGCCCCAAATGTGTGATGAAAAAGAGCAAAAAGGGCGGTAGCATTCAACAAAAACTAACCAGTGGATTCTGCGTCACAATATTCATCAGTGGGCACCATATGGGAATGACAGGAATGCCAAAACGCTTTGCTTATTTATGTTGTTTACTGTCGCATATGACCTGTGTGCCCTTGTGCCTTCAGAACTTCAGGGTCGCTTTCCCAGATCATGTCAATAGTGACCACAGATTCACCTGCAGTGGTTGTGGCGAGCATTATTTCCGTACTTACTCTGTGCAAGGTGCCCATGTTACAAACATGGCAGAAGCTGCCAAGGATAGAGCACAATTCTAGTGCAGACGCACCCTGGTGACAAACCCCCCAGCTGTGTTGCAATGAACTGGCGATCTGTTGCTGACCAGCTAACTGCCGGGAAAACCTGGATGTGCATGTAGTAGCAAAAACAATGTCTACTCGGATAAAGACCCGCTCTTGCACTGCGAGCGCTAATCATTCACAAGATGACGAGAACTGCAGCTTTCCTGCAAAATAAAAACTGCAGTTGTCGATTTATTTAGTGAATAAGGGACGTTCGTGTAGTAAACATTTGTTTATTGTTATAACTTGACATTTGGTTAATTCATACATTTTTTTTCTGGTCCCATAAAATCTGAATTAACAAGGTTTTATTGTACTATGCAAGCCTCAAAAGAGAGGCGCCTTTATTCTAGCCAGCCTGTGGTGTGAAAGGAACCAGGCTGCTCACATTCTTCTGCTAAAGTTCACACAAAAAACTATTCTGGGAAATGACTGCATGCAAGGGCAAGCCTTCTGCACACGAACCATTTCGTTTACTGCCTGCATGGTTATTTACCTGGCGGTAATGGTTACTTGGTGGCAGCAGAGCTCTGCCACTGAGTACATCGCATGATCAAATCTCAACAGTTCAAATTTTGATGTTACAAAAACGGCCCAAGTCTGGACCATTCAGTATAGCATCCATGCACTGCCACTTTGGGACCTTAAACCTCATAATCATCATCAGCCTGTTTTACGTGCACTGCAGGATGAAGGCCTCTCCCTGCAATCACCAATTACCCCTGTCCTGCACCAGCCGATTCCAACTAGCGCCCGCAAATTTCCTAATTTCACCACTCCACCTAGTCTTCTGCCATCCTGTACTGCACTTCCCATCTCTTGGTACCCATTCTGTAACCCTAATGGTCCAACAGTTATATAACCTGCGCATTACATGACCTGCCCAGCGCCATTTTTTTCTCTTAATGTCTATTAGAATATCACCTATACCCGATTGCAGCCTGATCCTAACCGCTCTGTTTCTGTCTCTCAAATTTATGCATAGCATTCTTCGTTCCATCACTCTTTATGCGGTCCTTAACTTGTTTTCAAGCTTCGTCAGTCTCCAAGTTTCTGCCCCATATGTCAGCACTGGTAAAATGCACTGATTGTACACCTTCCTTTTCAATGGTAATGGTAAGTTTCCAGTCAGGAGCTGACAATGTCTGCCGTATGCGATCCAATGCATTTTTATTCTTCTATGAATTTCCATCTCATGATCAGGGTTCCCTGGGATTAATTGACCTAGGTAAACATACTCCTTCATAGACTCTTGTTAGATACGGAACCTTTTCCTGAGCCTCCTTCGAGTTCACCTGACCATATTTAATCGCGTCACACCTAATTAAGGAACGCAGAAGCACATCTACCACGTTACCGAGGCGCGGCACGTCCAATCAAGTTGGCGTCCCCCACCTCGTGCGCCGCAGGGGGAGCTATTGCCCACTGCTTGACTGTTTCCGAAAGTGTAGCGGGAGTCTGGCACGGTTCCAGGTAACGTATGTACAGAGCAAAGCTGCTTTGCAGCACTGAAAGTTCTCTCAAAGACAACCCATCTCCCCCCATCAATGATAACGGTATGCTCCCATTCAGGAGCTCACGATGTCTGCCACATGCGATCCAACCCATTTTCATTCTTCTGTGAATTTCTTTTTCATGGTGCAGGTTCCCTGTGATTAATTGACCTAGGTAAACATACTCCTTCAGACTCTAGAGGCTGACTGGCGATCTTGAACACTTGTTCCGTTGCCCGGCTATTCATCATTATCTGTGTTTTCTGCGTATTAACCTTCAACCCGACTCTTACACTCTGTCTTAAGGTCCTCAATCATTTGTTGCAACTCCTGTGCATTGTTTCTGAATAGAACAATGTCATCGGCAAACCAAAGGTACCACTTTATTTTTCTGTTTCGTCTGAACCTCTGCACTATGCAGACTTTGGTTGCATAAAAACAATGTAATAAACAAGATGTATACCATGCTTTGTAGTGCGGGGTACTGTCTCATGTAGTCAAAGTTGTTGTTTTGATGTCTCGCATAGGCTCTCTGGGATTGTCACTTCTGCCAATTCTATGCGATATACAGGCTACACTTAGCTGTTAAAGGTTGTTCCGAGTCAAGTTGGAGGGCAATGAAGCTGCAGGAATCATAGGACACCTCTCATAGCTGACATTTACCTTCTAAGTACATATTCGGTGTGCCCACGCTGTAGTGTGTTGTCGTGCACATAATTGTTGTGCCAGATGTGTATAGAATGACAAATGTGACATGTTTGAAAAAACAATTTTGACTGGTGCAACATTTTATTGAGACAATTGTTATCCATCCTTGCAACTATATTTTGTCGACAAATTAGTTTTGATGCCACTGTGAGCTTCAAGTGATGTTTGCTACAGCAATTTGAAGCTTTTTGACAGCAGTCAGCTTTGGCAGCATAACACTGGATAACGGTCTGCATAAGTCTCCCAGCAAACATGCAGCACTCGTACCTTTTAGCGTCCCTGCACAAGGACTGTTTCACGTCTTGCTAATTAGGCATTGCACTGCATGCAAATCGCATGGAATTATCGGCACCGCACTGCGCTGGGTACCACATTTCAAGGAAGTGTTACTGGTTTTCAGTGAATGTTACATAGGCACACAAGCCAATACAATGTCCGATCTGCTGCCGTGCTTTCTGCCAAAGTGTCTAAATCCTGCTTGGTTATTGCCTGCCTTTTATCGTGCAGTCATGTGAAGGAGGCATCTTTTTTTTTTTTCTGCCTTTCAAGAAAGAAAAAAAATAAGCATGACTGAAACGCATTTTAGGCAGCAACACATTCTTCTGTTGGTGGTAGCACAAGTAAGAAGACACAAATTTGTATTTACTGGTTTGTACATGCCACCATTCAGTGTATTATGTTGTGTTCTTGCCAGGTGCATATTAACAAAGTTATCACTACCAAAGGTTGCATTAGCATTGTTTTCAACTCTGATTGCTTAATTCACTCCCCACAACAGAAACTGGTTGTTGTCGTCCCAGTCAGCCAATATGGTGATGGATTAACATAACGTTTTACTAGTTGTTGGACTCTCCATTTGTGTATTCCCTTCTTTTATACTTGCACCTTTCTGTGTGTTTAATTGTAGGAATTCAAGAAAAGGAATGTCAAGGATGTTGTCAGGGTATGCGAAGCCACTTATCAGAAGGATTTGCTTGAGAAGGAAGGCATTAACGTGTGGGTAAGTTGTATTGGTATTTATTTCCTCGGAGCTCTCTTATTGAGACATTACATTCACTTTAGCTGTCTGTTTATAAAGTCTTCAAAGCACAATTCTCTTAACAAAATCTCATGAATTCACATTAAAGGGGCCCTTAACCATATACTTATTAAATTAACAAGCATGGTGTAACGTGCACATAAGTATAAATGAGCACGTCTCACTCAATGACCACAAAAACTTTTTATCAGAATGCTGGAGTGAGAAAGTGCAGTAGCAGGAGCGAGCGAATCGACCGTTGTCTGGCCTCTCGCTTCAACATGGAACTAAGTGACAAGAACACAGTGCGGTGCGCCTAGACACGTAGACTTTCGCCATTGTGTACCGGGTGGCCATATTGAAATGCCAATGGCGACATGGTAACACATATTTAGGGTCGTACTTGATTCTAAAACGTGTGCAATTTTTGAACTCATTTTATCAGGAAAAAAGTGCACATTAGGTTCAAGTAATTAAAATATGGTAATCCGTGGGTGGCACCCGCTGTTGTGGACATCTCGGCCAAGTTTTGCAGCCATGCACGATGCGTGGAGCTCACAAGCAGAGCGCAAAGTCATCTTTCTCTCAGGCGCGTTCTTGTCAACAGAAGCCTGCCCTTCACTCTTTTCTGGACGCTTTATTTTGTAATATAGCAGATTCCCATGTGCGGCTGCTATTGGCCAATAGCTGATGTCGATCAAGAAAAGTGTTTGGACCAGTGTGCGTCTTCTTACTATTCCTGTGTATATTTATTGACAAAGTTAAATAAACAAGTTGAAGTGAAAATCTGCTTTCGAATTTTGATAATTGCTTACTTCCAGGAGATGCCAACTATCGTCTGTTCCTGCTCGGCCGCCCGCATAGGAATTAAACTTCGACCTCCCTGCTTAGCGGTGTCATTGCTCTCACTGATTTTGATTAGTTTTGAATGTTCAACAAGCCTCAAGCCACATGAAACTTGAGGAGGGAGCACGCTTGCCAGCACGTGCTCCCTCCTGGCCGCTATTGTTTAAATGCCTTGGCAGACTTATTGATAGAACTTCAAAATTCACCAGTTGGAAGTGGCTACTATCAGTCAGTCAAGCTTTTGAAGGACAAAGCCAGTCCACACCACATGGCTCAGTCTGGCTGGAGCATATGAGCGCGGGCGTGCACTCAAGCCCTGTTATGCGCAAAATAAACGCTGTGCATACACGCTACAGTTGTGTATAGCTGCAGTGAATCCATTGGCTAACCACACTGCAGCTCGCAGAGGACAACTGCATTTGGTTTACATTTGGTGCGTTGTAGGTGCCAAAATCGGTAATGGTGCCTACGTTAACATCCAAAATCAAACTTGAACTGCACGCCATGGTTCAGTAGGCAAAGCGTTTTGGGCACGCCCTGCTCCACTGTAGCCTTTGCAGTGCAAGGCATTGAAATAGGAGTGGAAGCATCACAAAGGGCATGTTTGATTGCTAATAAACCCACTTCTGCTGAATGCATTTAAGTACTTTTTGCTGCAAATTATTTCTGAAATAGCTTATTTTACCTTCAAATACATTTGTCCACTTCGATAAGAAGTGGTTCCAGGGTCCCTTTAAAAAGAATTGGAGAAATGAACTGTCAAGTGTGCTAAGCTTGAGAAGGCTTTCTTGAGACTTGTACAACAGTGTGCGTTGGATATGACCTGGAATGAATGACGAGAAATGTAACTAGTAAAGGTAATGTTGAAGTTTGTGAATTTGCACTACAGCCATTGGCAAAGGTATGCAGTTTATTTATTTGCCCTCAAGTGCAAACCTTTACAGCAACCCATGCAATGTAGAATTTCATGGAGAAACTTATTTAAATGCTCAAATAACCTGTCAGTGTGGAATGAGATAGTAATTGTACAAACGTAATGATCTAGTATAAGAGCGTGATTTTAGGGCTCTAAAAAGGAACATGCAAGGGAAGAGCGTGCGCGCGCACGCACGCACACACACACACACACAGAGAGAGAGAGACAGACAGACAGACAGAGCGCCATCTTGCCCAAGAAGTTATAAGAGCCTTATGGGTGTGCCCAAGCTCTCTCTCTCTCTCTTTTGTAGCACATAAAAATGAACAAATGTCAGCCAGGTGGCCACAGAAGGCACATTGCTCTGGAGCTACTAGTTATTGAATCCCAGAGTACAATTTCTAGCTTGTTTGCCAATGTTTACTGCAGCGTTGTTCAACTTCACAAGTTTGGTCTGCTGATGCCACTATGCTAAATGCAGCCATCATAATTCAAGTTTGATTCTCCACATTTGTTTTAGCGGTCACATCTCTTGGGTTAACAATTTGTCAGAACAGCCTCAACCGTGGGATGGTTGCCACATTCCTTGTTCTTCCTGAAGTTTCACGAGTCTCATACACTTGATTATTGAAAAACCTGTTGAGAGACATTGCTGTGTTTGTCTTGCAGGACTGGCAGTTTGATGATGGGTCCCCACCCCCAGCGCGTATTGTGGAGGAGTGGTTCCAGTTGCTCAGGAAACGCTTCAAGGAGGACCCAGACTGCTGCATAGCTGTACACTGCGTTGCCGGCCTGGGCAGGTGAGCACATGAGACAATACACCGTCTTTACTTGCATATACGAACCATCATGCTCGCATAATGACCACAGCCTTGAAATTGGCTTCTAGATCTCTCTCTTTCTCTCTCTCGTTTTCTTCTCCTGCTTAATGATCACGCCCCGAAATTGCCACCGGGACGGTAGTCTGCTTGTTCTCGCTGATGATAATTGAGCTTGAAGGCCAAGTGCCATCAATTGAGCACTATGTAAATGACTCATCAAGACTCGCCAAACCAACTGCACACACCATAGCAACCAAAGCGGCCCTAAAACAAACTGGTAAACAGCTGGCGAGCCACCAATATAGGCTTAAAAGGACCCCTCACCAGGTTTGACCATTTTGAGCTGACCAAGCGCGGAGCATACATTGCATGATAACGATCGTGTCTGCAAAGTATTACATCACTACGCATCGCAGAAAGATCCGAAATTTCAAACCGAACTCCGGTTTTCCTTCTCCTCATGGCTACCGCGCTTCAAGCCGGAGAACGACGTGCTTGCATCCCTGCACCTGCGTACTGGAGTCCGCAGTGTGACGTTGCTCGTGGTGGCACGTGACTTCGAGAATTATTCAAAACACCATTTGTTATTTGTGTGATCTGTTGCTTGAATTGACGAATTGAAGTTTCGAGAAGTGATAAAACACAAATGCAATGTCTGCGTGTTTTTTGTTTTACTTCGCACTGACGCAAGGGACATCTTCCGCTTCGTCTGCTTGTTCTCACGGTCATGCAGTCACATGCACATGTACCGAAACTATGCCATTTTGTCAGCAGAAGTGCGTAGCAGCAAAAAAAAAAGGCAAGGACAAAAATTAGGCGAGGCCTGTGACGTATGTGTCACACGATCCTCGAGGATCACCACTCTACGTGGGGACCTATGAGGCTGCACAGTCGGGTGATGTAGCCGGTTCCTTGGCAACTATGAATCCCGGCCAGAACCCACTATGCCAGCTTGTCTTAGCCTGCTGCTCCGCTGGCTCGGCTGCCGCTGTTGCTCACATGTTCAGTGATCCTCAGCGGTGCGGTAATGCATTCAGAACAGCCATTGTTTTTCGTATTGTAAGAAATGTGTTTCAGATGGGTAAATGTTACACATTCGTATCTACTGATATTCGTACCAGCCCTAATAGTATCACCAGGTTTTTACTGTATACAGTCGAACCTCTTTAATTCAATCGCATAATTCGAACTAACGGATAATTGGAACTGGCCCATTGGTCCCGGGAAAGTAACATATATCGTATTTACTCGGTTCTAACGCGCCCTCGATCATAACGCGCACCTGTCTTTCGTGACCAAATTAAAAGGAAAAAAAAAAGCCATTTACAGTATCGCATGCCTCCTGCTTTAATAGAGAAATACAACTTTTTCTCATTTGAAAGAACGAAGCTTTACTGCCAATGCGGTAAAGGTGCAATAAATAAAAAAAGTGTTTCGCCCAGAAGTCGAAGCATTGATTGCGATAGCAAATTAGTAAACAGCTAAACAAATTAAGGAGCGCAGTTTTATGAGCCGTATAAATTTGTAAACATTTGCGTATTAACTAAATTAACGAGCATGGTGTCACGCACACACTAGTAAACATGAACACAACTCACTTGATATCCGCAGAAAGTCGCTGTGAAAACGCAGGAGTGAGAAAGTGCCGCAGCAGCAGCAAGCGCATTGCCCTCCGTACTGCCTCTTGCTTCAACGCCATTCAATCAACGCATGCCACAACATTGACTGTGTCTCCTGTGTGCGGTCCTTGTTTTGTCCTTGTTAACTTGTGCTTCTTCTGTCTTGTGGCCGATTCGCCATGCGGTGGTTTGCTAGTTATACGCTGCCATTAAGTTAAAGGCTATTGAGCTTGCGCTTGAGCATGGTAACTGCGCTGCCTGCAGGCACTTCAGTGTCGACAACATCCATTTCTGATACTGGAGAAGTCGGCACGAGAAGCTTGAGGCAACCAACAACACATGCCTAGCTTTCCGTGGACCAAAGACTGGCAAGTTTCCACAAGTTGAGGAGGTCGTCCTTGAATATGTAAGGGACCTCAGCAAAGAAAGGTGCGCCATATCGCTCGAAATAGTCCAAATGCAGGCACACTCGATTGCGAGGAAGCAGGGCATCATGTTGAGACTTCCGTGTGAGCTCTAGATAGCTGACGCACTTCGAGTGACGGAATGGACTGTCATTGAGACAGTGGACATCATTGTGCCAGCAGCTTCCATCTGCCTATGAAGATGGAGTAATAGACTTCCATTACTCCATCTCTGCAATACTGCAACGCTGGCAGCTGAGCAGATTTCTGCACCCTCGAAGGGAGCCGGATATTTGGAAGTGCCAGTAACACATACGGACAGCTGCAGCAACAGTACACAAAATTGGCTTCACAGATTGACCCCGTTCCTTAATATGCTAGTCATTATTTTTGCATACCAACTACTGCACACATCTTCAGTCCACACAATTCACTCCAGCATGATGGAGCACAGTGCGTTAACGAAAACTCTGTTGCATTTCCTACAGCTGATTGCACAGAAGCAAGGTGGAAGCAGTAATGGTTTCGTGCCGTCTAGTTTCTATAGAACAACTCCTCCGCGAAAAGGGTCAGTAAAGATGTTTTGGAGATGAAGACCGGGAGTGCTACCGCTTCCCACACTCCTCGTGGTGGACAGCTCTCATGGCCACCTTGTGGATAGCCTTGGCACAAAGCTGAAGGAG
This sequence comes from Dermacentor albipictus, assembly GCF_038994185.2. NCBI lineage: Eukaryota > Metazoa > Arthropoda > Arachnida > Ixodida > Ixodidae > Dermacentor > Dermacentor albipictus. Next base: position 145,815,621 of record NC_091825.1, on the reverse strand, counting down.
ATATGCACCAACCTCCTCACATCACTGCTACAGCTTCTCGACATGTCCTTGAATAAGCTGTTCAAGGACAAAGTTCAAAGGCTGCATCCAGAGTGGATGGCTGTGGGCCAGCATGATCTGATGCTGGGCGTTACTTTGCTCCTGGAAGCGTGGAGCAGAATCTCCGGCAAGGTGGTCGTGGAGTTTCAAGAAGACTGGGATGTCGCACTCGCTGATCGCGACTGAAGATTGCTTTGTATGAGACAATATAATGATGCCCCTAGTGATGAAAATGCAGCCTCAATGAGCAAGCTCACAACAACGGCAGTGTAGACTCCAACTCAGAGTAAAGTCGGTGGTTGAATAGGAGAGATACATAAAAGGGCTAGGTGCAGTTCATGTAGTGCATACAGGCCGTGTGCGTTTTTGACAAAAGTAAGCCGTGTCCAATTTGATTTTTTGGTTATGCTCACGTTAGCCATCATTAGAACTCCAACCTGTTTAAATTCTCAGCACTCTTTGTTGTTTTTTTTTCTGGAAATGTTATCCTGCACAATAATTGCACCCCCAAGTTAGCGACAGATTTTTAAAAAAAAGTGATCATTATGCGAGTAAATACGGTGTTATCTAAAAGGGGCAGCACAGCTGACCTTTGTGTGACTAGTGTTGGGTTGTGGTCCTTCATTTGATTTTTTGTCGGTATGGGCCTTCGTCTGTGAAGAATAACTGTGCACACAGTGTGTAACAAGCGGTGTTTAACCTTGCAAAGCCCTAATATTTCCTGCACCAAAGAACATTTTTAACAATTTTTTTTGCCTTTATTTCTTACAGTGGAAAGTAATTTTGGACAAAGATTTTGGTCTTTATGAGCTGCCCAAAACTGAAACTTGACTTCAGTGTGTCTGAAACTATGGGTTTTGTGTGAAGTTCCTGCGCATAAATCAATATCTTGAGATATGAAACAGCATATGAAAAATGATACATTGAACGATGTGGGGTAAGAAATACCTAGGTGTATGCACATAAAACTGCCTAATTTTGTGTATTGACCTATGCATACATGCTGGATCATGACATGAGTGAATTAAGAAAATAGTGTGATGCTTGAGCAGTGAAGGACTGCAGCCTACATGGTGTTAGGGCATGGTAGGTGGATCTCAGGAGACTTGCCACGGACGTCTGGAGTCAAGACACTAGGCAGAAATGATAAGCAAAACTGAACCTTGTTTACGTGATGAGAGACATAGGAGGGTAAGAAAAGGGGGGCCATTCAATCTATACACTTCTATACCCCCTAATGTAACTAGCAGTTCCTTATATGGGCAAGTTGCAATATTCTTGGAAATATTTTCTTCTGTAGCACATTATCATGTTGGTGTATATACGGCTTGCCCACATGTGAAATGCCTGAGGTGGGGTTCAAAAATTGATTTACGGTGTGCCTGTCTGCATGGTACCCTAGGACGCTTCTCTAAAATCTTGCTTACCTCGTACTTTAAATTCATTTTGTGTATGTGAACAGTAACTTTCAATATCCAGGCGTCATTCAGTGCAACGACGTGTGCCACGTTTCAGAGGTCATGCTATGTAATATTGAATTTCTTTCTTAACTGTTGCTTGTTTTTTTTTTACTTGCAGGGCACCTGTATTGGTTGCATTAGCACTTATTGAATTAGGTATGACTTACGAGGATGCTGTGGAGCTCATAAGGCAGTGAGTACCACTCTCTTAAGTTAGGTCCACACAGGCGGGAAGAACATGCATAGGGAGTGCACGCACAGCAGACCACTCTGCAGCACTGACCTACGTTTTGCGAGGTGCAGTAGTCGCACCATACCTGACTTTCCGAGTTCCATTGAGACTTCTCGTGAAAGTGAGCACTCGTGTCTCAATGGCTTTAAAAATTGTCTTCTTGCGGTTCGTGTTATCTACATGGCTCGCTTTTCATTGTCTGTTTTGTGGCTACACTAAAGCGTCTTGAACCCATTGGTCAGTTGTCACTCATGGCATCCTGCCTTGCTGCTAGGGTTTTTCCTGTTGTGTGGACATACCATTATAGTCGTCCCCCACAGTGGCCTAGCATTGTTGGTGCTAATGAAAAGCCCTGCTTTTGCAGTGTTGCAAGTTTAGCCTTGTCTAAAAATGTTCTGGTTGTGTGCAGTAAAGAGTTTACAGAAATGACCCTGCAGTTATAGGGCATGAAAACAGTGATTCCATGCTTCATTTGTTTCAGTGCACCTGTATAACACTACATAAGCTAAAATGCTTCACAACCATATAGTTTCTTTGCTGTAACGTTGCATGTTTAATACCAATAGAAATGTTGTTGCCAGTGTTACAGAAGAATTCTTCCTACTGCTTTGCTTCTAGCGCGAATTGGCTTCAGGTATTTCATTTTCAACAGCTCTATATTTTGGTGTCTGACAGTAACGATTCTTGCTGAAAGAACAAAAACTGATAAAAGGCTGGGAGGGTTATTGTATTTGTCCTGTACAGTGGACTCCTGACTTTGTACTTAGGAGATTTTATTGGATGTATGAACCAATTGGCCTAAGGTAACAGTTGAGTGCTCTAGTACCTATGGCAGAGTCAGAAAGAAATCGGTCTAAATTTAAACTCCATCACACGTTGCATGGTTGTCATTGTCAAATGTGTGATGCTGCCCTCGCTCATCTCATCTTTCTCTTTCAGGAAGCGACGGGGAGCCATCAATGCCAAGCAGCTCTCCTATTTGGAGAAGTACCGTCCCAAGTCGCGGCTGAGGCTGCGCAATGGGCACCGGCAGTGCACCATACAGTGAAGGCTTCCCTCTCTTCCTGATCTACCTTTATTTTATTTTTTCTGTGTTTGCGACCGCCTGACCTCTAGATCCTGGCAGTTTATTCCAGCGCTTTCCTTCCGACTCTGGGCACTTGGCTTCTTGATGCGGCGGCACCCTAGTGTTCAAACCCCCTCTGGAAGTTGGAGGGGCAGCAAGCGACTTTGCCCTGTCGCTGCACATTCAGCCAGTGTTTCTCAGAGCGCTCCTTGGTTGACTTCTTGGATGGCATTGCTTCTTTTACCCCTCCCACCACTGTTCCATCTCCTTCTGATAGCTCAGTTCTTAATCTTGTGGCAGCAAATTTTTGTCCATTTGTGAGTGGCCAGGTGACAGGAACCAGGGAGTGTCTTCTGCAGAAGCGTTAGGTGAGGTGGTCAATGCGGTGGTGCATGCGTTCGGACTGTTTTGCAAAGTAGTGGCGGTCGTTTAGAGTCTTTCGTTTGTGCACCTCTCCGCTGATCTTCCCATATCCTCGTTGTGTTATGTAAAAAAAAACTCCTCTCTCTTCCCCATCTCACCCTGAACATGTCAAAGTTTAGAGCCAGTGTGCCCAGAGCTTTTACCAGAGTTTTTGTCGCTCGTCATCAATTTATCTGCACCTTTGTTCATTTTTTTCTTCCTCATCGTTGCATGGTTTCTATTGCATTAGAGAGGAATCCTTTCAGAGCTGTGCCTGGAGCTGATCTTGGGATCCCTTTTTTCTTCCTCTTCCTAGTCTTTTTAATTTAGGCGAGTTTCTTTGCAATATGCTTTCTCCTGGCGGCTGCAAAGACATGAGCAATGAGTTTACATATATACACCCCTTTTACTCCACAATGCACGAGCCCAAGTTGAAGGAACAAAGGAGGTGTATTTAGCCAGCCGTCGTTCTCTTATCCTTGTTTTCTCGAAGCAAAACTCTGGCATAGTGGTGTTGCAAGTGGCAGGTGAGCATAACGATTTGGCCTGACTATCAACAAAAAGTGTTTTAGCTCCAAGAATCATAGTCCGCTATTCAAATTGGCGTTCTTGAGCACCTTTTGTTCACATTTAATGCTCGTGGAAAATGCCTTTTTTTTTAATGATGCGCCATTCGTTATTTATTCTGTCAAGAAACGTTGCTCGGAAGCTCTACCACGTGACACAGAAAATGCCGTTGATGTTGCTCCTCATCGTTATTTTGCCATTCTCTGTGACTTCGTCGTGTTTAGTTAGCTCAATGCAAGTTTCACGTTTCCTCCTTTTTAATTCGTGCCGACGTGACTACTCAGGTGTGCTGGCTAGTCGTGCGTGTAGGGAGGCCTGCCTGCCATCGGAGATGTGAATGTGTTAATGTAGCAGCGAAACGTCATGTAAAATATGTTGTTTACATATCCATTTGGATTGTGCCCTTGTGAAAAGAAATAACACTAACTCACAGTGTTTCAACAGCGATTATAAAGATCTTTTCTGATAACTGTGTCTCAGTACTCGTTACTTTAGACTTCCCAGTAAGGTACATACGTTGCCACAACCTGCCATACGATCTGAGGTGAGTTTGTGGTGGACTGCATTGAGAACATAGAAACAAACCACCATTTCTCTTGCTTTTGTTTTTACAAGTGTATAGCTTGCTATTTAAAAGGCGCAGCGCGACTGAGATCGATACAATGAAACTCAAAACTGCATCACAAGCATTGACTAAGCGTTATTAGTCGGCGCTTGTGATGTGGTCTTGTTTGTCCCCGTCTCAGTCACGCTGTACTTTTTGAATAGCTATGAACCAACTTGCCCAAAACAGTTTTACTGCAGTATAACCTGCAGCTGTGTTTTCTGGGTATTCAGCCCTTCATTATTAGCTTAGATGTAGCCATGCCATTTGTTATTACTGCAGTAAGCCAATCGGCAAGTATGATGTAGAAAAGATGATGGAAAGCAAAGTGGTATCGCTACAAAATGTGGCCACTGCAAGCGTGAAGCTTTCTTACCCAGCAAGTGGCAATAGCAGTTGCCAAAGGGCAAATTGTTGAATGCTAGTGATATTGGCAAATCATGTCACGGGTATGATGTCAACAACTTCAGATTTGTTCGAAATTTCATGTCGCCATTGGGGCAGAGCAGGCGTAGCACATATGAAAGTTCGTGTTCATGTCGCCAAGGGGAGAATCTGGTTCGAAGTTAGAGGAACCTTTACTCACTGGCGAGTAACATAAGGCTTGCATATTTGGCAAGTGGGACTTGCGAGTGGCGGCAGAAAAGTTGCTGCTAAATACGCATAATTCTCAATTTCTGTTATAGCAAATCCTTCAACTTGCGTACACTGGTGAATTGGGAAGAAACTAACTCAAATATTTGCATTGACAGGTAAGGCCTGATGGCTATCTTCAAAGTGAACGTTAGCGTGTCGTAACCACATTTAGAAGTTGCATTTTGTGCAAACAGGCCATGTTGTGTAAAGTAGTAGTAGACTAGTAGTAATAGTAGTCTTGCCTGCTGTGGTTTTTCGGTGCGGTCGATTGCCGTGCTAGGCCACCCATGGTTCAGACCGGTCACCAGATTCTCCGGTAGGGGCTCGCAAATGCGAAAATCGCAGCTGTTGCACTCGGCATGTGTGAAACGGAAATGGGAAGTTCTGAATTGCGGAAATCTTATCTGCCAAAAACTCGGTATAAAATGATGTGAACCAGGTTGCAGTTTTGGTGGAGGCAGTGGGTGTCTGGTAGGTGTATGCAAATATGGACGCAAATGCATGTAGCCGTTGTGTCAATGCAAGCTCAGTGTAATCTCAGCCGTAGTTAGTCCTGTGCGGTCACGAATAAGCAGGCAGTGTGTGGGAAGAATTTCGGCCTTGATAGTGCGTACATGTGCCGCGAGATGAAAAATAAAAAATACGCGGGTGTGTCGGCTGAAAGACTCGAAGGCGAAAGCCTTAATTCACGCTAATGCGCCTTAATCTAATCGCTAAGCACTGATAAATTAACTTTGCTAATCATTCATTATCATCATCAGCCTGTTTTCTGTCCGCTGCAGGACTAAGGGGACTAAGGTCTCAACCTGCGATCTCCAATTACCCCTGTCCTGCACCAACCATCACCCGCAAATTTCCTAATTTCATCGCTCCACCTAGTCTTCTGCCGTCCTCGACTGCGTTTCCCTTCTTTTGGTACCCATTCTGTAACACTAATGGTCCAACAGTTGTATAACCAGCGCATTATACGACCTGCCCAGCTCCATTTCTTTCTCTTGATGTCAATTAGAATTGCCCTCTGATCCAAACTGCTATCTATCTCTTAATGTTACGCCTAGCAGTCCTCGTTCCATCGCTCTTTGCGTGGTCCTTAACGGGGGGCACGTGTGGCTTTGAATATCAACTTCCTTATTTCTTCATGGATTTTGATGAAAGTTGGCACAAATGTTTAGACTGTCTCCCTGATGCTTCCATAAAAGGCCCGGCGAGCTGCGATCGCCAGTGGAGCCCTGTCAGAGGGAACCACCCAGGAATAAACCGCGCAACGGTTTCTGCAATAATAAAGTTCCGTCCTCCTCCTCCTCCATAAAAGTTTCAGAGCGATATCTTGAGAACATTTCATTCAATTTTATTGAGCAGAATTCTCCCTCTAGCTTTCTGGAGAGCCTGGGGAACGTAAAATATGTGATAGAAGGCTTGTTACGTATTGACGGCATAGCTAAATGCATGCTGAAGGTCGTGACATTTTTTTTTTTTTTTTCGCAACAAATTTTTCGGATTGCCGCATTTTATGTTACCTTCGCATCAAGCACACTTTCAGGGTAGACGAATATCCATATCGTAAACTTGCAAAGGGTCAAGATAAAGCGAGAATCGCGACCTGCACTGTAGCCCAAGGAACGTGACAACAAAAAAAAAAAAGAAGCGGAATCAAAATATGTTAAACGTACGGTAACAAAGAAATCAGCTCTAGAAACTGAGTCGAAAGGAAAAAAAAACATTTCGAGAAAACTGCTCTGAAAGTTTCGCCTCCTCTTCAGTCACCAAATGTGACGTCTTTGAGGTGTTTTGTGATGTGGGGCTTCTTGGACATGTGGCCACAGAACATGATGTTACCTTTGGTCTGGTGTTCTCCCCCCCCCCCCCCCTTTTTTTTTCTTTTTATAGGGCATTCTTTGCTGCATGCTGCTCTACAAACAAACATACATGCAGAACTCTGTGTGGGCATGAATATAGTTCCAGTGTACATTCTCCAGGGAAATCAGTGTTTTTTTTTTTCTTTTGGTAGAATTGATCACTATGTTACTGAACGAAGGCTCCGTGTGTCAGCAGCCTCCCAAGTCATCTTTACTTGACAATGGCTGTACAAATTAGGATCAGAGCCAGTGATAGATATGCAGCTGCAGAATTGTACCGAGGGGCCGAGTGGCCGAGGGGCCGAGTGAACAGAGCAGGCACGTACCCAGGATTTTTTTTCGGGGGGGGCCCACCACCTCTATCATCATCATCATCATCATCATCATCATCATGTTTTATGTCCACTGCAGGACGAAGGCCTCTCCCTGCGATCTCCATTTACCCCTGTCCTGCGCCAACCGATTCCAACTAGCGCCCGCGAATTTCCTAATTTCATCGCTCCACTTAGTGTTTTGTCGTCCTCGATTGCGTTTTCCTTCTCTTGATACCCATTCTGTAACCCTAATGGTCCGACGGTTATCTAACCGGCGCATTACATGACCTGCCCAGCTACATTTTGTCCTCTTGATGTCAATTAGAATATCGTCTATACCCGTTCGCTCTCTGATCCAAACCGCCCTCTTTCTCTCTCTTAACGTTATGCCTAGCAGTCTTCGTTCGATCGCTCTTTGCGCGGTCCTTAACTCATTCTCAAGTCTCTGCCCCATATCTCAGCACTGGCAAAATGCACTGATTGCACACCTTACTTTTCAATAATAATGGTAAGCTTCCAGTCATGAGCTGGCAGCGTCTGCCGTATGCGATTCAACCTATTTTTATTCTTCTGTGAATTTGCTTCTCATGATCAGAGTTCCCTGTGATTAATTGACCTAGGTAAACGTACTCCTTCACAGTCTCTAGTGGCCGACTGGCGATCCTGATCTCTTGTTCCTTTGACCAGCTATTTATCATTATCGTCATCTTCTGCATATTATTATTCAACCCCACTCTTACACTCTCTCTGTTAGGGTCTCCAATCATTTGTTGTAACTCGTCTGCATTGTTGTTGAATAGAACAATGTCATCGGCAAACCGAAGGTTGCTGAGATATTTGCCGTCGATCTTTACTCTTCCCAGTTTAATAGCTTGACTTCTTCTAAGCACGCAGTGAATAGCTTTGGAGAAATTGTGTCTCCCTGTCGGACCCATTTCCCTATACCCAAGTAACCACGGATATCCGGGCGACGTCCGACGGACGTCCTTTCTGGATATTCGGGATGTCCGTGGGACGTCCATGAATATCCTACGTACGTCCGAGGGACGTCCCTGGGGAATCCAAAGGTAATCGCTTTGGCGTCCGTAGTACGTCCGACGCGGACATCCATCATGGACATTCAGGGGACGTTCAGGATATATATATATATATATATATATATATATATATATATGTGTGTGTGTGTGTGTGTATGTGTGTGTCTTCCCGGGGATATTCCAGATATACACATGCCTTGAAGCGACAATAGTGGCCGGGACACATGCACCGGACCATTATATATATTACATTGGTCTAATGCTTGAATGCATTCTTGTTCTAAATAAACGAGAAATGAACTTACACCAACTTCCAAATACAATTAAACGTTTATTGTGACCTTATACATATACATAAAAAGACCAATAAGCAGATATATGCGTACTGTTCAAAGAACAAATAAATACACGGATAAAGAAGAAAACTTGCAATTTCAATAGCACAACAACAAGGTAGAGAACAGCAGAACAAAAATACTTATTGCCCACCCTGCTTTGACATTTGAGTTTGCAGCATGGAATAAAAAGAAAGAGCAAAAACACATCAATTAGCATTATTAAGCAGCGAAAGCAACAGAAATGACATGAAGGAATTAATCTTGACTACATCACTTCACTAGCACTCTGCGACACGGGCACAAAAAATGACATTAACTGGCTAATGCCTTAAACTTTAATGTCATTCGCGGGGTGCCACACGGACATGCTTAATGGTATTGCAGCTTAAATGTTATTCGCGACGTAGTGCGTTCTCGTAAGTCAACTTGCCGTCAAATGCGTACTCTCGTTCCCAATGTCTCCACATTCTGACGTGGCTAAACGAACTATTCGTGAAGAACAATCAATATATTGTTCACTTTCTTTAAACAATAGCTCTTTCTCGTGGCGTAGTGCGTTCTTACAATTATTAAAACTCACTTGGCCATCGAATGCATACTCTCGTTTACTATGTCCCCGCCGTGGCCGTAGTGACCATATTCTCACGATATTAAACAAACTTGTAGTTAAAAACAACTAATATATTCTTCACTTTTTTTAAAAGGAGCTTTTTATTTTCGTAGAGATCAGCAGGCGATCTTGCCGCTACTGACGGCTACAGCTCTGATCATGAGCGCATTAGCCAGGAGAAGCTGTTTGCCAGGAGAATCAAAGGGCGCCGATGAAGAGTCCGCGGTAGCTAAAGCAAATGTAGACTCCGGGGTCCTGCTTACCAGAAAACCCGCATTGACTTGTGCGTACACCTCTCCTAAGAGATCCTGTTCCGTTCTCACAGCGAAGTGAACCATCCGAAGCGTCACGTAGAGTATATCCATCAGGGAAGCAAGGCACATTGTCCTTAGTGCGCGTAGTGTCACAACCACCGTCCTGAACTTCCGATGTCGCCTCGGTGCAGCGACCAGCATCACAAGGCGTACAAATGTTTGCAGGGACAGCCCGACCGCACATGTTAATGCATGGCGGGGTATGCGCGCCACTGCACAGTTCTAGAGTTGCGAATTCTCGAGCTGTTGACTGCTGGCTGCCGGTGCGAGATCCGAAGTCCTCGAATATCGTCTTTGTTTCCAGCGACACTCTTTTTCGCGCGTGCGGCTTCTCCCGCAGTCTAGGCATCCTGGCACCTGTGAAGAAAACACATTTCAATACCCAAACGAATTAAAAAAGAAATCGATGTAGCTGTCATACCTTGGTAGTTGAGTAGGAGACTTCGGCAGGCACGGAAGGTGACAAACGCTGCTCCGCTGCCCTTACAACGATCGCAGAATGAAAAACGGCGTGGCGACGACATAGAAATTTTCTTTCTCTATGGCGACGATGGCTAGAGCTTGGATTGGATTGGATGACTGCAGCGTTCTGCTTTGCCAAGGTTGTAACACTTCCACGTGCATCTACGCAAACATAAATAGGTTTTTAAAATATTCTATTATTACACAGTGAAATATTTACTTATTTTGGGAATATTCGGTATCTGATTTTCGAGTTTTTAGTTTCTCCTAAAGCTGTCGGCGCCAGAAAAACATAGCCTTTGAGATTACTGTCAATGCATGGCGGCTCTGACGCATTATAGCTTTCGTAATCGCTTTCAACGCACGCAGCCACCAAAAGCGTAGCCTTTGAGATTTGTTTTTGTTACCTATAATGATATTATTGTATGCACAATTGAACACTGCAGACAACTTCCTGTTTTAAGAAACCAGCCAAAAACAGGCGCACACAGGAAACATACGAGAAGACAGGAAAGAGGCTGGAAGAGGCCTGTCTTGTGTATGTTTCCTGTGTCCGTCTTTTTTTTTTTGCTGTTTTTTTCTTAATACAATGCACCAACTACCCCAACAACGTGTTTTACTTCCTGTTTCAATGATAAACCTGAACCTACATGTTCGGAGGTCAGGACCAAAACTCTATGATCAGGAACTTTTCATAATGAGGGATAACTTGAGTGCTTGGCTCTAGGTCGAATAAGTGGCTTCAAATGGGCGCTTATATATTCTGCTAGTCATACACAAGCATTTTTTTTAAAGCAAACTACAAATTGTTTGTATGACCCACCGATAGAAAAAAAAATCGTATTTTAATACTGCGATGTTAAAGTGGGCAGAATTGATATCAAGTTGGAAATATATTTATTTTGCTTTGAAAAAAGAATGAACTGTGTCCGATAGAGAACAAAAATAAACAAATATAATATGAACAAACTAAAATTTCCGGCAATATATTTATGCTAGTTTATATATAACTCACTAGTGTATATCCTGGGCATGCCTATTTATGGACAGCCAGCGGACGTTCAAAATGGGATGTCCCATGGACATCCCGGTGGGATGTCCTTCGGACATCCAAACAGGATATGGACTTCTCCTGTACGTCCCACGGACGTCCGTGTTGGATATCCGGATGGATGGACGTTGGGACTTATGGTGGACGTCCCACGGATATCCGTGGTTACTTGGGTAGGTATCTCCCTGCTTTTCTTGTGTAGAATTATGGTTGCTGTAGAACCTCTGTATATATTCTTACGCGAACGACGAGCCAGTAAGATGAGAAACTGTTTACAGATTATATTTACAACAACGGTTGCAGCGCTGACCGGTTAGATTCACAGCGCGAGCCCAGTTCGTTCTTCCTCCTCTTTTCTGGAGTGATGGCGCCCACGCACCTCGTTCAAACAAACAAATACCACACGCATGTAGCAATATTTTTCAAGCTTTTTACGTAAGCGTTCTGTAGTCCTTGATTACGTAGTGCCTCTAGACTGCTGGTATCTCTACTGAATCAAGTGCATTTTCGTAATCTATATAAGCCACATAGAGAGGCTTATTGTACTCTGCAGATTTCGCGATAACCTGATTGATGACATGGATGTGATCCATTGTAAGGTATCTCTTCCTGAAGCCAGCCTGTTCCCTTGGTTGACAAAATCCAGTGTTGCCCTTATTCTATTGGAGATTATTTTGGCAAATATCTTATATAATACTGGGAGCAAGCTAATGGTGCTATAATTTTTCAATTATTTAACGTCTCTTTTTTTTGTGGATTAGTATAATGTCTGCATTCTTCCAGTTTTCTGGGACCCTTGCAGTCGATAGACACTTCGTATAAATAGCCGCCAGTTTTCCAAGCATTATGTCTCCTCCATCTTTGATTAAATTGACTGTTATTCCACCTTATCCTCGCGCTCTTCATCGTTTCATGTCTTGCTGGGCCCTTCTGACCTCATCGCTAGTTATACGAGAGTTTCTGTATCCTGTTCACTACTGTGTCTAAGTGAGGTATCGTGACTCCTCTGGGTACTGTATACAGGTCAGCTTAGAATTTTTCCGCTGCTTTTACTGTATCTTCGAGATTGCTTATGATATTATCCTTCTTATCTTTTTGTGCATACATCATGGTTTGTCCTATGCCAGGTTTCTTTTTTACTGATTTCAGGCTGCGTTCATTTTTTTATGGCTCCTCCAGTCTTTCACATGTTATAGTTTCGAATATCAGTTATTTTCGCCTTGTGGATCAGTTTTGACTGTTCCGCGAATTGCGTAACGCTGTGCGGCCGCCAGTCCCATACAACCACATAGAGCGCAGGACTCTGCGATTCTAGACGTACTGCGCTCACCGAGAAAGGTTAGAAAAACACCCACATAAGCACAGCAGAGAAGTGGCTACGTGAGACGGTTCGACCGATAACTGTAGAAGCGTCATTCAAAGCAGGTAAGTATTCTCCACTTCCGGCGGCGTTGTCTCTACTTCCTTTTTAAATAAAAAGATGTTGATCCATAAATATTCTCATAAACAACGGTTAACATGTTTATTATTCACTTTTGCTTGCAGTTTGGTTGTTGCGTTGGCTCACTCCCTTAGTATATCGCTTAATTTCTCAACTCCTTGCGATTTTTGTTTCCGGTTTCCAATTTTGCACGAAAAGTGCTATACAATTAAGGAAAAACAGACGAGGTAACTGGCGACAGTCATCTTGCTTATGGGTTTAAGGGTTATTGCAGGGTGTCATGATGGACGCTCTTTCAAATAATTTTAGTTCCCACCTTATCTAACCCATATCACGTGTATATGGTTCCGGGCATCTGCCAGCGTCGCGGCGAGCCGTAACTCAAGGAAATAATGAAGCAAAGGGAAAAGTTAAACGCAATTGGTGTTTTCTCCCGCCGCAACTCGTTCCATGAGAGTTCAGACCAGCTGAGTAACAGCCGCATCTCTCTCCTGGTCCCAGGATCCGCCTAAACAAAAAAGGTTGAACTAACAAAAGCAACAGCTATGCGCATGACGGTTGAATAGATGGTGACAACTGAGCGCATCTCGAGTTAATCGCGCGAGTGCGGAATCTGTGAGAAAACTGTCCTTCACATTACAAGAAATGCCGATAACTACCGCCATCTAAACGGAGTGAAAAAGGCAGCATAAGGCTGACCGATTAGCAGGTGCCAAGTCTCAACATTAATCTGGCGGCGCTTTAGGAATGTGTGAGGAGTGGTGGCGTAGGTGGGGAGGGGGGGGGGGGGGGGTATGCCACTTGATTTCGGGGGGGGCCCGGGCCCCCCCGGGCCCCCCCCTGGGTACGTGCCTGGAACAGAGCTGATGATATCATGCAGGTTCTCTTTATGAATGGGTGGTATGATATATATTGTTACGATCGAGCTACCGTGACAACATGATAATAGAGTTAACGCGCAATATGCTTGGTTGCGGGTCCAAGCTAGATGTCGATCGATGTGCGAAATGCCTAGCCGCAGATGCAAGGAGCCGACGCGCAATGTGCTTAGTCGCGCAGTCCGAGGTGCCGACGCGCTAAATGCTTAGGTGCAGGATCCGAGAAGTCCGCGCGCGATGTGCATGATCGTCGAGTCGGAGACTGACTCCCTCTGATCGGAATGCTTAGCCGCGTGTCGGAGGATTACGTGCGCGATGTGCTTGGTCACGAATTCCGAAACACGGAGTGCTGAAAGGCTTAGCCGCATGTCCAAGGATTCCGCGCGTGGATCTTGGTCGCGAAGTACGCGTCGCCGATTTTCGGAATACTTAACCGGCCTCGCGAGGTGCAAAGAGCCGAGCAACCGACTCGCGGCCAATCGCAGACTCCGGCACGACCTTCAATCATTTGCTTTTTGTGTGCTTGTTTCTGTATGGAGGAAATAGCTGACGCGGCAGATTTGAAGACGGAGAAATGCGCTCTCCAACGAGATGGCAGCGCTCGGTCGCGCCGTTTCGGAGATTATTGTGGCTTGAAAAACGCTGTTCTGAGGTTGGCACCTCCCGCTGCTATGTGGAAGCCTAAAACTCTATGTTGAGTCCCATCTCGCCTAGTGTGCTTTCCACGGTGTGTATGCTCTCCTGCAGTCTCCGTTTGGCCTACGTACGTTACCGTTGGCGCTCCATGTGGTTATGTCATCGGCGTATATTGCAAAGTGTACGCCTTCTACACTCTCCAGTTTCCTCGCGACTCTGGTCATTGCTAGATTAAATAACGTACATGGGCGAAAGCACGGCCCTTTGCTGGGCGCCCCTGTTTCCCAGGTTCATCACCTTCGAATTTAGTTCTCCTAGCGTGAGGCTCGCTTTCCTGACCGCCCAGCTAGAAACGCCTTGACTACACTGAACAATAGCCTCTCGCCCAACCCCAGCTCGGACAGGACCTCGAGGATGGCCTTGTGCTCTATGCGATCAAAAGCTTTTTCGACGTCTAGTCTCCGAATCGCTCTCGCATGCACCGGGCTAACTTGTATGAGCTGGTGTTTGATCAGGAGCATGGCGTCCTGAGTCGATAGCCCGGGGCGGAAACCGATCACGTTATACGGGAGTATGTCGTTTTGTTCGACGTATTTAGTGAGTCTGTTTAGAATAACGTGTTCCATATAGCTTTACCTATGCGCGGTGTAAGCGAGATTAGACGTAGGTTATCCAGATGGAGCGGTTTGCCCGGTTTGGGTATGAGGATGTTGTTGGCCATCTTCCATTCCTCCGGGTAGTTTCCTTTTCTCCACAGCTCGGTGAAACGATCCGTCAAGAAAGTGATCGAGTCATCGTCTAGATTCATTAAGAAATTGGAGATTACTTTGGTAAATGTTTTATATAATATTGGGAGTAAGCTAATGGGTCTATAATTTTTCAATTCTTTAACGTCTCCCTTTCTGTGCATTAGTATAATGTTTGCATTCTTCCAGTTTTCTGGGACCCTTGCGGTCGATGGACACTTCGTATAAAGAGCCGCCAGTTTTCAAAGCATTATGTCTTAATATTTGATTAAATCGATTGTTATTCCATCTCCTGCCGCTCTTCCTCTTTTCATGTCTTGCAAGGCCCTTCTGACCTCATCGCTATATATAGGATGAGTCTCTGTATCCTGTTCATTACTGTTTCTAATTGAGGTATCCCGACTCCTCTGAGTACTGTACAAGACAGTATAGAATTCTTCCGCTGTTTTTACTATGTCTTCGAGATTGGTGATATTACAGTACTTATCTTTCAGTGCATACATCTTGGTTTGTCCTATGCAGTTTCTTTCTCACTGACTTCAGAATGCGTCCATTTTTTACGGCTTTTTCAGTCTTTCTCACGTTATAGTTTCGAATATCACTTACTTTCGCCTTTTTGATCAGTTTTGACAGTTCCGTGAATTCTATCTTATCTCTTGAGTTCGTCACTCTCATTCTTTGTCGGTTATTTATCAGGTCATTTGTTACTTGGGAGAGCTTGCCCACTGTTTGCCTTGGGGCCTTGCCTCAACCACTTCAATGGCTGCCTCTGAAGCCAGCCTAGTTACGGTTTCATTCATTGCCTCTATGCCACCTTCATCTCGATCGATCTGTTCTAAGGCTGCACATATTTTTGCATGTACCAGCCTGAATTTGTCCGATTTTACCCTTACTGCTTCTAGGTTGACCTTTTTATTCTTGACCACTTTCCTTCTTTCTCTCTACAATCATTAATCATTTAGGCTGGACATGCTATGGTTCGCTTCTGGCATTCCTTGGGTCACGTGATATTTTCTCTCCCTCACAACGCGACCTTGAAACGGAGATCTGAAAGCTTTAATGACGCCTTGACATTTCCCGTCACTCATCGCTTCTTATTGGTTGGTGGCAGAAGTAACCAGTGCGGTGCACTTTTCGATTACATCAAGCAGTATCTGTGTAAAGTTTCAGACGATGCAAAAATTTAGGCAGCCTATATGTGACTGCATGAACAAAAATTTGCTCACAGCAGGCTACTACGGCGCGCATTGTCCGCTACTATAAAAGCGTCCGTGCATGCATCTCTTCAGGTCTATAAATAAACGTTTGTCACACAGACTGACCGCATTAACCGCATCGCAGGCTAGTTTGCGGCGTGACTCGCGAATAAATTCGATAAGTCAATGATATGTATGGATGTCGATCACGAGGTCAAAAATATTCGTGTAAAATACAGGTGTCGCACGGTGCATTTCTGATCGCGATCAAGCCCTATCCGGATCGAAATTCTCGGTTATGATGGGTTCCTTTGTGCAAGATGCGCGAGGGAGCTAATCGCAATCGAGAATATCGATTCGGATCGAGTATGATCGCGATCGATAGTGGCCGTGGACACAGGCATAGAGCTACTACACAGGTGTTATCCCGACCTAGGGAAAATTCCAATATATTTTATTGATTTCAGCAGAAATCGCCAGCCGTTTGTGCGCAGGCGCAAGTAGAAGGGGGTGAAAATCTGGGAAAATGGTGAACGACACGGAGCAGGTGGGGGATTTGCATCAGAAACAGCACGGCAACTACACTGGCAAGCGCTTGTCAAGGAGCCATCGCCACCGGACAATTTCTCTGCACCAACTATTCCTAGCTAATGGCTCAATATGAATAATTGACCAGTAAGGAGCGTCCAGAAAATTGAACTACGTACACAACGCCGGGCATTCCTGCCACTTGTTCAGCCACACGGCGCACGCACATCATGCGCACATGTGCAGAGAGGTAAACAATGTTCGAGTGGAACGAACGGTGGTTTCGCGCTGAGGCGCCAAGTGTGGAAAAACTGCGAGGGCGCTGCGAGCGAACTGAATTGGGGTGGAGACGCGCTTCGTGGTATATTCAACGTAATTTCGCTGCGGGTGCTTTGTGCGATTGCGCGCGTACGCTCTTCTAATCGTCCTTTATTTCAACCACAAATTTATATCGACACCTTTTTGCTAGGTACGCACATTTGAGGTGTAGGTTATACAACATGAAGTCTTCAATTTTTCTGTCGTTGTCAAGTGCGTCTTCTGCTAGCGAGCGAGTGCGCGTTCGTTGCGCGGACGCTGGCAGACGCACAGTTTTTCTCGCAGAAAATCTGTGCAGTAAAATTTTTAATGGTTTTACTTGCTTTGGTGCGCGCGTGACTCTTGTCGGTCGGTACCAATTGTAATTTCAGTCAGGTGAACAGCTATTTCTAACGTTGTTTTCTAATAGTAACACGTAACTTTTGCCGCAGAAGCCGCCTATCTGCAACATGAAGCTACATAAGAAATTTTTATTGATATCGTGTTATTTGACGCTCGATTCTTGTTGGTGGAATGTTGATCAGGGACAATAATCAATGAAAATAATATTACAGTGAAATACACCTGGTTTATTAACCGCGTGGCGCGAAGAGATGCAAATGACCAATTAATGCACTTAATTTTCTAGGTAAATCTAATGGTACATAGACATATATCCACGACATATATATACAAGAGAAACATTATCAAATATTCTAAATGCACTGACTGAAGAAGTGAAAACTCCCGACCGGAATAAGCGTGTTTCATTTAAAGCTGCACCATGCAGCCCCAGGTGAACCACCGACTTTCAGAGAAAAAGAATCAAGGCAATCATTGGACGTTAATAATAAAAACAATGTTAGGGAAAAGATATTGCCTATGTGCTCTGACTGAATCGGGGAACCGGGAAGTCTTTACCAATGTACGATCTCCTTCAATTGATGTGCCAGCAGGCAAAATGAACCATAAACATGTAGTCTAATCGAATGGTATTTGCTATCAGATCGTATATGTTCGATTTCAGAATTCACTTAAAAATTATCGAATAGCCGTTTCCGTTCGAACGCAACGCATAACAGCATTTTTGTAGTCTCGAAGGTGAGAGGCCAATTTAAGTGAGTAATTATTCCGAATGATTGTGCTGCCCGTGGATAGTCGTACGTGGCTGTTGCGCAGAGGCGCACCATTTCCTGACAGAATTAGCCCACGGGTGCTAACCGGTTCTGGTGAACAAGTTCCTAGCTATCATATATATCCAATATACGCCCCGTTTTAGGGTATCCTGTAAATCTGCTAATTAACAGATTTATATAGGCGATGAATATTAAGGTGGTACCACACTTATTTAACGAACACAGCAGATCCACAAATGTCTCTACGTGTATGTGAGGTAAGCCGTTCCTTTAATTACTTCATTGTCACCGGATAACTGAAATCAGCCGTTTATAAAACAGAAGCTGCTTAGTTGTTCGTGCCCGATCCCGCACAAGCGTGCGTATTTCGATCGTCATGACAGTTGGGAATGGCATTACATTTAGGTGTTAAGTATGAGAAGCATAACGTGCTTTTTCTAGGCAATCAGGCTCGAGAATCATTTCTTCAGTTCTCACCACCTGGGGTTCTTTACGCGCATCTAAACAAAAGTACATGAGTGTTATCTGTTTTTTTTTTACTTCGTTCCCATCGAATTCAGCGACCTGGTTTGAACCCATGGATGAGCTCGAGTTTGGTAGCGCAACGCCATATCCACCATGCAGCTACTATAATTCTACCGTGTCGCTTTCGGACCAAGGATTAGCATGCACTATATATAATGGCTACCTAAAACTTTTCCACGTCCGAGGGGCGACCGCAAACCCGTATTAATTATACTCCGCATTCTGTCACCCGAGGAAGACAGAAACATGAAAATGGAATGTTGCAGTGCATTTTTTTTCTGTAAGAATAGTTCCCGTAAATTTGAGTACAGGGCACCGGATGGCGCAGATATATTATTTGTTTGAAGCGGCAGGTAGGAAGCTTACATATGTTTTTCCGACTGCGTTTCGCAAGACCTACTGATGGAAATCACTATGCGCAAAAATACACACGAGAGGTACATGCTGCTTGAAGAACAAGAAAATATTTGTTCTCCAGAGGGAACCGTACAAAAGTGTAGTAGAATTGAAGCCGACACTGCCGCCGCAATTCAATTTAAAAAATAAAGAAGAAAAAGAAAGGCATTTATTCCTGAGGCATAAATACATGTCATATACAATTATAAACACCGTGAGCGGTCCGAGCACATATACCACCGCGCGAAGTAGTACGAATGACCCTTCCGAGACGTATCGCCAGCAGTTTCCAACGGCGCGACCTCAATTTTGCCTATTCACTTCGATTGCAGCGCCGCGTCGACGCGCGCCTCACCGCAAAGCATGCGTCGTCCCAGCCGCTCGTTTCACTGTTCCCCTCAATTGGATTCTCAGACGCCAGCGCTCTTTTGTTGGTAAAATTTGCAGTAAGGTACTCATGGGCCAAATTTTTTTTTAATTGTTCAGCAACACAAAATACATAAAATCTTGCTTCAATAAGGGAAATATGTTCAGTCAATAAAATTGTAAAAAAGTTTGAAGTGCATATTTCTTGCACTGCGTCTATTCTGGTCCATTCGCATCCGGCTACTTTCTTTTGACATGGCGCAGGCTGTGTTGTGGCGCACGACTTTCTTTCGTCTGCCTCACAGTTGTCTACGCGCAGCTGTCACGACGCTACCTGCAATTTCTTATCACACGTGAAGGCTCATTGATTAGGCTGCATTACGTTTGGTGTAGCCGCTTTCCGAGTAACGTTTTCTATACAGCCTGTCCTCATGACGGCGTGCGTCGAGCGACGGCCCCTGACTGCTGGGAACATGTGGGTAGAAGGGCATTGACTGCCGTGGCCTCCACGGACACTCCACGTCGGACTCTCGCGCTTTTGTACAACCTTGCCGTCGTTTGCGAGCTGACCGAAACCGAATCGTGCGTTGCCACACCGGCGTGTCTTCCCCCACTTCTCATGCGGATTAGTGCCTGCCGTGAGACGATTTCCACTGCCTCAAGTGCAGGAGACAACCGCTGTGTGCCGTATGTGCTAAAGTGTGCGAGCGCAGCATGGTCAGGAAAAAGAAGAAGCATCAAGAGGATCCGGCAGACGACATCCTCAATTCCTCCAGCGACGAAGTCGGAGATGCAGCCGAAGGTAGTGTTATTTGTTCAGTTGTGTAGAGAGGTCTTCGCTGAGTGCTGTCTAAGTCGGATTGATTAACTGATTTGCTTGAATAGCACGAGAACGCAGTGGGTTGCGTGCGCAGAGCCACTGCGTAATCTAGTGCAGAAATTGTTCCGCTGATTTAGGAAGGACTGTGGAGGAAGTCCACGTATGGCAACCGTAGAGTCACATCACACCACTTGCACACCCCACCCGTGGACCCGCTGTGGTTGCTCAGTGGCTGTGGTGTTGGGGCTGCTGAGCACGAGGTCGCGGTAACGCACCCCGGCCAAGTCGGCCGCATTTCGATGGGGGGCGAAATGCAAAAAAACACCCGTGTACTTAGATTTAGGTGCACGTTAAAGAACGCCAGGTGGTCAAAATTTCCAGAGTCCTCCACTACGGCCTGCCTCATAATCATAAAGTGGTTTAGACACGTAAAACCGCATAATTTTTTTTTAACCCCACCCATGTTACATAAGGTGCTGCGCTTCACTAATGTTCGCGCCGTGAGCTAGTTGGAACAGACGCTGAATATGAGTTGGCATACGTTTTAGCAGCTACTTCTCTTGAAGCAATGAATTTCGGCTCTAAGGATTCTCTAGCAGAAAACAGAAAATGCACACAAGATTACACTAAAATAATGACTGTGTCCCTCAATACATATCATAGCACAAGGGATGTCATTGTCATATGTGAGTAACTAATATTTATCATAATTTTCCGATAAAATCTTTAATGCTTCAATAAGCAATCATACTAGGTAGCAGATTTTAAAACTGGGTCATTGCAGGAAGTGGAAATAAATACTTCTCTAGCTAAAGTTAATTTCCCTATTCATGTTACTTACGGAGCAACCAAGAGTGGCATTGCAAAAATCCTGCTGTGCTGCCACTGGATGCCCTCACCACATCAATGTGCCCTCAGAACCATTCTTTCGCGCTGTTCTTCCCGGCCCTTTTCCGACATTGAAATCTGGCACTAAGTGGGTTGTTGTCGCACCTGATTACATGACCTGGTATGCAATCACATAAAATTTGCGCACTAGCTGTGCAGCTGAGGTGGCAGATTTCCTTTTGCATGATGTCATCCTGCATCGCTGCCCACCCCCGGCAGGTCCTCACTGATAGCGCCCGCACCTTCTTCTCCCAAGTAGTTGAAGACCTACTTCGCACCTGTTCTGCTGAGCACAAGCTTTTCGTTGCCTACCACCCACAGACAAACGCAATGACGGAGCGGCTCAATTGGATGTTGACAGAAATGCTGTCTATGTACATTTTGATGACCACAATGATTTGGACAGCACATTACCCTGCGTGACCTTCGCCTATAATTAGACTCGTCACGAGACTGCTGGCTTTTCACCCTTTTACTTCCTTTTCGGCCATCACCCTTCTTTTCCCTTTGACACACTGCTTCCTTCCTCAACAAACACTCCCACTGAATATGCTCAAGACCTCTTCGCCCGGGCTCACATGGCATGCCAAATTACCGGCTCCCGGCTCCCTGAGTCTTGGACTGTGCAGAAGATCCGGTACGACAGCCGACATCGGGACATTCAATTTCCTTCTGGCTCCATTGCCCTCCTATGGACACCATGTTGCCGCGTCAGCTTGTCTGAAAAACTACTGCTGCGCTACACAGGACCTTACATGATATTGCATCAGCTTGGTGATGTGAACTACGAGATCGCTCCGCTGGACTCTCGTGTCCCCACGGATAATGTGCATGTGTCCCGGTTGAAGCCTTACTTTGCCGCGAATTCACCTCCCTTATAGTTAGCCCCGAGATGGTGCCTTTACAGGCAGGGTTTATGTTACTGAGCAACCAGGAGTGGCACCAGTCAGAACACGACGATTTGATGTGTAGATGTGGAATCGGTCTCGACAGCCATGTTGTTTACACAATGTTGTCTCTCTTGTAAATATTCTAAATACATCTTTATATGTGACTTCTCCAACAGAACAACATTAAATTTTACTGATATCTGACAATATCGGTGTTCAGTGTACTGTTTCAACCCAGGTACATTTATCTGGTACAATCCACAAAAAGCATTCGCTGTTATCTATCATTCACATGCTTATTCTTTATTGACTTTTCACCTAGTGTATTGAGTTTGCTTTTCTTTTTGTCATCTTGTTTGTGTTTTTGTAGCTATGAGTGCCAGGTTTTTTTACTATCGATCTTTAAATAACACCTAAACAGCATGTACCCTGTGTTTAGCAAATGTAATGTAAGCTCCAGAATGTCGCCTTCGAGATTTTTTAGCGTGCCGTAGGCCAGTTACCGGCGCTACGCGGTAACTGGCGCGGTAGCGGCCATGGCGGCTGCATTTCGATGGAGGCAAAATTCAAAAACACCCGTGTACTTAGATTTAGGTGTACGTTAAAGATCCCCAGGTGGTCGAAATTTCCAGAGTCCTCCACTACGGCGTGCCTCATAATCAGAAAGTAGTTTTGGCACGTAAAACCCCGTTCTTTTTTTCTGCAATCTCTGAGCTCATACCGAGGAGCAGGGTGTTCCGGGTGATGTGTCACTTCTGGCAAGGGGTAATGGCATCATTTCTTTTTTCAGTTTCAGAATTAGAAATGTCTATTCTCACTCTATTTTTGTGACACATCCATTCATATTTAAAATGAAGAATTTTACATGGATGTTGCTTTATACTTGCATATCATAGTCAAAAATTAATACTTTTGCCAAAAACAAAACTCAAATACAGCTCTTGAAAAAGAAAAATAACTACTGGCTTAACCTAATCTGGTGTATCGCCTATGTGTATCACCTGTGCGTTTCGTTAGCTCATGGCCTTTGCTTCAAGTTCAGTAACATGACCAGGTGAGCTAGTTAGTGCATAATTGGAGTCAGCGCTCCCAATGTCACTGCTATCCCCTCACCCAACCTTTCCTCTTGGGAAGCTTTGCTGTCCAACTTGGACCCAGGGGCCCAGCTCTGTATAATACGGCAGCCCAGGACATCATGCGGCTAGCAGGTGCTCTGGACTAAGGGCTCCTCCCTCAGAGGACTTCCACCCTCACTTAACAAAAGAAAGGGTTCTTTCTCTTATTCTCTCTCTCCTCTGATTGGGCTTTGTGCAATCCTGTGCACGGAGGCAAACAAACCATTACATAAATGGATTTGCAGGTGGTTCAGCAGGCTGCTCACACCAGCGTGGCTCTATCGGTTTGCGACGGCTGCGGCAGCAAGTGCTGCGAAATGCCGTGCGACTGGACGTGTGCGATGACTGTGAGAGCAGTGAGGCACAGCCCGAGACGTGGTTGTGCCTGCAGTGTGGCTATCGAGGATGTGGTGGCACGACCAAGCACGGCGTGCGCCACTCGGAGACGCCGCACTCGGACTCGCATGCCCTCGCCCTCTCTGGGCAGACACTGCAACTCTGGTGAGCACATATTTACATTGTAACTTCGGTTTGTGAATTTTACTGTCTGTAAGCTATGCCTGGGCTTGGAGCATCATTATTTTGGAGGCTGTGGAGGTAATTTCAACTGTTAAAGTGCCACTAGAACAGCCTGAGCTTGAAAAACATAGTGGCTGATGTGTGCTAGTCTACTAAGAACATATGGCCCTAAGAATTTTTTTTGAAATTGTGCTGTAATAGCAAAGTTAAACACGTTTGATGAACGAGCATGTGGCTGCTGCTGTTTCTCGCCGTCCTTCGCTACCCTCCCTGCTTGCGCTCCATCCCCCTTTGCTGCATACACTCACCAACTCTATGCAATGCAGTAAAGTCTGTGGTGTTTTAGGGTACCGATTAGTGGGATGCTAAAAAGGAACGCAAGAATACCGTAGCATCATACTGACATTATCGGTGTCGTAGCTTGAGAAGGAAAGTTTAGTCTAACGAACATTTTCCTTGCATAAAAACAAAGAAAATTGAGATTTGAAAGAAGCAGTCTACCTATATGAACTAATTTAGTGCTTATATTTGTTGTTAATCTTTCAAAATCCACTAAAATCTTGGTACACAGCAATTATTATGGCTCCAAACTGCCACCACTCTCCCACCGTGCAGCTATTGATGATGGAAATCTACTTTACGACACTGCTCCTAACACCAGATACCATAGCCTCTGATTAAAGTCATTGTTGTTTCATTAAATCAGTAAGTCTCACCCCATGCTTCTCGTGACAAATGTGCTGGGGAGACACCTGTGGGGCGTGCAGTTGCGCCTACAGTGCAGTGCGTGCAGTTACGCCTGTGCGCCTACGTGCTGTCTCGTGTCCCCCTTCTTCGTGTGTTTTTATTCGGCGCCGTCTTTGTAATCATGCTTAACCAACTAGCCCACCAACACATGCTCAGCTACAAAAGAATGAATGCAGTTTTTCCTAGAGCTTGTGTGCAACTCATTTCTGAAGATGAACTGAGAACTGGGCAAGTTTGTGCATGTTCATGATTGGAAAAGCACGAAGGGCAACAACACACAGCACTGACTAGCGATAGAATTTTTAACACGAGAACAATGTTCATATGTTGTGAAATAAATTGTTATGTGATTATAACCCAAAGAATTTTGTTAGTAAAGAGTGGTTAAATTGCACATGGAAAGCAAGTTAATCGCTTGTTTTAAGGAGGAACCCAAGCCAAAAACACAAAGGCAAACAAAAAGGTATCAGACAGCCGCAACACAGGCACCAAGTGTGCATGTGCAAAACTGGCGTTGTTCTTTTGTGACTCCAAGTGATGGAAAGTGGTTTAGGTGGTGTGCTCCTTGACTTGCAAAAGTGAGAAGTCGCCTTTCATTTTGTCAAACGACTGTTCATTCGCTTTGCGATTGTATGTGTCGTATTTAGCGTGCCTGCTGGTCATTTCACTGTTGCAGGTGCTTCCCTTGCAACAACTGGGTGGAGGCCAATCCACAGGTGACACAGATAGTACAGAACCTGAAGAAAAAGATGGCCTCCAGTAGCAAAAGAGCTAAAGGTTTGTGTTGCTTGAAAGTGTTTCACCTCAGAGAAGTCGTCAAAGCATTTGGTGTTACTTCTGCATTCACACTGATAATTTTGATGTTAACCCTGTCGGGTTAACGTCAGCTGTCAACATGTGTTTGTAATTCTTTGACTGCAGTTGCACTGTTCCAACTTTAATGTCTTTTAATCTAGCTTTAAAAGGTGGAGATAGATCCATCTTGACAGCTTCGCTTGATATCTTGTTTTAGTACCTGACTCTTATTTACCATGTATGTCATGCTGGAACATAATGCCATGGTGGCATTGTCTCCTGCGTAGTTTAATCTGATATGTGACTGTTTATTACATAGGTGTGTAAAAATGTGCAATGTAGCACAAGATTATGTTCGTGTTTGTTGCTAGGACAGCTTTAGGTCAGGCCATCAACATCCATACATGTGCAGTTGAAGTCATCCAGAATGCCCTGTTTAGCCAGTGTGACATATTCCTGGGCCACTGCCATTGCTGACTGTTTGCCTGTCTGCAGCCGCCCAGGTGGAAGACAAAAAGCTGGTAGCAGAGGCCACTTGCATTGAAGCTGGAAGTGGGGACACCAAGGAACAGAAGGTTCCTTGCGGCTCCTGGACAGCAGTGAAGGGCCTCAGCAACCTTGGCAACACCTGCTATTTCAATGCTGTTCTGCAGGCAAGAACTTCTGTTGTCTGTCAACGTGATCCCATTTAATATGTAGAGTGTTAGATCATAATCACCAATTATGTATTACATCACATCATCACTGGTTGCCACTTGTGGCAGCCATTGTGATGTGGCAACTGAGTCAGTGGGACGCCAGTCGCTGCTGCTCCGTATGTTCACCTTTTATATTTCCCAATAAGTTGCAGAGAGACGGCAATTTACCATGTCAGTAGTCATTGCATCCTGCACAATGATAGGGTGGCATAGTTTTAAGAATGGTTTGCTGAGTTTCAGCAATCTTGTCTGTAGATTCCATAGAAATTGGTCTGCTAAAACTAGAAGATTCAAATTGTTGAAATTTGGTGTAAGGGTAGCACATTTCTGTCCACAGGACATCATGCGATAGCCAAGCAGAAATTGTGCAGAAGAAAAGTGGAAAATGGGTGGTTCATTAAATGAAATGAAGCTAGTAAACAAACCTGCAATTTTTGGTTTTGGTGTTATCAAGGCACGCTGAAGGAAAGGCAGCATGCTGCTGTGTGGTAATCAATTCCACAATTTCCAGTTAATGGATTGAGTTGCCACAGTGTTACGTTTGTGTGAAAGAAGGCTAATCATAGTACACTCTACGCTCATTGCAATGAACCCGCGTACCACAGACTTTTCGATATGGACCATTTTTCAACCTTAGTTTGGTCTGCCTATTTTATTAATGCAATGAAGTTTGCTTTTAACGGACCGCGCTACAATGGACGATTGGCTGCAGCGGATGAAATTAGCGGCAATTTTTGTAAACATTGGGTGTATAAAATGAACTTTTGCCATGTCGACACGGGCTGGCAACTGAATTGTGAAGGTCAGCCGACGATCACGGCTCAATATCTTGCGCGCGAGGGAGGGAGGAAAGTGAGGCGGAAGCGTGCCGTCTTTCACTCACTAGGTACAGGGGGGAGGCGAGGGAAATAGGGGCGGGGGGTTCTACTCTGGTGGTTGCTGTTAACGGCGCACCCGTGCGGGCTCCGTATCTTGATAGCGATCTGTGATGTAGACAAAGTGCACCCAGTGCTGGTAGCTTCGTATGTGCTGTGCTTTTGACGTTTAGTTAGCATTGAAGTGAGAGACAGCACGAAGGTTGGTTCGCTTGCTGCTGCTGCTGCGTTTATCTTAATTTGCTATCGCTATCAATGCTTTGCCTTTCGGGCAAAACTGTGTCTTTTCTTGCTTATTTTTTGCTTTCGACCTTCTCCACTCAATATTTGCTATAAGGTTGTTAGACATCGTGACGAAAGTTTTGGAAGTGAAACGTCTTAGATATTACGGACTTCAGATAAAACGGACGGGTTCTTTTTGTCGGATTATTAGGGTCCGTTGTAACGAGAGTCGATTGTACTTGT
This sequence comes from Dermacentor albipictus, assembly GCF_038994185.2. Taxonomy (NCBI): domain Eukaryota; kingdom Metazoa; phylum Arthropoda; class Arachnida; order Ixodida; family Ixodidae; genus Dermacentor; species Dermacentor albipictus. The sequence continues at coordinate 145,788,676 of NC_091825.1, read as the reverse complement.
TAGGACAACGTTTATTTGTTCCAAGATGCAGGCATCAAACCACAAGCACTTTGTCTTCGCAAACAATGTAGGATTGCGCTCCTTGCCACAAATTAGCAGCAAATATAGAATAAGCTCTTTAATTGCAGGGACCATGTTGCACATGCTCAGAGTGTGTTCGTCATACCATTAAAGCATTGTAATTTCTTTGACCTTGATCTGACGCACGTATGCGTTACCCTGAGGCTTTCTGCAATGACAGATTTGGGAAAAGTAAGCTTCTCGTTGCGTTTGAAGTACTTAAAAAGAGCACGAGCAACTTCATTTCTTTTGTAAATTACTTTTGTGTGGACGGCTTGCCTATGTGAGTGCAGGTCTGGCGTTCTTGTAGGCAGTGGTGCTTACACCTAATGTGGCTGGTTGTAGTATGGTTACAGGTATGGTACAGGAGTGATTGTCTCATTATTTTCCACCTGAAGATCTTAACATGGTATATGATATAACAATATACTGCTTAAGCTTCAGTAATGCAAAAGAAAATGTTGTTTTCAGAGCATTGCCTGGAGATCTGTGAAGCCCAAGTGACATGGTGTAGCTGTTTTATTTATCTGTTATATGTGTTCATGCTTATCACGAAATGTTCATGGACTTGCAGAACCTCGGCCAGACACCATTGTTACAGCCGCTACTAGCCAAGCGATGTGCTTCCAAACTGCAGTGCACCTTTGATCCTGGTGCAGCAGCAGATGGCTCTGACATACCCGAATTGGTAAGATATGCGGCACACAGAGTGTTGCTAAGTTCACCGGCAATTCATGATGCAACTGGCTAATGCGCTGCAGGCCTATGTAAACCCTACCTCCCTGCCATTTTGCAGCCTACCAACATCTCCCCGCCACCACATCCTCACAATATCTGACTCCCATCTGTCTGGCTTTGTGGTCCTTAAGCTCTGATAATCAGGGGAGAGTGACCTTGCACTATAGTTTGCACAATGCCAGTGTCCATTCATTGATTCCCACAGATCAATGTTAACCTGTAGCAGTGCTCCCTCTAAATGTGCATGCACCATGTCCTCCATAATGTTGTGTTGCATTCCGTACACCTGTGGTGCATGTTTACACAGTTACAATTGAGGCTGTGCATGAAAGATATCAAGGTAACTGCAGTACTAAATGAGCATGAAAGACAAGTGAATGAACTGGAGAAACATGCAAAAGACAAAGAATGGAGGATAAACAATTGGGTGAATAGCATCTGTCATTTTAACAGGCAAGTGTGTGCCATATGCGTTTCTGCATTTTGCGTGAGGACGTGAGTGGGTGTGTGATTTTCTTTTTTTGCATCATAAATTCTATGGTTCTAAGAATGTTTAGACAGTGCTTCAGTGCGGGCCTATACTCTTCCAGACGTGCTGTCTTCTACGTGTGCATTTGTTTTGAACTGCTCATAGTTGTGGATGCGCTAGCAAGGCACTATATTGTGATTGGGTTCATGTTCAAGGTGTTCTTATACATGTACACTCTATCGTCATTATAACGAAGTCGCACCTGATGCAAAAATATCTTTGTTATTGGTATGCATGCTGATATCGGAAAAGAAAAAAAAGAAAGGAAGGACATAGTTTAGATTTAGATTGTTATATCAAATTTGTTATATCCATGTTCTCTATACTGAGGTTTGCCTATAGAGTTAAACTTCGATATAACAAAGTAGGTAAAATTGGCAATGTGGTTTGTTATATCGAAATTTCGTTGTATTGAAATTCAACTTTTTACGCAAGTAAGTACAGTTGCTGATCGATTTTTCTTACAAGGACAGGGGCTGCAGAATTTTCTTAATTATCAGGCAATTGAAAAAAGAAAATTTGAATAAGAAAGCAATTCATTTTGATGAATTTGGGAGTTGCGATGAATAGTATGGTTTCATGCCATGTCGACAATATCTTCACATCAGCAGTACAAATTAAGCGAAGCCAGCCATGCTTCGCGTACACTCCGCTGCCGTGGCTGATAGCGTGGCCCACACTGAGATGACGCTATAAGGAAAAGCGCCAGCATCAGGGAGCGAATGCTTTGTTTGCCTCTCGCTCCAGTGGGCCGCCGAAACTTGAGATAATGCAACCACGAATACTAAACGTGTGAGAAGACAGCTTACATGATGCCACGCCGTCTCGGCATGCCCACTCTTTACACACGCGGCAGATTACCTATAAAGCCGCATGCATGGCTGTGTATCCGTTCAGCCGTGCTTACAGCTGTGCGCAGCCATGGCTGAGACGTGCGCCAGAAATAGTGACATGCACCAACTTACCCCTCGTGAATGAGCTCTGCTCCCCCTCTTTCCCTTCTCTTGCGCGCGAGGGTGGCACTCGTGAAACCACCATCTTTCTTGTCTCACCCTTGCACACTTTCACTTGCACCTAAAGCACAGAGTGTGCGGGCTGCAATAGCATCTTATTGCACTTGGACTTTGTGCGGAACTTGATGCGACTCTATGTCGGCGGTCACTCTTGTCGCGCTGCACGCGATTTGAGAGGTGCGTTTGCAAGCAGCCACTTGTAATTCAATCATTTGACTATCTGCGTCTGCAGAAGATTCCATTTATTGTCTCTGCATTCCTTTGCAGCAGAAGCGAAATTAGGTTATACTGAAATCGCATACAAACACACTTTGTTATATTGAGGTTCTATATACAATGAGTTCTATGGACAAGAGGTTATGAAAAGTTAAATGCTTAGTTATACAGAAAATTTGTTGTATTAAAGTTCGTTATATCAAAGTTTAAATGTGCGTGCATGCATGCGTGTGTGCGTGTGCGTGCGTGCGTGCGTGTGTGTGTGTGTGTGTGTGTGTGTGTGTGTGTGTGTGTGTGTGTGTGTGTGTGTGTGTGTGTGTGTGTGTGTGTGTGTGTGTGTGTGTGTGTTGAATGGAACACCTGAGTGCAGAGCATTTCCAGTCTTTCCTCTCTAGATTTGCAGAAGGTAACTTTTGGTTCGTAGGTTTGACTCTTTTCAACACCTATGCAGTGCACTAACATTGCTTCTGCAGCCACTTGCTGCTAGGTGCCAGCATAGTGTGGGCCGCACATTAGAGTGTTCTTTTTAACTGTGAACTACACTGTACATCAATGCGCTTCAGACACTATTTTGAGCAACCAGCAGTGCATTGATTTTTGCTGTGTCCTATTGTTTGTGCACCTGGTGTGCATTATTGTTGCCCAGACAATCTTATTTGTTTAATAGCAGCATATACCAACTTGTGATTTCATTTGTTGTTGTGCATGTTAAATTGTCGCACAATTTCCTTATGACTATGATCTCTTAACACTGTATGAAACCATTTATAATGTTTGCATACTTATAATTTCTATACTTGGACCCAAACTAGTGTAAGGCAATGGGTGCAGTTAACAATTTGTAAGTTCTCTGTAATGTCAAAGAGAAAAATAACACTCAATCAGTCAATCAATCTCCCAACTACCCTGATGTCAGTTAGCCACTTGATGTAATTTGACATGTTTCTCTGAGCACTGCCTTCGTTCTTAGTGTTTTAGCCTACAGAAATGTGAAAAAACGTTGTCATTAATGTTGTGGGTAATATGAAAGAATCCTTGACTGCAACAGCGGTTACCCATGTGGTCAACTTCTACTGGTAGGCCTGCGAGCCTGCTACATGGGAAACTGTTTGCCATGCAGAGTACATTAAATGTGGAGCTTCCTGGACCTGGCCCACTGACCAGTGCTCTGGCCCTGTTCCTTCAGGAGTTTCGAGTTGGAACTCCTCATCCAAGGGCTCTATTCTCCAGAGTCTGCCAAGTGTAAGAAACCCACTTCTAAGCAGTTAAGGCCTAAAGCCTTCCTCTTTTCAGAGAAGGAGACTGAGGAGACATGAAAAGCACAGATTTACACATTTTACACACTCGCTGAGGGAGATTGTATTTTTACACTCGCTGAGGGAGATTGTAGAAAGAGAGCGCAGGTGCAGTTTGCGTCGCACTTCTTTTTTTCCTTTTTTTCTCTGGACGCTCGCTGGCGATGCGGACGCGAAGCAGCTGGCACCGTCTAGTGGGACGCTGCGCCACCTGCGCCACTGGCGGTATGCACCGCGCGGTAATGGCGGCAGATACTAACTCGCGTAGGCAAACTTTTTGCCCCGTCTCGGTTAAGAGAAACTTAGCAATGCAAATTTCACGATTATTCTGCATGGAAAATGCCACCCAAAAGGCAGAATTTCGATTGTTATGCAGTGAATAACATACCGTTATATGCGCTTCTTTTTTTTTCTCGTAGCCTTAATGCATAAGCTGAAACTCTGAAGTCGACTCATCGTTATAATTGATATATCGTTATGTGTGGTATCGTTATAAGTGGACTGCACTGTATATAGCTGCTCGCTGTGGCTGCTTCACCGCAATATTCGTTCGCCTATCTCATGTGAAAACGCTGCTGTGCACTGACATTTTCATTTTGGTACCAGCAAATTTTCTCCGGGGTTGTTGAACGCGGCATTCACAGCTATTACCACCAATCCTGTTTCAATAAGCAATCTTTGCCTATCTGTTTCACAACACGTGGTGCTGTTGGAAGCATAGTGCACGCTTTTAATAGGTGATAATTGAAATGCGTTGCCATTCCGTGCTGCAGACTGCGATTGTGTACGTGTGCCGGCTGCTAAGTCCCATGTCAACAAAAAAATGCATTAGGCGTGGGGGATCAAGAACCGTATATATAGCCACCCGTCTCCCATGAAAACGATGGCACGCACAGTTTCATATTCCGGTACCAGCAAATCTCCGCCAGGGTCGTCGCATACCCCATTCACAGCTATCGCCATCAGACCTATTGCGATAAGCATCTTCACCTATCCGTTTTACAGCGAGTGGCGCATAGTGCCATATGTAGCCAACTGCATGCTTTTAGTAGGCTATAATCCTAATGCGCCGCCGTTCCCTGCTGCAGGTCGCGCGATGTGGCTATCACGTTTCACTACGGTGGCATCCAGCGCCACCCACCAGCGCCACCCAGCAGCTCAATTTCGTTTCGATTTCCCATCAGCCTCTTAAAACAACACGCCATAGGAAAACAAAATGCGTCTTGGGTCGTCAGAGCACCACCAGCTCGACGCGCCTCGGCGTCTCGTGCCGCAACGATCCGTGCGAGCATTCGCGTTACGTAGATGTCAACAATAGTTGAGCCAGTCAAATTTTGCTAGTTACTTCGGAACGTATGTTTTCTTGGTTAGTATATTTTTTCCAAAATGTATGAACGAGGTTCTACTTTATTAGGTAAAGTTACATAAGGGTGGATCCTGTACCATAAGCTTTTATGTGTGCACTCAGCATTTCAGTTCTTTAATTAAATGTAAATATAGTGGTAGACTCTGAAGAAATGATTGTTTTGATCATCCTTAGGCATTTGTGCATTTGTTTTGTGGTGTCATGGTTCTACAGTGTCACTTGCCAGGTTCAGTAAAGAAAACATGCTGCAGAAAAATTGTGTTGCTACACTGAACCTTGTGCACTGGTAGATACTGCATTGTAATCCATAATGAGCGACTGCATATGAAGTAGCCTAAGAGCAAAATGCAGTCTAAATCTCTGCCTCTTCGGTGCTGGCTCATAATTGTGGTTCATACTACAGAGCACCACATTTCCGAGGCCACCAGCAACATGACAGCCACGAGCTTCTGCGCCATCTGCTTGAAGGAGTGCGCACCGAAGAAGTCAAGGTGGGTCGGGGTGTCTACTGACTGGTTATCTTTTGTATTTTCAGCCTCCTTTGTCATAAGGCGTCTTCGTAGCAGATATTCAAAATTGATTGAATTCTGAGGCCTTGCGTACCAAAAACACGATCTGATTGTGAGGCACACTGACGTGACATACTGATTAATCTTGACCATCTGGGGTTCTTTAGCGTGCACCCAAATTTAAATACACAAGCATTTTTAATGCGGCCACCCCTGACGGGATTGAACCTACGACCCGAGCTCAGCGACAGCACCACTGAGCTACTGCGGTGGGTTCGTAACAGATGTGGAACTGGAATTTCAAAGAAAAGAATAAAAGCACGGAACAGTGGACACATTAGATTGGAAATCTTTATTCATACCTCATTTTTGCTTCCTTAGAAAAAAAAGAGGTAAAAAACTGGCTTGAAGAGATGTGAGTTTCTGGGCTAACCTGCTGAATCAGTCTCATCTAATGGCCATCATTGTTTATTCACATGCAAGAGTGGCAGATGACACAAAGACACATTTTCCCCTGTGCCGGTAACTTGCACCTAGCCTCATTTTATTATTTCTTTTTACTGGTAGGTAGCAACTGTGGGTCCCACTACCTCTTTCAGATGCTGCAGTCTAGGTTGGCACATTGCCCACATCAAAGACAATCAGCAGAGGCCGCTGCCATTGGTCAGAGGCCTATGCTGAAACTGAAACCGCTCTTCCTTGGCTTTACACCCGCCTATGTGGCTTCTTCACATCATATGCAAGTGACTGAAACATTCGGTGCTCAGATTGGCCTCTCAGTTTAGCTTTCGACTGATGTTTCAAGAATGACGAATATGGGGGGGGGGCTCTTGCTCAGTGAAGTTTTGAAGGTGGCCTGGTGCTTCTCAGGGTGGATTTATCTTTGGTCTTTGTAGTTCTTCAGCATGAACTAGCATAAATATGTGGATGCCAAGTGCGCATGCCTTTTAACTTTGTGATATCAAACAACATTCAAGTGGTCTAGCAGCACCTTTTTATTGTGACGACCATATCAAGGCAGCTGCTTCGTGGTTGCTGATCCATCGAACTTTGGCATTGACTGTGGAATAAAAATGCTCTTCTGATGCATCAGTGGTCTCGGACCATGATTGGCAGATAAGATCGCGTTCTCCAGTTACTATTTAAAGCACCCTCCAATGCTGCGATACACAGATAGCTTGCGGAAAATTTTTAGATTGTGATGCAGTAGACTCATTATAAGGCAAATCTAAAACAAACGTGAGGAAATTCGATTGAATTGTAAAAGAGTATCAGAACACTTCAGCCATTCAGAGAATTTGTCTTGACGTAGTTTATCTTAAAGGGAATTACATATACGGAGTGGATTGCAGCAAACTAGATTGTTGGGTTTATTTTCTGGGTTAAGATATGTGCAGCTATAATTTCCTTGGTTGTACTGTTGGGTAGGAACTGTTGCTGGAGGCCTGCTGTCCGAGTGGCTTTCTCTCCTCCTCACCTGTCCTCGAGTTGTGTGCTAGTCAAAGTGCACTGTGTTGGACCACGTATGCTGTTTTTATCTGTCTTCTTGCATTCCTCCATCTGTTGTGGTTTGTACATATTGTCATATCGTACCACAGGAAAGTTGAGTGCCGCTGTGAGATAACCACATCACTGAATGACCTGTCCTTTCCCACCATAACACCTTGTTAGGTGGGAAACTCTTAAGACTTTGTTATTGAGACACCTTATTTTTGTTCCCAGCCGAGCTGAAGAGGAAGAGAAGATGTTGGCCGCATGATGCTTAAAACAAAGCTGATTATAGTGGAATAATGCGTCAGACTGTCAAGTTTAGTGACACCTTGAATGAGTGCACTTCACCTTAACAAATGCTAGTTTAACAGTGCGCTGCATGATGGAAAAGAAAAGTGTCATTTGCAGTTGATGGCAGTGTTGATCGGTAAATCAGTCGGTGTGTTATACATTTGTTATTTTAGCAGTGTTTGCAGAATAACATTAAAATGATCAATCGTCACGAGTGAAGCCAGGACGGCTTTGCATCTGACGCCCGAGTGATGTGTTGCGCATTTGAAAGTGCTCAGAATAACAAAGTATCTGTGCCAATAAAACTGGACTGCTTTCACTGGTAGAAGAATGGCACTTTCTATAAGTTGAGATGGTTATAACATATGAAATCACAAAACTGGTTTCAGAATTTGTGCTAGCATTTGCAGGGATTCATATTTTTTTTAAATGAAAAATGTTTCATGTCAGGGGGGGGTCAGTTGTTAAAACCACACGTAACGAAAACCTGTTATACTAATATCGCTTACACCTCTTTTTTTTTCAAATCAAATCAATTTTATTCATTACAAACAAAGAAACGGTTACATTTTTGTTTTACAGACGAGGGTCCCAAAGTCGAAGACTGTAACCGGGACCCTCGGTAGGTAATTATAAGAAAAAAAAATTACATAGGTGGCAGGACAGAAATAAAATTTATACAATGTACACTAACAGAAACGAAGAACTGTAGTGCAACAACAGAAAAGTGATTGCGATTACAATGTACAGTAATACTAAAAAAAAAATAAAAATAATATCGGCGTACAACAGAACCTTTAAATTATGTAAAGAAGAAACAGAACGAAATAGACAAAAATATGATCGGCAGGCCGAGATGAACATGAAGTAAAAATATAAGTGTGCTAGAAATATACATATACAAAATTTTAACAGACACAAAAAACATGAGAATACATAAAAAGAAGCATTATGAACAAAACGACTAAAGGCAACAGCAAGCATGTGAACAGCAAAACATAAGAGAAATAGTGGTAATAAATAATACATTTGGAACCTTAATTGCGTCACTGCGCTAAAAGGAACTCTTTAAGGGATTTTTTGAAGGCATAGAATGATTTTATGTTTGATGGTAAGTGATTCCATAAAGATATGCCAGCGAAAGATGATGTTAGTTTACCATAGTTGGTATGGACACGAGGCAGTATAAAATTTCAGTTAAAGGCAAACCTAGTTCTATTGTGGTTATGTAAATCATTTAGGTCAACGAATTCGCAAAGCAATTGGTTGTTGAGTAACTTAAAAAATAAGATTGTTAAATTATATTGAAACAAGTTCACGGTCGTTAAAATGAGGTTTTGACGGAGCAAAATGGATGCATTTGGCTGACGAGGACTGCTAGTAATGATACGAATGGCTTGATTTTGTAAATGCTGAACTGATGACGGGTGGCAATTGTACGTGTTGCCCCAGGCAGCAATTCCATAGTTAATATGACTATGGATAAAAGCAAAGTAAAGTGATAAAAGAGCCTTGCGAGAAAAGAAGGCGCGTGCTTTTATTAGAGAGCGAATGCCAAATGCCGTTTTTTTCTTAATATTGTTAACGTGGGAGTCAAATTTGAGGTTAGCATCCAGGAGAACACCGAGGAATAGAACCAAGTCACCGGCTGGTATTTGATGAGCACCAAGTGTTAACGCTAGTGGAGAAGTTAGGACCCTATGACCACTATTGAATATAATATATTTAGTTTTCTCTGGATTAATAATTAGGTAATTACTGAGACACCATTCTATAACGTCAGTTAGCGCAGCATTTAACTTTGATGTTAATGAGATTAACGACGTGTCTGATAATGATATGGTGGTGTCATCGGCGTATAAAACGCAGTGAGATGAATGTAAAAGGTCGGGTAAGTCATTAATGTAAATAATAAATAGTAATGGACCGAGAATGGACCCCTGTGGTACACCTAAGCTAATTATTTTAGTTTGAGAAAGGGCACCTGCTACAGAAACCACGTATTGCCTATCCAACAAATAGCTTTTTAATAGAGTTAAGGCGGGACCAGCAATACCGTATGCTTCAAGTTTAGTGAAGAAAATGCTGTGGTTAATCATGTCAAAAGCTTTGGTGAAATCCAAAAAGACAGAGCCAACGAATTTACCACAATCTATAGATTTCTTAATAAAATCGGTTAAAGAGAGCAATGCTAATCAAGTAGAACTTCCGGAACGGAATCCGAACTGACAGGGATTAATTATACTAAATTTTTCAAGGTAGTTATTTAAACATTTAACTAATAAATGTTCAATAATCTTACTTAAAGGCAAAAGAATAGCTATTGGTCTGTAGTTAGAAATTAGGTCTTTGGCACCCTTCTTAAATACGGGAATAAGCTTAGCCTTCTTTAGACATAGAGGAAAAGTGCCAGATTCGAAAATGCGATTAGTTATGATGCATATTGGCTCAGAAATAATATTAGCAACTAACTTTAAATGGTGTGCGCAAATGTTATCTAAACCTGGACTTGTGTTTTTAAGGCTACAGATTATTAAATACACCTCTGGAACAGTAACAGGGGAAAGAAAAAATGAGTGAGGTAACCTAGACAAGGTTGGCTGAGTGACTGGATTGTTCTTTATTTGTGTCAGAGCAAAATAGTCGCTAAAGGCATTGGCAACATGAGTGTGCTCGCGGTATGTTGTACCATTCAGGTCAATTTTAGAACATTGTTCAGGCGTGGAAGATTTATTCATAAATTCGTTCAGAAGCTTCCATTGCTTTTTTTGATTATTGCTGTGTTTATTAAATTAATTATCATAGTAGCGCCTTTTATCCTGTTTAAGTAGCGTGTTGAGAACATAATATTTTTTATAACGCAGAGCCAACTTAGAGTTAAAAGGTTGCCACTTAGTTTTCCTGTATAGGTTATCTTTTTTCCTTAAGCTGGTCAGTAATGCGGATGTCATCCACGGGTTGCAGGCATACTTATATTTATTCTTACACCTAACGGTCCGGGTGCTTATTGATACGGCATGTAAAAACAGCGCAGAGAATTTATCAACTGCTGCTGCCGGACCTTCCAACAGATTTACCTGAGTCCAATTAGTATTGCTAATGGTATCAATAAATGTATCTTGGTTAAATACTGATGTACTGAAAGAGATGTTGGGGGTTGGCACTAAACTGTTAGATGTAACGAAAATGGGAAAATGATCGGTTATATCACTACGCACTACTCCCGACACAGGGGACGGTGTTATGTTAGATAACGCATGATCAAGAAGTGCTTGCGTTCCGTTATGGCTACATCTGGTATGGCAGTTAATAAGCGACTCGTAGCCATATCCGAAAAAGCAGTCTCAGTAGGCAGAATATGCGCTGGTATTTGTATAGAGTAAGTTGATGTTAATGTCGCCCACGAGGCCCACGAGACCGCACTACTTATGCGGCTTACTTTAGTATCATTGTGTAGAGGGAAGAAGCCATTGCTCGATCACATATGTCACATGCACAGATGGTGCCATTGTCATGACATGCATGATATAATCGAGTTTAAATTTAGCCTCTCACTTTGTGTTCAGAGAGACATAGCTCAGCAGTACAATTGTCAGTCCTAGCAGGAGTGGTCACGTTTGAGAGAGCTCACTCAGTCATAGTAGGTATAATCCATCAAAATGAAAACTGTGCTCATTAGGAGTTATAAGGCTTACAAGTGTTCAATTTGTTGCAGAAATTTCACGTTACAAACCCCTGTGTTCAACACATAGGGTCCAGAAATGCCGTGAAAAAACTCTGGCCGCAAGACAGAGATATCCAACTTCTTTGACCACTGCAGAACGATAGAAAGCGCAAGCACAGGAGCTTGAGATAAAAGCAGAAGCTCCACCCATCTACAAGTGTGCCAGGCTTGAGCGGTGCAGGGTAGTCTCAGGCACCACCATTATGGGAATTGTCTCTTTACCCTAGTGGCCAAAACCCTCTGCAAAACAGACAGGCAATTGCAAAATTAAACTGTAGGACCCCTGTAACATAGTAGTCACATCAGCTTTTTAATGTGTGAATAAATGTAATTTGTGTATTTAGCTATGTCATTTCTGTGTCCTAGTGCCCATACACCCTCTGCAGCACGCACAAGACGTTTCACTTATGCCACTACAGCTGTGTCTCTCACAAAGCCGACCCAAATTTTTCATTTTCAAAGTGCTGCTATGGAGGCTATATACCTGGTTGCAGCAAATTAAGTTTGAAGAATGCACTTGCTGGCAAGTTCATTCTACAGCAAGTGTCACTAAACCTTTCCATGTGACAGCCTGCAAATGACAATAATGGCAAAGTGTACTCTCTCAAACTTTCACCCTGGATTGCTATATTGAGTTCTGCAACACAGCGAGTTGCGCAGTGTTGATGTGATTTGGTCTCTCTTTTTTTTTAATGAACTGCAGCGGTTATATGTATTAGAGCTGTATTGCATACCACGTAAGCCTGGCTTGAAATTCTATAGGTGAGCAGTTGTTGGTTAGCTTTCAGCACATTCTTGTTCTTTTTTTTACAGCGGCAGAAACAAGCGGTGTTGCAAGCTTTTGGACTGAGCAGCAAGGTGGACCCAAACAAGGTTGAGCCAGACACCAAGGCAAAGATCCAGGGTGAGTTGAACTGTGGTGGAAATTGTTTGGAAACTGTGTCCCCTGTATGCATGATGGGAGAATGATTGTGCCCACATCAAAAACTTCACCTAGCCGACATTGTTGTGCAAATTTCATGTGCCATAGTGCACAGATGTGCTATTGTGTATAGACCGTGGACTATATATGGTGCTATACTGTCAGCACTGAAAGAAGAGACTCCTAGAACAGCTGCACAAGATAGGAGGTTTTTGTTGGTTAAGCTGTATGAGAAGATTGCAGACATATTTTGTGTGACTAATGATCATGTGTTGTTTATTTTTGACAAACACATTTTATCTGTTTAACTACGCTCTTTCTTTTAGAGGGCTGGTCTGCTTAGATGCCTCTTACTCTTGTGTGATCGTGGTGGTGTATCAAAGCCTATGTAGATTTCTCATTATTGTCTCGTGCCGTAGCAGAAAATTCTGCGGAATGATGCATTTAGGAATAAATTAGCAGGCATGTGATTGAGTTGATTACTGGAGGTAATTCGAGACAGACAAGAAACAAGAGGTCTTTGCCTTGCTGCTGGATTAAGACCCTCGGTAACAAATTGCCAAGATTGCAGTTTAGTGAAACCTCTTTACTACGAACACCACATTAACAATCTTTTCAGATCAATGAGCCTTTCAGAAATCCCCTGCTGACTTATACGTTGTTTCAATGTAAAAATATTTCAGTACTACGAACTCCGGAATAGTACCAAACTTTTCAGAATAACGATTGTTATTTAGTTTCCCTGTGATATTCCAGAATCTGGGGATTCTTAGATTTTCGTGTATCCTTCACGGCAGCCGAAACAGTAGGCCAGTAAACGACAAAGCGCAGAGAGTGGACGTTGCGGCGCATGGGTTTGGAAAACCTGAGATGGCACCCGTGAAAAAAAAAATGTGGGTGAGTGGAGGTGACGACACATCAGGTTTTGCGAGCATGTGCTCCGCCCGCGGAGCACGTGCGCAAGGCAAGAAATGTGAAAACAAAACAAAAAGCAAGAAACATTGCGCTTTGGAGCCGACATGGAGCTACCATTTTGTCAGTAGTTTTCTTGGCATCAGTGTATTATCACGCTTATTATCACTCTTATTATATGATACTTCGGTGGTGCGTGGCGGTGGAATCTATGGAAAATAGCAACAACGCATGCTGAGAGCCATCAGCTCTCAGCATTTGTGGATAGCAGTTTTTGTGGATAGCTCATATGGTGACAACTTATGAGCTGTTGGGTTGGTGGGCAGAATGGTTAATTTTGGGGCTTTTACTCCAACAATTTTTCAGAATAATGAACAATTTACCACAGTCCCCTGAGGTTTACTATATTGAGATTTTACTGCACTAACTAAATGTGCTTTGAAAGTGTGTATGGTAAAATGGCTATGCTCTTTGATGCTAGCTTGATTCCTCCCTCATTCCCCTCAGTCATGTGGGCCCTTCACAGTGCATTGTAAATCACAGCAGCTACTTTTAGCCGTCCTGCAGAAGCAACTGGAGAAAGATCAAAGTGAGAGTGCATGAGTTGTGAAACAGCAGTTTCATTCACAGAGTTTGTGTGCCTTCCCTTGTTGCAGCCTACAAGAAAGCCGTGGCTCGTACGCCACTAGATGACATATTTGGCGGAATCCTGCTCAGCACCATTGTCTGCCAGCAGTGTGGCAAAGTAAGCAGTAACCTTGCCATCTGTCTATGTTCTGATTACTATCATACCGCTGCATGCAATTCAACTTGAAAACATGTAAAAGCACTATTTGACTTTGGTTTAAATGCACGTTAACCCCAAATGATTGAATTTAGCCAGCCCTCGACTATTGGGCCTAGGTGTTGCTCTGGGTGTTAGTTATGCTTTCAGGTCGGTCTCCCACGGAATCTGAATCGGTCATAAGGACTACATCAGTTAAACAGTATTTATCAGAGATGTGCTTGTGCTTATTCTCCTGGATGAGGAATACCGTTTTAATAAGATATGATGCTTTCGGGTTGCTTTGCAGGTGTCTCGCAGGGAAGAGACTTTCCAGGACCTGTCCTTGCCCATCCCCGAGGAGAAGACACCCCGAGGAGGTGCAGGGGCACACAGCACACCACGGGGCAAAGGGGCACGGCGGAAGGCACTCGAAGGTGGCAGCAGCGCCACCACAGCAAGGACGCCCAACAGAGAGGCCTTGAGCGGGGGCAGCATTGACCCAACGGAGGCCGACGAGGAAGACAACGGGTCACCTGGTGAGGAACAGCTGACGGCACAGATGTCGAACCTCCACTTGCACGAGCCAGCGGCCACCAAGGGCCCCGCTGAGGGATCGTTGGAGGCTTGCCTGAGAAGCTTCACAGCACCAGAATTGCTCGCCGGTAGGTTCTAGAAAAGTGAATACAACAAAGGGAAGGGACTGCTAGATAAATGGGAGCTTCGTTTCTGCGTAGTCCACCTACTTGCTTTTAATGAGTAGAAAAGAAAGACAACTGGATCAGCTTGGCATTTGTGAGTTGGCTAGTTCGAACCGACATTTGACCCTCACAGTGGCATAGTGGCTATGGCATTGTTCTGCTGAGCACAAAGTTGCAGGTTTGATTCCTAGATGCTGCGGGAATATTCTGATGGGGCCAGAGCTTTGGATGCAGGGTGTCTACCAAATGGGAAAACTGGCAATTCTCCGGGATTTTGAATGCTCTGGAAATACTTGGGGAAAACTCTGGGAATTTGTGCTTCTGTCAGAAAATTAGCTGTAATTTTATTGAAAGGGAACGAGAGTTGTGCTAGTGCCGGCTCGAGTAGCAGAGAGGAATCGTAACAAATTGTGTTTGATGCCAGGTCGTCGGCTGGAGGAGTTGCCAGTGTCCAGTCAACGAACAATTTTTCGGACACCCGAGTTTTCGGCACATGCCTGATAATTCGGGTGGCTTCGCAGCACCACCACAGAGTCAGTGTATAAGAATGTGAAATTTCTGGCGCAATAACCCTTCGCCGGCCACTTTTCCAGACTTTTCGCCGTGACCACACGTCCGAAATGGCATTAATCAAAGCCACTACCACTAGTATTTTGCTTATCTTGCCGCCTCGAACCGGCGAACTCGCATGCAGATCCGCTCGCAGCCATAGCCACCACGGCGGCAATGCTAGTCCAAGCTGCTTCGACGTTCGCTGTCAAGCTTCTTACCGTTCGGTGCCGTGTTTTTTCATTGAAAAAATTTGCGGCTGTCAGTAATGGCACCGACTCCACCTCTGTAAACCTCGCGATTGGCTTCGAAGCTCGGGAAGCACTGCAAAAGCATTGCAAAATGCCGGTTTCCAAATGTCAGCTTCGCCTCGATACAGAAGTGTTAATGAAGCTTATGCCAACTATTGCAGTGAAGCTTAACAAGCGTCGAAGGGGGGCAATAGTCACGGGACACATTATGTATTCTTTAATTATACAGACATGCACCCGTTGTCTCCTGTCACAGTATGAGCACCGATATGCCTTACAAGTGTGTTGGCAAGCCTTCAGAACTTTTTCAGACGTGTCTGTGGAAATCTGGGCCCTTAAGGGCAGACATGCCTTCATTTTTTCAGACTGCCTGATTTTTTAATGTTTTCGCCGACCTTTAGTGAGTCCGAAAAATCAGATGTTCAATCGGACAACTGACCAAGAGGATGCTTCAAATGTTCCGTGGGGGAACACATGGCAGAAAGAGGATGAGTACAGAAAGGACCTATGCATTGCAGAATGGCCGGAATAGGAGGCATGCCGCTGCTTCTTCGAAGGACCTTGAGCTCAAAAAGCGAAGTGTTGGCTGACGCAGGGACGCAGGTGTCCCTATCTAAACCAAAATGAACTCTTTAAAGCAGTGAAATGCAACACTGAGGCGCTGTGCACAGGCTGAGAGTATGTCAGGGCAATTGAGGTTGACTTACCAACCTGACAAAGTTCAGGTGTCATACCAATGAGCTTGCTATCAGTTGATAGAAATAGCTCATATTCGAAAATATTTGCTTCTGTATGCATCTCTTTTTATTCGTATTTGAAAACGTTTGA
Organism: Dermacentor albipictus; assembly: GCF_038994185.2. Lineage (NCBI taxonomy): Eukaryota > Metazoa > Arthropoda > Arachnida > Ixodida > Ixodidae > Dermacentor > Dermacentor albipictus. The sequence goes on along the minus strand of NC_091825.1, from coordinate 145,772,518 downwards.
CTCGATTTGCAATGGGCTTTGCCATTTTTTTTTTCAAAGATTTGTTATTCGCTGTGCATTTTAGTAACCACTCCCTGTTGTTTTCTTTTTGAATAAAATAAACACTACTCCTTACTATTCAGACTGAATTAGGTTGTTCTATTTTTATTTTTTAACATGCTAACTAGAGAGTGACAGCATCTGGCGAAATGGTGTCAGCCTCTCTTGGCATAAAACAAAGTTCTGTGTCACTCAGGCAAAGGCACTCAGGGAAAACCTGGAAAACTCGAGGAATTTGAAAAAGTCAACCTGGTAGACACCCTGGAATGCTTCTAACTAGATTCCAGGTGGTTGTGGTTAGTTTGGAGTCCTCCACTACAGCATCCCTTGTAGCCCCTGTGTTGCTTTTGACCCGCTTTTTGTGTGCCCTTAAAGGTAAGAAAATTTGAGCCCGGCTTGTTCCATTCTGCCATCTACGCTGTGGCAGGGAATGGTGTGCAACCGTCCGTTTTTCATTGGTGTAACTTAAGCTACTAAAGCAAACTGCTACAAGTAAACTGAAGTTAGTCACCTAGACATGCCTTATAAATCTGCTTGTCGAATGTGCCAATACAGTTAGGGATAACTACACAAAAACTGTTATTAAACACATTGGAAGAGCGTGAAATAAGGCCCTTAGATTTATTTATAGTGTATAGCCTGAAATGCCTCCATAATTGACCTGGATTTCTTTCAGCTGTGGCCCGCTGCAAACTATGCCTTTTTCTTTAATGCTCTTCAATACATTCAACAGTGGAGCATTATTGGAATTTCGTTCTTGTAATGCAGTTTAATACAACATGACAAAATGGAAGGAAACATGAAATAATGATAATACTAGAGAGCTTTAGCAGAGAGCTTATGGTCGGCTGTGCTCAGACTGGTGTATTCTAGCAATTTACACGCAGCCATTCAGTGGAAACGATAGTGCATGTGTCCAAAATGCTCATGCCTGCACCAGAACGTACATTTACACAGCCAGTTGAGGGAAAGTCCATCCACTTGGCTTCTTTGTCGTTTTGCTCATCGCTCGCTCAAAAATGAATGGAAGTTCCTTATAGTGCTTCAATGCATTAAATGTGAGTGGTGTGTACATGATGCTCAACTAAAGCTGTCTAATGGCCCAGATCAAAAGCAAAGACTACCACTAAAGGTGTGAGGGCTTCCAAAAATTTTGGTGAAAACTATTTTCTCAAAAAGATAGAAAGGTGGGCTAGTTGGCAATGCATTATAATTAGGGTTCGTTCTAGAGTTTTATGCTTTTTTAAATCGGGGTGGGGGGACTAAAAATCGGGTGCTTTTTTTCAAGCTGGTAATCGGGGAGAAATCAGGTTTCTTTGTGAAACCACTCCGAAATATGTTTTTTTTTCGGGTTAAATCTACAGGGATACTAAGTAATACACTCAGTTCATTTTATCAGAGGGTATCACGGGCTTAACTCTAATGCTTTAAAATGGGTGTTCATTTCAAACTGGTAGTCGGGAGGGACATCGGGGTTTTCTAGGAAATACTCTCCGAAATTAGGCATTTGTTTAGAAATGAATCAGTAATGATGACAGTAAAGACCATTGATGACTTCTAAGAAATGCCCCGCAGGGGTGTCAGCGTCAGCAGGCATTTTGCCACGTACCCAAGCACACAAGGGTTGGACCCTCCCACATGTAGCTGTGTCCGGGGAAAGTGGGATTCTGGGAGTTGAGCCGATCCCGGGTGTTTGGACCTTTAATGCCCCTTGGCAGAGGCAACACATCCCTTTGGCCTCGGCTTCACGTAGACGGCATCTCCGAACTGACCCCCCCCCCCCCGGGTGAAATCGGTAGTTGCCTTTTCCTGTCTTTCTCTCCCTCCAACCTTCGTCTTTCTCTCACTTTCCATCTTTCCTGTCTTCTCCTGGCTTCCCGTACTTCCATTTTACCAGGCAGCAAGGGTTAACCTTGTGTGAATAGCCAACCTAGGTTATTCCATATTTGGTTATAGTGACAACGTGCAGCTGGCGTTTGCAGAACCTGTTTTTACAGTCCCTGTAGCATCCCGTTGTAGGATGCATCCCCCCCCTCCCCCCCTCCTGATCGCCCTCAGAAAAGAGGGCGTACCGAAGATGTATTCCAGTACTTCGAACGTCAAAGACCGCACTTCCCACGATTCCTCATCATTCACTCTGAAAAAATCAGATAAACAAGTGCGAACAATCTTCTCATTTCTAGTTTCCAAGTCTTTAACTGAGGATCTTGGTCCAGGCTACAAAGCATCAAGGATGGCAAGTGGTGATATCCTCTTGGAGCTTGGAGAAAAAGCCTACGAGGCTTTTTCTTTCAAGGAACCCGTATAGGTGTTCATTGTAGCAATTGCTACGAACGGGTGGATGTCTGGTTTTCTCTTTAATAATTACTATTCTCCACCTTGCGGGTTTCCACAGCAATATTCCGTCAAACTCTTGCCTTTGCTTCGAGTTGTTGACAAATTCAACTTCACCCTGCCATCTGCTATCTGCCTGGTTAGCTCAGATGGTAGAGCGGCTGCCCCGGAAAGGCGGTGGTCCCGGGTTCGAGGCCCGGACCAGGACGAATTTTTCTTCAACTACGAGACTTTTTCTTTCAAGGAACCTGTATTCCTTGTAGCAAATGCTACAAACAGGTGGATGTCTGATTTTCCCTTTAATAATCCATGTTTTAAGGCTGTTAACGACATGATGTGTGCTACACATTTCCATAATCGTCCCTCTGTAAGACAGCCTTTCTCGCTGTGTGTGAGGGAGCTTAGCGATGAAATGCATGTCCCACTCCTCGAGCATTGCTTAATGCATCTAATCAAGCTGTTACCTTCTTGGGAGTGGCAGGCGGTGGAATGTGACATATCCTTTCTAGAAGTTACAAAGCACACTTCAGAGGTCAATATCCGAATGTATTTCCTAGAAATCCAGTACAAGCACTCCTGCACAGATGCATCCAAAACACATGCTGGGGTGTCCTATGCAACCGTCGGTCCATCCTTGTTGGAATCCGATGTACTGCATCTGGAAACAAGTATCTTTAAGGCCTAGGCCTATGCACTATTTTCGGCTGTGAAGCATAAAAGGAAATCAAAACTCCAAAAAGCAGTAATATAACAGACTCCCGAAGTGTTGTGAAGACCTTGATGTCACTCTGTAAGCATAAAAATCCCGTACTTATTGAGCTCTATTCCTACCTGTGTCGAGCGTATCATTATATGCTGGGTAGTATCATTATATGCTGGGTACCTGGCCATAGGGGAATCGAGGGTAATGTTCTGGCGGACCAGATGGCCATGCCAATTGCATCGCATGCTGTTAATCACACCACTGCTGTCCTTGTCACAGATCTGAAGCCTTTCTTATGAAAGAAACTGCAAAACCACTGGCAACATATGTGGGATTCAGAAATAAATAATAAACTGCATGTGATAAAGCCACAGTTAGATTTTTGGCCCTCCGCAACAAAATCACGGTGAACAGATGTTTTATTCTGTCATCTCAGAATAGGACACACATTTGGGACCCATAATTTTCTACTTGCTGAAAATGAATCTCCAACCAGTTGTAAGGCTGACTGTCCTCCCGGAGCGTCGGGAAGCCGAAGCTGAGAGGAAGAAACATTTTCCTCTTGCATACCGTTATTGCATCCCTGGCTATTGTTTCTTGGGAAAGAACCCCTTTTTAATGCCAAAGCAGTCCTCGATTTCTTGAATTATCTTGTCCTACATGTAATAAGCCCATTAAATTCGCAGCGCATCCTCTTTCCAGAGAATGCACAGAGGTTACCCTCGATAGCACATACCTCCAGGCCCTTGTGTTTCAAGGGCTCTAATGAGGCAGTAGTGCTATAGCCAATTTTAGCATCAGACATACCCTGTATATTGCATCATTCTCTCGCAGTGCACCTTAATGCTCATAGTTCCCGTCATTTATCATCCCCATAATCTTATTACACATAGATTTTATGCACTTTCAATGACTTTGTTTAAGGCCCCTTTACAGCCACGTTGCATCTACTTCATAGCAATCATAACTCCTCTGCAACTCATTAACACTGGCATGGCGCTCTTTGGCCATACCTGGCCTTTGTGCCACTAAACATCACACATTCATACTTCTAAGAAATGGAACATTTTATTCACGAAAAGCTGGTCATCGATTTTTTACATACCCTTGTTTACATACATTATCATCTGCATGCACATCATGTCGGTCTCCATTCGACACCTGTCCGGTCGTTGAACTTACCTCAGCTGGGAGAAAGTTCTCTGCACATCACAGCTTCCATTAGCTAGGCATCACTATTGTCAGTGCAGCATTTGCCAGCCTGGGGTAGCGAGTGGTGGAGTCAGGCCAATACTCAATGAGTTCGACAGCTGTGTATGCGGGGCTTGCTTCCAGCAAGTATTGGTCGAACTCGTCGCGAAGGGAATATACATTGTCGATTACGAACATGAGAGGTCGGGAGTCACTTAATGACTGCCCCAACAGACGCTTCTGAAATGGATCCAGGATGGCTCCCAACTTCCACAAAGTTAGCCGATTTTCATCTTTGTCTGAGATGCTCCGTTCAACAGTGAAGTGCCATTTTGTGGCGAGTTTCGTGTAGAACTCTTGACACGTTTTTACTAATGTAGCGCTGTTCTTGGGTAACATAGACAAAACAGCTCTGGCCTGATCACTTTTACCGATCATCTTTGAAAGCCCGCTGACAGTCTGCTGCAGCTTGACGTTTACCAGGTGATCAAAGCAGGGCATCCGAAGTTTTCCGCTTTCAAGCGTTTTCTGGGTGGCTAAAAAGGGGCCAAGTGTGTCTCTCATCAGGATTGCCTTCGCATAAACAACTTATTTTTCAGAAAGTATCACTCGAGTAGCTTCCGCTTTGCTGCTATCATTCAAGCTTTCAGCAAGTTCCATTAACGAGCTCCACATTTCTGTGAAAACCACAAGCGCTTTGTAGTAGTGTTGCCATCTATTCGGAACAACAAAAGGTGGCTTCTTGACATCAAGTCTAAAGAGGCTACTAGAAGTACAAATTTCGGTGTACTTTTGGTAGAGCTTGGTAGCGTGCTTAAGTAACACTCCAAACTTGATCACTATGGGTCGAACTGTTGACATGCATGGTAAAGAAATGGCATGATCAACACTCACATGAATCAGGTGTGCTGAATCTTTCATTTGCAAGATTTGAATCCCTTCAGTTTGACAGACTTCACGTACCATTTTTCGCATGTGCTCTGCCGGGTCTGTGGCTACAGCCACAACGTCTTTCCACGTCTTGCCTGCAGTCAGGAGAGCCTTGCTGACTACGCTGGCCACCGTGTAGCTGTTCGAAGCATTTGCTCTGTCGACGTCGACCAAAACAACCTGCTTCTTCATGGTTTTTTGGCTATAGTAGTACAGGAGAGTGTTGATGGTAGGCACTCCAGTGATAATTGGGGATTCGTTGATGATGACACTCACTTTCACATCTCGCACATCATCGCGAATTTTCACCATGTCTGTCAAAAGCTTCTTTCGGGTATTTCAGCCGAAGTCTTTGTCCTGTTGGCATGGTCATCGCAACCTTGTAGTATTTGCGTACGAAGTCCCCCAGAGGTCCATCCGCCTGATGCATGCTGATTCTGCTGTATGGTAGGGCACGAACAAAGTCACAGATTACGCCGTCCGCTTCAGTTTCTTTCGCATGTTGTCTACAGAACATAACAAAGAACGTCTGCTGAGATGTTCCCGCGTTCTTAGCTTTCTAGGTCGACATCTTGAACTTCTTAAGATGAAATGGCGCTAGATGCTCGCGAATTCGGTCGTAGGGCTTCATTGCTGGATTGGTGACCATCTCGGTGTTACAATATTTGCACACTAATGCGCGGCTTCCTTCACTGTCTTTCGTTATGATCTGGAGATCTTCATGCTCTTTACACCAGTTGTACAGTGTCTTTCGTTTTCTTCCCATATCCACGCTGAATTTTCTTGTGTGACACATACTGGAGCCTTATGCTCACGACGGTGGCTTTGCGCTCACCAGTCGCCCCTGGTAATGGGAGGTGACGATGGTGATCATGTGTCTCATTGGCTAGAGTTTGCACTCCAAACCAATCAGATGCATCGTTCACTTCATCGCCAGTTCGTTCTCTTCAGGTGGCTGGCAAGGTCTTTGTTCGAGCATGTACTGGTCGCAGCAGTTAGCAGTGCTTTGAATTTGTTGAGAAAACCTGTAAGAAAACCTGAGAGACCAACCTCCTATCGTTTGCTGGTCACATTCTCTTGTTTGTCTTGCCTCCTCCCCCCCCCCCCCCCTGCACTAAAATGTGATCCTTTCTTGAAGTCCTTCGAATAGGAACAATGCCACCATTCTCGGAATCTTGCTGTTCTTGTTAAGACAGAATTTTGAGTGCAGTGGCTTCTTTCCCTTATTTTGTGGGCAGTCGAAAGAAGATATCACAAGCTGCGTGAAGCGTAGGGGATGCAGAACGCTACATGGCTCTCAACAAGGCCGTCCAACGAGCGTGTCTAACTCAACATCACAAAGGCTGGCTGAAGAAAAGTGATAATGGGCGTTGGGGCCCTCGCTGGTAAAAAACCCATGCACGAAACTTCTTCGTCGCTCAATCCTTCCCCTACCGACCCGTCACCCGTTTCTTTCGAATGAGAGCCATGGAAGCAGTGCACATACCCGAGACTAATCTGCAGTGGGCAAAGCACCATTTTCATTGCTTTTTTTGTTGTTGCTAAATTTGTTACTCCTTGACTGGCAGCCATGCGCTCGCACCATGGTAAGTCTCAAACCTGTTTGCCCCTTTCCTTTGCAAGCCTTTCTTTTTATTGTGTGCATGTATGAACTCACGGCGACCTGTCGAGAAAGCGGGGATAAAAAAGTGCCAGCGTTAGAAAGCAATATCTACTCTCCAAACAGCAGGGTGAGAAAGCACTGGTTTGTTTATATTGCGCGGGGCGCCCGCAGAGAACGGCGGACTGTCAGCGCGTGATTGTGCAGATCGCTACTGGGAAGGTCCATTCAGGAAGAAATTGAGACTAACGTTGACATTATCATGACACTGAACACATGTGGCTGCATTTACGTGTGACAGCTGCAGCCTCTGCAGGAACTAAGCGAGCCAGCATATCATGATGTCAACACATCCGCCTCCCAGGGACGGTATTCTGCAAGTGTCTGCCTTTGAAACATATCCCTTTCATCTGCTGCTAAAGTTCTAATTTGCTGGGCTGGGTTACGCATCAGAAGGAGACAGGTGCTCCCAGCCAAACAGTACACGAAATGGACATGTCCACTAGGTGCTCACTTGCAGAATACCCCCATAGGTCTGAAACTGGCTTGTATAAACAAGTATAGAAAATATTTAGGGTGCTCTCCCCCTTGCCTATATTTTTTTCTAGTGTTTACAGGGTTTGAACATTCTATTTATGACAAAAGAGAAAGAGAGAGAGAGAAACCTGAAATGAGGTGTGTGCGTGTTGTGACCTGCAGGGGCCAATGGTCTACACTGTGAGGGCTGCAAATCTGCACGTGCGGCAGCAAGCCTGCAGCTGCAAGTGTTCAAGACCCCCCGTGTCCTGACACTCCACCTCAAGCGCTTCCAGCAGGGTGCTACATTGCGGAAGGTACAGAAGCATGTGCCATTCCCCGTGGAGCTTGACGTGACACCATTCTGCTGCAGAGATGCAGAGGTGAGCACGATCTTACTTCTAGGCCATAAAAAAGCCAAGCTGTGTATGAAATGGACTGCCTTACTGTTGCGTGAAATTCTCGTAGCTTGGTGGCCCTTGTATCAAAGCAACTGACTTGGCATGCTTTTGAAATGCTTTAGCGTTTCAGTAGAGTGCCATTTCTATCTAGCTCAACGAGACTCCAAATCCCATTTCAGATGCCCATTAACACCCTACTTATGTCGAAGGGCATCAGCACTAACACACAATACTTGTACATTAGTCTACTTTGAAGAAGATGCACATTATATTTAATCCGATGACGTTAGTCTTGAAGAAAAGTTTGCGCACTATGAAGAGACTCCCTTGGAGACTTCAATAGATATTCTTGCACTGTACATTACGTACTAGGAACTGGGCAAGTCATGTAATGCGTTGGTTATATAACTGGTAAACCATTAGAGTTACACAATGCGTGCCAAGAGAAGGGAAGCGCAGTCGAGAAAGGCAGAAGGCTAGGTGGGGTGATTAAATTAAATTCGCAGGTGCTAGTTGGAATTGGTTGGTGCAGGACAGGGGTAATTAGAGATCGCAGGGAGATGACGTCCTGCAGTGGACATAAATAGGCTGATGATGATAGAGCTGCACCCAAATTTCGCATTATGGAGTGTCGTAATTGTCAATGAATTTTTTGACTAGTGTAATGACCACTTGCTTTATTTTAAATATTTCCCGATTCTAATTTGATCTGTTGTTTTCACTGTTGTGCATGCATTTTAGACACAATTATTCGCAGTAGACTGGTGCCGGGTGCAGCTTAATACAAACTGTGAAGCAGGAAATTGCCTCTGGATCACCCTGTTTAGTGTAGATAGTGACTCCCTGTTTTTTCTCATATTAGCATGTACCATAAGAGAGCATTGCGAAAGCAGCTTCACCATAAAGCTGCAGGTCCTTGGCACCGACTGTATTATGTGATAACTGACAGACAGGGCAACTGTTCCGCAGGGGCAATGAACACAGTAGATCAATATTGCATGCTCACCCCACAGTAGCCAAGTGCATACAGCAATGACAAAACATTATGCTTGATTAAGTTGTCCCATTAGAATGTACTAGCTTCTGAGGAACTTGTTTACTCGAATGTGGTGGGGTAAAAGATCCTTGCCACCATGTGACCATTTCAGGAAGGTTCTTTGCTGCAGTCTGTGACAGAACTCTTTGTTACACTAATTCAGGACCTGATAGACTTATATTGTGGGGACACCCTTAATATATTTGTGTGCGGCAGTTGAGGTTCAGCACAGAGGTGTCAGGGCATGATCATCCAGTGAACCCTGACGTGGCAGTATGGACATGGCACTGGTTCTCCAGCCTAGCTCGCTTTCCTTTCATCGTCGCCTTTTGAGATGTTTGAGAATAGATTTCGGGCCTTTTGAAATAATGTCCGGTCTACACAGACATTTTCTTTGGCGCCACGGTGTCTGCACAGTTGTGCATGTCCTCTCTCCAGTGTCTAGTTCTGTAGCACAGACAAAAATTTCTCACTTATCATTACATAGATACATTTTGGCATTTTGATATGTATACATCAATATGAAAGGGAACATAACCTCTGCTCAAACCGCCATAGTGGCTATGGCATTGAGCTACCAAGCCCGAGGGTGCAGGATTGAATGCCAGCCACGGCGGCTGCATTTCTATGGGGGTGAAATGCAAAAATTCCCATGTATCGTGCATTATGCACGCGTTAAAGAACCCCAGCAGGTCAAAATTAATACGGAGTCCCTCACTGCGGCGTGCCTCATAATCAAATCATGGTTTTGCCACATAACACCCTAGAATATAAAAGCATAGTTGAGAACTACACCGGCCGCTATTTGGTCTATAGTTGTCACACTGAAGATTCTTGTCACAGAACTCATGATTGCAGTGCAAGAACAAATTAGACTTCAAAAGCAAATACAACGTTACCTTTCGTAGGTGGCATGCCATGTGCACTGCATGATTTTACATGATCTGGCCTGAGTAAGGTGAGTGACGTACAGTCATCATAAAAAGTTTTGTGGCTACAGGCTTTGCAAAAAAGTTGCATTTCAACAAAGTTTATATGTGCAGCCAGTAAAAAGTTACTAAACTATGCTAATTGCATCTGCTAGTGCAGGCTGAAAATCAAATACCAAGTTGTGGGAACTCTCAGCTTTCTCCGAGATCCGATGCCTCACAAGTGCCGATAGTAATTGTCCTTGGTGCAGAACAAGTAAAATGAGAAGTTGAAATGTGGGTGCTGTGATCTGTTAGCGTTATTGACTGCATGTTAAATACAGCCCATGCAAGAAAACACGGACAAAATGAGTGCAATTTGCGATCAACCTCTCCATGTTTGTTTGCATAGTTTGTGTTTATATACACAGTAAGGCAGCATTGTGTTTCCATCTAACAGTGCATATTTTATCAGTTCTGTAAGAGCCTGTGAGCCTAACAGGGGTGCCCATTGCTGGAGGCCTTCTTGTGCCTCCCAATTTGTTAGCCAAAAGAATTTACTTTCAGAGCTGCAAATAAAGTATGCAGCGAGAGCAAACCACTCATTCTTTGATGTTTATTTTGTTGCCGCTGTGTTGAAAATTCTCTGTCCTTTTGACTATTTTTCAGGTTAAGGCTTCAGAAACCTATACTCTTTACGGAGTTGTGGAACATGCTGGCAGGATGACAGGTGGCCACTACACAGCCTATGTGCGTGGTGCTGGTGGGAGCTGGTTCCATGCCAGTGACAGTAGAGTGGTGCCCGCAACACAACAGAAGGTGCTGGCCAGCCAAGCTTACCTGCTCTTCTACTGTCGTGCTGACACACTGCAAGAATAAAGATGCCAAGTCCGTTTAAAAAAAAAAAAATCGTGTTGCTCAGTGTATCTACAAAAAAAAGCAGCAGTAGCTGGGGGCACCTAATGTTCCTTCGTATCAAACTTCCGGTGGGCTGTAGAAGAGCCGGCATCGCTCGTGGAAGACCTACACAGACAGTGTTGTACCTTGGTGTTAGCCACAAATTCACAGCAAATACTATCTTTATATAAAAACTGTGCTTTTAACTGTTGAAAATCTTTCACATTTTATCACGTCTACTAGGCCCATAATGCAAGAACTTAATCTACATGTCACTATGCCTGCTCATAGGTGGCTATTCACAGCTAAATTTAACTCTTAACTGTTGCTAATCTGATCCTGGGCACAGAAGGCGCATGTTCTGGACAACTATGATTTCGGGTGCAATCACGAGTAAATATGCTATAAATCGGCACTAATGAACTGTTCGTAATCTGTTAAAATGCTTTCTTCTGCTAGACTAAACTGAAAGCAATACGACGCACGACTCCTAACAAAGTTCTTGGAAACCAGCCTGCAATTTATAGGATGTAAATGATCATCTTCCCACGTGTCCTCTGCAGCTACGAACTGCCTGTTGCGACCGTTGCTTATCATATAAAAAGTACTAATAAAGTACGCGAGTTCAAGTGAACGTGGCACTGGCGGTTTAACCGCGCACCAATAAGTCATTAGTGACAACACAGAACATATTTATCCGTTAGGAAATTACGCGCTGGTGTTTAACGAGCCCACGGGGAATTCGCTTGAATATCAGGCCTGAAAGACTGCAATGTCGTTCTCAGCGGCTCGGATACTCAACCCACCTTTAAACTGCGGTCCTTGACAACTTCTTCGACGTTTAGCTCGTTCCGCAACATACGAATCTGAAAGGCGCAAGAGCAGCACGTTCACAAGCAGCCAGTCTTGGCCGCGTAACTTGTTCAGTGAGCAGACACCCACCTTGGACTGCTCTTTCCGAAGTTGCCTCAATGTGGCCGGCTCGTCACCTTTCGCCGCGCGCAGCTCTTGAAGATGGTCCAACTTGTCTTTAGACTGCTGCAGGCACCCTTTAATGGCCTTGTCCCGTTGAGCGTAAGCGTTTAAAAGTTCTTGGTACAAGTTTTTGCAAAGCCCAGTGGGGTCGCACTCGGCGGCAAATGATTCTGTTGGCAAAGTTGTGTTTAAAGATGATATTATGTTGTCGTCCACACGGCGAAACTTTCGCAGCACCTCCTGAAAGTATACGGTAATGGTACAGTGAACACAAGGTGGAAAAACAGGCAGCATAGTCTTGAACATTACCTGGAATGCCATAAAATCGTCACATGGGATTACAATCTCGCCTTGTGATGCGGAGGCCGCCATGTTTCAACGAGTTCGTCGGCATCGCTCTAGCCGCACGCTCGTAAAATACTTTTTTTTATTAACTGGAATATTCGTTATCAGTTGCTTCAGACACATAGCCTGTGTACATTATAAAATTTAGGATGTAATATTTTTTTATTTTCGTCAGGAGTGTCACCGTTACTGTACAAATGGTGAGGGAGATACGGAGATATGTGTACCCACAATGCAACTCGCTCAGATTGTGGGTGCTCGGAGGAATCTTCTGCGTTGTGCTGGAAATTAAAAGGTATGCAGTGTCTCACATTCCAGATGTACTCAGAAAACGATCGCTTTTATTAAATGTAACTTACTGCTATGCCCAATCGGCAAGCCGACAGCTTTGCTAGTCGGGGAAAGTGTGCCTCATGTGCCATAGCTACCCTGGTCAGTGCGGCAGACCACTGGTAGTATCTAGAGGCTAGCTGCGACGGAGACGTCTGAAGGCCTAGCGTCGACACCGGCGGAGTCTTCGCATTATTTGGGAACAAGTATAGCGGTACGAAAGGGCGACCGCACGCGTAGGCTAGAATTGGTGGCTCAGATCACGACACGTGTGCCAGTTTACAATTGCCGAACCCAGCGCCCGTCTCGCAATTGGGCGCTAAGCCTACGTAGAGTTTGGCCGATCTGAGCTTCGACTGGTTTCGTGCAGGTCCGACGATGGCGAGCGGCGGCAATGCGGGGAGCGGCAACAGCCACCGGCTGCGCTACAAGAACGCCGGCTTGGACGCCCAAGAGCTAAGGCGGCGGCGCGAAGAAGAGGGTGTGCAGCTGCGCAAGTTGAAGCGCGAAAGTGAACTCTGCAAAAGACGCAACTTGGGCGCCCCGGAATCGGACGGGGATGGCGGCTCGGGACCCGAGCGAGCGGGAGTCACGGCGGAGATGGTGGCCCAGCTGTATGCCGACAGTCCGGAGCTTCAGCTGCAGGCGACTCAGCGGTTCCGCAAACTTCTGTCTCGCGAGCCGAACCCGCCCATCGACGAGGTCATCGAGACGGGCATTGTGCCGAGGTTTGTTGACTTCCTGCAGCGGGACGACCACTGCACCCTGCAGTTCGAAGCAGCCTGGGCCCTGACGAACATCGCCTCTGGCACGTCGCTGCAGACGCGGCGCGTGGTCGAAGCCAACGCAGTGCCCGTGTTCGTGCGCCTCCTGGGCTCGGAGTACGAGGACGTGCAGGAGCAGGCAGTCTGGGCGTTGGGCAACATTGCCGGCGACTCGCCGGAGTGCCGCGACTACGTACTCGAACAGGGTATCCTGATGCCACTGCTGCAGCTTATCAGCAAGTCTACGCGCACCTCGATGACGCGCAACGCCGTGTGGGCGCTCTCCAACCTGTGCCGCGGCAAGAACCCGCCGCCGAGGTTTGAGCAGGTGCAGCCATGCTTGCCGCTTCTGGCGCGCCTCCTCTACGTCAACGACTTCGACGTGCTGGCCGACGCTTGTTGGGCGCTGTCCTACCTCTCCGACGGCCCCAACGACAAGATACAGGCAGTGATCGACGCGGGCGTTTGCAGGCGGCTTGTGGAACTTCTGATGCACGCCAGCCAGGGCGTAGTGTCAGCCGCGCTGCGAGCAGTCGGCAACATCGTCACTGGCGATGACGCCCAGACGCAGGTGGTGCTCAACTGCAACGCGCTGCCCTGTCTGCTGCACCTGCTCTCGTCACCCAAAGAGTCGATACGCAAGGAAGCATGCTGGACGCTCTCCAACATCACGGCCGGTAACCGGCAGCAGATACAGGCCGTCATCGACGCCAACATCTTTCCCGTGCTGGTCGATGTGCTGTCGCGAGCCGAGCTGAAGACCAAAAAGGAGGCAGCGTGGGCCATCACCAACGCCACGTCGGGCGGCTCTCCCGACCAGGTGCGCTTTCTGGTGCAGCAGGAGTGCGTGGCGCCGCTGTGCGACTTGCTCACTGCGGCAGACCCCAAAGTAGTGCAAGTGGCACTGAACGGACTAGACAACATCCTGCGGCTCGGAGCCCAAGACGCGCAGCAGGGACGGCTCAACCCGTACGCCGTGCTGGTGGAGGAGTGCTTTGGCCTGGACAAGATCGAGTTCCTCCAGTCGCACGAGAACGCCGACATCTACCAGAAGGCGTTCGAGATGATCGAGCATTACTTCGGCACTGAAGAGGAAGACTCGCGCATCGCGCCGCCTGCTCAAGGCGGCCAGTTCCAGTTCGGCCCTGCCCCCGCCGCAGAGGGCGCCGACTACCGCTTCTGACGGGGTCCGCCGCCCCGACGCTAGTCCGCCGCGCTGCTGCTGCTGCTTGTACATAAGAGAGAGTTGAAAGAGGAAGAAAACAAACTGTATTTATTTGCCCGGGGCCCCGCCACCCCTGTGTACATAGAGCCTCGGGGAGGAGAATAAAACTATTTCCCTGCCAGTTATGAGCCTTTCTGTTTTTCGTGCCATTCCAGGTTCATCTTGGTAACGCTATCGCCGCGCTCCTGTCGTCGTCGTCCCGACGAAGCAGCCAGAAATGCACCCATGAGAGTTAAGAACGCCAAAATTAGGTTCAAGTGGATGCGCGCCTTGTTGCGCGTCTTCTCAATGATGGCAGACCTGCGAAATAAGCAGAATCAGCACTGGTAAGAAGCTAGTACATCTCGGCATCAGAATCAACTAAAAACTAACATATGAGTCATCGACTCAATAGCAGTCTTCCTACAGACTGCCAGTAATAAAAAATAAAACTTACGGAACAAAATCTGGAACCTGCCCCTTTGGATACCTCTTGTAAAGAGCCAATATCCACTTATCGTACGCACCGGTCTTGCGCTCCGTCAGACCTGCATATAAAGCAGAGGGCGTTAAAGCGAACTATTTTAAATAGGACAAATTCACTACGCTTACGGCTTGCAGAGGACGAACGGTCGTCGCTGAAGAAGCGAACTTTTGACTGCGGTGCGAAAAGTGCCGCCGATGGCCTTGAAACGCAACGGCGTACGCACGGTAAAAAAGCAGCCGCCCTCTGCGAAATAGAAACTGCGAACACCACGGACGCCGCCATGTTGAATTGTGAGCTCTCGCGAAAGCTCGTCTGGTTCGAGGCTAGGTCTCCCTCCCCGCGAAATCCCCGCGGGGTCGGCGAGAGAGGACATTTTGGATTGTCTGGGGCGAGGCTACGCTTCCCCAAGTTGCCATTGAAGTTGGGCGAGGGAGACAATTAGGCCTTTTTCTTTCGCTTCTCCAGCAAGTTTCGGTGCGTCGGCAAGTTGTTAACCACGGCGAGAAGTCCAGGGATTCGTTATGAATCCAGAAGATGGTTACGAACTCGATGAGTGAGTGCACGAAGTGCTTTTCCTCCGTTTGTTGTTTCCCGCTTGCCAAGCTGTGCTGTGTGATGGAGGCGGTGAGTGAGGGCCGCCGACACAATGAACGCTTCCCTCGCAAGAAAGCGCGTCACTGATGTTTTTTCTCTCTCCACGCGTGCCATCGGGCCGCGGCCCGACCGCTGCTGCGGCCCGCCGGCTCGGGTCTGCCATGGGCCGCAGCGGCCCACTTGTTTCCTTCATGTCGCGCCGACGGAAGAGTTTGGATAAATATCGTCAGAGGTGAGCCAACTCTGGGGCACCCTAGCCTAGCCTAGCCCGGCTTACGTTGCGAACTTGGCTTCAGGTGCCACGGCACGAGCCGTATACACCCCTCCCGTTTTTACTCTGTGGCGAGTGCTTTAATGCGCGAGCGGACTATGAGGAAAAACCGTTGAGGATGTCGTACGTATGAACGGCCGGTTATTTTGCGCTGCTGCCACATTGTACAGGCCGTAATTGTTGACCCAATTTGAGGGTCTATAGTTATCGCGAGCTGCCAGTGTGCGCTGTCGTCGCGTGCGTTTAGCTCGTGGAGGCTGCGTGCTGCTGTTGTAATTGTGGCATTGTAACTTTATTTCGGAGGAACGTGTATTTCGTAGTCACTTTGACGCTGGTAAAGTGCCTGATCGCGGAATCTGACAAGAAGCGGCCCTTTGACAGGGAGGGATCGGGCAATGGAAGCTTCTCCCTCACTTTGTTCCCGTCGGCGGCGCTTGTGATTGGGCCTCTGGTGGTCACGTGACACCGTCGGCGCCAATGGCGGCCGCGCGTCGCATGGTCCGTCCGCTGCCGATGTGTCCCCTTCGTTGTGGCGCGTGCTGCAAGCTTGCTGACCGATCGACGCCCCGATGTATGCAGGTCTTGCTTTGAGGGTGCCGGCGCAGCGTCTGGTAGAAGGCTCGTCCATAGCAGGCCTGTCACTCAACGGCGGCTCCGGGTAAGTCTCACCTAGTGATCGCGGTTGGTGTCCTGGACTTAGCGCGCGACTCGTTGCCGGCAGGGTGCCCGTGACCAGCAGCGTCGGCACGGTGGGGACTGCTGAGGCCGCGGCCGTGGAGCACCAGGCAGCGGACACGTCGACACCCGGTAAGTGTCCCGCCTAGCGGGCTTGGTTCCCTTGTGGCCCGTGGTGGCGTGCCTTGGTGATGGTGGTGGTGCGAGGTTGCCTCGGGTGGGCCGCATGCGCACACACACAAGCAGACGATCGCGAGACACCCGCGTGATGAGAAAGAAAAAGAAAGCTATCCCCCTCCTTCCTTGTTTGTTACGTTTTCTTTTCCCTCCTTGGTTTTTGTCGTGCGGCGGCGGAGCAGCGCGCGTTATGTGTCCGGCGGCAGCGGCCTTCTTCTCCTTGGTTGGTTGGCGGAGGCAGGCACACCACGACCGCACCAGGGCGGGCGCCGGCGCCCCTGGTGAAGGGAGCTTGCCTTGCAGGGCGCATGGCGGAGGCCGGCCCCAGCAGCTGCCACCGCTGCCCACTGTGCCCATTCGCCACCGAGTCGGTGGCCGACTTCTGCAAGCACATGTGCGTGCACACGGACGTCCGCGGCAACTGCTCCATGTGCGACAAGTTGATGGGGGCCAAGGCGGAGGCTGCGGCAACGGGCAAGCTGAGCTGCTGCGTGTGCGGGGAGGCCTTCGCCGACAGTGGAGGCCTGCAGGGCCATCTGCGTGCGCATGTGGCGGCGTGCCAGGCGTGCGGGGCGGCCTTTCCACAGCGGGCCCAGCTGGAGGCCCATCAGCGGGCCTGCCACGGAGGCTGGGTCCTGACCACCGGCGCGGCGACTACGACAGCGGCAGCGGGGGGTCGGGGCGGCCGGGGGGCGGCGCGCGAGGGCCGGGAGCGACCGTTTGGCTGCGCCACGTGTGGCAAGGCGTTTGCCCAGAAGGTCCACCTGGAGAACCACGTGCGCATCCACACGGGCGAGCGACCCTTTTCCTGCACGGTCTGCGGCAAGAGCTTCAGCCGGAAGGAGCACATTGGGCGGCATATGCGCACCCACACAGGGGAGCGGCCTTTTTGCTGTTTTACCTGTAGCAAGAGGTTCAGCCAGAAGGTGCACCTGGAGAGCCACGTGCGCATCCACACGGGCGAGCGACCCTTTGTGTGCAGCACGTGCGGCAAGGCGTTCGGTCGCAAGGAGCACATAGAGCGGCACGTGCGCATCCACACGGGGGAGCGGGCCTTCCTGTGCACGGCCTGCGGCAAGGCCTTCTCCCAGAAGGTGCACCTGGAGAACCATGTGCGCATCCACACGGGAGAGCGCCCTTTCCGGTGTTCTGCTTGCGGGAAAGCATTTCGCCAGAAAGAGTACATCAAGCGGCACATGCGCACCCACACGGGCGAGCGGCCCTTTGCCTGCCCCACGTGCGGGAAGGCCTTCCGCCAGAAGTCGCACGTGGACCGCCATGCACGCACCCACCAGCCGCCCAAGGGGGCCAAGCCGCTCTTCTTCCCGGCCAAGGAGCTCTAGAGGCGCTTATCCGCTGTGTTACCTGCAGGCGTTCCCCCAACCCGATGCCCGCTCTGCCCTCCCGACTGTGGAGGGGTGGGGCGGGCTGGGCCCGCTGCCTGCGGCCTGTGCGGCTTGGCCTTTGCCCAGCGGGGTGCCCTGGAGGCGCACCTGCGGGCCTGCCCGGGGCCCCCCGAGGGCCTTCGCCTGCTGCTGGGACCGCCACCCCCCGCCCCGCTGCAGCACCCTCCCTCCACCGCTGCTGCTGGAACCCCTCATCCACCGGCTGAGCGGCCCTTTGGCTGCTCAGCATGCGGCAAGCACTTCGGCCGGAAGGAGCACATTGACCGGCACATGCGGACGCACACGGACGAGCGCACCTTTGCCTGTGCCGTGTGTGGCAAGTCGTTCCGGCAGAAGGTGCACCTGGCGCGTCACGTGCGCATCCACACGGGCGAGCGGCCGTTTGCATGCGCCGTCTGCGGCAAGAGCTTCAGCCGCAAAGAGCACATTGGGCGGCACATGCGCACGCACACGGGCGAGCGGCCCTTTTGCTGCCCGACGTGCGGCAAGGCGTTTGCCCAGAAGGCCCACCTGGAGAACCACGTGCGCATCCACACGGGCGAGCGCCCTTTTGCCTGCGCCGCCTGCGGCAAGGCCTTCCGCCAGAAGGAGCACATCCACCGGCACATGCGCACGCACACAGGTGAGCGCCCTTTCCACTGCGCCGCCTGCGGCAAGTCCTTCCGCCAGAAGTCCCACGTCGAGCGCCACCTGCGCACGCACGCCCGCCCGCCCACGCAGCAGCCCCAGCATCGCCACAAGAAGACCACGACGCCCTTCCTACCACTGTGCGCCCCCCAGCCAACGACGGCGGCAGCAGCAGCAGCCCCGCCACCATTCGTGCCACCCTGTACCTAAGCGCGCAATAAAGCCACCTCCATCACCAACCGGTCAGTGTCTTCTCTTATCTGTCCCAAGCACACAGACACGTGCATGCATGCCGCCACCACGGGGTCAACATTGTTGGGGGGAGGGGGGCTGGGTTTCAGGTCTGATTTCGGGTCCTTTGCAGGCATGGCGGAAGGTGGAGAGGAGAAGCCACGCTGCCCGCTGTGCCCGTTTGCCACGGACAACATGGACGAGATGAACAAGCACGTGGCCCTGCACCAAGTGGCAGCTGCGCAGCAGCAGCAGCAACAACAGCAGCAGCAACAGCAGCAGGCAGCGGCTGCAGCTGCGGCAGCAGCGGTGGCGGCGGCGTGCGGCATGTGCCCAGACGGCAAAGAAACGGCGGTGACCCTGTACGGGTGCGGGGTGTGCGCCAAAGCCTTTGCCCTGAAGGAGGAGCTGGACGAGCACATGCAGAGCCACGCCAGCCGGCTGTTCAGCTGTGCAGTGTGTGGGGCTATATTCGTGGATAAGGAGCACTTGGAAGGGCACATGCGCACGCACGCCCCACCGGAGGTGTTTAGCTATGGCGGGCCGGGTAAGCCCCCCCTTTGCTCGTCGTCCTCTTGCCCGACCGCCGAGGGGCCTCGGGGCAAGAAGCGGCCCTTTGTGTGCCCCACGTGCGGCAAGGCATTCCGCCGCAAAGAGCACGTAGAGAGGCACTTGAAGATGCACACGGGGGAGCGTAACTTCGGCTGCGCCACGTGCGGCAAGTCGTTTAGTCAGAAGGTACACTTAGAGAATCACGTGCGGATACACACCGGCGAGCGGCCCTTCAGCTGCCACGTGTGCGGCAAGGCTTTCCGGCGCAAGGAACACATCGGCCGTCACATGAAGACACACACAGGTGAACGGCCCTTCTGCTGCTCTGTCTGCGCCAAGCCCTTTGGCCAGCGGGCCCACTTGCTCAACCACCTGACCATACATTCTGGAGAGCGCCCCTTTAGCTGCGCCACGTGCCAGCGCACCTTCCGCCTGAGGGAGCACGCGGAGCGCCACGCGCGCACCCACGCCCCGCCCACAGGTGGGTGCTGCCCCCCCTGCCACGCAGACACGCACACAGACCCAAGCGCCCTCTCTACGTCTCTCTCATAAAGTGGAAATACCCCTCCCCACCCTCCCCGACCCCCGCCTGCATGCCGAGCCCCACTAACCGCGGCCCCACAAGTAACACGCTCGCTGCTCCCTCGGCTGGGGCGCCCTGGCTCGCCTGACGCGCGTCCCTCCCCTTTTGCAGAGGGACCCAAGGAGTCCAAGGCCCTGGTGCGGCTCCACAAGGGACCCATTGCTACCACGACAGCCACAGCCACCATGGTGGACCCGTCTGCAGCCACGACGCACCGCTGCCCCCTTTGCCCCTTCGCAACAACCTCAGTGAATGACTTCTGCAAGCATGTGGTCCTGCATGCTGAGGGCCGCTCTAACTGCACCGTCTGTGACAAGAAAGAGGTGGTCGAGCCCCTTGAGGCCCCTAAGCCAGGACCTGGGGTGGTTACTGTGGCGACCGTGGCCCCGCCTTCACCTCAACGCTGTGGCGTGTGTGGTGAGACATTTGGAGATGTCACTGCACTGCAGTGCCACATTCGCAGCTGCCACACGGAGCCTGCTGGTGCCACCCAGCTGCTTTGGAGCTGCTCCTTCTGTGGTCTCGTGTTCAGCCAGAAGGCCCAGCTGGACACACACATGGCTGGCCACATGGCTGTGAGCGATCGTACCCCGTGGACCGCGACAGCACGCACTGTAGAGCCACTAGCCAAGCCCAAGGAACGGCCCTACACGTGCCCGACGTGCGCAAAGACCTTCTGCCAGAAGGCCCACCTGGAGAACCACTTGCGCATCCACACGGGTGAACGCCCCTTCAGCTGCACCGTGTGCGGCAAGGCATTCCGGCGCAAAGAGCACATTGGACGCCACATGCGCATCCACACAGGGGAGCGGCCCTTCTGCTGCCCGCATTGCGGCAAGCGCTTCAGCCAGAAGGTGCACCTGGAGAGCCACGTGCGCATCCACACTGGGGAGCGGCCTTTCAGCTGCTCGGCCTGTGGCAAGACCTTCACTCGCAAGGAGCACATTGAGCGCCACATCAAGACACACACTGGTGAACGCATGTTTGTCTGCTCATCGTGTGGCAAGTCCTTCAACCAGAAGGCCCACCTGGAGAGCCACATGCGGACACACACAGGCGAGCGTCCCTTCAACTGTTCGCCGTGCGGCAAGACCTTCCGCCAGAAGGTGCAGCTGGAGCGCCACAGCCGTACCCACGCTCCACAGCTTCTGCAGATGCCTCCTCAGCAGCAAGCACCTCAGCAGCAGCAGCAGCCAGGCTGCTCCGAGGAGCAGCAACAGCAGCAAAGAGTGCCCCTGTGCATACCGGGCTGTCCGACGTGTGGCAAGGCCTTCTGTTGCCACCTTGAGCCAGGGCTCAACATTCGCAACCTTCTGGGTGAAGCCGCAGCTCAGCAGCAACAACAGCAGCAACAACAACAACAGCAACAACAGCAGCAGCAGCAGCAGCAGCAGCAGCAGCAGTGTGCCGTGCAGGACCCAGTGGCCAAGGCAGCTGCAGCTGCAGGGCCTCTGTAGCCTCGCCTTGAGATCCTTATTTTGACTGTTACAGACTTGAGTGACTCCGGTGGCGGGTGTTCTGTCCTTGTTCCCCCTTTCTAAAGTGCGCGCGCGTTGTGAGCGCGTGAACCGTGGCTTTGATGATGAAAAAAAAAAACCTTTTTGCTGTTATATGCCTTCAGTGTAAGTTAACATTCTCCATTGCCCATTTTTAGCCTGTTTGACCACAATAAAGGAGCTTTGACACACGCCTGCTAGCTCGGACTGCAGTGACCACAAAGTGTGCAGGATGTGATCACGATTGTTCAGTGAATGGGCTGTATGCGCAATTTTTGCGGGAATGTTTGCAACGTTGGAGGAAATAGAGAATGATGCCAATAACGCACACGTCTCGAGCGGCCACTTGACGCGCAGCCTCCTCGCCCAACGGTGCGCTCGAGTAGCGGCTCTTGCGGGCGGGGAGGAGCGGCCTTGGGCGCGCGGTCTGTGGCGCGTGCCGCTGGGCGGCGCCAGCTGGCCGCGCGCGCGGCTCGTGGTGTGACGTCAGTAGCCGCGTCGCAGCAGCCGCGGCGGCGGCGGCTCCGCCCGGCAGTCGGGGACTCGTGCCCGTACCTCGATAGTGCGCGTTTGATCGGCTGCCTTCGGGTGGCCACTGTGCCTCATGGATTACGGCGCGGATCATCTCGGATTACGGCGGACCTGATCGCTGACACGCGCCATGGACCGGCTGGCTGATGTCGAGCCGGGCTTCGAGCCGCAGACGCGTGCCCGCTCCAACACTTGGCCGCTGCCGCGGCCCGACAATTACGGCGGCGATGAGAAGGCGGGCCCGCAGGAGAGCCCCTTCGGTGAGGCGGGCGCCCCGAAAAAGAATTCGTCGCGGCGCAACGCCTGGGGCAACATGTCCTACGCGGACCTGATTACGCAAGCCATCCAGAGCGCACCCGAGAAACGCCTCACGCTGTCACAGATCTACGAGTGGATGGTGCAGAACGTGCCCTATTTCAAGGACAAGGGCGACAGCAACAGCTCCGCCGGCTGGAAGGTAAGACGTGGCCGGCGTTAGGGCTAGCGGCCCGACGGCCATGACGACTTGTTGCGCCGATCGCAACTTGGCCGCCGGGGTTCTTTCCACGCGCCGCCCCTCTCGCTCGCCAGGCCTCTCCTGCCAAGACCTTCGGGGCGTTTTCGGTGTCACGTGACTTTCGCGCACGTGATGGCTCGCCGGCTTCGACCCAAAGGGGTGACCTTGGCCCACGCGTGTTCGCGAGCCGCCGTTGGCATGGCGACGCGGCCTTCGGGCGCTATGCCAACGCGCGTGCTCAACTGAGCGGAGGGGGAGGTGGCCTGTCGTTTGGGAGGGGGGTAGGTATGTTGCATGTGCGCGGTGTGGGGTTCGGACCCACCTCCTCGCGATGATCGAGACTGACACCGGCGTGGGTCGTTGTCCCCTCGCAGAATTCGATCCGGCACAACCTGTCCCTGCACAGCCGATTCATGCGAGTCCAGAACGAAGGTGCCGGCAAGAGCTCGTGGTGGATGCTGAACCCGGACGCGAAACCTGGCAAGGCAGCACGACGCCGGGCAACCTCTATGGAGACACCTCGCTACGAGAAAAAGCGGGGACGGCTCAAGAAGAAGCTGGAAGCCCTGCGCGCGTCTCCGAGTCCGTCCTCATCGGAGGGCCCCTTGGACCCGTTCCCCGAGTCGCCGCCAGCTAGTCGGCTAGATCTGCAGCACTGTAGCCCGCTGGCACCGCTGCCCGGCTCGCCGTCTGCATGGCCGCCCCAGCAGCTGATGCCGGTGGACCGGTACGGCGCCGGCCCGCTGGCTGACACGCTCACCCAGTCCATGACCCTGGGCGACCGGCACGACACCGCGCCGCCGATGGGGCCCTCCGCGTCGCAGGTGATGGGTCGTCTGCTAACGTTCAACGACCACCTTCCTCACGACTTGGACCTTGACCTGGACGCCGTGCCAGGTCTGCACTGCGACGTCGACCAGGTGATTCAACACGAGCTCAGCGTGGACGGAAACCTGGACTTCAACTTCGACTCGCATGCCAGGCCCTGGGTCCACTGACACTCTAGTCCCCGTGCCAAGTATCCCCGTGTATATAGCTCCCCTCACTTGTTGTATATACATATATATTTACGCCGCCGCCGTGCCTCGTGAGCGGCCAGTCCGTCCACGCGCGGAACACTTGTTACTACGACGTTAAGCTTGCGTCCCGTTGTGTACATACGCCCTTTAGCTGTTGTACTCGACCAGAGCATTGAAATAAAAGTACTCCTTGTTGCCATTGCCGCGCCCTGAGTGCGCGATCGCGGCGGCCCTGAGCACGAGGCCGTCGCCGCCGGACTGCGTGGGCGGCGCATGACGCAAACCGCTGACGTCGATCGGAACGGCTGCCGCGCGGTCCATGGCCGCCGCTGCTGTCAACGGGCCGTCGAACCGTCGGCCGAGATCACGGCCTCGCCGTGACAACGCCTCGATAAGGCTCTTCCTGCGCGCATGTCGAGGCTGCCGCCGCGCGCAGAATTCATGATCGCCGCCACGTCGCACGAGGCAACCTGTTGCTGCTGAGCGCGCGCGTCATAATCTTGAGGAAAGCTCGCACGCGCATGTGAATGAGCTCGAGAAAGCCTGTAACCTGTTTTAACATGCGCTGTAATTTTGACAGCCCCGTCGCCATGACTACCATTTGTTGCGCAAATTCGCGAGCTTCGTGAATTCCGACTATTATTTAGACGCCGCGAACATGCCATGCGAGCCTGCGCAGTCTCGCTAAACTTGAGTTATCCTGACCTTTCGCGCCGGCTGTGAATAACCATCAACCGCTATTTCCCCTCATTTCTGGCTTGCCAGAAAAGCGCGGCTCGCTGAAACAGCGAGCCACGAGGAGTCCGCGTGTAGTGCGCAGTGAGCGAAGGCGAGTTTCGCAAGCGATGGCCTTGTGCTTTGGCGCGCGCGCGATTGCTGGGATGGAAGCGCCATCGAGGTGTTTTAATGGCGGCGCGGCTGCGCGCACGTGCAGGCACCGATGATGCAAGAGCTGCTGCGTCCATTTATTTGGCGCGTTTCGCGTGCTCGTCGCCCGATGATAGGGTACGCGTGTTTCAGTTGGGAGAGGTCTTAACGGTCTGTAAGTTTAGGTTGAACCTATCTGCTGTCGCTGTTTATAAAGTGCGACTTTCAAAACGTGCCCCACCTGTTCAGCAGTGCGCTCACAAATTTACTTTTCAGGTGAGTAGTACGTGTGACTTGGCTTTGCAGAAAGCGTATCTGTCTTGATAAGTTACCGCTGTATGGGCTTAAGCCGCCAAGTGAACGCTAAAGCGGCTAAACGGCCTCCTGCCGCCGTTTGAAGTAATATCTGAAGCTGAATTTCGAGCCACTGCGAGCTTATTCTCATCGTAACAAATGACCCGCACAGAGCGAGCTGCATTGCAAGTCGGGACTGCGGGAAATCGTCCGTGCGAACGACGCTTTCTTGGCCTTGACTGCACAAGGCGTGTGGACTGTACCACTAGGCGAAGTGAGGTAAGTCAGCGGCCCGAGTTTCACGACCAACCGACGCAGCAGAAGAGCGCAAGCGATTGCGACACAGCGCCGAGCAAGAAATAACTCTCGCCGGATTGGCCGGCCCGGCTGTGTTGACATTGCAACAGCAGTGGCTGCGGCTGTACCGCGCATGCCAGGCGCGTTCTATGTATGTGTTCGTGGAATGAGCGAGCGCTCGACGATTCGCGATTTTGTATTACTTGTAGTAAACTTTCCCGTCTCACTGACGCTTCACACGTAGTGTATATACGTATGCATGTTGTATCATTCTACTTCCTCGTTCATATGTAAGGCGAAGTGGCCTACAGTTACAATTTGTATAGCTTAGAATCTCCGCTGATATTTTCGGTGAACATTAAACGTTTAACGGAAAGTATTCACGCGGCAGTCGTAATGACCTTGACATTGTGAAGTGCCGGCTTGCGTTTGCGGCACTTAGAGACTTTGCGACGATGCTAATCTATATGTATGTGGAAATGGCACCGTCAAGGATTTCCGCGTGTTTGAAATTGCGGACACCGAACGCACTTAGGCGCCTTGATCATTCTGAAAGTCATCGGGTTGTTATCGCTTTAATTGTTTACGCATGCTTATGCCGCCTGGCAAGCCGGCTTCTCTGCGCAGCACCTTTGTCGTGAGGTAAACGCTCGATCGCTTTAGAGGTTTCTGAATTTCCGCAAAGGCGCAACCAAAGCCGAACTAACACGTAAAAACGTAATTGAACAGGACGAGAGGTCAAGTGGAAAAAGGAATTATTGATGGGTGGCGCCTGGCCGACATTGAAACGATTTGTCATGTGATTTTCTATTGTTATTTCTAGCGTTTTTCTTTTATGTCTGTGTTTGCTTGTGAGCTCTCATAGTGGGTTCCACCTGAGCAGGTGCAGCTGCCAAGGTCGTTGAGCGGTATTCAGCTTGTCTTTTTCCGTGTTATACTTAGCGTGAGGGCTGATGTAACTTGGCATTCTTTGCTATTGAACGAGGTGTGCAAGACTCGGGCTTCAGTTCCTTTATTTTGTCGCAGGACAAACTTAGCTTTATTAGGTGCGGTATTGTTTACCAATTGACCGAGCAAGTGGACTAGGAATTTATAATGTCAAAGCTACATGCACAGCAATAATAGGAAAAAGTAAAGTGCGTGTCTTTATGCATTTGCATGAATATATTCTCCTGTGCCTTAGAGGGCATTTGTTGGCCAGTTTGTTATTCAAGATAAATAGTTCAGTAGAGCCTGCCAAAGTGTGCACACTCATAGTTTTCCTTTGCATCTTATGCAACAATTCAGTGTACTTTTAAAAAATCTCTATAGGGTAGAAATGATTCAGATTCTTTTATTTTTATTGTTTCATTTTAATTCAGTATTGGTTTAGTTAGCCGAACATGGGCATTTCCCTTGTTTGAATGACAACAAATTGTCCTACTTGTTGTCTTGTTTCGAAACTAGAAATGTGTGTGTGTGTTGAAATATTGTCTCATTTCCTTCGCAGCCAACTTTTGCAATGGGTGACGTGTAGTTTGTACCAAGCCAGGAGAGATATGACTGTTGCTTATTTTTTATCATCAATAACTTAAAGCAATGGGTGACTTACCCTGCAACATTTCTTTGTTTCTGTTTATTTCTGCAGTCCGATGATATAGATGGAATGCGAAAACAAGAGTGTTCTGAGATTTGGGTTTGCTTAGAGCACTCCACTATAGCCTCTCTCGTTACTGCTGCATTGATTAATTATGAACCAAATCAGCTGATCAATTATATTATTTTCTTATCAGTGCTGGTTGGCTGATCCTGAAAACAACACTGGTGCACCAGCATGCAAGCCTGTGTGAAAAAAAAAATATGCATGATGTGAAAATACTGCTTCGTGTGACTAAAAGATAACTTGCACTTGCCATAGTTAAACCTCATCTTGATGGGATTCCTGAAGTGTAATGATTTTCAAGAATTCTTAATCCCAGCCACGGCGACTGCATTTTGATGGAGGCGAAATGCGAAAACACCCATGTACTTAGATTTAGGTGCATGTTAAAGAACCCCAGGTGGTCGAAATTTCTGGAGTCCTCCACTATGGCGTGCCTCATAATCAGAAAGTGGTTTTGGCACATGAAACCCCATAATGTTTTTTTTAAAGAATATTTTTGCTTGCTTACTTCTACTGACCATAATGTAACAAATAACATAGTAAACAATGCTCCTACATGCTAATTATCTTTGTGCACATTTATGTAAAATAAGTGGAATACTAACATTTCATGACATGTTGTTCCTTTTATACATTTAGCCGGCCAGTGTTATTGAAGGGCTGCTTGAAGGTAGAATGTTTGTCTCTTCTACACACCTTCTCGCCATGAGTTAAGGTAGACCACACTTACAACCAGTTAAAATTGATCATATTGTCATTCTTGGCAAGTTAACTCATCAATGCCAAGCTTTTACAGTAAAGTGCCCACACCTTTGATATTTCCTAGAACATTTATTCCAGTTCAGTGCTTATTCCTCTACATTTCTTTCTCTTATGGACACCTCTGAGCTCTTTCCATAAAATTTATCAAAGTAGATGGTGGTCTTTGATTTAGCAGGGAGAGCCTTTCTGGAGGCAGCTTTTTGTTACTGCTTCTTCGTGATGTGCATTCATTCATCTTTCAATTTAATGCAGCCAGTACATTCTTATAATGTGGAGTCGTATAGTCTCTGCTTTGTCTTGACAATGGAATACCTAGTGATGGTGTCTGTGCTGCTTGATTCAGCACGCTCTATCAAAGCTATACACAGTTCTCCAGGTTCCTATGTGGATATCTAAATGAATACAGGAACAGTGACAAAAAAGAAGAAAATATCCGAGAACACCTGAGCACATCTTATGAAAACATTAATGTCCAATTGAATGCCACCGAGTGGTTCGCCAAGTTTTGCTCTGCAAGTAATGTACCATAGCGGTATGTGCTGCCTAAACCAGCAAGCAGCAGCAGCCTGCTGCGCCAACACCCCATGCCACTGACATCCTGCACGACAGAGACTAAGGAAGCAGCAGCGGCCACCAAGGCCGGCAGGCACGCGCAGCAGCTAAGCCCAGTGTGGGTGAGAGAGAGAGAGAGATACTGACCATGCGGTGGCTGCCGAGAGCAAGACAGCGACACTACATGCGTGCGTCACGTGGCTTCCTTGGTGACGACAACCTGTCTTGGCCTAGGGCATCGTGTCGCTGTATCCTCTCCATCGAAGTGCACTGATGACACTGCATTGCAGCGATGTCCTCTCCCCTCATGCAATACTGTTTCGCCCACGCTGTAGACGTGCACTCGTGATGTAGCATCACGGCCAATGGGAATTTAGGTGCTGTTTCGCTGGTACAGGCGCCAGATTTTTCGCTCAATAGGACATTTGATGCTTTTGCATCAAAAGGGGAAAGGCTAGACAGATAAGACATAAACATAGAGCAGATAATAATAGATACATGCACTTGGTGCCTATTTATATTAATAAGACTTGACAGATTATATATGTACACCACAGTTGCTGCAGAAGAAATAGAGGTGGAAAAGAAGTGGATAAGAAAATGTACCTAGCTTTCCTTGTTTTATCAAAGGCAGTAAAACAAATATCAAAATGAAAGGAGCAGCAGAAAGAAAGGTATATGTCCTAAAGAAACAGGATATGGTAACAAAATTTCATGTGTGAATGGGATGTAAAAGCCATGGGAGCTGAACTAGCGTAAGAATGTGTACCTGTAGCAGAAGGCCAAGTAAAATGTGTATATTTGGACTGTGCAGTAAGAAATGCAGCACAATGGCCTTTCTTATGTAAGCAACTGGTGTGGAGAGACACCTGTAGGACAGGGGAAAAAGGGGTGGTGGAAGGGTTTTGTTTCATTTTTGCACATTTTCACTGCCAGTTCAGAATTTATGATCATGCATTCAAGTTCAAATTCAGATTGTTTATTTCCCATCTGTTATTTACAGACAGCAAGGCTGCAGAAATAAAAAAGCTGTACCAGACAGCTTGCCGAGGCCACAGCTGCCCCCTCTTCCTTTTATTTTCTTCAGCAGCAGGTGCAAAGTGTGAAGCAAATGATAATAAAAAATACATGTAATTCCGCATTATATCTTTTTGCCCAATGTGGCATTTATGTTTCATTGTAAAAGCAGTGTTTGTTCAACTCTGCCTCCAGCGTTTTGCATGTTGTGTTTGTAATCATGTTTATGAATCGACCACCCAATAGACAACTCTTGGTCGACCATGCAGAATGTCAAACGTGAACATATGAGCAGAGCAGTGCACCACTATCATTGCCATCAAAACCCTGTCGCTATCATCAGTTAGGTAGCTAGGCCACGAGTGTGCGTGCTCTTGAATCACCAGTTTAGCCTGTCACTATTTGAAGACTAACAGGTTTCTGAACTTCCATAAATATCTGTCCTGTTACCAGGTAGTCTGTCAATTCCCTTGGTTACATAATAAAAAGTTTACGGTTGAAACCATCTCTAGAGATCCTCAGGGATCATAGCAATTTGCCCCCAGACCAATCTGGAACACACACACACACACCACGAAAGAGTGACTCAGCTATCTCACATTTGCCAATACTGAGAACTGGTTACAACTTCACATTCTGCTGTGCTGCACATACTTCATCATCGCTAAAGCTTTCTCCATGCCTTTTGTCTAAATCTTCTTTTTGAAATTGTGCAAGGCATGGAGTACCTGCAGTTTCAGCAGAGCAATCCATCATCAACATATGCCTTTTTCTCCTATTCTTGCCAAGACCATTAAAAATAGTAAGAGCAACAAGACAAGATTCGCACCTGAATTTATTGCATGCCGACTGGCTTTCTCTTGCCTCGCCATTAAGTTCTTCACACTTACATGCAATGATGTGCATATGAACTCTAACAACTATAAAAGAATATATCCCTAGTGAAATTTTATTAGTCTAAATAGTTTTAATATTTGATGTTTAAGATACTTATTAGTTTCATGGGAGTTTACATTAGGGTAGTACGATTGTTTAATAGTTTTGCGTCAATAAATTGGGAAGTCGCATTGGCTAAATATTAGTCTCTAGGTAATGTAATATTAGCTGCACACCAGTTTCATAATTATTTGTATTTCTGCATGTACAGACCTGCTGCGGTAGCTTAGTGGCTGTAGCGCTCTGCTGCTGAGCGTAGGTCGCGGGTTCGATCCCAGCCGCAGCAGCCTGATTTTGATGGGTGTGTGAAATGCGAAAAAATGCTTGTGTGCTTAAATCTGGGTGCACATTGACGAATCCCAGGTGGTCAAAATTAATCCGGAGTCCCCCACTATGGCGTGCCTCTTAATTGAATCGTGGTTATGGCGTGTAAAACCCCGGAATTTAATTCTTTTTTTCTGTACATACAGCATGATAGGGCATGTTGATATTTCTGGTCTCGTAAGTTATAGTAGCAGGCCATACATAGTTGTGTTGGAATTTGTATTGGAAGTAAAATTAAATGCCAGTTGCTTCTGATGGCACTCGGTATGTCAATCTGCATTGGTCCCATTTGGAAGTCACTGGATTGCAATGCTGCAAAACAACAACATAGCCAGGTGTACGAGACATAAGGTTTAAAAATTGCACTGGCCAATTCTATTTTTTTTTATGTGCATGCCATAGTGCCAGGCACTTTCTGCTAGGACCGTGCTCGGCTTGTGGTCTTCCATGGGGTGGCCTCGTGGCTGCGTACACCGTGCGTCCAGGCTCTTGGGAGCTGCTTGTCAATGGCAAGGGGCCACCTGTGGGCCGTGTCACGTGCCACCCACAGCATCTTCCATCTTCGCGGGATGCAGGCCCGGTGCTATGGTGTGCCAGGCTTCTGGGAAGTCGGCACCATGCGAGGTGAGCACATGAAAGGGTCATCCACTTGAGAGTAGAAATAAGTTTCAAAGAAAACCCTCATGGATTTCTCAGGTTTCACGGTCGAAGAAAAATTTGTCCTGGTTCAGTGATCAAACCCATGACCATCTTCTGAGGTGGTCACTCCGCCATCCGACCTAACGAGGAGGCTAGCACATCTCGGATTGCACTGCTATATGGAGAGGCGGTACTTCTACAGCAGACCATTGGCTTCCATGCATTTTGACGCAACTGTCTATAAATTATAAAGATTGGAGAGGCTATGGTATGGAATTCTACTGCTAAACAATGAAATATTGGTTTGATTTTCATTTGCGGCACTTACACTCCGGTAGCGAATGAATGCAGTTGTGTGTGTGTGCGCATTGAGATTTGAGGAAAATTGGTAGCTTACTCGAGAATTAGTGTTTTCTGTGCTGCTTCCTACGCTTTTATCTAAGCTTATTCGGTTCCTTTCAGAATTTCATAAAGTGGCACAACTTATTGCACAGGAAAGTGCCCACAAGCTTTTCGCTCTGCATGACTGCTTCTTGCTACTCATTACAGTCATTGATTCTGCAAACTGGTTTCTGATCAATGATTCACTCAAACTGATATGATTTCTGCGAACATTGATAGTTTGCAGAAACTAGAGTGGGATTGCGGTCATGGCGAGGTCATTTTCAATTGCAGGTACAACTGTTCAACGCCTGGAAGCTCGCTCATTCTGTCAAAGCCTCTTTCACAGCTTCTGGGTATGAGGCAAAGCGACCTCCTTGATCAGTTGACAGATGTAGAGGAGCCAGGTTACAGTGTACTACTTGTGGGATTGCCGGATGGCCGTGTCCTAAGCACTCTGCTGCATGCTGTCCAGCCTGGTGAACTATGTAGGGCCCGTCTGGTTTGTGACTTGGGCCAGCCAGTGGCTGCCATCTCCTGCTGGCAGCCTGAACATCTAGGGAACAAGGGTGAGCATTTAGCCGAGGGCAATAGCTCTGTTCGTCTGCAATAGCCCGCCCATAAGGCCTCATACAGACTTAGTTGAAGAAGACTTGGATCTTTACTTTTACTTTGATCTTCACTTGACCTGCCCCCAGCAGAACATGCTGATTGGCTGAATAAATGAAAGCTTACAGTTTGGGTGACTGTATGTATGCTTTTATTTTTCTTCTTTTTTTCTATATGTAGGGCTGTCTTCTTTTTTTCTGCAAATAATATTGCCAAGCTAAGCATGACAAAACCAGTTTTGAAAACCTTTGCACGTGCAGATGGAGATAAAATTGCACATGAAATGCACATGCAGTTTGTGCATTTTATGACACTGCTGCGAAGAAACCATGTACAGTCATGTGCAATATGACTTGCAACACCCTTATTTGTGGTCAAGAGGGCTCCAGGGCTGTGCAGTGCCTCTAACATACAAAATAGCAGTTTAATAAATACCACTAATTGAAACTGTATTTAGGTCTGGAACATACCCTGTTTCTGTGCAGCCATAATGTCTTGGAGCCCCTTCAACCATGGGCACCAGTGTTGCAGGTCATATTGCATGAGTCTACCTCATCCAAGTTTCAGCATTCACACTTCATCTTCGTTTGAATGATGACTGATGCTGCCCCTTCTCATAAGCAATCTGAAGCATGTCAGTATCACTGTAGTCATCAAGTGGTTCCACCAGAGTGTAGTCGTCTGCAATTTTTTAGAGGTTTATTTTCAAGTGACTATGTGTTCTGTCTGCGTACATGTGCATCAGCCGATGCCCATGACATAGTGATGAAAAAAGCACGAATGGCTTGCGACCAGCCAGCACAAAGTTCAAACATTCACCATTGCTAGCACATGTCATTATCTTTGTTCTCAGAGTGCCTAGTTTATGTAGTGGTGCTACACATACATCTCTCGAGTAGAATTTGCTTGGCTGTAGTATTGCATCTGTCTGCATATATTTTTCTGTGGTAATTCATTTAATGATGCACACAATGAGTGCTTCTCTTCTTCCTGGCAGACTGCGAGGTGCTCGTCGTTGGCACCAGAGGCAAAGTACTGAGCAGCTGCAGTGGATCTTGGCTGGAGGCCTGGGCACCTAACATTCTTGAAGAATCATATGACCTCTGCCTGAATGGACCTCTTATCCATTGGCTGCACAAGGGAATCCCCTGGGAGGCACACTTGGCCATCGGGCAGCAGACCCCACAGGGGTCTCCTTTCCTCCAGGTCAAAGCAGGACCGCTGCTTCTGGGAAAGGCTGTGTCAATTCAGAGCCTTGGATCCTCTGGTGAGGCAAAGTGTGGGAGTGAGTCTGTATTGCATGACTAGTTGAATGGTGCGAAGCAAGGCATAAATGAATGCCTGATCGCTGGACCAATGTGCAAAAAACAATGAACGAAGAAACAGGTGCATTGTATTTAAGCTTTGGTTTGAAAAACTATTTTTTTTACTTCACCAAGCGAAGCACGATGCTGCCCTTTGATTGAAGAGGACACTGTGCTTTAGTAATGCTTCTTGGGGATTTATTTGGTGAGTTACAATTGAGAACAACTGAAATTGTAGCCATCACCTGTCCATCAACCTTCCTAGAAAAAGTTACATCCCACCTGTCATCATGAAAAAAAAAATGTTTTACTTTCTCACGTTAAACCCACCCCTTATGTAAAACCCTCTGCAGGGGGTCTTTAAGAAAATAAAAATGAAATGAAATGAAGCCTGCCTTCACTCCACTGCAAACACCAGGAGCACCCATTTGTACAAGATTTTCACTTGGTAATCACCATGGTGTGTCATTAAAGGCAGTGATTACTCTAGTTGAAGGGCAATTCTGCCCACTTTCTTGAGTCGAGGTTGAATGTTGATGGAGAAGAGCATTCTATAACATGAAAGGTAGACAGTGCAAAGCACATTTAGAAGTGAAAGCTTGCTAGAGGCACAATAAGGATATGCAAGACAAAAGAAATCACAGTGCACACTCAGAACAAGCATGAGACAGCAAAACCAAGCACAAAACCAATCAAGCACCCTCCGATGTCCATAAAAGTCAGTGGAGGAAAAGCAATGTAATTGACATAGATAATGGATTGTGCCCCTTTTTTGTGCAGTTTTTCATACTGTAGCTTATTACTAAATTAATGCATTTCTTTTACAGCTGCAAGTTATTGAACCGACATAAACATTAACAGCAGTTTTCTGAGTGAACTGCTCACTTAACCGTTTATTGACGAACGTTGCCTGCTGACAACATACCAGAAATGTTTTTTTTCTTACTGACTTTTTGCATTGAGTATGAAGTTTCTAGCTAACTATCTTCGGCCAGCACTGAATGGCAGGCAGGAAGCATCATTTTTTATAGTAGGAACACAGGACAAGGTAGAAGTTTGGCAAGCGACTCGGCTTTCTTTGGACGCATGGTCAGAGGAGACAGACCAATGCAAGATTTCCGGCTGCAGTGGTGTCAGTCTCGGTATGTAAAGTAAATGAAATGTACCCCTATGGCTCACATATGACGAGAGCTGTTCGTACAAATTCCAAATAAAGCCATATAGGTGCCTTTGGGTGAAGCCAGCTTCTTTTCTGCCTGTGGTTTAGATCTTTGCTTGCCTTTGTTTTGATGCTCTTTGTGCATTGTACTGCCTACAGTCTTGACCAAGCTGCATGGTAAAGCAAGCACAAGCGAAAGTGAGCTGAGCCAAGATGACACTGGGCTCCTGATTCTGGATGGATGCGGAGGCGTGCGTTTGGTATCACCCCTGCCTCCACGACACCTTTCACTGCAAGGTCTGCATCCGCACCCAGTCATCCAAGCGAAGAACGAGCTGCTGTTTGTCCAGGCGGCTTTGCAGCAGCTGCGACAGCTGCAGCATCGTGGTGAGTGCACAAGGAGGAAGAGTCGAAAGCTGTGGATGGTGCGAAGAGAGAGAGAGAGAACGCAGGGATCTTAACCATAAATGTATCTGAAGGTTATGTTGTAAGTGTCCACTTAGTGGACTGTCCATTTTAGCCACCAATGACTGGCTGTACTGGGGTATGATCAAGGAGGAGGCTGTGGGCACCTGCCTCCTTCTCGATCATACCGCAGTCCACCCAGTCAGCACTTTACCAGCTGCTGACATGTACAGTCTAATAGGTAGACTAGGTCAACGGGTGGATAGAAAGATGAGAAAGAGAGAAAGGAGATGAATGTGTGCACCTGCATGGACAGCACTACACAGTCAGAAAAATAAAAGCTATGTATGGGACTTCTTGGTTGTTGTTCAATGAGATAGTATTGTGTAATGATTGATAGACTGCTTGGAACTTGGAACTCTAATCTTCTGCCGTCTTCATACTTAACATGCTACTGCTGCTGTAAATGGCGCCAGTAATAGTAGTAGTTATTAGCAGTCAAAATGGCAACTGTGGTCAGAACTGCACATCTGGCTAATAGCTGCTGCTGAAAGAAGAACATCCTGTGGGGACAGACCCAGATTGCAGCCTAAATTCAAAAATAATAAACTGAAATTAAAAACCTTGTAAAATAAATAAATGCTGTTAACAAAAGTAAATAAGTTTGGGCAGCTAATGTTCTGAATTATAATTAATATAAATTAAGCTTGATACCTATCAGTCAATGTCAGATGTGTCCCTGCCCTGGTCATTCCACTTCTTCTTCCTCAGGAGTATGGTTACTTTGCTGATTGCTGGCACATGGCTGCATTGTATATCTAAATTACCTCGTGCTTGGGGTAATGCTTCCTGTTTGGCAAACTTTATTATAAGCAGAATCACTTGAACATCTCAGGTCAGATAACGAGATTAGTTTGGTATGAAATGAAAGATTCATTACAGTGTCAGCAAAATGTGAAGTAATAAATACTGATGCTACATTAAGCTGCATTGATTAACGTTAGTGATCAACTTTAATAAATCCATGTATGAGGGGGCATAAAAACTATAAACTTTAGCTTTTAATGACAGGTGAACTTGAACAATGCGGGCTTGTGCATGTGCATGTAGCTAATTCCTTAGACCTTGAATATGTACTACTGTGAATTCGCTCAGAAAGCATGCACTACTGGCATGTAACAGAACTGTCTGCATCACTTGTCATTCCTGATTATGGTGAATGATCTGCTTAGTTGCCTGTTCACTAAGGTCACTTTTTTTTAGTTTGTTTGCAAACATGAGTAATCGTAGCAATCCACTCAGGACCCATGAGAACATTTATAACCCAGTGAAGTTCGTGACTTTAGTTTCTGTTTTATGTTTCAGCAATACCAGTCACTGCTGAACGTGACATCCAAGGTGGTCGCTTGGTCGCCTCTTTTTCGAATTCTGCGGCCTCCAACTGGATTCACGTTGCCAGCTATGATGTCGGCGATCGCACCATTTGCCGGTCTGCCGCTGCTTCTCCAGCTACAGGTGGTCTTTCACTGTGCTTCATTGTGTTGCAGTAGAGTTGCAGAACAGTTTGCTGTATGCAGGTTGTTGCAGATTGTTTCTTTTCATTCAAAACACCAATAGGCTAGCATTCTAGCTGCTTTGGCTAACATTCCTAGAAAAAGCAGGCAGTACATTAAGCTGCTTAAAGGTGGAGTTTTTTGCTGCTGCAGAGAAAGTGTTAAAGAAATTACAGCCGGCTTTTTAGAAGTTGTTGTTTGTGATCCATTGTATGAAATAAATTATAGTGGCACTCTTGTGAAAAAATAAGAAAAAGTAAATACAGCTGTCTGAAGAATGCCAGGATGAGGCTAATCTTTCGGTCAACCTTACTGCATAAGTTGGCTCCCAGTTGACTGCATTTTTTCACTTTTCAGGAGGAGGGCCCCTGAATATACATTTCAAGTGCAATACTGCTGCAGTGGCCACCATGGCATTGGTGCTGCCATCTAGGAAAACCACGGGAAAGCCTGTGCTAACTCTGCTCAGGATGACAGTGCTTCCATCGCAGAACTGCCTCAAGGAGGGGCCAGCACAAAAGACAGCTGTGCTCACTGTGGCAAGCCACTTGGTTTCCAGTGGCTCCGGTTAGCATGGATACCTTCAACATTCAGTCCATCTCTCTCAGTATTGTTTACCTCAAAGCAGCTCTTGAACCACATTGTGTTGTGTAAATTAATTTTATGATTTGTGTGGAGGTACTCTTTCATTTTGAGTAGATGATCTTTTAATTAACATTAATGGGACACTAAAGACAACAGTTAGGCTAAACTGTATCAGCAAATTACACTTCTGGAGCAACAAAATGGCCACTCTTACTGTGAAAGGAGGCTTGGATAGGCATAAAGAAACGCAAAAAAAAAGGAAGAGTTAAGGATACCTAAGCACTTCTTCTAAGTCGTGAATGTGAAAGCATTAATGTCCACTTGAACACCACAGAGCAGTCCTTCGGGTTATGAGCTCCTCACGGGTAAGTGAGCGCATTTAGATGCTTGGCCAACGCCTTTTAGATAGCACAAGGTCGGTGCACATAGATCCGTGACGTCATGCTACCTTGCCCGACTGCCATAGAATCTAATGGTGACGCTTCCTAGTAAGCTGCGATGATGTTGACTTAACCACTTTCGTCATGCTGGGCTTGGCAATGGAAATTTTGGTCCAAGTAGCATGACATCATAAAGCAGAGTGTACAGGCCTGCTATCTTGGAGGCGTTTGCTTGGCGTGTTTTTATTTGGCCTTACTGAGGTGCACTTAGAGTGCAGGCATGGGTAACGCAGGCTTCTGAGAGCAAAGGTGACGTGGTGTTGTGGCGGCGCCCTTTCCCCTCGCGCAACATCTGTCATGCTAGCATGGCATCAGGTGTTCTCTTTCGCCTGCTTTGCTTCATTAAGGCGCACTCGTGTCGTGGCGTTGCAGCCAATGGGAATTTGGGTGCTGTCTTTTGCTTGTCCAGATGACAGACACTGACTTTTCGCTCAGTGAGCTTTCGCATCAAAAAAGAAAAGTAAAATCGGTGGTGACACACCTTGAGGTTCCTGCACTAGCTTGCAGTGACATCGTATACTTCAACAGATCATTGTTAATTAATAACAGTTGTTAATAGCTAACACTTAATTGTTTGTCATAGCAAAGAACTGCATGACATTCTAATTGACGACAGAGTCAGCCTAGCAATTTTCTAAACATTCTTGCGTCAAAATTTCAAACACAAACCGCAGCTGTCAGCGGCTAGGGAATTAAACTAGGGAGTTACTGCTTTCTTGGACTATGAGCAGTAAGGTTGAAAAATAGGGCGCCATGCTGACAAAAGAGAAAAACTATCATATGTAAAAGAAAAAGAATGTATTGAAAATATTGTTATATATGATAATTGTCATGCTTGAGAGTTAACATGAGTCATCTGTTCATTCTCATTGAAGTTCAGCAGATTCTAATTTATATTACTACATATGTCCCGAGTAGTAGAGAAATGGCCAGTGTCGATGCACAATAGGAGCTATTGCGAGTGTTAGAAATGTGATACGTGGTGCAGAGTTGTTAATTTTTCAGTCACAATGCAGTCTGGAAGCAGCTCATTCACTAGAGCAAGGCCACATGTCTGGTTAAAAATTTATGTTCAATGGTGCTTTTTTAATTGTTATTATTAGTATTTATCTTTTCATTTTGGGATGAAGTGGTTAACATTGAGATACAGAAAACCCTATGTTTGGTATCCGTAGGAGGAGCGACCCGGTTCACTGAGTGCCTCGGACTCCAGGCATGGCCTGCCCACCTGCAACCTGTAGGTCAGGGCGTCTTGTCATTAGAGGTGGAGCTGCCCGGCAGCCATTGGTGGCCAGCATTGAGAGCAGAGATAATGCTACGCATGCTTGTAAGACTTCAGAATCACCTTTTTCCTTCTTTCTTTATTTTTTCTTTGCTTGTGCATGAATGTGTGTCAAGATGACCATAGCAGGAGAGGGTGCTTACATCGAATTGAATTTTACAGATAAGAGAATTGAAAGTCAGGCTAATTCGTCACGATTCATCTGCAAGATAATTTCCTGTGCAAAAAGACGGACTACCAAGAAGCACACATGGATAGCTCTAACTCACGAGTCTTTATTCAGTTGCCGTGCCTTTTGCGTCTTGTTTGCTTTTGCACATGCCCATTTCCATTTGGCGTTTGCATTTTGTGCAATAAATATTCAGTTGCAAGTCAGCTCTGTCCATGTGTGCTTTTCTGTTGTCTTTTTGCACTAAAAATCTTTTGAAAATGAATAGAACCTTACTGCAACAGTACTGCTGGAGACCAGGCAAAACACTGAATAAGCACCTGTGACATTTGAAGCATATAAGGCAGCAGTCCCATATTCAGTCTACGCTGTGCTCTGCATAAGAAACATCCAAGTGGTTCAAAATCATTTTGGATGAGAACAAATACTGATGGCCACCCAGATGAAATTACTATTGGCACACATTTTTATTGAAAGTTGTTCTCCCGTACCAATACTGTCATTTCACAAGAGCATTGTGCTACCACCAGTCCTGCTCCTTCTGTTGCCGTTAGTATTCTTCATTAATAAGTTGTCCTGTTCTCTTGAGCCTGTCTGCAATGCTGTGAAGATATAGTTACGTCGGTCTATAAATAAATAAGTGAACAAATAAAAGTTTCAGCATTACATTTTACTGACACGCTAACAGCCCACATTTAAAATATACAGGTTGGTTATGTTAGCATACAATTCTTGGAAGGTGTTCTAACCCTGAGGAGAAGGCAAAGCATAGACTCCAGAAAATATGGTAATATGTATAATGGCCTTCTGAAACGAACACTTGAAGTCCTTTAGACAGGCCACAGAGGGCATTGCACAAACTTAGCTCAACTTTGGACTTTTAGGACATAAAAATTACCTTAAAAGTCCTTTCAGCATTACGCACTCGTGAAATATTGTACCTGCCATTGAAAGTGACTGAGAAACAGTGGGACTCGCTGCTTTGCAATACCTAGTGCCAAACCCCCAATGCACTGAAATGCATCAAAGGATGGTGGCATTCCTGGACAGGAACTGCATGCATTCATGTGAATGCATGAATAAATTTAGGCACATGCGTTCATAACATGACTTGATTCACTGCACTGTTCTACCCTTTCTGCAGATTTTGCCTGCTTACGTTGCATGTAATGGATATGTTTAAATGGCTACATGCGAAAGCTGCAGCAGCAATTCTGAGTCGGATGTTTCACAGTGTTGTTTGACCAAAAACATTCTTTATATATACAGTCAAAAGTAAAAAAATTCTTATCTGGAAAAATAAGTGCTGTATTTGCATTTACTTTTTCATCCTATGTAAGGCGCCTTAAGGTAAAAAATAAACCTTGATTTTATGCTAGAGAACTGTAAGAAAAGAATACAAGGTTTACCAGAACCAGGATGACACAAAGCCAAGATATAAAAGCAGCCTTATTTCAAAACTGCAGTGTGATAAATTCTGCAAGAAGGCTGTGATCACATTGTTTATTGAAACAGACGCGATTTCTCAGATTGATAAGTGGGACTGTGCATTTATTTTGTGTCCAGGACATGGTGAAAGATCACGATGACACCAGAGCCATGCCCAACGTGAAAGTCGGGGAGAGAGTTGAGGCGGCTTGTCGAGAAGTTGAGCGTCTGCTTTCTGCGGGGAACATCTTGGAAGCATACTATGCTTGGAGGACACGCCTGGGGATGGCTTTTCCTGTTGCTTAGATGCGTGGTCTTGCAACAGGTGCGTCTATGGTCCCCTCGATAAAGAGAAACATGCTGTGTACAGCTTCTAATAGGAGATGCATGAAATACTGTCAGCAAAGTTCTACAGAGGGCGATACCCAGGAATTATGTACGGGAGGGGTTCTGTGAGAACAGAGGCGACCACATTGAAATATTTCCTCACCTTCGCACGTGGATCAAGCACGTTGTTGGCATAAAGAAGTATAAACATATATATTTTGACATATACATGCAATGACATATATTAAGTTGTTTCAAACAGTATATCGCCACAGCAATAATTTCGGAGGTGTCAGATCCACAACTGCAATGAAATTTCACTTTGGCTAAATTCATTATAAATGAGTAGTATAATACCACTGAACCAATCCTGGCAAAGCCAGAGAGATGGTAATTTATATATATATATTTTTAGCAACATTTAAACTGCACCTAAGCAAACGAAGCGTGTACCTGGTGGTGTCGCTATGACTTAACTCTTTCAGACGCCACTTTATCGCGTTGATTGAAAAGTTGCTTTCGCCACATCTCTTGCATATAGAAAACAGTAGAAAGTGTACAGCTGCAGAAAATATCAAGAATTTTCAATTGTATAGCGAGTTTTGTCAAGTTTACAATATTTCGACTCCATGTGAAAACCCACTACAGGAACACAAAATATGAGAAAATGTACTATTTCGTCTTTTGAAAAGCTTTAAAAGCACTTATCCAGCCACTTGAAAATTATGCCTGGTGCATGAAATTGTAAAAAACAATGAAAGAAGTGAACCCGCTACATACAACATACTGACACAGAGTAGAAACACTCAGCCGTCTGCCTTCCCACTGATTTTGCTAAAACATTCTGCACGTTATTCAAGATTGCAGCACAGTTCCAATAATAAGCGTTTCAAGATGTATGGAACACATTTTAAGTACCATTACTCTCGTCTGTGCTTTTGCTATTGATACACTCTCCTTCTGTTCACAATTGTGTAGACAGCGTCTCAAAGGGTTAAGTCCCAGCACATTGCATCCGTGATTTTTCAGCGTGCCGTGGGCTCGAGCTGGCTCACGTTGCCACGCCTGGAGAAGTACAGAGACCAATCAGAGTATGTGGCATTCAAAGTGTCTCAGTGGTGAGAGGGCTTGTTGTGACACCCCGCGGTATCTACGCTACACAGCAGTGCAGATTGCAGAAGGCCATGATAAGAAATCGCTCGTTAGGTCAAGCGTCACTTCCAAAGAGTAGTAATGGATGCTTATTATTTATTTTATTTTTCAGTTTTAGTATCAAAAACTACTATTTTTGCAAGCTTTTCATGATGCTACTGCATGCATTTCATACGTCGAATTTTGCATGGACACTCTTTTATATCTGCATAATCTTAAAACCACTTTTTATTGAAGCAGAGAAATAAATTTGCAGTTAAAATAGGCTATTTCAGAAATACCTTGCCGCAGAAATACTTGAATGTGCTCGGCAGAAGCGGAGTTATTGGTAATCAAACATGCCCTTCACAGTGCTTCCGCTCTTTTTTCAATGCCTTGTACTGCGAAGGCTGTGGCAGAGCAGGGTATACCCACAACACTGTGCCTACTGAACGTCATCGTGGCGCGCAGTTCAAATTTGATTTTCGATGCTAATGTACACACCACTACTTCCAATTTTGGTGCCTACAACGTGCCAAATGCAGTTGTCCTCAGCGAGCCACAGTGCCTTCAGCCAGTGGACTCACTGCGGCAGACGCGGTATCTACATTACGTAGCAGACTGCAGGTACATGCAACTGTAGTGCGTATGTGCAGAATTTGCTTCGTGCACGACAGGGCTCAAGTGCGTGCCAGCTGAGCTTGAGCAGACAATAGTCGGCTTCTTCTGGAAGCACATAATTATTATTGAAATTCTAAAGCAGAATTTCATTTATTTCGGCCTGTTCATTAAAATTCGTCAATAAATAAACACAGTAACAGCAGGAACAAGCGCACCAATCCAAACATCCTTCTTTATTGATGTCAACTATTGGCTAATAGCAGCCGCTTATGCAAATCTGCTAAATTACGAAATAAAGCATCAAGAATGAGGAGCAGGCTTTTGTTGAATAGAGAGCATTTGAGAGAGAGGTGACCTTGCGCTTTGTTTGTGCGCTCCATGTGCCGCGCACAACTGCAAAACTTGGCTGAGACGTTCATAGCAGCGTATGCTTACAGAATGTTTTTTCACCAAGTCCGAGAGGCAATTCAGCACCCGTTTGAACTAAGATTTTTACGCAGTCAAAAAATTTGTTGCAGTTAGCATTTAACCCTCTCCTTGGTAACGGCCCTGGCCATACATACGTCTGAATTTCCCTAAGCATGACCAACCTCACACGGCAGCATTTTCCAAAGCCAAGGCTCAGATGCCATAAATAAGGAAAGGAGGGCGACATAGATAGCAATACCAGCCCACACAATACTTTTCTTATTCTACTTTTCGTGCACTTTCTGCAAGCGGCTTGTTTCAAACAAAATGTGCAACAGTGCACATTTGTGCGATCTGTGATATTCCATATTTTGTTTTAAAGATTGTTGAGCAGTTGCCTACTACATGTCCATTCTAA
The DNA here is from genome assembly GCF_038994185.2 of Dermacentor albipictus. Lineage (NCBI taxonomy): Eukaryota > Metazoa > Arthropoda > Arachnida > Ixodida > Ixodidae > Dermacentor > Dermacentor albipictus. The sequence goes on along the minus strand of NC_091825.1, from coordinate 145,729,650 downwards.
AATTTCATCTCTTGTTCACTAGAGAAAATGTAGCTTCGATTTTTGAAGTAGATGAATGTATGAACTCAAAACATGGCTGTGATGCACAAAAACAAGATGTCGAAGGTTTAGAGTCAAGTACTAGTAATACTATCTTATGAGCCTTCAGAGTTATTGATAAAAAGACAAAAGTGCATGTGCACATATTTGTACTTGTACAGCTGAACAATTTAGAATTTCATTTGTCATAATACTACAACATGGTTCACTAAATTAATATTTTCTGCCGAAACTGAAAGCTTGGGTAATCATTAAGGCAGCCAAAAACACAGTGCAGCTGTTTATGGTCTACATCACTTGTGTCACGTAATTTTGTTTACATTGACTGTTGCAGGATGCCTAACTTGCATAGGTCATTGTTTTGTAATAGGACGCATGGACATGTATATCTCAGGACTTGATTGAGGCAGTATTTCCGGCATCAGTGTGCTAACAGTCATGTCACACATAGGCAGTGCACCATACATAGTTAACAAGGCAGAAGAGACATTCCATGAACAAACCCACTTTTATGCACAATGAAATCAGCATGTAAAGCAAATGGACATCAGTGGTCAGTTGCATTGGAACAGTTCAGTTAAGTCAGCACCACTCAACAATGCAAAAACCAGTCTTTCTCTGTCTTGTGTTTCAGCCAGGCAGCTGCAGACACTCCCGCAGTGTCTTGCGTACCGGAACGTGCTCACACAGGGCAGCGGGATCTGTCAGCACTGCAATTGGCACCTGCAAAAAAGTGTGATAAGGTCACTAAGAACACATGCCATGTGTGCATGCCAGCGTAGAATACAACATCTGCTGGTGCAATGATAATTGGCACTACTAATGTGTGCTTCAGTAAAAACACGTCGGCAAACATGCTTGTGGAACAACTGACAATTCGAACTTACAGTTTGTGTTTTTTGATGAGTTTAAGCTGTTGTGCCTTGATAAATGACCCTAGGTTTGCAAGTGTGCGAGAGTGAAGGAGTTCGTTTGGACCCCGATTATGTACAGCTCTATAAAATTTCTCTAAATAAACAGTTTTTTACTTTATCTGACAAGTGTTTCGTAAATTTCTGCATGAGGCATACCAGATGATCAGGACTGCAACAGGAAAATATAAAAGACAGGGAAAGTGGGAGACAATGCATGCTATGCACATATCTTCATTCGAACAGCTTCTCCCTGCTTGAATCGTGTCCTTGTACAAAAGAGCTACGTAGTTATGTCAACCGAAAAGAATGTCCTGCCAGTCATGGGATGACGTTTCACATGCCAATCGCTGAGCTGTGCTGCGTGCTAAGTTCACTGCCGGTTTTGTGGCACCATTAAAGTGATGAACCAAGATAAAGGAACAAAAATAGCACACCAACTGACGTGCCCAGGCTGTTTACACATTTCTGCACCAGCTCCTTGTGGTGCTGGTGATTCTGGCAATGTCCAGACACTGCCAGTTGACTGTTTACCAATTTACCTGTTTAGCCGGGAGGATGGTGGCTTGATGAGCGCAGTCTTCCCGTACAAGGAAGGAGAAAGTGGGGAGCAGAGTGAGTTCGCAGTAATGCGACCAAGTGCGCGAGAGAGGCGGGGGAGAAAGTAGGGGTCAGGTTGGCGCACGTCTCCATTTCTAGCACGGCTGTGGCAGCACGCGGCCGTCAGCAAAGCTGAGCTCATACGCAGCCCGTGCACCCTGTTTATAGGTAATCTGCCACAAGTGCAAAGAGTGGGCGTGCCGAGATGGCGTGGCATCAGGTTCGCTGTCTTTCTGTGCGTTTAATACTGGAGATTGTGTAATCTCGAGTTTCGGAGACCTACTGAAGTGAGAGGCAGATGAATGACGATAGTGTCATTCCACTGCAGGCGATGCTATCTGCCTTGGGGCAGAGTGGACACAAAAGCGTGGCTGGCTTTGCTTCGGCTGATGTGAAGATATTGTCAAAATGGCATATAACCGATAATTTGGAAAATTTTGTGGCTCCTTCTGTGTAAGAAAAATCCATCGGCGACTGTACTTGTATAATAAGATGTCGATCTAACAAAACAAATCGTCCAATCTTACCGACTTCATTATATCGAGATTTATCTGTATATATCTTTGTGGGTGGGCGCTTAGGAAAACTAATGTATCTGTTACTAATCAAAAGCCACTTTCGGCATTTCCCATTATGTAGTTTTTTTTCTTCGACAAACCTCTGCAAACAATCAGTCAAACCTGATCTGTCTTGCGTTTATGCTGCAGCAGCATTTAGAACAATTCAAGTTGGAAGGAAAGAAATCTCCAACTCACGTCGAGCTGAGATGCCTCGCATTCCCGACTGGTGTACTCCCGCAGCACATAATTCCAGCCCGCCTACAAAGATATGGCATCATTGTTAGCAGTGCACAATGCTTACACAGTACACTGCTGAACAGTGCTTTGAACCCGCACTCTGTAAGCATACAAAAAGGATAAGGATGTAAAAAAAAATTACGATAGAACCCACCTCAAGATTAATCTCAACGTTAATGCAATTAGCAATGTAGCGAAACACTGTACTGCCAATGCCAAAACACGGCTTCTCTCTCATGCTTCATACTGGACAAATGCTAACTAGCAGCACTGCTATTAGTTGCGCCTGGCGCATTTGTGAATATATATTCATAAAAGCGTCTAAAATATATAAAATGTGGGCTCGATTCCACCCAGCACCAAATAAATTTTAAAGGACCTTTCTTGTCATTAAAGAGCGTTACAAACACAGTGAACAAAGTTGGTCTGACAGTTGGCTCCGAACCCAGTTCTCTCAGTGCAGCAGCCTAATGCACTACCCATTATGCCATGGACTACCCAGAACCCAAGTTCATGGGGAAACAGACACAGGTAGGTAGGTAGCCCGCAGAAAGTGCATTAAGTATCCCAAGAATGTTAATCACATTAGAAAGGAAAGAGAAGACAAGTACAAACTTATAACTGTTTATCTGTATTACTTTGTCCAGAGGAGCACTAGCACACTAATGGTATTTTTTTGAAGACCAGGTTACGAATAGCTTTATACAGGTCTATATCAAATAATGCATAGGTGGTGGCCTACTCTTTTTGAGTTTGTTGTTTGTTTTGCTTGTTACGCTTGTATGTTTGTTGTTCTATAGCTACGAAATATTCCATAACTTATCACATTAAAAGTTGCAAGTTCATGTTTGTCACGTCACTTTCTTGTTATCTCCTACTCCTTTTTCATATGGTTCCATAGCGCAGGTTCAGAGAAACATGTACAAACGAGGGAGATTATGTTCAGCAAGTGTACAGCATTTGCTGGACTGCTCATACTTACCTCATGGTAGAAACGGGTGTCGTTGATGCGGATGAGCACATTGTCGACTCGCAGGAAGTAGCGCAGCAACACAAAGAAGCTGTTTTTCATGATGCGCTGTACAAAGCAAGAAGCACAGTTATCAGGTTTAGCACTCGACTAACTGCAGATACCATGACTGTGCCCCGATAGTAAAGCTGTGCGCCAAGAAACAGTGATGACAGTGGCTATTGTCATTCGTGATGTTCAAGCCTTACCATTTTAGTGAAATGCATCGCCACTGCTCTCACTGTTTAACCATAGTTTTCACCAAAACACGCAAGCTTTCTTTCTTTTTTTCCACAGTTGATGAATGACTGGCATAAATGAGTAGATGATAAATCGCACAAAGTCTAAAATTTCTCCATCTGTGTTTTGTGCTCCTATATATTTTATTTACTCTCTGTAGCATGCAGTGTCTGCACTTAACGTCTGTAGTATTACACAAACAGACAAACTTGATATTTGGAGAAAAATAACATGATTGTGATGAGCTACACAAGCCTTTTTTGAAAGTGTACAAAGGTCCAACTGTCCTATAAGGGCGGACATTTTCAGCAAATGTTCAGTCTTGTGTGCCGATTACAAATATGCAATTAGCTTTTTTTTTTTAAAGTCATGCAAAGAAAAAGGTTACAAATATTTTATATTATAAGTTCGGGATGCAACTTGCAAAAAATGTAATGCATCAAGAGAGCTATAATTAAGAATACATGTTGCTAAATGTTGAATGAGTGCAAGTTTGCATTTTAATGTCTTTATGTGTATTTTAGGTGGAGTTGTAAATTCTAAATTTAAAACTCCCAAAGTTTTAGACTTGCAAAAATCGCTATGTGAGAAAAATGCAGAAAAATTAAAACGAGTGGAAAAGTACACTTCATGCCAGAAAACCAGGTAGCTTTCTTCTGCAGGAGCATTGGTGATGCATTTTTGGCAGGAAAGCAAGCTGGAAAGGTGCTCTTTCAAGTAAGACTGAGGTGGCCTGGCTATAATAGATGGCTTTGGAATGGCATATGGCACAAAATGGGTCATTTTAGCACTTTCATGGGCAAAACTGAGCATTTAATAGGACAAATACAGTGTTTTATTCCTCAACAACATGTCATTTCAAGCTAGTTCTTTTAGTGGGTGCCCACTGATATGGGGATTTGAAAAATAACAGGAATGAAAAATCTATTTTTTTAGTGAATTTTTGTTCTGTAAGACTCATTGCCCCCCCCCCCCCCCCCCTTAATGAGAAAGAAAACAAAAAAGAAAACCATGAGGCACTGCTTTACACCTAGTCTGGACAAGAAAAGCATAGTGACAATGCAAGAACACAATGGCATGATGAGTCATCCCTACAGACTTGTGGTAACTTGCAACTGAGGTGTCTGAAGTAACCAGAGGTAACAAAACCACTTGCAATGCACGAAATGCACAGACCATAGAAAAAAGAAATATGGATATTCAAGATTTGATCTTTGTGTAATACAGATTGAAGAGTCAATTCTTCGATAGTGTGCAAATCTGCAGAGCGACAATACACCTCTTGGAGAGATTTCATAACATTTATGAAGTTGCACTGCACGCAAGCTCACAACTACTTGGCTGTGCGTCTCTACAGCAACGGACAATATGCGAAATTCCACAATTAGGCTTTCCCACACATAGATCTATCCAAGTTGGCTACATTCCCACCAGCTGCGGCAGGCATTTTGAAAGTTCGGATGGTGTGAGGATTCTAGCGTGACAGAAATGATGTCACCAGCCTGCCTGTTGACACCTACATTGGAGTTCTAGCCCGACCTTGTTTAGGTCAAACTAGGTGCATGGAGAAGTGCACTCGCAGGTATCACATATAGTCTATTCACTACACGATCTTTGCTGAGCTTGCGGCACCCTAAGGCAGAAACTTACCATCTTTACAGAACACTGTGCTACTCCGTGGTCGGCAAGTTCATCCTCATAGAGACAGACATCCTGGTAGAAGAGGATCTGGTCTCGCTTCTTGAGCTTTTCCAGGTCAATGTGCTCCTCAGTCTCCTTAACCTAAAAGAAAGGAAAAAAATCGTGATGTGAATTTACTTGCACTGGATGCGATTAAATACCAGCGATACCAAGCTAAAGCTGCATCTGTGTAAGTAGAAGCATTCTTTGAATCCTGCACCGTTGGTACGAGCGAAAATGTTGCTGTTCAGCACACAAATGCCAAATACAAACAGCTGTGAATAATATTCAAAATTTTTCTTGACCACTACTGTGTTCATAAGCTTTCTTTTTTTTTCAAAAGCCTTGACGTCTTGTTGAGCTGCAGGTGCAACAGTCGCGAGGCACATGTCCTGCCCCTTAGGCAACAACATAATTTCAACAGCGCTTGCACGTGCACAAGCAAAAATTTTTGGAACAAAAGAATAGTAGTTAACTGATTGCTTTGTAGCTCGGAAGTGCACCCTACTAAGGTAGGGTTGACCATTCATCATTTAAAAGCTGCACAATTTGGTTCTAAGGAAATTATGTATAAGGAATATATATATATATATATACATACACACACATGCACACACACACACACACGAGGTTAACAAGCTAATACTGTATAAACCTGTGTAATAGGTTCACTTATGTACACTGACCATGCCAGCAGAATAAAAAGTTACAAAATAATTTAATACTGTACCCGTGCAAAACCTGCACTCGCACCATCTTCCTGTGCAGAAAACAACAAAGTCGCATTGGACGTGCCAAGTAGCAAACATGGTCCTTCGTCGCTGTTTCATACCTTCTGCTCATGCACCTCAGCTTTTTCAGTGCATGGGTAGAGGTTAAGCTGAGTTATCTCTTGTAGCTAGCATTCATGCAAAGTCTCATTTTTCAAGACGAACACATTAACTTTCTTGAAAAACCTTGAACTCACATTTTCTCCATTTTTTTTTTACCGAGCCAAGCATTGACAACTGTAATTTTTGCAAAACACATTAAATAAATGTGAACATGTTACATGAGTCCATACAAAAAGTCAATGTGCCGACTTAAACAAACTGGATGATACCTGTTGATTACAAGTTATAGAGAGAGAGGAAAAAAATAAAGCTGTAACTGTGCACAACTTGAGTGACAAGTCATGCTTCTTGACATACCACAATAGTTTTGTCTTTGCCAAAAAGCGTGCCCTTGTAGTCAGTGGTGAAAGTCCAATCAAAATGTGCTTCGTTCTCTTTGGAATAGTTGGCAAGTGGCCTACGATAGCAAAGCAAAAGGGAAGTCCAAAAGTGAAAAACAGGCAACAGTTACGCACAGAAATGTATGGCAAATGAAAGTGGAAATATATTGCTAGAGCCGTCTTGCGGCACAGCATGTGTAGCTGGGAATTAAGTATCACAATATGCCAAGCCATTGCCTAATGCCCAGAGGGCGCAATTCATAGAATGAAGTGGAGTAAGCTAATTAGCCTAATCAGCTGGATTCACACGACAGGATGGATCATTTAATGAATTCACAGACAAGTGCAGGGTTGCAGTGCAGCAGCGAATCACACCACAAGCAGTTCATCGACGTATTCCTTATGTGAGGTGCGATTCACTGGCATTGTAGTATGACATGCCCAACCCCAGACAAAACTGGCAATCCATCCCTTCAAGTGAATTCAGCTATTAAATGTGCGCTTGTGGGTTCAGACGTTCTTGTAGCATTACTTACTCGCAGGTTTTTGAGCAAATATAGTTTTCTAAATGCACAAAGGCACTAAATTCATGTGCACATGCATAATCACTGAAATTGGTTACATTTATAACGTAACATTTTGTCAAAAATTAGTGATTTACAAACTTACAAGGCCACTTGAAGCTAGAAGGACAAAGTATAGATTCCCATTCTGGCTGAACTGCCGTACTTTCAGCTCCCATAAACACTAGCACTAGAGTTGCCTCTGGTAAACGGCTAAGCACATAGATGCGACATACAAGCAAGAAACGGAGTAACACATGTCATAATACAAACAGGTGTATTGGCACAGGGTAAATGTGAACGCAGTCTCACCTTGCCTCCTGCCATGCTTGGGCTGCAGCCACTCTGGGGATGTAGTTGTCACTGCTGAGACAGCGCAGTGCGTCGATGCAGGTGAACTCTATCCCAAACCCACCAGTGTGCTCTAGACGGAGAATGTTGTTAGCGAAGGTCATGTCTGGATAAGTTGGCAGCTTCAATTCTTCAATAAATCTGCAGCAAGCAAAAGATTGTATTACTGTAAGGGTGTCACTGATCCACGTCTTGCTAAGTGACAAATAAAATTACAACAGGCAGCACAGTAAAGTGCGCAGGAGTATTGTTTCGTGTCGTTGTCACGCAGCTCTAGTTCGGTCCGCCCTGCTTGAACAGGTGAGATCATTCGGTTGTACTTGAAAATGTGAAACATTACTGCGGTTTGCTCATGTGTGTATTTACTCTGGGCTAAATCTCTGCAGCATCTAAAAACACTGATGTAGCTCTTGGCTCACCGATGCCAAATTTGGAGGGAATGTGGACTAAGAAGTCTGCCACAATAGGCCGTCGAAGCTGTGCGAGATTCTCTTGACATATATTCCAGCATTTTCTTGTCTTATCGTATGCATACACGATAGGAGATTGCAAAACTGTTTCAAGGTGCACTCCGCATTGTGCTTTCCTTTACCTGCAGAAAAAGCAGATTTGCCGGTTTTCACCGGTCCCATCGGACGGGGCACTTTTGCACACGCTTGGCGTCGGGCACTGTGATTGAAGGATGTGGCTAGAGCGGCCCGTCACTTTCCATGGGCCGAAGGCGAAGTGCTCTTCAGTGCCGCCGCACATTTCTTTTTTCGCTGCCGTTCTGAATCCGACCTATAACAACACCCTGTTACAACTACACGGCGTCACCTGACTAGTTGCATTCTTGCGCTTTCCTTTTGATTGCGCGCTGCAGTTACCGCGGGCCGTCAATAGCACCAGGCGACCGGCAACACCTGTTTTTCTGGGCTTGTCAAAGCTTTACGGCTAAAACTATCATAGAATGAGGTGGCTCTTCGATATTATAATATGGTTAACTGCAAAGCACACGTTCTTGCATTCTTTTAGAACTGTCCACGCGTGTTCAGGGTGACAAAACTCAAAAAGAGAGCCTCCGAACAGCCGACGCTGATTTTCGGTCTCAAAATCGTACTTCCAGCTTCTAGATTCCGCTGGCTTTGGTTGGCTGCTGACTTCTACTACTCATTTCACGAATTGAGCTGCTTATGCAGTCAAGTGCTTCCAAATATTATTATATTCAGTGTTATATTTAGAGTCGAACTATATTATAAGACTCAGGTGTTCAAAGAACAAAGCAGAAGACAAACAACATCGAAACGTGAACCTCTGTGCGTGAACTGCATGAACGAAACCGCTGAGGTTCGGTCGTACACAACATGGCGGCTCCTACAGCAGCTGCGTCCTGTGAACCCAAGCCTGTAGAGGACTCCTTATTGCAATCGTTTTTCACAGAAGTAAGTTCTTACTTTGTTAAGAACACGCGTCGAGACGGAAACATTACGCTCAGTTGCCCGCTTGCGCGCTGACCTTGCGTTAAGGGCCACTTTCGTTTGAACACCGCGCACCCGCTATGGGCTCGCGTTCCGTTTGCAAACCTTTCTTTACGGCTGTCACATTTGCTGCGTAGGTGAAAGAAATTGAAAAGCGTGATTCTGTGCTGACTCCCAAGCAACAAATCGACCGCCTGCTGAGACCTGGGTCTACCTATTTCAACCTAAACCCCTTTGAGGTAAGACTTGCTTCTTTGCTGTTCTTTAGGATTGAACTCGACTTGTATCGCTGCAGTCGTCTCATTCATAGAAACCTTAACTTGGCTTTCGCCTGTACATTGCTGAGAAAGTGACAAGGCCACGTAGAGGAACAGAATAGAAGGAAAAAGAAAGATAAAGCTCAATAATTCTGACAACTTAAGGAGCGCGCTTTTTGAATGAGCAGCAGAACGCTTCGCTACGAGTTATGGCTGTGGGCTTTCGTTGGAAACACAATACTCTTATTGGTTACATCGGCGTGTGTGGAAACGAAATAAGACGCCCTGTACCTTATTAATCGAGGCGCATGATATGTTTATTAACTTGCACGCAAACAAGGGACGTATTCTGGACCGATCACTTTCGGCGATACTGTCGCCTGGGCCATGAGGCGCGCGCTGGTTGGCTAGTTGCGCACTACGTCACACGAAGGCGATAGTCCCTTGTTTGAGTGCAAGTTAAAAAAACTCTTGAAAGCAGTAAAACACAAAACAGAGGCGTTTTGCGTGGCCTACGAGTATGCGATCGGACAGTTGAAGCTGACTTTCCAACTGAGAAAACCTCACTTGTGACTAAAGTTCTTGATCTTGCTATCACTTGACTGAAATAGCTCATTTTCGAAAATATTTGTACCTGTATGCATTTCTTTTTATTCGTATTTGAAAATGTTCGACTCTATTTACAATGGGCTTTCTCATTTTACTTTTTCGAAGATACTTTATTTGCTCTGCATTTTACTATCCCCTACCGTCAGTTTTCTATCTTGAATAGAATAAACACTACTCGTTACTGTTCAAACTGACCTAAGTTTTTGTTTTTAATGCTTACTTGAGAGTGACAGCATCGGACAACATGGTGTCAGCCTGTCTTGACATAAAATAAAGTTGTGTGTTGCTCAGGGAAGACCTGGAAAACTCAGAAAATTTGAAAATGTCAACTTGGTAGACACCCTGAAAGGGTTTTATAAGACTGTGTGCTAAATAATGTAGTGAAAGGGCGCAACCAGAGAAAGACAAGCAGGACATGTCACCACCTAGACACCACCTAGCCCAGCAACACATCTTTCTGCAGATATTAGCATTTGGTGCATATAAGGTTCGTATATATCCACAAGTATATCCAACAAGATACTGACTAACCGAGCAGTTGAGAGCAGCAGCCACACCAAACCCGAGAGGTAGGCAAACTAAGTTTCACCTTAAAACTGAAGTGGGTGCCCGGTGCAGAAGAACGTCTTTGTAACCACACATTTTCTTAATGTGTGGCTTTTTGTGGTGAGGCCAGCAGTCTTTTATTTTATCACAACTTATAAACTGTTAATAATGCAGGGATGAAGACGACCAGTTTTGCACCTGAATGAATGCAGCCACACAAGTTTCCTGGAGCGTTCAGCCGCATTTTAAAGTTATAAAAGTTGGCGTACCAGCTTGTTTTTGTTGGACAGCATACATACATGATGTAAGAAGAGTAAGGAATTCGTAATCTATGAAATCATGGTGGTCTGCTAGAAGAGATTAATTTCCTTTGATACCTTTTTGTCCTGTGACACCTCTGAGAAAAGCAGTTCTCAGTAGCTGCAGTATCCATCAAAGTGACTCGTGGTATAAAATTCCTAGAAAGTGATTGAGGGATAATATAAATCTAAATTACCTTTTCTCTTTATGCAGGTTCTTCAGATCAGCCCTGAGGCCCCCATAGAAGATGTCAAGAAGCAATACAGAAGGGTAATATGTAATCCACTGTGATATGCCCTGGCCAGTCACTCATCAAGTGTTTGTTGCTTTGCAGCTGTCTATCTTGGTTCATCCGGACAAAAATCCTGATGATCGTGAAAGGGCACAGAAGGCTTTTGATGGTATATTGCTGTGGCTTCTATTTGGTTGGCATGGGCATTTCTGTTTTATACAGCATGTGCAAGTTATTTGAGGACATATTGATGACTTCAGAAATAGGAACTATATTTCAGACAAGATTCAATATTTTATTTACAAATTTTTACCGTTGCTCCTTTTAGTGCCATTTATTAAAGATGATCAATAAAGCCATCTTTGGCCTCAGTAATATAGTGAATTTGGCTGTGTACTCAGATCAAATGGCACATGACATCGGCCACTGCTTCGACAATCGCAGCATCTGACGAGTTTTCAACAGTGACTGGCTGTTTGCCTTCCTCTCAGTAATGCCTCTCATACATAGCAGTGTAGCAAGTTTAAATATTGGGAACTAGGACACCATATTGGGGGTGGCGTGGCTTCAGAAGTTCACATTCGGCCACTCCCAGGTAGTGCAGGCCTTGTGGCAGAAAGCAGATCCATTACTTAAAAGACTCCCAATAATCTCACACCAACAAAACCTGACTTTTTAATTTATTAATAGAGCTTCTCTGTATTGACCATCATTGGCTTTTTAGGTTTCTCAGTCACAATGGCCTCCGTGTGCTGGAGAAACTCAACTGCCTCACTGACATCTGTTCAACGTCAGCGCTTGTTTCTCTTTGTCACAGATGGCAATTGCACATCATCTCTTGTCTCACCTCAAAAACAAAGGATTTTACCTCATTTTAGAAGCTGGCAATAGACCAAGTCGCTGTGGCTGGCATATAAGGCAACTAGTACTGTATGCGGCTTCTGGCTACTCTGAAGAGATGTGCTAGATAGGTAACAGAGCAGTTCCTGAAGAACAAGTGCCGAGGCATACAGATTGAATGTGTTAATGCCTATGGCGATTAAATCTGTGTCCTCAAATACTACCTTGTGCATTCTGTAAATTGACGCCTTAAAATGTGTTTGCAATTTCTGCCTAGTACAGCTGCCTGCATGACAATCTCCAGACACATAGTATTGAGCTTTAGTCTCCGTTTGTATTACATTGCTGAAATCAATTTCTAGAAAACTGGAACCACTCCAGGTCTGTTTCCATTAGTAAGTTGCAGTGTCAGTTAATTTGGGGATGCTAATAGCAGCTTAAACTTGATTGTACTGTATAATGGGGCAGATTGTTCAAACACTGTCAATGCAATGTCAGTTTAAAGAAAGTGGTGGGGCAAGCAGCCGAAAAACTGTAGAACTGTAAAGGGACAATAATGGGCCCTGTCATACATTCACTTTCGATAACTGCTGAAGCCAGAAACTGTGAAACCCAATGATGACTAAAAAGTGCTACATGATGTCATTCAACGACCATTGAGTCATTTTCCATTGGTTCAATGGTGGTCCAGGAAAGGCCACTGAGAATCTGATTAATATTGGTCAGAAGTGTCTGTAGTGCTTATGCACTCGGCGGAGAAGTGAATGAGGTAAAAAGCTAACAAAATCAAAGGCAACTTCCAAATGGGCAAATATCTTTTATATATATATATATATATATATATAATTTTTAAAAATAATTCTTTCAAAATTAAAAAAAAATAAAAATAAAGCACAAGCACACACTGGGGGTTGGGGGGTGTGTGTAGCGGACATATATCTGTAGTCTGTCTAATTGAGAGATCAGAAATTAGTACTTGTTGCAAAATTATAAAATTCAGAGAAAGTAGGTGAGTTCTGACAGAAACATGCCCACCCAGAAGCTGCAAAGTATAATTTACAAAATTTCTTGCTCACATTGTAAAGAGCTCGCAAAACATGTTAGTTCTAAGGAAGTTTTTGTAGCCTGGTGTTGCTTTTGGGTGTTAAACATAATTTGATGCATTTTACATCATCTTCATTTTGCCTCCTTATTTTGTCATGTGTTCATGCTGCTTACATGCTACTGTTTATTCTTTCTGCGGTATTGTAGTCATCAACAAAGCGTACAAAAGCCTCGAGGATGAGCAGCAGCGGCAGCGAGCATTGGAAGTGATTGAAGAGGCCAAGGGTCGCACAGACATGATGGTGGGTACAGGGATGCTGTGCTTGTGACACGGGGTGGAAGTTCATGCCTCTCTCAACCATGTGCAGGTTGAAGAAAAGCGCAAGAAGCTGCGCAAGGCAGGCAAAGGCGACAAAGTGGAGGAGGATGATCCGGAAAAGGTGTGTGGAGCCAGCACTGAAGCATAGTTGCTAAAAAATATATTTTATCTCGCCTTGCAAGGTAGCCAAAATGCCATGTTATGCTGTATCCTAGCTTACGTAGGAGAAAGGTCTGCTTATGTTTGGATAAGATTCATTCTGAAGTATTGAGAGTTTCCTTCATTTCTTTCTTTTTCTTTTCTGTAGTCTTTGTGGCCGCCTTTCAATGCAATTCTGTAGGAGTGCACAAGACATTAAAAATTTCAAATATGAATAGAATAGTCTTTGCTATTTGATTTGTATTCAATTTGAAAATTCACTATTCAAAGTTTTCAAATACGGTACTCGTTTCTTTGAATGGATGTGAGGAGTATATCTGCAGTTGTTGCACAGGGGAACCAGTTACTGAGTGATAGCACAGGGCACATAACTTCTGCTCAATAGTTGCCACTCCTTCAGTAAGGATGCCTCGCTTTTATACAGCCTATACACAAATTTGTTCTGATTTTTTATTTGACCAATCTCACCATGTTTGCATCCCTTTAAAACAATGTGTGGTGCTGCAGTATCATACTTCTCTCTTTTGGTGAAGACAACATTGTATATACATGCATCTAGTAACATGCTGTTCCTTTGTTTCATTACTGTCATTGCCATGGTGCCCCAGATGATTGAAACAGGTTGTTTATTGTTTACAAGCTCCGATTGTTTGGATGTCCAAGTGCGAAGGGTATTAGCTGTATCTGTCAATCTATATGAGCTCGATTTCTTTTTTTACCAAACAGACTTTAGGCAAACTTCTTATTTTATGTTGCTTTAAAAATGACAAGATATTCACTTCAGTATTCGGTGGTGCTTTTGCTTTAATACTATTTGTATTTGGTTAAGAAATTTAACTATTCAAGCACCCCTAAATTTGTACCAGAACGAAGTACAATTTTGGGACATGAAAGCACTTGAGGCCTGCCACCTTTCTGTTTCATTAATCATAATACAAAAATAAAATTAAATACTGATACTTTTGAAAATAAGTTTATAATGAAATAAACATAGCTACTTTTCTAGCTTTTGTTGTGGGTAGTTTTAGGTCTCCCAACATCGCAAACTGTTGCAAGCTAATTGCTAACATCCTAGCATGAAGACATTTATTAATCATCATTTTTTCCTGCACTCGGTTGTAGACTTGCAGGTGCTACATGTAAGGGTTCTTGCCTATCTGCTTTACCTAGCATGTCACCATGTACAGATTCACTCTTGTGCAAATAAATTACAATTACAAGTAAACAAGCACATCATATTTTGTCACATTGTAGGATTATACCGCACACTAATACCTTAGTGTGTTTGCTCACACAATGTTCCTGCCTTTCTATCGTACTGCAGTACAACCATGCAGTCTACGTGCTGACCACAAAACTGTTTGCAGACATGGAACGCAAGCGCAGACAGCAAGAAGACAGGGACCAGGAAGAGAGGCAAGTTGCTTACAGTTAATCTCATAATATTTCTTCACAATGACAGTTTATCTTGGCACACAGGACTAGCGTCAGGTAGAGTGAAGCACTTGAAAAGACTTGAGTGCAGTGCATGAATTGCACTGGATATAGTGGCACGTTTGCAAAGCCTCGAGTAGATTTTGGACAGCTGCAAATGAAACGCTTAGGACTTCTGTTAGGTGCGAGAACTCCCTTATTACAGCTTCACTGTGTTACATATTAGTTTGCTTGTATGTGCCTACATGTGCCAACTCTTTAGTTGCTCACTGATGGTGCGTCAGTTCAACTGTCGCAGGTTGATGCTCTGAGCTCAAAACAGTGTTCTTTAACTGGCATGATTAAAGAACTAGTTGAAACTGTAAGGAGGCCATGGTGTAGTTCACAAAATGTGCATGCTGCTACTGAGCAAGATGCATTTATCTGTGAACATCATGTTTTTTGCCTCAGCCTGTTGGGTTTCCTTGCCTAAATACTGTCTCCACCTTTTTAGGAAGAGAAAGCGAGAAGCAGAAATTCGGGAACAAGAAAAAGCACAGGAAGAGAAGGAGTGGCAGAAAAACTATGAGGTATGATTTTGCAACAGTTCAATACGTCTTTGTTGCATGTGAGCAGCCCTTTGTCACCAGCATGTCGTGATGACGTACTGATGATGGTTCGGGTGTGTTAGGAGTTTGCCATCCTGTGGGAAACTTGTGACTTATGCTGTGTTGAATTTTTAGATGCAGTACCCATAACAAAAATCCAAGTAACAAATTGGGGGTTTAGCTTGGATGCAACTTTTGCCTTGAGTTGCACTTTCGTGGCAGTGCCAAGCACACTTCCGTAAAACCACTTTACCAGGGAGTGATTGAACATACAAAAAGATGTATACTCAGTAGCCCGGAGTCACTGCCTGCGATAAGCAGCTCCACTACAATGTACGCCTTCACATGACCCAGAAAACCCAGTCATAAAACTGATCGAATGTTTGCATGCATGGACGTGCATATGTTGCTTAATATCATAAAGAAAATATTTCGTGCTTACCACTGCTCTCTTCTTGCTCAAATTTAGCAGAAAGATCACCTTTGATAATTCAGATTGTTCAAGGTAACACTTGGCACAGTTACTTGACTGGTATTTATCAAAAAAAGGAAATGCATAGTTACCTTCGTTTATATGCAAGCTCAAGCTACTGCCAAGGCGACTCTAGCATGTACTTGTGTTGCCTTTTTCTTCACAAATGCAGTGCAGTTGTGGAGTTGTTGTAGAGCACGTGCTTCGGAGCTATGGGGTTGTTTGTTTGAACTGATGTAAATTTGTGAACTTCTTCTCATTTTGTTTGTTTTCAAGGCTTTGAGCAAGATGTTACAAATAACTCCGATGTTATAGGGATAACCTGATACCTAGCTCACAGCTCCTTGGCACAGTAAAAATAATTGCCTCCAGCACACTGCCTTGTGTAGATATAATTGTACAGGGCTCATTACATAGTTAACTATTGCTGTTTATATTGTCACAGACAAAGCCACAAAGGACTTCGGTCGACGCTGGAGATCTCTTTATTGATCGCTGTCCTGGCACCTTCGTCGTTCTCTTCTTCTGCGAGCCACCCAACATGCCTAGCATGTGGCACCGAATTGCACCGTGTGGCTGTCAGCTGTGTCGAGGTCGTGGCATTACCCCCCTCCCTAGGAGCATCGTCTCGATGCGGAACATTGATGCACTGGAGATTGCCACGGGGATACTGTTAAGAGAGACGCAGATGGTGAGAGAGGTGCTGAGCTTTGCGTTCAGCGGCTGTTGTATAACTTCAGTCGAGAGACGTGAACGACATCGGACAGGGGTGGGCGTCGGGGACGGTGCGTGGTGCCTTCTCCTTCAGGAATCACTTCGTATGTGACGTCGCCGAGTCGTTGAACGATCCTGTAAGGTCCAAAGTAGCGGCGCAAAAGCTTCTCCGACCGACCACGCTGGCGGATCGGTGTCCACACCCATACTTTGTCACCGGGTTGATAAGTGACGTCGCGGTGACGAAGATTGTAGCGGTCGGCGTCATTTTGTTGTTGGTAGCGGATACGCATTCGTGCGAGCTGGCGCGCCTCTTCGGCGCATCGAGCAAATTCGGCAGCATCAGTGACAACATTAGAGCAGCAGGTGGGTAAAAGCATTGCGTCCAACGTTGTGACAGCTTCCCGGCCGTGCACCAAGCGAAAAGGGGTGAAGCCGGTAGTTTCTTGAACGGCAGTATTGTATGCAAACGTAACATACGGGAGAACGTCGTCCCAGTTCTTGTGGTCGACGTCAACATACATGGAAATCATATCAGCGATCGTTTTGTTTAGCCTTTCTGTGAGCCCATTCGTCTGGGGATGGTAAGCAGTGGCTTTGCGGTGAACTGTACCACTGAGAAGCATGATATCTTCTGTGAGCTTCGCTGTAAATGCTGTGCCCCGGTCGGTTATAACCACTCTAGGGGCACCGTGGCGGAGTACGATACCATGTACAAAGAAGGTCGCAATATCATTAGCGGTGCCTCGTGGGAGAGCTCTGGTTTCAATGTATCGTGTAAGGTAGTCTGTGGCAACAGCAATCCAGCGGTTACCAGCCCTCGACGTGGGGAATGGTCCAAGCAAATCTATGCCAACCTGCTGAAAAGGGATCCTCGGAGGATCCACGGGATGGAGAAGTCCAGCAGGACGCACGGGTGGTGTCTTGCGTCTCTGGCAGTCGCGGCATGTCTTCACGTATTGCTTTACGTCACGGCGAAGGTTAGGCCAGAAGTACTTTTGGCGTATGCGTGAAAACGTCCGTGCGAAGCCCAAGTGGCCCGAAGATGGCTCGTCGTGAGAGGCCCGCAGGATGTCGTCACGTAGTGAAGACGGCACTACAAGGAGGCAGGCGGTTGCGGTCGAGTGAAAACCTAATTTGTAGAGCACGCCATCGCGGAGAAAAAAGGAGGATAACTTGCGCATAAACATACGAGGCGGCTCTGGTAGACGGTTCTCAAGGTAGTCGATGAGCGGCCGGAGTTCTGAATCATCGCGCTGTTGCTTGCTGATGTCTGATGCTGTGATAATGGACAGAAATGCGTCCTCTTCATCAAAGTCGTTTGGCGACGGTGGAAGTGGAGCACGTGACAGGCAGTCGGCGTCGGTGTGTATACGCCCGGACTTGAATACTATCGTCATATCGTATTCTTGCAAGCGAAGACTCCAGCGTGCAAGACGGCCAGATGGATCCTTCAGATTGGCGAGCCAGCACAATGAATGGTGATCTGTCACAACTCGAAACGATCGGCCGTACAAATATGGTCGGAACTTAGTAATTGCCCACACCACAGCCAAGCATTCCTTTTCCGTAGTGGAATAGTTCCTTTCAGCTGGAGACAAAGTGCGGCTTGCGTATGCAATCACGCGTTCGGCTCCATCCTGCCACTGGACGAGGACGGCACCAAGGCCAACGTTGCTGGCATCCGTGTGCAACTCGGTGTCACTGTCTTCGTCAAAGTGTCCTAGAACAGGAGGTGTGCGCAGACGTTTCCGGAGTTCACAGAAGGCTTCTTGTTGGTCCTGCTCCCAGACAAACGGAACATTATCCTTAGTCAACCATTGCAAAGGTTCGGCTATCCGTGAAAAGTTAGCCACGAAGCGTCGATAATATGCGCAAAGCCCGAGAAAACGGCGGAGTTCGTGTTTGTTCGAAGGTGTTGGAAACGAAGCAACAGCAATGGTTTTGTCGGGGTCTGGTCGAATGCCCTCGTAGCTGATGACATGGCCTAAAAATTTGAGTTCGTCATACCCGAAATGGCATTTTTCAGGCTTTAAAGACAGACCAGCAGTACGAATTGCGGCAAGAACTGCTTGTAAACGCTGGATGTGCTGCTCAAAAGTTTCTGAGAACACAACGATATCGTCTAAATAGACAAGGCATGACTGCCACTTGAGACCTGATAGAACCGTGTCCATCATGCGCTGAAAAGTAGCAGGCGCAGAGCACAATCCGAAAGGAAGGACCTTGAATTCGTAGAGTCCGTCAGGCGTAATAAATGCGGTTTTCTCACGGTCACGCTCATCAACCTCTATTTGCCAGTAGCCGCTGCGAAGGTCCATCGATGAGAAGTATCGAGCATGTCGAAGGCGGTCCAAAGAGTCGTCGATGCGGGGAAGGGGATAAACGTCCTTCTTCGTAACGTTGTTAAGCTTGCGATAGTCAGCGCAAAAACGCAGTGTGCCGTCTTTCTTTTTCACCAGAACCACAGGTGACGCCCATGGACTGGTGGAGGGCTGTATGATATCGTCGGTAAGCATTTGTTGGACTTGATTTCGAATGACGTCTTGCTCTTTACGAGAAACACGGTAGGCACGTTGGCGCACAGGTCTTTCATTCGGATTTGTAATAATTCTGTGTTTCGCAATAGGCGTTTGGTTGACCTTCGATGTTGAAGCGAAACAGTCCGCAAAAGACTGTAAAAGGCTCCAAATGCTAGCCTGTTGTTCAACTGATAATTTAGAATTCACATCAATATTGTTGTTGGCTGGTACGTCACAGTTAGAATCTTCATCAGTGTGTCCTACAGTTAAACAAGCGGGAAAGTCACTGACTGGCTCCAAATAGGCAATGGCAGTTCGTGGGGCGAAGTGCTGGTATTCACGACTGAAATTGGTCACTAAAATCTGAGCAGTCCGTGACGACAGCTGCAAGATGCCGCGGGCTACGCAAACCTGTCGCGCCAACAAGACTGACAGATTGCCTTCAGCGATTCCGAGACGGGGAGGATCATCGTCTGTTTCTACGGTGATCAACGCAGTACTCCTGGGTGGTAAAGTAGCACAGTCACCCGAAACGCGTAACACCGTGGACTGTGGGTGGTAGTCGCCCGAATGAGTTGCGTGTTCGCTGGAAAAAGTGACAAGTAACTCACGAAGGTTGATGATTGCGCCGTACTCCCGAAGAAAGTCCATGCCGAGTATGACCTGCCTGGAGCACTCTGCCAGTATAATAAATGAACCGACAAATGTGGCCTCACGAATTTGTATCCTCGCAGTGCATTTGCCGATCGGCGTGAGAACATGACCGCCGGCTGTACGGAGTTTAAGTCCTGGCCATGGTGTCGTCACCTTGCGAAGTGCAGTAACCAGTTGTCCGCTCATGACAGAATAATCGGCACCAGTATCGACAAGAGCGGTTACCGGGTGGTTATCTACAGAAACAAGTATGTCGGCTGAAACAGGTTCACGGTTTTCGCAGGAAGGTGTCGAAGGTACGCAGTCGTCGTTGTCGTCATCGTTATCGTCGTCGTCGTCGACGCCGTCGTCGGGGGGGTCGCAGCGGAGGATCTTTCGAAGTGCGTTGGACAGCGGCCCCACCCCCAGAGGTCGCTGTTCTTAGTTTCCCCGACTTGGGCTCGTGGCCCGGTTGCCCATGGAAGCGGAGAACGTAGTGTAGCGGCTAGGTGACGCCGATCGTCGAGGAGGTGGTGATCGTGACTGGCGCCTCTGCGGAGACGGAGATCGGGTCGTTGGCAGGGACTGTTCAACCGGTGGGAACTGCGCGTACGGCAACGAAGGTTGACTGGCCAGATATTGCTGGATTTCTCTCGGGCGCTCTCCCTCACGTGGGCGACGAGCGCCGGGGTGATAGCCCTGGAGTCCTATTCTTCGGTAGTAGCAGGCACGGTACAAGTGGCCCGCTTCGCCACAGTGGAAGCAGAGTGGCTGATAGTCCGGTGTGCGCCACACGTCTGACTTTCGCGTATTGATTCGGGGGCTCGTGGACCCGTATATATTTGTACGTGAAGCTTGGCCCTGGAAGTGGCACAGCGGTTCTTCAGAAGAAGGCGGGTTACGGTGGTTCCCGGGTTGCGATGGTAGCCTCACTGCTTGTGCATAAGTCAGTACGGGGGCGGCTTCAGGTCTGGTTTGCACGAATGGCTGTGCCGCCTGGCGGACTTCTTCGCGGACGATATCTGTAAGGGACGTTACGGTCGGTTGAAATCGTGCTCCCTGTAGTCGATCGAGCTCCTCACGCACGACACTACGCACAAGCTCTCGAAGCGCATTGGTGTCATAGGGCAACGAGAGAGAAGACGCTGATCCCAGGCTGATTTGGCGATCGTAGGCTGAGGAACGTTGCTGAAGGGCTCGCTCCATTGTCGTAGCCTCACTGACGAACTCAGCTACTGTACTTGGAGGCCTTCGCATCAGTCCAGCAAACAGCTGTTCTTTCACTGCACGCATCAGCAGGCGTACTTTCTTAGCTTCTGTCATGCCAGGGTCAGCACGCTTGAAAAGCCGCGACATGTCCTCGACGAACATGGCGACGCTTTCGTTCGGCCTTTGAACCCTGTTCTGAAGGGCTTGCTCTGCTCGTTCTTTTCTTGCGGGGCTGCTGTACGTATCGCGTATCTGCTGCTGAAATTCTTGCCAGGTGGTAATGGATGGCTCGTGGTTAGCGAACCATGTTCGGGCAGAGTCCTCTAGGGCGAAGTACACGTTCCGTAACTTTTTCTGCTCGTCCCAATAATTGACGTCAGCCACACGATCAAAGTCGTCAAGCCAGTCTTCCACGTCCTCAAAAGGCTCACCATGGAACGGCCGCGGCCAGCGTGGGGTGTGGAGAACCAGCGACGCAGGAGGCTGTCCCGTAGCGTACGTCTCCTGTGTCTGGCTTGCGGTTGTGGTGGACATCCTCGGCAGATCTTGCAGGCCGTATTCCGGAGGCAGTCTTTGAAGCCGTCGGCTTTTGCGTAGGTTGTCCACTTCCAGTTCCTGGGGGTCAGAGTACATAGACGCGTACCCAGCACGTCCACCAGTTTGTCACAGACAAAGCCACAAAGGACTTCGGTCGACGCTGGAGATCTCTTTATTGATCGCTGTCCTGGTACCTTCGTCGTTCTCTTCTTCTGCGAGCCACCCAACATGCCTAGCATGTGGCACCGAATTGCACCGTGTGGCTGTCAGCTGTGTCGAGGTCGTGGCAATATGTAGTTATTTTTTCAGGTTATGCATGCCAGATATACCTATTTTTTCTCTGTTGCTAAGGGAGTGCAATTTGAGGTGCAAGTTGTTATGTAAGTAAACTCAAGTGGACCAGAGGTGCCACTAAAGAAGTCGCAGTTTCGGCCAAAAGGCAAAGCATTTATTGCAACAGCAAATTAGTAGACAGCCATAATAAGTAAGGATAGCAGTTTAATCGGCCGTGTAAACTTGGAAACATTTGCTTACTAACTAAATTAACAAGCATGGTGTCAGCGGACAATCGCTGTCAAAACGTTTGCTTGAAGAACTGCGGCAGCAGCAGTGAGTGAAGTGACCTTCGTGCTGTCTCTTGCTTCAACGCGAACTGAGTGGCATACTGCACACATAAAGCTACGAGTCGGCAGCCCATCCAGCCTCTGCCCCCAAAGCAGATCGCTTACAAGATAAAGCCCATGCGACTGCACCATACCCAGTTGCTGCCGAAGTACAACGCTCCTCCTACATCCCCTTGCCCTGGTTCCTTGCGCGTGACGGAAGACGGTGCACTTCCTCTGCGCTTTTCTCCCTTTCATGTGCGAGATTGAGCCGAGATTGTTGGCTCACCCTTGCATGCTTTCACTTGAACATACAGCATACAGACCGTGGCGATGGTGTGTTCGCCCTTGGGCTCTATATGGAACATCACAGCAACACCGATGGCAAGAATGCCAAGGTGCCCATGCACAATGCCTTAGTGTTGCATTACACTGCTTTAAAGAGTTTATTTTGGTTTGAATTAGGGACAGCTGCATCAACCAACACTTCTTTTTGAGCTCAAGCTCCTTCAAAGAAGTGGCGGCATGCTTCCTTTCCCGTTTAGGGTCGCTCCTTTATGTTCTCGTCCTCCTTTCATTGCGCATTCGCCCCACGGACCATTTGAAGCATCCTCTTGGTCAATTGTGATCATGGTCCAATTTTTCGGACTCCCTTGTGGCCACGATAACGTATGAAAAATCAGGCAGTTGGAAAAAATGAATGCGTGTCTTTTACTGCCCTTAAAGGTTAAATTTGCCGCTGGCACATACGAAATAGCTCTGAAGGCCTGCCAGTACATGTATTAGGGATATCGGTGCTCGTACTTGGACAGGAGATGGCGGGTGCTTGCTTGTATAATGAAGGAATACATACTGTTTTCCGTGACAATTGCCCTCTTGCCACTCTTGTTAAGCTTCACCGCAATGCTTTTGCCTATGCTTCACCACGAACATTGCTCTATAGAGGCAAAGCTGGCTTTTGGGAACCAGCATTATTCAACGCACCGATCTTTCCAAGCTTCGAAGCTAATCGCGAGGACCACAAAGTCAGAGTAGCTGCCATTGCTGACAGCGGCAAATTCTCAATGAAAAGCATGGCACCCAACGGCATAAGCTTAATAGCGAATGTTGAAGCAGCTAGGCTTAGCGTTGTCGCAGTGGTGGCTACGGCTGCCAGCGGATCTGCGTGTGCGAGAGCACCTGTTCGAGGCGGCGAGGTAATCAAAATGGCAGCAGCGGTGGTGGCTTCGATTAATGCGTTTCAGACCTGTGGTAACGATAAAAAGTTAGGAAAACCGGGCGGCGCAGGGTTCTTGCGTCTGAAATTTCAGATGTTCTTATCCATTGACTCTATCGGGTACGTAGTGGTGTCGCGAAGCCTTCCAAATTATCGGGCATCCAGAAAGTCAGTCGTTTCGCTGGCAACTCCTCCAGCCGACGACACGGTGTCAAAGACGATTCATTACTGTTCCTGTCTGTTACTCGAGCCAGCATTACCCCGACATTTATTCCCTTTCAACAAAGTTACAGCTAATTTTCCTTGATAGAGGCATAAGTTCCCCCGAGTATTTCCAGACTACTCAAAATCCCTTAGAATTCCCGAGTTTTCCAGTTAATAGACACCCTGGTTGCTGTCAGCAGTTTTTCTACTGTGAAAAGTTCGCAAAAGTGCAGATATGTCAACTGAAACATTGCACTCACGCTTCATTCACAAGTGAAGCCAGCAACTGCAATGCAGTCGAGACTAGGAGAATGTGTAAGTTATTCTTCTGCACATTTCAAGTGGGCAGCCTTCTTTTCTTGCAGCCCTCAAGCTTGCAATTTTCGGAAAACTGCCACTGGCAGTTATGACCTACCAGCACAAACTCTCTTTTCCAACACAGCCTGGAGACTCGTGTATTGGTTGGCCAAAATACCCTGCTCATCAGCCAGTGAGGCCATCGTGGTTTTTCCGACAGCAACCGTATTGAATGTGTAAAACTTGAACAATGCTTTTTTAATAATTTTTTTATTGGTGTGCATGAGCTTCTGTTCTAATCCTTTTGTTTTGTTGCGCTTTCCCCTAAATCCAGTGACGAGTAGCTCTTTAGAATGCAGTAGTTTAGGCCCAGCTACTCAGCTTTTTCCTACAATTTCTCATCATTACAGTGTTCTTGTCCTCCTGTCTGCCTAAAACACGCTGGTTTGGGCCTACTAGTTGGCTGTTCCTTCACGGTCCCATATTATTACAGCTGTCATGTTGTTTGTCCTTGCCTTTTGCTAACACTATTAAGTTGCTGAAAAGTTCGAACGCACTTGTATCCAATGGCACTAGGTCCCACTTATTGGTTTTCTCTCCCTGATGTCCTCCTCCGCGCTTTTCTTCGCATGGTTTACTAGATGACCTGCTGACACTGTTGCTACAATAGGACATTTATTTTCCCACTCGCATGCAACATAAATTTGTTTGCATTGCAGGAGAGCCGCGAGAACCGTGTGTCAAGCTGGAAGAACTTTCAGACAGGCAAGAGGAGCAAGTCCTACAAACCACCAAAGCACAGGGCGGAGACGCGCTGATGGCCCTGTGTCACACATTTTTTTTCCATCAAGAAGAGAGAGTCTGGGGAGGGACAGGGGTGCGTGTCTGAGCCATGTATTAAAACACAAAAAAAAACAGTGTGTTGTCTGCACTATTGTGTCACTCGTACATCATGGAGTACAGCTCTTGCCGGAGCCGTATGTAGTCCTCTTTTTCGGTGCTCGTCATGCGGGCCACCATTTCCTCTGTGACGTCCTGCAAAGGCACTGGCTTCCCTTCCACCATAACCTGGGTCTCCTCCTCTTCCTCGTCGTCTTCTTCCTCTTCAGACTGCGCAACATCTCGCACCGGCTCAGGCATACCTGCAGCAGAAAGCCAAGGTCGCAGAATGGTCACATTTAGCACCCGGAGTAATAGAATGCCTAACAAGGAATGACAATTCTAGGAACCGCACAAAAAAAAATAGCTCATGAAATCAAGGGTTTGGTGGAAAATTGTTACTGACCATAAGAAAAACTGACATTTTGGGTTTCGTTAGACCCTGAAATGACCTGCTTAATGGCTATGGCGTTGTGCTGCTGAGGCTGAGAGTTCGATCCTGACTGCGTTGCCCGCATTTCTTTATGGGCAAAATGCAAAAACGCTAGTATACTTAAATTCAAAAGGGTGGCTTGTTGGGCGACTTGGTACATGGTACTTAGTAAGGGTATGCCAGCAAACAGGAAGGGTACTGGAATAACGACTGACTTTATTTGAGAAATTGCGTCCACAAAGCCCAAAAGGAGTATGTGTTACAGCACTGCAACTTGCTTGACGACAAACTACGAGGGCGAATCGAAGAAAAGTTTTCGCCCCTATTTTTTATTAGCCAAAATAAGGTACATACAGGTAATTACAAATATGCATACTATTATACGTACCCTACACTATTTTTCCACCTAGTCCGCACATTGGTTCAGACATTTGTCCCATCACAGCACTAAATTTGAGATGCCCCTATGGTAGAAATAGTCTGGCTGATTGTGGAACCACCGTCGGGTTGGCTCCATCATTGCATGTGAACCACTGTCCTGCCAGGAACTTCTTCAGCAAACCCAAAATGTGAAAATCACTAGGGGCAAGGTCTGGACTGTATGGTGGATGGTCCAGACTCTCCCAGTTGTCGTCCCAGTGACGCACGCGGCCTCGCCGAACGCTGATTGTCACGCAAGTCATCACAGCCCTTTTGCGAACTCGCAACACCTCCACCTCACACTTCTCAAAACGAGACACCTTTCCCCATATGTGGGTTGCATTTTCCTGTGGATTTCGATGGGCATTCGTCCCTTGCTCCAGAGAAAACGAAACACACTTCGTTGCTCGTACGCTGTGGACGTGTGAACCACAACCGCTATCTCAAACTACCAACAGTACGCTGTGCCACGGAGCTACCAGCAGATAAGGCCGAATTGGTCAAAGAAAGGTCCACTGCTGAGAATGGATATGTTGACTTCGTATTTACAGCCGTAATTTGGCTAAAAAAAGTAGGGGCAAGGACATGCTGATCTGCTCTTGTATCTAACTACATGCAACAATCTTTATTGAGAAACCCGAGTTCTTTCCTTGTCAAGAACACTGATGGCACAATCACACACTTGTCTGGACCAAGCTTGTAGATGTGAAAAACTTCTATAATCTTTCTCCTTTCATGTCTTAGCTTTCCCAATTACTGAAATATTGCTTATAAGAGGGGCTGCGACCACACTGTTTACAACGTATCGGTAGGTTGCCACCCATGCCTGCGGGAAGTGAATTGACATGCTCATGCATGCTATTATTGACACACCTACCTGACTACCCAATGTACTCCTTGCCATAAGTAATGGGAATATTATAAACAGCACACGTGTTGCAACTACTAAACGTGTTAACATATGCAGTATCACAGCATGGTACGAAAAGGGCTGAGTATGATGCTGCACATGTTAAATTTAATCGCTGTGAGACTTGTATTGTTTATAGCATTCCCATTACTTGTGGCAAGGAGTACATTGGGCAGTCAGGTAGGCGTTTCAAAGACAGAATGTCTGAGCATGCCAATTTACTTCCCACACGCACGGGCGGCAATCTATCGGTAGTACATAGTAAACAGTGTTGTTACAGCTCCCCTCTTAACTGTGTTAACTGTATTTGTCAGCTGCAATCAAGTGTGAAAAAAAAAAAAACCCCAAAAGAGCAGGTGCACAACACAAGCAAACAATATCGTAATGCTGAAAAATGTGGAAAGCAGAGTGTTTCACCTTGGGCGTCTTCCGAGTCACTTGAGTCCTTTGGTGGCTGCACAACAGGCTGCTTCTCATGTGCCAATAGTGTTTCCATGATGGCACTGTGGGGCCGTGATCCCGTTTCAGAGATGACAGGAGCCACTTCTTCAGGTACATTAACCGGCTGCAAAATGAAGTGAAGGTAGTTGTAGTAATGTAGACCGAGTAACCTCCAGCTGAACAGAAACATACCAGAGCCATTTTAAGCAGCCATAACATGCTGATGCTAATCAGTTTGTGCCGTTCTGTGTCATGAAAGTATTTACGAGTATGACTCGGTCGCTCAGGAAGGCAGAGCAAGTGCCAACAGTGGCACTGGTCAGTAGATCTATTTTACGATGAGTTTCAGAGATACCATTGTTGCCTCAAAAGTAGTGGTAGTCAACGGGCAAATGTGGTTCAAAGCACAGTTCATTTTGGCACAGCTCATGGCACAAGGAGGTGAAGGAAAAACATTCTGTGCTTGGATCATGGTTGGCACTCCATGCATAGGTGTCACTACTGTAGCAGCAGATTGCTGTACAAAATTTGTGTGTGATGTAATGCTTAAGAGGAAGCTATATCTCAGGGGCTCCTATTTAAATACATGGTAAAGAAGTCGTTTTTGTCGACAATCAGAACACCAATTTTATGAGCTTTGTTGCATTTAAAAGCAAAAGTTAAAATCTAGTGACTGTTGGCTGAACATGTTTGAATTAGGTCATCAGTCTTTGAATAAAAATTGTCAAAAATCCCAAATTTTCAGGAAACAAAACTAAAGTTAATAACTGCATTGACAATGAAAAACAATATCACAATTCTGTGAATTGCACCTAATAGCACATCTAAAGTGCACAAAATCGATGTATTATACATGGCTCTCAAATAAAGAACTAATATGTGAGTAGAACTTTTCTAAAATTTTTGTAAAACTCTTGCAAACAATAACAAATTCATGTAATATATCAATTGACATATCAGATTTGTCCACTTTAGATGCTCTAATAGATGTGACTTATAAATCTGCGATATCCGTTCCTAGTGCAGAGAGATGGATTTGTAAACTTTGATCTCTTTTTCAAGCTTACCAATATATGAAAATTCTTTTTAAAATATTCAGGCCATAAATTGAAATTCCGCTTCCAACAGTCACTAGAGTTTTACATTCTCTCTTAAAAGGAACATATTTCATTAAAATCAGCCCATTGATTATCTCAGAAAAACGTTTCTGCATTTTACATGTATTTGAATAGGTGGCATCGGAGTTGCACCCAAGCTGAAGCTTCCTCTTAATGTGACCAGAGTCCACGGATGCCAAAGCAGGACAGGGAGGGGAGGGGGGGTGGGGAAGAGGGGAAAGATGCAACATTTATTTCAAATTTTGTAATGGGAAGAGGAACTTTTTTCCAAGCTCACCAGTAAATTTACATTTGCGTTTCGGAATTCTTCCATGTGCTTCCAACAACACATGAGTGGCAAGCAAGAAGGTATGAAGACAGCGTGGTCAATGTGCTTTCGCTCGTTAACGACACATTGAGAAGCTTATAGGATGGATAGGTGGGCTAGTTGGTATTGCATTATTGCAAAATTAAGAGCGCAAGAAGACGCAGGGTGACGCAAAGGAACAGGAGAATGTGTGGTGTGTGTTCCTTTTCTTCATCCAGTGTCTTTTTGCATTCGAGTTTTCTGAGAAGTTCATGTAGCTGGATTGAGAAAACTTGAGAACCATATGCGGTCGTGCATTCTATGAGGGGTGCAATATTATAGCTGTTCGAAAGGTGAATCGCTAATTTGTCCTTACACAATTGATTATAATCACACATATGTGAGCAAGAGCACCATTTTACCAATTGCACGATGTTGAGTATTTCAAAAGCATTATAAGATTGCACAGCAAGTGCTGCTATATGACATGTTGCAGTGTTTCACTTTCCCCCTTCCCTCTCGAGTCTTTTTCAACATGGTGCCACCTACCAGGGAAAGTAAGCCGATTTGCCAACCCAGGGCAGGCATTTCAAGACAATTCAGGGTCAAGAGAGGCCAAAGCAGGACAAAACACTGCCCCACACATAATGAGTGGAACAGTGGGACCACGGTGATAAAAGTGGGTCATGTCCCGCCCAAATTGGGATGTTTGGTCACCTTAGTAAAGCTTGATTCACACTTTACCAATGTACGAGGCAATAAATCAAGCAGTACAGAAAATTTTAAAAGGTGTTGCAAAATACTGTCCATTGTAAAGATTCAAGTGCATGCTGCATGTCTTTCACGTTTATGTGCAAGTAACATCAAGTAGCACTTCACACTTGCTGTATGGTGGTGCCATCAGGAAACTCCTTGTTGATGCAAATTTGAAAGGCACCCATGCACATAAGGCAAAAGCTGAAAATCCAAACGTCCAAAGTGATACATCACCAAAAGAGAGAGAGAGAGCTTGTGAGTGATTACACATGATGTACCATGGGCATCGCACTGTACCATGGGTCAGGCGACAGCTTGGTGCTGGTCAAATTGACACCAAAAACAGTGAAAGATGGGGCTGCTTTCCTTGCAAAAAAACCACCTAGCAAACTTGTGTACATCTTCCACCTTGCATCACTTAAAGATGATTCAAATCAACCTTGTTCTGGCCATCTCCTATTGTGCCGGTTAGGTCGATTCAGTGACTGTCACACCAAAGTGATAGTTAAAGGTTTGATCTAAAAGATCAGGAGGTACTTTTCTCTCATAAACACAACTGCTGCTGCTGTATGATGGAGCTCCTGAAGCACTCCTGGTACTCCATAAGCACAGTCTGCAAGGCCAAGTGTTCTCGCACTCCAAAGCTTTGCAGTGCTGTGGATGCAATGAGTGCGATAAAGCATGGGCTGCGCAAGGAGCTCACCGCGGTCGGCGTGTCGAGAACTGTACTGTGGACCATCCACGCTGGCGCCTCGCGCTGGGGTGCCGAAGGAGCCGAAGGGGTCGCTTCGCCCAGGTTGACGGTGATGCCGGCGCCCTGTCCCGAACCTTGGTGGCGCGTGGCGTCGCCGCTCCAGGGACCATCCCTGGACCGGCCATGCGCGCCTGACTGCATTTGGAGCGTCGGACTGGCGCGCCCCCCGGCACGGCGGCTCTGCTGCAACACCGCGCTGAGGTCCGTCGGCTCGGGCTCGAGCAAATGCGGCGCGAGTCGCACGTCGTCCAACTCGCGAAGAAGCGTGTACAGGGGCTGTATCTGGTCGTTGAACCGCGCCAGCAGGAGACGCGAGTCCTGCCGCGGCAGGGCTGCCTGGTCCTCTTCAACCGGCGCGCAACAGTAGCTGCAACGGAACTGGCCGCTGGCGAAGTCGAGCAAGCGGTCCGCTTCTAGGTCCGTGAAGCTCTTGGAACAGCCCGTGCAACGGAACGACGCGCGACTCGTCGAGTCGCGCTCCTCGGTCTCAATCTTACGACGCATGTGATCGAGCTTGTATTTGACGACGTTCACGAAAACCTTGTAGTTTATGTAGTAGTAGTTTTGGCGGGTCGCCTTGCCGTCGCTACCTGTTTCCATCCGCAGTCGGACCTTGACGAAGCGATCACTTTTGAGCTGAGCGACAACAGCTCGCAGCTGCTTCTTCTCCAGCTTGAGGAGATCCGCCAGATCGTCCTCCTTGACGCAGGGATTTCGAATGAGCATATCGACGACGATTACATGCTCCACGCTGTAGAAACCCCGAATTGTTAGCCGGACGAGCTTCTTTAGCGAACTCGGCACCTCTGTCACAACCTCACCACCTCCTTCCATTGCGATCCGAGACACACGCTGCTTTGCCGTCTACGTATACTTTGGCGAGTGTATATTCGTACAATCACGCGGCACGAAAAGTCAGCGGAGCGCTAGCTGTCAGTTTAAAACGCGCACGCACACCTGTAGGACGAAACGTCCATCCTCCACACTTCCGCGCCGAAGGAGAAGTTAATTCAACATGAAGTTTCATACCGCAGTTTTGTAGGACGAAGTATTGTAGCGGTTGTCAGTGATCGTACATAGTGAGATCCACGAGACGTGCACAACCGACATCTATGGGAGTCGCCTGCGCGCACTCTTGTTGAACCGTCGGCCGTTCGTGTCGCTTTTATGACCTGTTCGTCTGCTACTCTACGGTTGGCTAGAGCGGCGTTTTAATTAGAACGACGGCTGTTTTGTTGTGATGAACTGCTTGAATAGCTGACGATTTTTACGAACACAGTGACACTGATGTCACAAGGCTTTGATCGGTCACCTGGTTCCAAAAGCTGACTGGCTGAACGTGAAAAATGTCGGTGCGTGTAGCGCGCTTCCTCCTAAAATTGCGTTAAATAGCCGCTCCTATTGCTTCTTTTTTTTCACGCAGTAGCAAACCTCACAGATATTTCACATTTAGTCACATTGCTTGTAGTGTTCGTAAAGTTCACAAAGGTTCCACTTTTGCGCTTTGTTAGAAACTGGAAACCACCGTAACGTTCGACGACCAAACGATTACCATTTATTTTAACTCTTGCAAGTTCCCCGTGAATGTGTCGTGAGTTCAAAAAGAGAATTATGCATACAGCTTCATTGCGTACGTATCTTTCGCACCGCCGCTGTGCTGCCACTGTACCAAGCAGAAACGTCAGCTTTGCAGTTTAAAATATAGTTCCGTGACACAAGGCCTGCAGTGCAGCAATAATAAGAAAACAAAGTTGCTTCTACAAGCTTTCAATTCACCTAAACATCAAACAACCCTTTCCTTGAAACAGACTCGATCAATTTCTTGCATACGTCGGGCGCAGGAATTGTGAATACTTTTACCAGATCCTCTACCTTTCATTACGGCACAGCAGCTGGTAAATCCTAGTGTCATCTCTGACATTAAGCTATCTGTAATCAACTCAAAAAGCTACTTTATCCTACGAATCCTCTAAAACATTTTTTTCGGTATAGTATGGAGACTAGGAAAGGGAAAGTTATGCCGTCTAGCATTGCAGCTGCCACCTACACTCGTTGTTTACCTTTCTTGCACCTCTCCTCCACCACTAATTTCACTATTCAAACGCTAAACGTTCGCAAATTTTGTTTCCTTTCTATACTTGTGAATTAATTCGTTCACCACCAATACAAGGGCATTGTAAGTACCTGCCGAAATCGCAGCATGAGAGATAGAGTGATAGTGAAGAGGAAACGGCGCTATTTTCTGCAGCCCTTTAGGGAGCACGACAAATATCGCAGTAGCAGACGACAGCGAACAGGTTATAAGTAGCGCCACTCGACCATCTTGGTCCGTACGTTCTGTCCCTAGCGGCAAAACAGCTGAACTAGACCAGGCGTGCTGGGCAAGGGACATCTGTGCAGGTCTGGAGAACAGTTATTCGTGATTACATTTAAAGAAAGGTTCGGTTAAATGTTATTGTGACTAATAAGCCGCAAGTAATAAAATATATAATTAATATCTCTTTTTATTTTTTACATCCGCCCATAGCCACCCTACGACCACGACTATGTATACTCGGCTTGTTCAGTAATCAACAGGGCACACGTCTGCTTAGTTTATGCAACGATGGTTTGCAGGTTTGGATGCTATACTGGTTGATTTCGCATCATTCCTCGAATACATGGTGCGCGTTTGCCTCTTTATATCTATAGCGAGATCCCCTGAAGCACCCTAGCACCCTGCTCTACAATATGAGAAAAAGCGACAGTACCTTGGCGTCAATTGACAAAGTCAAAATACTCGTCGTTGGAGACTCGGGTAATGCAGACGTCTATTTCTATTTCGACCAAATGCGATTGACAAAATGCAATTCCTTCCAGGCGTGGGGAAGTCTTCGGCAGTCCATTTGCTGTGCCACAACCGTCCTTTGGCGAATGCCTCCTGGACTATCGGCTGTAACGTTGAGGTGAAAGTAAGTTAACATTAAAATTGATCATCAGCTCACATGTGGATGGCTTATTCCTGTACGGCGAATGTTTGCATATGTTTATTTTCGCATTTCTTTTCCCTTTAGCTGCACGAGTACCGCGAGGGCACTGCATCTCAAAAGACGTATTTCGTCGAACTATGGGACATCGGCGGCTCCAGTAGTCACAGCAGCGCCAGAGCGGTCTTTTACAACTCGTTTCACGGTGAGGCCACCGCCCGAGTTGGCACGCTGGAGTGATCGCGTTTGGTTTATTTACAAGAAAGAAATATGAAAAAGAG
Source organism: Dermacentor albipictus (assembly GCF_038994185.2). Classification (NCBI taxonomy): domain Eukaryota; kingdom Metazoa; phylum Arthropoda; class Arachnida; order Ixodida; family Ixodidae; genus Dermacentor; species Dermacentor albipictus. Next base: position 145,696,813 of record NC_091825.1, on the reverse strand, counting down.
ACATTTAAGGAAGTGCTGCTCTGGCCGGCCTACACTAGATCACGCTCTGCTTGTCCATTTCTACCACTAAAGGGTTAATTCGCATGCATAGTACAAAGGAATAGTATTTGAACTGCTAATTGGATCATCGCAGGGTAATTGAGTAGAGTAATAAATGCTACACCGGCAGAGCACCAGCCATTCAGGAAAATAAGCTGTTACCTTCCAGATATACAGTGCTAACAATGTTCTACGCTGATCAACTTCAAGATTTTTCAAAAATAAGGCAGAACCCGTCTCACAATCAAGGTCTGCGTTAATGCGTATAGCATTAAAGCAATGTAGTAACACACACCGTATTGCCAAGCAGACACACAAAGTGGCAGTCCCGCTGCCAACCACGATACCAAATGACATCACGATGCAGTATATCCTGTTGTAATCAGTGTGCCCTAGATGAAACTTCATATTTTTTCTGGCATCCTCACTGCAATTTCGTTGCAACGGCTCTCCATCGAGCGGCTGCTCTCCACGCGGTGGTGTCTTGTAGATGGGGCGCTATTGCTTCATTATATTAAAGGCTACTTGTGTCACCTCCGCACATCCACTCTGGGAGATGGGCAAATAATAGGCACATACCAATATCACATGCATAGCGACAAAGTTGTCTGTTCGGGCACATATCCAGTGACTCAAGTTGTATGATATGCAACACAGCAGCCAGGAGCACGTTGTCTATTTGGCCACCTACCTAGAAGCCTGTGTTGTCTGCTTGGCAAGACAGCAGGCAGCACAGTGGTACAAACTAGTAGGCAGCTTGGGTCACTGGGTGAAGGAGGTTAAATACAAACAGACTGCAAAGTGGGTAAAGTTCCCAAAGAACGCCATTCACAGTAAAAGTATCTCTCTAAGAATGGGGATAATTTATGTGGGCCTAAGAAACTGCTATGCTCAACACGAAAGGATAAATGCAATTTTAATGTATTATTTATTTATTAGATACTGCCAGCTACATTTTGGCAGCCATGGTAGGAATGTATACATCAGATGAAATCAGGAGAAAATATACAACAGATACATTCGTGCTGACATCATAGAACTAAAAAGAAAGCAAATCATTAAGATATTTCAAAACACCCATATTTCAAATGGAACTGGTAAGTGCAGGAAGAAAGAAAAGTGCCAATAGGAAATCTACAATAATTATCACTTCTGCATGATATGCATACATGCATGAAAGGGCCATTTCGCTGATGCCATAAGTATAAAAGTACAGAGAGAATAAGAGATGTGACAAAATAAAGCCTTGGAATGTTGATGGCGGGGTGGGGGAGAAGAGTTACAAGAAGTAAGCTGCTTAATTCAAGCTTTTGCACAGACGTGACAGATCTGAGTTTTACATCACAGATGAAATTGTATGGCAGATGTGAATGTATCGACTGATGAAACCTCAGTGCCTTCACATGGATGTGCATTGCATTAAATTATGGTTCTCTGTCATCTTGCTGCTACCTAGGAGTATAAAATATCAGAAGTACTGCTTCTTGAAATTATCTGTAATGTGCCAGGGTAACTCAAGGAATACTTAAATTGTATGTAAATTGAATGTAATTGAACATAATTGTAATGCATGCACTATATTCGAGTGTAGAGCATTGTTTCAGTGTATGAAAACAAACTCTTTGGTCAAAACTAAAACCATAATTCTCTACAGCAACTTTGGTGTTCAAAACTTAGCAGGCAGTGTACCACAAAATTGCAAAATGATGCACAGAATGAGCACATTTACTAGGTGTTAAATTATTCTTGGACATTTGATACACTTGTGTATTGTGCCTATTTTTAGGTCTTATCCTCGTTCACGACTTAACCAACAAGAAGTCTCATGAAAATCTAAGAAAATGGCTTTCTGAAGTTCTGTGCAAGGACTGTCCATCCAAGAAGGCAAATGGGTATGCTCTGAACTTTTCGTGACTTCTCTTGAATTTCTATGGCATGAAAAACAAACAGAAGAACAAGCAATATATATAATTTATCCAGCATTAGCTGTTGGAATTGGTATCTGCAGTGATTGACACAAACTAATCATGAGCAGAGAAATCATAGAAATTATTTGTGATTTTCTAGGTTAGTGCTGGTCATAATCACGCAGTGAATTGAAATTTATTCTATTGTAGGCAACCATTAAAATTCGCTGATCGTTCTCGCCAGTATTTACAAGTTTCCGTAATCTCTTCACTTTGCAGAGTGCTCGAGTTTGATCAAGAGATGTTTGCCGATAGCCAAGTCCCTATCCTGGTTGTGGCAACTAAGGTTGACCTTGTCCCCCATACAGCAGGACGTGCTCTGGCTACTGTAGCCGATGAATGCGGCACTGACCAGGTGCCTCTGGTGCGTTCTGGCATACTTATTTTTATAATACTGCGGTTTTTAAGTATTTCATTAGAGTGCTAAGAATTTCTACAGCAGTGCTTGCTTAAAATTAAGTTAGAGTCCCATTTATCAATTAGTCAAGTCTACTGATTGCCTTTACTGACTTTGGTGTCGGTTCGCTATTGAGCACCCTGTCCACAAACTTGTCATTTTGTAGCCACAGCTTTTAGTTGGTGCTTTTGTGTCGGCGTGCCATTCATTTGAAAAGTTGAGTTACACTATGCAAGGGGGCAGGATCTGTGTCAAAATATGCATGAGGATCACTGCCTTTCCCATAACACATTCATTTCTTGGAAAAGCAAGAAAGACACCTGCATATACCTGCAGATAATTGCATACAGTAATGCTAAAATATTTTTTAATTGAGAATCTTTGCACCATTAGTTTGCACTATTAGCATGTCTCAGCTTGGGAGGCAGGTGTGCCTTGAATAGTGTTCATATAAGTAACTTCCTTGCCGTTTCCCTGCTTTCTATGCTATTTCAGGACAATCACAATCCGAAGACACTTTCCCCTGGGTCCAGTAATGCCCTCAAGGTAACTAAGTTCCTGGACAAGGTTGTGGAGCGACGCTTCCGTAGTGGAGCACCCTCTCCGCCAATATCTGCCACACTTCCAGTGGTTGATCGTCGGCGAGCCAAGCTTTCACATTTGGACTGAATGGACTGACAAAAGACTACATGCTTAAAGGACGCCACCTGTGCTGGACACAGCTGCTGTGTACATCTGTGAATATAAAAGCAGCAATTCCATTCCTGTGGTACTGTGACCATGACTCACATTATGACAGACTGTGACTCACATCAATAAATACTCTTACGTAGCATGTGCCTTTGTTCACAAGAACTTTGTGGTCGCACCATTCTGGTGGAAAACAATAGGTTTACATAATTTTCATGTCATAATGGTGCCGTGCAGACAGACAGTTGCAGAGTGTCGTAAATCAGGTGTCACTGCTTTCTAATACAAATCGGCAAGCCGGCATATGAAGCTATGTCCAACACGCAGCATAGCCATTTGCACCTACCTAAAATGAGTTCATCATTTTTTTGCGCGAGTTCGCGCATGTGCTCGTTGTAGTGTACATTCACCTCGTGAGACCAGAATGTGCCTCAAACAATGAATGTTGCCGAAGTACTCTTCACACATGGTGAAAAAGGCTGATATCCCGTTAATTCGTTAAATTGAATACTTCGCTTACTCGAGTGACCATCAATTTGGTTTGCTTCTAGGGCTATCTTTGTTCGTTTGTCAAGTTTAAGAAAAAAATGCTAACGTTGAAACGCTACATTTACTATTAATTTTTCAAAAACTACAAGCAGATGTGTCCTTACGCACAAGAGCCGGCAGCGCTTCGGCGACACGCCGATTCGGGGATTTTTGCTAGCACTGTGAACTTTCCTTCAAAATTTTTTTTAGGAAACTCAATGGCATGCACAACAGCATGCAGGCAAGCATACGCTGGCTAACCACTGCTTTTCAATAAAGAGCCCCCCCTCCCTCGATATGGCCAGCGTCACCTTGATTGTTCTTGATTGTTGCTCTGGCCACACTGTATCTAATATGGCGGCGCACGTCATGCAGGAGCTGGAGAGCTCCGCACAGATTCTCTTGGTATGTAAATTTTGACGCTTTCCCCCTGCCTTGCGCTAGCTAGGTTATGAGTTTTACGTATGTTAGACGACTTTTAGCTTGCACGCCTTCTTGCATTTTGCCAGTGAATGTCGCTTTTGGGTCATTGATTCAGGCCCCGATCCAAGCACTTGCCCCCCTTGTATAAACAAAATTGAATGAGACAACCTTTGATTAATACGTTCTCGCGCGTTTCGCTGTAATATGAGCTGCGTCTTAGTGCGAGACAATTGTTTTGGCTTATTCTAGCATCACTTACGCTATGTTGTCACTTAGCGCGGTCGGCCTAGTTTTAATGGCACGGGTTAAGATTGACGGCACGGCTAACGCGTCAATTTTTCCTCTGGGCTTTTGTGAACGCCTGCGGCTACTTCGTGATCCAACGTGTTCCTTACGCGATCCCTTTGTAAAAATATTGCGCTGAGACAGAGCGCTGCCTGTGTTTACAGGGAGGGCCCCAGATAGCTTCACGCGGACGGGCTCTACCTATTTATGGACAAATAACGTGCTTTGACGTCGCAAAGATCAACAACCGTATGATTTGCGCTTGACTACAGCCACCTATATACACTAAGTGACATGCCACTATTAAGCGAGGGTTTTGATGGTACCTCGTCACGCTGCGGCATGCGTGAAGATGTAAGCACGTCTGTGGGATGACATTTCTAATCTTCCAGATTTCTAATCTTCCTGCTAGGTTACTCAGTGGTATGTAAACGAAAGTCGATCTGACCTACAGGGAAGTGTAAACGGCTAGAAAAAGCACAGAACCCAACGCACTATGTTGTACTTCTTGAAGTGGTAATTGTTTAGCCTGCTGTTGTGCTTTACGTTTGATAAGCCCACACACTGACTTGCTCAGCTCTTTAGAGCAATTGAAAAACATGGCATAATAAAGACAACGACAAAAACACAGTGCACAGGACATATACTAAACTTCCAGCTGAGAATGCTTCAGAACAGTAAATTGTTAGACTAGTTGGTTCGGCACATCTTGCAGAGGTGAGTGCATCAGGGGTATTGAAAGAACGGGACAGGATAGGAAAGACACTCACTTGCAACAGAGTTTATCTTGAAAACAACAACAAACCACCCACCACAAGCCCTCTTGCACATGCACTGACATTGGAATTTTTCACTCTAAACTGCAGATAACTGCCACCATAACCATAACTCCGCTGGTGTAAGTTGCAGCACTGTCGGCACATGTAAGAATGCCTATAAGTATATATAGGTGGAAAAAGAGGGGTGTGTTACGTTTTGCGCCAGGCGTGTCGAAAAGGATCAGACAAGTTCCGGGTGAACGACGTTTATTAACCCATGCTTGTGGGTTGAGGCTCGGCAAGAAAGAGAAGGCCGCTAGCAAGGGGCACTCTGCTTTTAACACTTAGTGGCGCATGCGCACTTCGCAGAGTGCTCTTATCAAGACGAGCGCCAGCCGACACAACACCACCTCCCCTTTTAATGGAGCACACAGTCACTCAGAGTCCAGCTTGGAATCTATCCGGTGGGCGACGAACTCGCATGGGGTAGTGTCTTGCCTCGGCGGGTGCTGGTGTTGCCTGTTGCGCAACCGGAGTTACCATGGGCGGTTGAGGACTGGAAGGAACTGGTGCGCCTGCAGTCTCAGGATAAAACAGGAACTCGCTGGTCGTAACTTCGCCAGCTGTTCCATGCCTAGGGGTAACGTCCTCTGCAGGCCTCTGTAACAGCTGATCCTGGTGCCGACGCCAGGTGAATGTGCCCCTTGGGGTGGTTGCACGTACTTGGAAAGAGACAGGTCCTGTTTGAGCAACAATCACAGCGGGAGTCCACTTTGGTTTTCCCGAATAATTACGTGCTAACACGCTGTCGCCTACCAAGAAGTGACGTTCGCGACACGGACGACTTAATGCCTGAGTGCACTGTCTGTGTGCTACTCTTTCCCCCACGGAAGGCTTTACGGCATCTAGCCGACTGCGTAAGCGTCGTCCTAGGAGCAATGCCGCCGGTGATTCACGAGTCGTCGCATGTGGCGTGTTGCGATACGACAGCAAAAATTTATGCAGCTTTACCTGCAATGTTCCTCCGGTGCCGTCTTTGCGCAGCGCATTCTTTAAGGTCTGGATGAAACGCTCTGCCAACCCATTGGAGCTGGGGTGGTAGGGAGCCGTGAGGACGTGGCGCGCTCCCATTGCCTGCACGAAGTGCTTGAACTCCTGCGAAGCAAACTGAGGTCCATTATCGGAAACAATTGTTTCAGGGTAACCAAAACGTGCGAAGAGCTCAGTCAAACAACGAATCGTGCTTTCTGTAGTTGTCGATCTCATTTCGAAAACCTCTGGCCATTTAGAATGTGCGTCGACCACCACTAAAAGCATGGTATTCTGAAAAGGTCCCGCAAAGTCTACGTGAACACGCTGCCACGGTGAAGTCGGCCATGACCACGGGTGAAGAGGTGCGTTGATTGGAGCGTTACGTTGCTCTTGACAACTAGCGCAGCTTCTGATGCGAAGTTCCAGGTCCGCCTCAAGAGTTGGCCACCACACGTAGCTGCGTGCTAGTTCTTTGCTGCGTACGATGCCGGGATGGCCGTCATGGAGTTCGTCCAGAACGAACCCTTGTAGCTTTGCAGGCACGACTACTCTTGCGCCCAGCATGACGCATCCCTGATGCACCGTCAGTTCGTTGCATCTGCGAAAAAAAGGCTTCAACTGTTCATCCTTGATCGACGCGGGCCATCCTACATTTGTGAATTCCTTCACTTGACAAAGAATTCGGTCTTTACATGTGGCAGCCGCGATATCTCGACTAGAAACAGGCAACGAGTCCAAGCGCAACGAATAAAATGTTTTCTCTGTTTCTGTGGTTTCCACTTCAAGAACTGGCAGCGGCAGACGCGAGCAGAAATCGGCTTCAGCGTTCTCGCTCGATTTTTTGAAGATAAGATTGTAGGAATAGGCTGCCAACGTAACGGCCCAGCGTTGCAAACGAGCAGCCGCGATGGTGGGAATACCGGTTGTCGGGCCCAATATTGTTTGAAGCGGCTTATGGTCTGTGACCAATGTGAATGAGCGCCCATAAAGATAGAAGTGGAACTTCTTTACACCGAAAATGATGGCTAACGCTTCTTTCTCCAGTTGACTGTATTTCTTTTCCGCTTCAGATAGCGTGCGTGAAGCGTAAGCAATGGGCCGCGCCCTTCCGTCATCGTAGACATGAAATAGGACCGCTCCTACACCATACTGAGAAGCGTCGCATGACAGCCTAAGTTGTCTTTCAGGGTCATAGTGTGCGAGCGTAGGTGGTTGTGCCAATAGCGCTTTCACTTGGTTGAACGCTTTTCTAGCATGCTCGTCCCAGTGCCACGCTACCTTTTTTTGCAGAAGTCTGAAAAATGGTTGAGCTATCGTTGCTAACTGGGGCACGAACTTACTGTAATAGTTCACAACGCCCAACAAAGACTGAAGCTGCTTCTTTGATTTTGGTTCTGGAGCCTGGAGAAGTGCGTCAACTTTATCTGACAATGGGGCAATGCCTTCAGCGCTGATTTTGTGCCCAAGGTAGTGAAGTTCGCTTTGAAAAAACGAGCACTTCTCTTTCTTTACCCTGACACCTCGGCTTTGAAGACGCCCCAGCAGCGCTTCGAGATTAGCTAAGTGGTCTTCTAGGGTTTTCCCAGTTACCAAAATATCATCTAGGTAGCAGCAAACACCCTTGAGGTCCTTCAACATCGTGTCCATTATCTTTTGGAAAATCCCCGGCGCGGAAGCGATTCCAAAAGGTAATCGGTTGACGACAAACAATCCTTTGTGCGTGTTCAAGGTTAGGTATTGCTTTGAGGCATCAGACATGACCACTTGCTGATAAGCGCGGTTTAGGTCGATCTTTGAAAAATGAGTGCCACCAGACAGAGCCGCGAATAAGTCATCGACCTTCGGCAATGGGTAACGTGTGACGTCAAGGCACGGATTCACTGTCACCTTATAATCGCCACAGAGACGTATGCCACCGTCTTTCTTGATAACGGGTACCACTGGCGTTGCGTAATCTGACGTGGCAACGGCCGTTATGATGCCCATTTTTTCCATCTTCGAAAGTTCAAGCTCAACCGCCTTTTGCAGTGCGAACGGCACGTTTCTTGCTTTGAGAAACTTCGGTGCCTGATTAGGCTTGAAATACAGCTCGGCCCTTTCTTCTGTAATCATGCCTAACTCATCTTTAAATAGAGAGTCGTACTTTGCGATCAAGGCGTGTAGCCTTTCCTCTAAACGACAAGAAAAAGGCAGCTCTGACCTTGGCAGCTGGTGGACGTTCCAGATTTTGCTCCACTCCAGCCTAATTGCCTGAAGCCATTCCCGACCCAGCAACGGCGGCCCCTCCTGGTCGACGACGTATAAAGGAAGGCTCGCCGTGTTGCCACCGTGCTGCACCTTGACTTGCAGGACGCCTTTTGGGATCACCAGGGCTCCTGTATAGGTGCGGAGCTTCACTTCTGTCGGGTTGAGCCTGGCTGATGAAAGAAATTGGCGGTATTGTTTGAAAGGCATGACTGTGACGGCGGCACCTGTATCTAGCTCCATATGGACTGTCACATCATTTACTTTCATCGGTACCATGATGGGCTCAATACTGGGAGCAGATACGCCCTTTACGGATACCACTTCCGAGCGGGATACTACCGATAACGTTTTTACAGTGTCTTTGAAGGGACGTTTCCCTCGCGACGTGCTGGAGGTGCTACGGCAAACTCGTTGTAGGTGTCCCCTTTTGTTGCACTTATAGCATTTGTCATTTACGTGGGGACACGCTTTGCAGGAATGTTTCGGCGACCCGCAGCGAAAACATGCCTGCGACTGGACACTCGAAGTCGCCTGTACCTTATGCATGAGGTTGGCTGTAGACACCCCTGCACGGGCTTCCGCAGTGCTTTTCGTTGCCACCTCCATAGCCACAGCGCGCTCTACCGCTCTCTGAAACGTAAGCTTGCTATCCTCCGTGAACAGCACTCGCTGTATATCCTCTCTTAACAAGCCGCAGACGAAGCGATCCCGGAGGGATTCATCTAACGTGCTTCCAAAATCACAGGTGCGTGCTAGCTTCCGTAGCTCGGCAATGTAATCAGAAATGGACTCGCCTTCGACTTGCTGCCTCCTGTGGAACTTTGCTCGCTCGCCAATGACCGACGGTTTCGGCGACAGATGATCCCCCAGCGTCTTCTTTAGTACCTCGAAGCTCTTGGCTGAAGGCAGCTCCGGGGCAACCAGCGATTTCAGAAGACTGTAGGTACTGGGGCCTATGATGCTCAGGAATGCATGTACTCCGTCACCTTCGGGAATGCGGTTGACGATAAGAAACGACGTCAGCCGTTCTTCGTACGACGCCCAGTCATTCGAGGAAACGTCGAATGGTTCCATGTGGCCCAGTTGAGCAGCAAACTGCGTCGAACCTGCACTGGCTTCTTCGTTCATGGTATCAGTCAGCGAAGAAAAGAAAAAGCAGTACTCTTCAATCGTCGATACTGAACAGAGGCTGAATGCCGAGAACACTTGCCTTCCTTGACGCTGCGCAGCTCTTCAAAATCCCATCCTCATCGCCACGTGTTACGTTTTGCGCCAGGCGTGTCGAAAAGGATCAGACAAGTTCCGGGTGAACGACGTTTATTAACCCATGCTTGTGGGTTGAGGCTCGGCAAGAAAGAGAAGGCCGCTAGCAAGGGGCACTCTGCTTTTAACACTTAGTGGCGCATGCGCACTTCGCAGAGTGCTCTTATCAAGACGAGCGCCAGCCGACACAACAGGGTGAACTTCCAACTGAGGTTTATAGAAAAAAAAAGCCACATATAAATCCAAAGACGTCTGAGCATTTGGTCATCTGCTTTGTGTACACAAAAAGTACGGAATTCTTTTAAACAAGCCTTAGTTGGAATTTGGTGCCTGTTGTATGCACTGCGTCTTTGTCCTTGGATTGGGAAAAATTGGGGATAAGAGTTAAGGGAGAATACCATAGTAACTTGCGATTCGCTGATTGTATTGCCTTGCTTAGTAACTCAGGGGACCAACTACAATGCATGCTCACTGACCTGGAGAGGCAAAGCAGAAGGGTGGGTCTAAAAATGAATCTGCAGAAAACTAAAGTAATGTTTAACAGTCTCGGAAGAGAACAGCAGTTTACGATAGGTAGCGAGGCACTGGAAGTGGTAAGGGAATACATCTACTTAGGACAGGTAGTGACTGCAGATCTGGATTATGAGACTGAAATAATAAAAAGAACAAGAATGGGCTGGGGTGCATTTGGCAGACATTCTCAGATCATGAACAGCAGGTTGCCATTAACGCTTAAGAGAAAAGTGTATAACAGCTGTGTCTTACCAGTACTCACGTACAGGGCAGAAACCTGGAGGCTTACGAAAAGGGTTCTACTTAAATTGAGGACGACGCATAGAGCTATGGAAAGAAGAATGATAGGTGTAATGTTAAGGGATAAGAAAAGAGCAGATTGGGTGAGGGAATAAACACGAGTTAATGACATCTTAGTTGAAATCAAGAAAAAGAAATGGGGGGCATGGGCAGGACATGCAATGAGGAGGGAAGATAACCGATGGTCATTAAGGGTTACGGACTGGATTCCAAGGGAAGGGAAGCGTAGCAGGGGGTGGCAGAAAGTTAGGTGGGTAGATGAGATTAAGAAGTTTGCAGGGACAACATGGCCACAATTAGTACATGACTGGGGTAGTTGGAGAAGTATGGGAGGGGCCTTTGCCCTGCAGTGGGCGTAACCAGGCTGATGATGATGATGTCTTTGTTGCACTGTTTTCTTTTTGTTCTTCATTATGAAAATGCTCAAGAAAATATTTTTCTGAGCTATCTCGATTTTACTTTCAATGATACAAGAAAAAAATAGAAGCATGGTCATATCTGTCCCCATTTGCTACCTTTCTATCATGTTTTGACGATTAATTCCAGATTTATATTTGCTGAATTTGTTTTAGGTAGAGTGCTAGCAGGCAGTGTAGCATTGTTTACATTGTTGCAGTGCGTTTTTGTTTTCATGCCCCATAATCACATCATGGTTTTGACTCTTAGAACTCCAGAATTTAATTCTTTATGTTGTAGATCATTTATACGTGGTGTTGAGCTATATTCCTTGGATGTTAGTGTTCCTCATGCCATTGAAGAGAATAAAATTCTGTTTATTCTAGAGGTGGACAAACGTCGAATTTTTCTTATAGTACATATCAAATATTGAATAGTCAAACGTTAATGCATATATCTAGAGCAAGGCCATTTGTTTTGGTGTAGTTAGGTACATTGCCTGTACTGACTTGTGCAAAAAGAACACTTAACTATCAGGGCAAAGGATCACTGCTTGATAATTAAAAAAAATGTGCAAATTGTCTCTCAACAACATTAGATTGTATTCTCATACACTTGTTGTGAGAACCTCCTGCTATAGCATGGCTTCTAATTAGCTTCAAAGTGATGGTTGTTATCTTGCACCATTATAATATCATGTTAAGTGTTCTATTAGTATGCTCTTATATTGTGCATGAAGTATGCACAGCTCTTTGGGAAACGTGCTTGAACAAAATACATCTTTAACTCTGTGTCTGATGATGCTCTCCTGGTTGGACTGTTCTGGCAGTTTTCTGATAGAATGATTTACCTGATCAACTTTGTTGGGCTATGTTGCCTAAATTTATCAGTCAACATTGATGTGCTTGTATTTTGCTTGATGCATTCTGCATTCATGAAAATACTAAAATGTTGCATTATTATTACAAATGAAGAGCACATGACACACGCCTGTGTCCTTCCTTTGTAATGTTAGTAGCATCTCTTTTCATCCACGATTAACTTGTGGAGCAGCCTTGAACGCGTTCTCCTAGCCCTTGGAAGATAACTGTTATGCATAATGGTAATCAAACATCGACTCTTTATTTTCTTTTTACCATCCTTACGCCTCGTACCTAGTGCTCCTTGTAGTTGTAAAATGTAAGAAGTTAATGAAGGATGTTTTCACTAATGTGCGGCTTGCCCCTTTTGTGTGTTCTCACTTTAGGCTCCACCTGATCGAGTGACAGCTGAGCAACGACATGCAGCCGAGAGGACATTTCTTGACTTTCAGAACACTCGAGCTCCATTTGAGCTTTGCAAATGCATTTTGGGTGAGTCCTGCCCACCTTGTGCATAGGGCACTAAAAAATTTTGTATTAATTTTCACTTACTGGGTCTTTGTCGGTTTGCTGCATACAGCAGAATTAATCAAGCCACATTGGCTTGCTGTTGCACTTGCAAGTGCTGCTGTTGCAACTGGGCCAAACTTGGCATAGTGGAAAAAGACAAAAGGCTATTTTTGATGGGTTAGCTGGCTTAAGACATTTTAGTAACTTATTGCTGGAAAAGAAATTGCAAGATAATGTCCTTGTTTTCCTTTTTTGTCTTTGCACTATTTGCACGTAAAGTTGTCTTAGCACCCTGTCGACTAGCCCAGCAAACACATCTTATTGGCAACATTGCTCTGTGCAGTTCTTTCAGATCCCTTGGTCATGCTCTATTTATTTCTAATTACCAACTGTTGGGTGCTGGCGGGAACTTGGTGTGTGTTACTGGAACAGTTTGGATAGTTACAAATTGTAAAAATGTTTGGGCAACATTGCAGTTTGTTTATTATTGGCAATGCTAAAGTATTCTGGTCTTCTGAGCATGATGAAGCAGCAAATGTTAGAGTTTACAATAAAACCTACCACTTGTTACTTTCAGTGGACATCCGTAAGTACTTTGTCATGTTCGTAGTGGGATACTACTAACAATAACCTTTGCTATTCTTTAAATGCATTTTTCTCAAGGCAGATTGGTTATTACAGTCCTTTATATTTATTGGGCATTTTGAAGATAACAACAATAAAGACACCACTAGCATGATTTGGGTTTAAATATTGTACTCTATTGCTTTTCAGTTTATCATGTAGTGTATATAAGATAAAGTGCACAGCTTTCAGTGAGATGTGTTGCAGGACTATTTGCTGAATTTTGCTTTAGGTACTCTGTAACGTAACTAGTGATTAGTGTACAGATTCCATTTTATTAGGTTGACACTCTTTGACTTGGATAACATTGAGTTTTAGCCTGACATATGCATATTACAGTTTACTGAATAGCAAAGATGTAGGGGGGGGGGGGGGAGCTAATGCATTTATGCCACTCAAAAAGCTGATTAATGTCAGTGGTAGTTTTCGCATTACTGCATGCTGCAGGGTATTTCTCTTATACCTAACGCCACACTCTGTTTGTCATCAAATCAATTCATTAAGCTGATGTACAATATCCATAACTCTTTCAATTTTAAGTTATGAGTACTTATATTTTGCTAATCAGTCTTTGACCCACAGTTATTGTGAATGTGCCTGAAACTGTCCCATGCCTATATTAACACATTGAAATACAACTTTTCCCGATGTTATTGACTTTTGGAAATCTTTACCTGGCTATAAAGGTTCCCCTCAGTTACATGAATGTTTCGCCATACTAGATGGCAATCTAGCTTCATACCTTTTCCTCTATTATTTGCATAATTTCTGATTTTGTTGATTGAAACATGTCTGCACTTTTTGGAAGTGTACGTTTTCAGCCTTGTGCTTTGCACACACTCCTGCATTAGCCATTTCTGTGCTACAGTATGTTAAAATAAAAAAATAATGTTCTGTTGGTTTGTTTTTTGTGAGTTACTGGCTGATGTTTTCTGTCCCTTTCCCTGCTCCAACAGAGACCAGTGCCGTGGGTTATGTGCAATTCCAAGCAGCATCCTTGCTCAAGCAAGGCCTCATCCGCGAATGGAAGTTCATGGAGGCGGGCCAGTGGCCGGCGCTGTCCCAACACCTGCTGCAGCTGCTCGCATGCAGGCCGAAGTGCGTGATTTCTTAACTATCTTGATTTTCATGGCCTTAACAGCATGTTTAGGTTCAGGCAACGAAAAAGACTAGTTGGCAGCCTTTATTTTGTTACTTGTGCGAAGTTCATCAGCCACCGTCACACTTAACTCGAACACTGAAGACAGGATATCCAGCATATCCCAGCTCTTAAATGAAAAAAAAAAGAAAGAAAGAAAAGAAAAGAAAGAGAGAGAGAACTCTGTGCGAGGTACAATTATAAGATGTATGCAGAGGTGTGACGACTGGGCACCATAGGTCTTATAGTTGTTCCTTGCAAACAGTTTTTTTTTTCTCCAGATCTTCCATTGCACAGCTTGGCTAAAGTTAGCTGGGACATCCTGTATAGAGGATTAACTTTAACATACGTGGGCTGTAAGGGGCAGTCACCAAATGCTTTGGACGTAAGATGTGTAAATAGTGCATTCAAGTTACTCTGATCAGAAATCTCCAGCATCACCTGCACGATAAGAAAAAGGCACTTAAGGCATGTTTGGGTTAAGTATGACGTTTACTGTACTCGAAAGAGGTAAGATAAATGTGGATGTGCAAATAGAGTTTCTGTCCAGTACTTGAGCATGTTCCAGGCCATCTAAACAAGCAATATCTTATTTAGTACAGTTGACTTCATTTAATTAAACATCAGAAGAAGAGCAACATAGGTTTCAATTATGTGATTGAAGAGATACTGTCGTCTGTGTTCAAGGGCCATCCTGTGAGGTGAAGTTTAGTGGCTTGTACTTAGCTAGACTACTGTCGTCTTCCATGTTGATGTTGTAGCATGATGTGAAACTATCCACCCTAGAACAGTTTGCATGTCCAGCAGTGGCTGTAAGCCGATTATTGGCAATACACACCATAGTTGATGACAGCCTAAAAATGCAGTGGCAGATACACCGCTGTCCAGTGCAGAGATAATTTGCATTGAAGTGTCGGCCAATTACGTTTGCTCACTTTTGTGATGTTGCAGGGGAGGCAAACTTTTCCATTATCAGCTTCCCTTGGGAACTGTGTCTTCGATAAGGTGGCACAGAGGGCAGCTGCAGTGACACATAGTGGGTGGAGCCTAGACTGAATTCTAAAGTTGTCACCGAGTGTAGTTGGAACCAATCATTAATCTACATTGTAATAAGTTTTCAATAATGGATGTTATGCCACTGTCTCAAGAGGACATGTCGCACCTTTTTTTTTTTTGTTGTTGCAAAGATTAGTTTTCATATTGAAATACTAGTACTTGACCTTCAGTTCCTGTAATTCAAGTCTCTCATTTTCTAAAGCCATTTGGCCTGTTCTATGTTAGGTTATTGACACTTGTCTTATTTTTTTTTCCCTCTAAAGTATTTTCTGCCATGTTACTGTGCAGCATGGAGAGCTATGTGCGCGAGGAACTGGCATTGGTACTGGCCCTCGGCTCCAAGCGAGCCAGTGTGGATGATGGTGCTATGGCCCTGAATGACATTCTGCAGCAATCAACACAGATGGTGGCTTCTGGAGACCAACATCTGGTCAGGGCCCTTTTTCCCCTTGCATTTCCTGACTGCTTTTATGACAGTGGCAATTTACTGTAGAATCTCAGTAATACAACCTCACCTGATACGAATTTTGGAATACTAATACGAATTTTTCAAAAGTCCTGGCCCAAGCCTGTAAGCTTACAACTTGCTAAATTTCGAATGTTATGAACTGCTTATTGCGCCGTGGTGGGTGATTCGAATAATTGAGCTGCCATGCAATCCCTGGCGACATGACAAAGAGGCCCCAACGTGCCAAATACCTTTTAGCCTTTTAGTGGCTGCGCTGATGTGCCAGCGTTCGCTTTCCTGTTGACAGGAAGACCAACAGAACTGTGCTATGACTCCTTCCGCTCCCTGCACTCCTCCTCAAAGAAAGAAAAGAAAAGAAAAGCATTTTGCCTTGTGCAGTCCCATGCAACTTGTCAGCTGTTTTCAGGCACCTTGTAACTTTATCAAGAGCCTGCAATCACACGCGACACAGTCTTGCCACATTAGCAGGATCGGCAGCATTGGCTTCCATGGGTGCCCTAATCTCTGTATTTCACACTTTTCGTTGTCTTCGGTGCCCGATGACAGTTCAAAACATTTCTGCCTTTGTGCCCGTCAGGTCGCACAATACGAAGTAGCTTCGCCTCCATAATGAATAGTAAATCGACTCTCGTATCTTGCTTAAATCATCCCCTTTAGCATCATCAGGCAACAGCTAGGACGCAACAACAAAAGAAACTCGAGATAACCTGGCAGATCTCGAAATGTTCGCCTCATCAGTTAGAAGCACTCAGTTTTCAAATCTATAGCCGTGCGCTTTCTTTTCACCGGCAACATTGTGCATTGCCAGTGATCTGCGGGTGGATCAGCCATCTTCCATTTCGGCAGCGAGTGAAACGAGGCTGAGAAACCATGTGGCCAGGAACAATTTCAACACAACCAACAAAGATGAACGCAAGTGTAATTACGCTGTTTGCGGAACTGTGCTGAATGAGGAGACAGCAAGCAATCTTGGAGCAGTGCAATTGACGCGGTCCATTCGCATTTCAGAGGGTGGCACAGCGCAGAGCTATGAGCGCAGCCCATTTGTGTTTGGAGGGGTGGAAGAGAGATGGGAGAGAGGTGTGCGGAGAAGGCTGGAAAATGAGTGTGCGGCGGCTGTTGGGGCAGTGGGTTATCATGCAGTGGCTCGAATTTCTCGTTTTCTTTTTTCTTTTCAAGGATTTCGCATTTCACTACCTCTCAGCACGGAAACCCAACAGCTAGACTTCATTGTTATAACCGATAATGTGGCGTCGGGGCATTGTAGTAAGCAGGTTATTTCACTATGGAAAACATACAAAAGTTGACGGTGCAGCAGCTTCTCATTGTTATAACTGTTATATTGTTAAAACTGGTATCTTTATAAGTGGGTTTGACTATAATATGCATGTGTGCTTTAACTTATTGCCTTCATGTATTTAAAAACCTAGGATTCTTCAGCATTTCAAAAGATGAAGCGTAACAAATACTGCTAAAAGAAAGTCTGAATCCACATGCACGAAAATGATACAAATAGAAATACTACCATCATTTTCATGGTAGGTGAACGATCACAATGCCCGAGTTTTCTGTAGTAAACTTCAGTAGGCAACTCTGTGGTCAATACAAATAAAAATAGAGCATTATTTCTGTGTACTGTTAACATAGAAGCATACTAACATTTTTGTATTCATTTTCTCTTTCAGCAATCTATTGGCTGCTCCATATTAAGTGCTCTTTTGGTTGAATTCTCGAGTTCGACACGGGCTACAGATGTTGGCCTCACGTGGGAGGTTCATCTCAGAGCCAAGAAGTCATTTGAAGTGAGTATTAAGCTTGCTGTGTCTGAGTGTGTATACAGTCTATGCCTTTTACAACAAATTTGCATACAACATGCTTTTGGACATGATATTCTATTGCTTAGTTTGGTCTGCCTATGTTATGCTTGCAAGAAGTTGCGCAAGCCAGCATCCGGAATACAGCGAACAGCGAGGTGTCATACATGCCACTAGTGTGTGCAATTACTTTGCAATTGCACACACTCCGTTCTTGTTTATTTACTTTTGAATTTTTTCATTACTTTTGCAGTCACCTCTGGTTTCCAATAATCAAACACCAGACTGGTATATGCAGCAAGGTTCCACCATTTCACAACATACTGCAGCCCCTGTTTTGCATAGAGCTGACTTCGGATATAGCGGATCTTTCTTGTTGGATTATGACAGCACATTGTAATGACCGTTGACTGTATACTCGACATTCCATGTCTCAACTATTTTGTTCAGAGGGACTTTTGCCTGGAAGTGGAGCATGATATGTGTGACTGTTGGCTAGACTTTTATGTAAAGGGGCCTAGAATAGCTTTCTTGATTAGTGAAGCATAATGTGTCAGCCGTTTGTTTCATAATTCTCCCGGAATTGAAGAGTTGAAATAATCTTGAGGGTATATTAGAGTGAATGAAAGCTCAAAGCTGATAGGTGAGAAATATGCTTAAGATGGGGGGCTAATTTTAGCTTTTGTAAACATCTGAATGCATCACATTCTTCGCTCTTGCTTTTGCCATTTTTGATATCACTGCTGTGCCCATGCCTGTCAGTGATTTGATGGAGCCGATGCAAAGTGTCCGGTTCAGACTCTCAGTACTATATTAAGCCGCGGTGACTATGGTTGTGCACGGCACCCAATAAACCATTAGCGTGTGTTGTTTTATGTTTTGCCATCTGTTGTACATGCATTTCAACTATACTGCTCCCTTGCCAGACAAATCTCCATTTAACATGACTCTTTTCTTAGCGTCATACTATATTGAAGATTGCTGCTTTAATAGAAGAAAGGTAACATGTTTTATACCTCCGGACCCAGGCCAACCACCTGCGGAAGGTGTTCCAGTTCTGCCAACAGGGCCTTCGAGAGGCAGCCAATCGCCTGGGTTCTGGTCCAGTGCGACCTGAGGACCGCAACCTGCTACGCCGCCTGCTCCTGCTTTCAGAACAGCTGCTGTCCTGGAACTTTCAGTTCTCGATGCTGCGTATCCACTGATGGATTGGCTCTGACCATGCATTGCTTGCGACATCTTGAAAGGACAGCTATGTCTGCTTGCGGCTATCTTTTAATGGCTTCAGTCATAGTGTCTGCACAAGGGAGTGCAAGGTTACTTTGCATGTTCCAACTAGTGGCAACAAAGAAGAAAGTGCAGAAATTGCACTGATTGTGTCACCCTCTGCTAAAGGAAAACAGTGGTACAGTCAAACCCACTTATAACGATACTGGTTTTAACAAAATATTGGTTATAAAAATGAAAAGCTGCTGCACCATCAACTTTTGTATGTCTTCTATGGGGAAATAACCCGCTTACTACAATGTCTCCATCCTGCATTATTGGTTATAACAGAGAAGTCTGGCTGCTGGGTGTCCGTGCTGAAAGGGAATGGAATGTGAAATGCTTGAAAAGAAAATGAAAATGAAATGCAAGCCCCTGCATGATCGCCCGCCACCTCAATTGGTGCCGCGCGCTTCTCTCCATGAGAGATGCACGCCAGCTTCGTGCACATCTCTTCCGTCACCCTTCCGCCCCTCCGAACACGAATGGGCTGCGCCCATAGCTCTGAGCCCCACCACCCTCGGAAATACAAATGGATTGTGCCAACAGCACTGGCAACACTGCCGGCAACGCTCCCAGATTGCTTGCTTGGCCCTCGCAGTTGCATCTTTATTCTCTGGCCTTCATTCTGTGTAATCCTGTTAATGGATTAAGTTGCTTGTGCTTGTCTTTGTTTGTTGCATTGAAGTCGTTCCCGGCCACGTTGTTTCTCAGCCTTGTTTAACTTGCCACCGAAACGGAAGATGGCTGGTTCACCCGCTAATCGTTGGCAATGTATGATGTTGCTGGCGAAAAGAAAGCGCACTGCTATAGATTTGGAAAGGAGGTGCTTCTAACTGATGAGGCGATCGTCGCGAAAGTGCTTGCATCGGATAGCAACAGTGACAGCCACGAGGGCAGCACTGACGCAGGAGGGCAGGCTGCCTCAACATTGTCCCCGGGGGAGATCCTGTAGATAATTCAGTCCCTTGTGAGCTTTTTTTTTTCCTGAGGGACCTTCCACTTTACAATGTAGAGCACCTGGATGTCTTGGAGGAGAAAGATGTCGGCAAGCTTCGCGTAAAGCAAGCAAGGCTGGCAGACATGCAGTTTTCTCGTACAAGCCAGTGGGAAAGACGTGGCAAGATGCTTGTGGCGATCTCACTCCAGCATTTTTTCTGAATTTCTCAAGCTGAGGTGTGGCCGTGGCAACCTTGCCACATTCTTTAAAAGGCTCCTTTGGGGCCACCGAAGCGATGCCTTGGCGGAGCTAGTATGTCACTTGCCGCCCGTGACCCTTCTTTGCAGTTGTTATAGCAGTGTCATTGTTGACACCCGACAAGGTGACAGCCGCGGACTGTTAACAACACACGATCGGAGCGCTCAGGAAGCAGAGTTAAACAGATAAATGAGTCGAAACAATCAGAAGCCGGATGGAGAAAGGTGGTGGGGAGAATTGACCTCCCCACCATTATAGTTTTCTCGGAACAGCTGCGCCATCCCCTATTTTGATTTTTTTTTCATTTATCCCAGTTATAACAATCATTGGTTACAACGCTAGAATTTTCGTGGCACTTGAATATTGTTGTAAGTGGGTTCGACTGTATAATTTACTTGAATAGGGAAAGTAATTCCAAACAATGCTGCCACAATGCTACCACATAGATGCTACCACATGGAAAGTTGAGTGCCTTGCTCTCAATCCATGCTGCTTACAAGTGTTCTTTCTTGTAAGTTACTACAAAATTAGAGCTCTTTTCATAAAACAGCAATTATTCTATCACAGCGCAATATGCATGATTCACACTTTCCTGTCTGCACCTAATTTCATCAATAGCCTGCTATTGATGATTGCAAGCTCTTATGTGCTCTCGAACAGCTAGCACCATTTTTAGTCAGTTTCGGTGTTCTTTTTCCGCCACGCGCATATTTTTAAGGCGCCTCTGTATGAAGCAACCATAAAGTTTTTATATAACTTTTTTTTTTCTTTTGCAATATTTTTGTGTAGGTATTACTTTTCAAATTATTTTTAATAAGCATAGTGCTTTGGATTAGTACTGTCGAAAAGAGAATTTTTTCTTCAATTTGATACTATAAACTTTGGTATCAAGCGCGCTCTGTGATAAGAAAAAAAGCTTTTACTATACTAACCAAAAGCTGCTGCTTTTCTTGCGGACAGGAAAGTGTTAATTACTTTTTGTATTTTTCAATGACTGGCCAGGGGCAGATCAACTATTCATGCTATGGGCCAAATTTTATTTCCACGACGTTTGCGGCATATTTCCAGAAGAACATGTAAATGTGAAAGGTGTAATGAGAGTTGATCAGCTTTCATGACTGAAGTGGTTCGGTGATTATATTTCGTCAGAACCTCTGCTTAAGGCTGTAAAGTACTGTAGGAGTGGCTACAGGACTCATTAAAGATGAGTATTGTATATTCCTTGTGTGTGAAGAGCGATGCTAATGTATTTTGTTGCTAGGGCAAGCATCACAGTGGAACCCTTCTTTTGCACCTTTATAAGCTCACTAACATCATCCTGGTTTAAAAGGAACAAATATCCCAGTTGTCCAGAGAGTGGAGGTGGCCTTATTATACTACTACAACGTAGAATAATCAGTTTTTCTTGCTCCATCTTTATGTGAAGCCAAAAGAAAGAAACGAACTAATGTCAGCGGTATCTGCTGCTGCTTGTTTTCCTTTCAGATAATCTATGCCTCTTTAAAATTCTCTTATGTCATTTAATTTTTCAAGAATTCTTGCAAAAATGTTAGCAGTATACGTGTTGGCACAAAGAGCGAGACAAACAAGAGGCTGAACTAGAAGTGGCCTAAATACAACACAAAAGACCCACCCAGTTTAGAGACTCCCAAGTTGCTTGTTTAGAAACCTTGCAGTGCGTTGAGGGAAACAGAAAGGGACTGACGTGGAGGATATTTTGCACCAGTTCATTGACTGTGTCTATGAGAAAGCCATCTTTTTCTTTCCCTTGACTCAACGACATGCAGTACCTCGCAAGCTTGTGGGTCTTTTTGAGGCACAGCAGACTCCAACACTGCGGCCTGGCCTTGAATGGAAAGGGGCATTTGATGAAACTCCACAGCTGTTACTACAGGTGGGTTGTGCCTGTGCATGGCAGAATTTACTTGCTATGTTTGAATTGAATAGCCTGGCTGTGTTCAGCACATGAGGGTGTGCTGATAAATATTTTAGCTGTCATTCTTGTCGCAAATTAGAAAAACAACACTTCTCTGGTGTGCGATTCGGCATCTTTGTTGTGCATTGTGTCCTTTTTTTTTGTCCAGAACTTGGAGGAAAGAGTGCCAGACCATCAGCCAGGCAAACTTCTCCAGCTTTTCATAAAGATTGCACATCTGTCTGGTATGCACCACAACAATATTCTGTGTAAATAGTACAGGATGGGCTGTGCTGGCAGGGCTGACAAAGTGCAAGCTTAGAAAGGGGAATGCAGCCTTCACACAGGAATACATAATAAAGTAGAACCCCATTCATATGTTCTGAAAAAAAAAAAAAAATCGCGCGAGAAACATACTATTCGGGAAAACATGTGACCTGAACTAACTAAAAAAATTCAACAGACACAACTATTGTTGACATCTACGTAATGCGAAGTGTCTCGGCTTGAGAAGCCGACGTGCATCGAGCTGGTGGTGCTCCAGCAGCCAGAGACCCATTTTGTTGTTTTTCTATCACATGCTGTTTTAAGAGGGTGACGGGAAACCGAATGAAATCGAGTTGGTGGGCGACACAGAATGCCACCGAAACGAAACGTGATGCCCACATCACACCGCCTGCAGCAGGGAACAGCGGCACGTTTGGTTAATCGCCTACTAAAAGTGTGCAGTATGCTACCAATGGCACTAGGCAGCCATGTGCAGTCAAACAGATAGGTGAAGATGCTTATTGCAATAGGTTTGGTGGTGATGGCTGTAAATGCGGCGTGTGACGACCCGGGTAGAGATTTGCTGGTACTGGAATAAGAAACTGTGCACGCTGTCATTTTCACGTGAGACAGGCAGCTATATACTGTTCTCGGTTGCCCGTGCCTCACACCTTTATTGTTCACACGGGATCTAGTGGCCGGAAAACATATATGATCGCAGTCTGCTGCAGGGAACAGCGACATGTTTTGGTTATCGCCTACTAAAAGGGTGCGCTATGCTTCCGACTGCACCACGCGCTGTGAAGCAGATAGGTGAAGATGCTTATTGCAATAGGATTGATGGTGATAGCTGTGAATACCACGTAGGACGACCCCAGAAATGATTTGCTGGTACCTAAACGAGAAACTGAGTGTGCGCCAGCATTTTCATGTGAGACGGGTGGGTGAGTATCGAGGTAAAACTGCCATGGCAGCAGCTATATACTGTTCACGATCGTGGGCTCCTCGTGCATTTTCTTGTTTATGAGGAATCTAGTGTCCGGAGAATGTATCATACAATCGCAGTTTGGCGACATGCCGAACCCTGGTACTGAAAAGTTGTGTTTTCAGGAACGTATGAACTGGCAAAAATTAGCGTAACTCTATTAAGTCTTGGTTATGTGTTCTCGATTGCGGAGGTTGGCTCTGGGAAAACGTACATAATGGGAACGTATCAACAAGGTTCTACTGTATGTTGGCACACGTGATGAATTCTGTATTATTACACTGAATCCAGAATACAAAAAATGCTCTGCAATATGCTGCGCAACAGTAGGCAACAACAAGGTTTTATTTAATTAGCCTTTTATTTATATCAGAACAATAGCAGTTGATATGCGAGTATACTCCAGCTGGTGTGGCTCTCTTTTATAGGTGAAGTCAGGGCAAGTGCCGGCTTCATCTCTCTCTCTCTCTCTCTCTCTCTCTCTCTCTCTCGAGGATGTTGTTTTGTAGAGCAGAAGCGTGGAGGTGGGAGTGCACTGTGGTATTGGGGATGGACCTTGTGCCGAATTCTTAGGTTGTCACCGAGTGTTGACCAGTTGTTTACCAGTACATGCATACATGCATACATGCTTATGCATACCTTCGTTAAGCAAATATCACTGTTCCACTTGTGGAATATAGTTTTGGTAAGTGTTAGCTGCTGCTGCAGTGATAGGTCCTGTAAGTGTGTGTTTCAGTCACTCCTTCAGTCAAGTCAGATACATTGCACCTTTGTGTTGGCATTGAGCCAGTATGGGGAGCTGGTACATGTTCTCACGCAATCAATCAAATACAATCAGTGGCAGCTCTGCAGTGCCTTAAAGCAGGGTGGTTAGCTAGGAATCGTGTCTCTTCAATGAATCAATAAATCAACTGCAGCTGTATGGTGCCTTGAGCCAGGATGGGGAGCTGGCACACGTGGCCCTGCAGTGCCTTCTGCAGTTGGCCACTCTGAGCCACAGTGGGGAGCGAGAGCACCGAAACACCCACCTCAAGCGCTTCCTCCAAGGCGGGCTGCTCGACCTGATGGCCGTGAGGCCCCCTCGCGCTGGCATCACTCAGCTGCTGGCACGCCTTGCACTCTTCCACCCACCTGCCCTGCTGCCCTCGCAAGTGCACCTCCCATACCTTGAGCGCCTCTGTGACCTGGCCAGCTGTGTGCTCCAGACACCGGTCAGTCTCCTCCTACTCCTTGGGTAGTTAATTTGACCTGAGAGAATTTGTTGTTTCAGCGCTCAGTGTAGGCCATGGTGTAAGAAAAATGTGTTGGGTACCCACACTCGCTGGCCCCCCAAGGGGAAAAGGCAAGGACAGATCATGTTCGTAGATGACCTTGAACGAGCAGTGGTTTGCGAGACAATAATACAGATGGCTCTATAGTATGGGAGGAGCCCGAATGGCTTGAGCAGGCTTAAATTGTGCTCATCTCATTGTGGTCAGTGGCCAGATGCTGTGTTCTGATGACACGAATGTACTTGATTCCTTGCCTTTATAAAATGTTGTGCCTTTGGTTTATTGATATCCTGTGATTTACCCAACGTATGTGTGCTATGTCAAGAGCAAGTTAGCTACGCTTCATACTGGGCGAGAAGCGTTTTGTAGTGTCGAACTTCTGCAGAGCATGCATCCATCTTCAAGGCTGCACACGAACCTGACCATCTGGAAAAGTGGTGCTTCACAATTCCAAAAGCAGATAGGCTTCTGCTACCTACTGACCTAGTGTGCGCAAAGCATTTCCCACCTGGACTTACTTATGCAGCATATCAAGGAAACTTCTGCATTGTGCGATGAGTAGACGTCTGCTTCTGTGACATTCCGTATCCAAGGGCGAGTTTTCACTATCACCGTCACTGTGATGTTCCATGTAAAATGCAAGTGCCATAAGAATGGGTGGCTCGCGCACTATATGCTGTAGGTGCATTGCCAAGCATGTGAGGGTGAGCTGAGAAGTGTAAAATTTCAGTGTACATAGTGAAATTTCATTATAATGAAGTAAGGTGTTGATTTTACCAACTTACTTATATTGAGGTTTAACTGTATTGTCTTCAATCTGAATGCAAATTTATGTTTCCACAGTCCTAGTACTTTATCTTGTTATTGCCATGCCTCCAGCAATTCCTCTAGTGACACTTGGGAAACTGCACACTGGCATTTCAACAGTGTTTAGAGAAACACTAAAGGGAAAAGTTGAGCTGTATGTACATATATTGTGCCTCTACAATTATATACCGGGAATGCTACCCTTAACACTAAATAAAACTTGGTAAGCCAGAAAACATACAGAAGCAAAGGCACGTGGCGACATTATGTTGAAGTTCCCGCACCAGTTCATGAATGATGTCATGAATTTTGATGTTGTCAAAATCCATGAGCTGTATTTATCCCAGCCACGGCAGCTGCAATTTGGATGGGGGCGAAATGCAAAAACACCCTTGTACTGTTCATTGGGTGCATGTTAAAGAACCCGAGGTAGTCAAAGTTGACCCAGAGTCCCCCACTACGGCGGCCCTCATAATCGTGGTTTTGGCATGTAAAACCCTAGAATTAAAAAAAAAAATAATTTTTTCAGTCTCAACTGATTTATGTTTTTATTTAGTGTTTCCTTAATGGTTCTAAAATTCATTAGCAGCTTAGAAGCAATGGTTCTGGCATATTCTGAAATGTCTGAACAAACATTGATTTGGCATTTCTGTGAATGCAAACATGTGCAGGTTGGAGAAGATGCCGAGCAGCAGCAGGAAGCACTCGACCACATTCTAGATGCGTGGGTTCCTTTGCTTCAAGAGCCGGCAGTGTTTCCTGCTGAACCCTTGAAGGTGGCAACCATGCGAGTCTTCGAGCTGTACCTGCGTAGTAGACTGGCGGCCCCCGATGGGACTCGGCCCCCGGTTCGTGATGTTTCTTTAACACATTCAGGTGGTAATTTTTAACGTGAACCATGGTTTTCCTCCTGCCAGGCACTTAGCAGTAGGTATAGTAGATAGGCTCCTGCCTCACCTCTTTTTGACGTCTTATTGCGTGCCAGATTACACAGCAGCCCGATGCTCTGCTGATTAGGCCACAGATGCATGCATACTTATCTAATTTCAATGCCAAGTAGCACATTGAGGGGATCCGTGCATACATCACATATGCGAGAGCACGTGTGTGAGTGCCACGGGCGCAGGAATTGAATGCATGAATAATTGTCAACCTTATCACTGATCTAATGTGTGTCATGTCGTATACAGTCACCAACCAATAATTGGGACTGAATGGGGACCGCCAAAATGTCTGAATATTCGGGCATCCAAAATACCGGATTCGCCCAAAAATTTGTGAACTTTTTTCCACAAGTGGCAAAGAAACGTGTGCTGTATGCTTGGATCGTCACTTTCACTCTAATTTTTCGTGACTAGTGCAAGACATATCGGCGCCTACGAGCGACGGCATTCTTGGCACAGTGCCAGCACACTATCTTTCGTGTGACTCATCAGGAGCAACATCAGGAGGAACACACATCAGTGTCTACGCATGACTGGCACAGTGGCATGCACACTATCTTATCGCAGTGCAGAAACACTGCCGCCCACTGGCACGTCCACACAAAATATTGCAAAAATGAAAGTACCATGAAATCTCGACAGCGGCCTAGCCATAAGTTTATATCGGAGGAGGGGGGGAATGGGGGGAACCAAGGGGGAATGGGGGGTCCTCTGCCAACAACTACCATTCCTCCCACTCCTTCACTTCTCTCTCTCTCTCTCTGTGCTTGTGCGTGCACATGTGTGTTTGTGTGTGTGTGTGTGTGGAGGTTGTACACCACGCAAAGACTAACTCCTAGCACTCCCTGGACAAGAATGCTATAACAATGAGGATGCACGCTTTTGCGTTGCCGAAACAACACTTTGCTTAACTTCTGACAAAAGCTTTTCACTGCTAAGGTGTGTAGCCACTTCGCATCAAATTACGCTATCATCCTTATGCTATCTTTAAAATTATGGTATTAAATAAAGAACTAAAATTTCATTTACGAATCAATGCATTTATATATTGTATGTCAATGACCTTGCTGGATCATGACTTGAAAAAACAAACAGCGCTAAAAACGGGCTAAACAAAAACAAGATAGCACACTATCGTGTGTATTCTTGTTTACAGGCCAGACTTGTTGCAGCCCAGGTAACAGTGGAGATAACTGTTGTTTTTCACTCAGATCTTCTAGTGAGTGGTATTGCCATGACTACGCACAGAAGAGGGTGGGCACTGTTTACCAAGTCGCCTATCATGCAATCACTTTTTTGGCATTGTGGGCATGCTATATTATTCTAGATTTAAAAATACAAGAGCGAAGCTTTGTGCTAGAACTTCTATGTTATATTATGATGCAAGCTTCACTCACTTTCGGGGACCTGCTGACTGACTTGTTTGAGGAGATGCTTAGGAGTAACTTGCCATCATGGTATTGTAGTCATCACATGGCGCTTATTGTTATTTGATCACACTCGGGAATTGATGAGGAAGGCAGTCCAAAGCAGGGTCGCTTCCTGTTTAGAAGCCTTTGTGAAAATTACGGCATCCATAGTTCGCAGTAATATAAGGACCAGTAGCTCTGAAAGATATGAAAGTGTCATGTCTCCTGACACCCATCTATTCTGAAAATTGCAGGGACGTTTAGTTAGGATTAGCTCTTCGCAGCAAGCAGCTCATGTTACGACAATATAGGTGAGCCTCAGCTAGGCAGCTGGCCATGATTGTCTGGTGTTGAGCGATCAGACAGTGACGACGCTGTCCCTATTTCCATAATTACCCGCATTCTGCCAACTTCGTTCTTGACGCCTTTTATGCATGTCTCCCCTTCCTCCTCGTATCCATCATGTCATTCCCCTTCTTTAAATTCTTTTCCATTAGTCACTGCCGCACTCTTCAACATTCATTGGTTTGTTGAATGGCAAGGTGGCTCCTAACATTCCCATATTAAAGTGAAGCTTTCTTTGCCTCTTCCTACGACTTTCCCAGTGCTGCTGCTGTTGCAGTTGTCTCACACACCGCGTAGAGGGGTGGTTCAGAGCGTTTGTATACATGACAGAAACACCGCAGAGAGGAAAGGCAATGCGAGAAACTCATTTGGATCATTCCATCGCATTGCATGTGCGTAATGCCCTCTGGAGCTTCTTGGGCTTCGCCACATTAGTGTCTTGACAGCTTTAATTATCCGTAACCCCTCACAGAAGCATTGCAGAAACTGCAGTGCTTACATTTTTACAAACGTGCAAGTCCAGAAGGAAGGTAGTTATAATGGGAGAGGGGTAGAGAATGGCGAAAAGGTGACGTGAGAAGGTAGACAAGCACTACTATGATAGACACGACAGCAGCTGTGGGCAAACTGGATAAACTTAAGTTGAAGGTACGGTGCAGTACGTTTCTACTATTTCTGAAAAATTTGCAAATATGTCAAGTGAACAACTTACGCAGGGCGTGCAGAAGCAGAGCTGCATTAACTAAAGCGTATTGTAGGGTCTAGAACACTACGGAAGCGGTTGCACGCCAAATCAGCACTGTTGTGCCCGCCGCGGTAGCTTTGTGACTATGGCATTGCTCGAAGTCATGAGTTTGATCCCAACCATGACAGCCGCATTTCGATGAGGGCAAGACAAAAAAATGCTCGTGCACTTACATTTAGGGACACGTTAAAGAACACCACACTGTCAAAATTAATCCGAAGTCCGCTACTATGGTGTGCCTCATTATCCGATTGTGGTTTTGGCAAGTACAGCCTCATAATTCAGTGAAGTTTAATACTTCTGCCGTGATCTGATGTGACATGTGAGGCAATGAAGTGTGGCGCATAACAAAGTCTTGGGCAAACGCCTATCTCTGTGTGTTCTCTTCTGTGTACTACGAAAACAAACAACAGTGATGCACACAAAGTAACGTTTCACATCAGCTCACCACTCTCATGTTGGACTAAGCATTGAAGAAATTTAACATTCGCCGTCAACATTACCGCTAATCATCGTTAAAGCAAAGAGCACAGGAAGCTTCGCTTACACCGATTCCCACAGTGCGTGGGATCCGCGTATCTTTTTTTTCTGTTTCTGGCCTTCGAATGGACTTCGAGGTAATTGACCTACCTGCTCTCCCATCTGTTTGTTGTGGTGGTTTCTTTGCTTCCCTAGCCCAGCACCCCCGTCCATGATATATTTTGCCATGTGTAAATCAGCGTTCTATAGGCCTTTCTTTGTTGTCCCATTTTCTGCCCTATTTTCATTCTTCACTCTGTACAAACTAGCCTAACAGCAAGCTCTTCTCAAGCTTATTAACATAATCAAAGTCAGAGACAAGGGAAAGAAAAAGAATTAAAAAGGAGAGAGGAGGGTTGATTATTATCTGTTACCTTGACAAGCAAGTTGCAATTTTTGTGGAATGCTTTTTTCCTGCGCAACGTGGTTGACGATTTGGTCAAGTACCAGAAATGAAAAGCCCTTCGACGACACGGAGGTGTGGTGCGGAGCAACAATATCTCCAAGTTTTACGCACGCGCTCTTCCCATATTTATCTGGCTATGGAATACTTAGCACTGATCTCCCCTCAGCAGTGATGGTAAACACAATCTGGAATGAGGTAGAGGCGTGCCTTGAGTGGAGCAATTTTCTGTGCATGCGAGAGGGGATCGCCCCCATAAACACCCCCCCCCCCCCCCTTCGGACTGCCACTAGCCCTCGCCTTGCTTCCACGTTCAAGGTTTCTCTTCCATCCATGTTGCTCTTACCGAGCCCACCTCCTGAAACTTTCTGTTCTGTAGAAAATGGGGCAAGGGAAGTTTCGTCAGAACCTCCCTACCCCCCCCCCCCCAAAAAAGGGGGGGATTGGAGCCCCCAAACTACCCCACCAGTCTATGCCAATGAATCTCGATATAACTAACTTCAGGGGACTGCAGCAAATTCTGAAAGGCAGTTGTAGTGAAAGCCCCAAAATTAACCATTTCGTGCATTAACCTACTGGTTCATCAGTAGTGACCGTACGAGCAATCCATGAAACGACACAGTTGGCGCTCGACTCGCGCTGTTGCTGTTTTCCATAAATTCTGCTACCGTGCACCTCCGAAGCACTGTATAGTAAGAGTGGCGTGCGCGCAGAAGAGACTCTGTCGCTGAGAAAACCACAGACAAAGCAGAAGCTCAATTTCGACTCCAAGGCGCAATGTATCGTTCAGTTTGTTTTTCACACTCCTTGCTATGAACATCGCAATGTCTCGCTCGAAGTGGACACTTGAACTTTTCTAAAGTGCAAGTGCATGTAAATGACACCGTCCAGAAAGTGCGACCGTGTGACATCCCTATGAGCATGGAGGTTACGTTTCTCTGCTGTGAAGCCAATATGGCTGCAGAAAGAAAGGCGAAAGGAGATACACACATGCTTCTATTGCTAGGCGACACTTGGTCTTGGCAGAGCATGTGCTCGCAAAACCTGATGTGTCGTCGCCTAAAAAAAGTCCCCTCCTGTCTTTTTTCTCAGTTGGCCGGTGCCTTTTCGTGTGCTAGCCTACTGTTGCGGCTGCCGTGAAGCATAGACTGAGGTCTAAGAATAGCCACATTTCGGAATAATTATTTGTTGTATTGAGGCATTGTTAACATGACACAGAAACTGAATAACGATAGTCATATTGAAAAGTCTGGTTGTCTGAAAAGTTTGTTAATGTGGTGTTTATAGTAACTAGGTCTCACTATCTTTGAAAGTGGCCGTCCAGACATGTGGTCCATGTGTATGTATACAGACATGTATATGCTGGTCCTTGGCCTATTCTGTGGCCACAATTTTCTAGAAATGCCTTTTATACTTGCTGTTTCTTTTCACATTTATTGTGCTTCGTCAGTGGTCAGAGCAGTGCTCTGAGTGCATTATCGACGGGATTAACTGGCCATGAACAGTGGATAAGATGGCATAGAAACAAGCGAAAGGCATCACTAAAAATCGCATCTTGAACCTTGTCATGCTGTCTCTACAGAGCGATGAAAGTGCAGTGAATGCATGCTCCAAATTCTGATCATTGACTACAAGATTGACTAGGCCTAGATAGTTTCGGTTTCAAGGATGTGCTGGCGACATGGCTGATGACCATGTCGGTGACGCATCAAAATGAAAAGCTATTTCTGGTTGCCTTGATGGCCAAAATAGTGCACAGTCTTGCAGTCAGAATCTAAATTATTGCATGAGTTGCTGAAAGTTGGCACAAATTTCAGTCGTCCTTTTACATAAGTCTATGGGGCTAGGGATGGTGCTGAGGGGCTGCCCTAATTATCATGCATGTCTGAATTCTTGGTGTCCCAATTATCACTCATTGACTGTAGCAGGAAGTTGTTTATAAATGCATGTGCATGCCAGTTTTACATTTATTATACCACCTTTGGGATAGGCCGAGGTTGTAGCGAAACATTTGGCACAGGTTGTAATGTTTCTTTATTGAAGTACAACAAGTTGTTGGTCATGCCATCACTGTCATATCATCACTACTGCCGCCTTGCTGCTGTCATAAAAGATCCAATTTCTCACCTTACTTGAATATGTTGGCGCATCTGGTGACACTTCGCAGAACCCCGAATGATACTGAATAACCAAGTAGAGTCACATTCAATATGAGCTGCAACCCGATGTCCATGGTTGAAGGTGCCCCAAGGCTGCAGGGTGCAGGCTAGTATATGAAAAATTGTAGAACCAGACACCATTCCAATTACTTCCTGTTACTGGTGTTTATTAAACCAATTTTTCGTATGTTGCCGTCTACATGCAGTCTTGGAGCCTCTTTGGCCACCAACTCCTTGTTGCAACTCATATTAAATGTGATTGTGCCTCCAAAATGCATTTCAGTAGTACTGTAATGCTGTTTGTGTGCAGTAGCTTTATTAGGGCAAAGCACTCTGCATTAAATTTTCACAACAAGTAACTGCTGATGACACAGACTTAGGACATGGGAACAGTGTGGTTCAAAATTCCAGTCATGACATCATGCCTCTCTCCATGGTAGTTTCATGCGAGGTCCCTGCATTCAGCCATGAATAGCCATTCTTTCTTGTATCAGTATGTTAGAGAGAATTGATTGCCTTAGATGCAGTGCTAACTTTTCATTAGCCATTAGGCACAAATTAAAAATGACTGCATGGCAACCTACACATCTTACCTGCAACACTCTTTGTAGAATTTATTCCTGAGCTGGCTTAGTGCCAGTAGATATATTTACCTGCTTTCTGCTTATATATAATCCTAAAGGTGTAAAAGTTGTAGTGACTAATTCTGCGTTATGATCACAAAGGACTAGTTGCAGCTAAAATCTCTAGTATTAAGTGCTAGTTGTTAAGGTAAGGCTCCATTGCTGAAGCTTGCACAACTACCTCTCAAGTTCCATATTAAAGGTGTAAAGTGAGCTGCAATTCTAGGATCAAACAAATTGCAGATTGCAGAAATCTAAATACCAAATTGTAGATTTCGAATCGAATATCAATCCGAATGAAGAAAAAAAGAAAAGAAAACCCAAATATCAAATCAAATAGAAAATTTATCATAAAGTTCAGTGCTTACAAATTTTGTGCAAGAAAACATGGTGCTGCACATACTTGGGACTCTACTAGTATTCCATAACGAGAATGTTGCCAGCTATCAGTAACTTAGGTGCCTTTAGTAATCAAGATGTACAGTATGGTCTGCTCTTGTTAAAGAGAACCCCAAATTATTATGACCAAACTGGTTAAAGCTCAGTTTTATATGAAGGTCTAGAAGATGTTTGTTTTTCATCAATATAATGCCTGTTGAATAGAATCAAGGGCTTTTTGGTCTCTGAAGCTGAAGAAGTAGTAATCTTATGTTCTACTGAATATCTTATATTGAGGTTTTCAGTTTAATAGTGGACCTCTGTTTTATGGCAGTCTTTTAATGTATAGAACACATTCTTTTCCAGTTTTCCTCCATTGTACACAAGGGTTTACCTAGCTTTATGGGCAGGTTGGTTGCGTGGGTAATCGTCTGCTCGTGAATGTCGATCTGCACGGCAGATGAAGGTGCAGATGCGCTCATCACGTGTCTCGATCACCACTTTGCACCTAGCCATTGCTGGCACCGTGCAGGCGGTCCTGCTGATAGTAAAGAGCAGGGACACATTCATTGTTGGATTCAGCATCATTTGCCACCTGTCAAAGGTTGTAAAATTGGGAGGATCATGCCAAATACGTGCTGCTTTTGTCGCTTCCTCTGTTCATATTGCATTATCGTTTTGATTGGTCCTGCCAATCGACGAGGGTTGTACTGACTGAGACCACCCACGCGTAATGAAAAGTCTGCGTGCATTAACTACTGAACACTTCATTTCACTGAATAGATGAAAAATCAAATATTACATATTTGATTTCCAAACCAAATTATTCAAACATTCATTATTTGATTCGATTTGCTGATATTTGAGTGTTTGCACACCGTTAGTTATTGGGTTAAAAAACTACACTTAATGTTGAGCAGTGTCTGCATCATTCTCCTACCCTTATACATACTGTAAGCATATATATACGTTGCCGTGTCTCAGTCTTGTGCAGCTGAGTTTGCTTTTATAAGTTCTTGATGAGCTTTACCAGAATAGTGCATCTATTCCAGGCATTAATGTAGGCACTGCATCTTTGTTTATCGCGGCCAAGTGTTATATCGCCAGCATATATACATTGCCATGTCTCAGTCTTGTGCAGATGAGTTTTCTTTTGTAACGTTCTGGATGAGCTTTGCCAGAATAGTGTATATATTCAAGGTATTAATGTAGACACTGCACTTTTGTTTATTGCAGCCAAGTGGTTATATTGCAAGCATATATACATTGCCATGACTGTCTTGTGCAACTGAGCTTGCTTTGGTAACGTTCTGGATGAGCTTTCCCAGAATAGCTTATCTATACAAAGCGTTGATGTAGTCACTGCCCTTTTGTTTATCATGGCCGAAACAACACTAGAAAACTTTTCAGCTGTAGTGAAGTTTTCATGTACATTTACTCAATGTGCAGATCAACGATGACGAGGAAGTGGCTGAGGAAGATGAGGATGATCGGGTTCGTTTTCGTGACCAGCTCTCTGTGGTTGGAATGTTAGGTCGCCATGTCCTGCCTCATAGCTTGCCCCTGCTCTGCCGGTAAGCACCGAGGACTCGAACAGAAAAGACCTTTCTGATTCTTTTCATCTAGTTTGCTCAGATTTGTTTAGCTGGAGTTTCCTATTTCACCACTCCATTCATACACGTTTGCACCTTCAGTACCCTTAAAATGATTCCCTAAAATAAAGCAAAATTAAAGCAGTTCTTTAATGACACGGGTAGCCACAAGACTTAGCCAAAACATGTGAAATACCTTGCGAATGCCTCGCCACGCCGACTCAATGGCCAACTGTCATTGTGGCAAATGCGCCGAGATGCGCAAAAGAAGAAAAAATAGAGAAAAAGATGTGAAAAATACCATGTGACGATGCTCAACCAATTCGAAGATGCAGACCTTCTCTTCTGCCTCCTCTCATGCTCCTTGCTGCAGCTGTGGCGACAAGATAAAAGTATGTCGCTACTACCTTTAGTTTTATTCA
Organism: Dermacentor albipictus; assembly: GCF_038994185.2. Lineage (NCBI taxonomy): Eukaryota > Metazoa > Arthropoda > Arachnida > Ixodida > Ixodidae > Dermacentor > Dermacentor albipictus. Next base: position 145,662,256 of record NC_091825.1, on the reverse strand, counting down.
GGCTGTTTAGGTGAGAAGGGAAGGATGACGCAGGTGGCGCGAAGTGTATGTGGTAGGGTTTACGCAGATGGACAGCACGGGGACAGCGTGGGGGAAGAGTGACAGAGTGCAGTAATAAAGTGAATGTTTGCGACAAACGTGTTGGCCTGTTCTGCTGTCATTTGTAACACCACTGAAAGCAGTTTCTCTCTTGGTTTTTAATAGTTTGTTTGGATACCTTCAAGTTAGCAATTTTTCAGTAGTTTGTTGGCTTTCTATTCAAGTTCAAATAAAGATGTCTGTGAGAGCTGCTTTTTTTTTTCTTCGGTAGTGCTGCTGCAAGCATTATCAGATGTTACGTTATCCCAGATCATGCGTTACTTCTTTCCCCCTGGCCCCCAAGAAACATATCATCAGAGTTAAAATGTACAGCACTATTCAAGCTAATAACTAACCCAGATTTCCACATTAACTACATTGGACCAACTTGCCTTTGTGTGCAGTGTCAGCTGTATGCTTTTTTCTCTGTTGGCTCCACCAGCAGACGCTTAGAAAGAGCACTGTGTGTTCTGCCTGCCGACAGGGTTGTGGAGGATCGCACTCAGCGCCTGCAGGAGTTACTGCAGGGTCAACCTCAAGCTGACAGTCCCATGACTGCTGCCCACAAGGAACTGCTGGAGGACCTCCACTGGATAGTACTCATTACTGGTAAGGTGCAACCTGGCTTCAACGGTCTTCCTGTCTGTCTTTTCTGTGTGCGCATATGTGTGTTTAAGAATGCATGTTCGCTTGCTGTTAAGGGGACCATGACATAGTTGTCCAATTATTCTCAGTTTATCATCGTAGCTGAGAGTAGAGGGGCCAGTATGGTTACACACCCAATAAAACTGAGCTCTCGGCACACATTTTAACCCGAAATTTCGATTTAAAATCACTGCCTCTAAGCCTCTCCAACTGTCTGTGATTGCCACTTTTGGCATGGTTTGTGGGATGGCAAAAAGTGCGGGGCCAACGCTGTGTTGTCTGCCCTGAAACATTGTGAGACCACGTGCGTGCTGTACCAACACAGTGCATGTACACCACCCTGTGTGACGTGTGACGTATATTCTCGAGGATATACGTCACACGTCATACACGTCGCGTGATCCTCGAGGTCCGGTATGGGAGAACGCAGGGAAGGAATTTCGCTTGCATAGTCTGGACGGGGCCAGTAGAGAGAGCATCTTGCTTGGCAGTGGAGCCCGCCTGCCGAAATCATCGGCTTGCGGCACTGAAATATTTCTATCTCGGCTATTAATGAGCCGATATGAAGAAATTTTGTGGCAGAACGCTCTATAGAGGACACATAACAACTTCCAGTGTATAACCAAAATTTGCTACGGAGCCTGGTGATGGGCCCTTTAAAACGAATTGGAAGCAGTTCATAGGACAGTTACTTGCACGCTGTCGTCCTGCAGCCAAAAAGGAGCAAGCAAGTTCCTGTGTGACCAAGTTATTCATACTGTCAGGTGGCGCTAGCGTAGAGGCGCTCATGCCATCTTGTAGCTGCATAACTACAACACCGGCTCTTGCTGTTATGTGTGCCATGTGGGGAAGCCAAACAGGGAATGGGAGAGTTAAGCGTCCCCACAACCTCGGCTTGTCAAAATTGATCCAGGCCCTCCACTGTGCTGTTTCTCATATGCCGTCTTTCTTTGGGGCATAAAATTGAGTGCAAGTTCTCGCTCCTTAGACTGGTACAGTTGGATGCCCTTATAAAGAAGTGCCTGGGGCCTCTGAAATCATTTGTTATCTAGGTCACTTTGTTGTAAAGGTCGTGTACTGCACAGCTCACAGTAGAACTGGGACAGAATTATTCCTTCTTTATAAAGATCATATCGTCGTAGAGGCACTCGACTGTATATGTTAAAATGGTTGCAACACTGCGCATGTGACTTTGCACAATGCCTAATGGATATTCACTGGTAACTGTTTATACTGATGTGTTATTCTGCAGGCCACCTCTTGACCACAGTGTGTGAAGGTGAGACCCCTCTAATCCCCAAAGAAGTGACGCAGTTCAGCCTGAACTCTGGTGCTGACACGGCAGCCACGCTTTCCCTGCTGTCACGACTGGGCCAAGCTGATGCTGTATCTTCTGTTCAGGGCAATGTGGACCCAGTGGTTAGGTATGGATCTTTGGCAACTGTCATCCCTCTTGTGATGGTGTGGGTTTTCGGGCATGTCAGGTGGTCGGGTGTAGAAGTGCTGCGACCTCGTTGGACAAAAGGGGTCTTGCAGTATTCTTTGTCCTCTGCAAGTTACTGTACTTGGCAGATGCTTCCCTGAACAGCACCTTACTTTTGTAAATTTACAAATACTCCATAGATCCAGAAATATTGACTGACTGTGTTAAGCTTAACAAAATTGCAGTTTCATACTTTGTTCTCCTGAGTCATGAAGGGCTGAACTTACTGTAATTGTTTTCCCTTAGTGATACATTAATATTATCGTTTGTAGTCATATCCATTTTTACGTAATGTTTTGTATGTTCGCAGTTAATGCGCTGTTTTTTGCCATATATGAGCCTGCATGCCAAGAATTGTAATGCGGTGATTGATGTACTAATAAAACACTTTGAATTCACCTGACACAATGGTCCAGTGGCTTTGCCATTCTCTTAAACAGCACAATTTTGCGAGTTTTATTCGCAGTTGTAGCGACCACATTCGAGAATGAGCAGATTGCAAAATGCTTGCGTACTCATGTTTAGGTTCGTGTTGAATCGCCCCAGGTGGTAAGAATGACTCTTTTCTTTCTTGACTGCCAGTTTTTTCTGCCCACTGTGTGCCAGAGGTTTTTCCAAGGTGAATGAAATTCTATTTCTATACAAGTAACATGCTGGAAGATTTTAAACTAAAAAGTTATTTATTGGCGACATGTTGCGTAACATATTACAGATTTTCTTGATTGTGATATATTACAAAAAATATAATTATGCTAATTAATGACTAATGAAAAACATTAGCACGAGTTACTTTTGTTTGCAGTTCTCCAAATCAACTTTAAAAGGTTTTTTAAGTTTTGGCATCATAAAAAGCTGCATGGACTTTTTGTCACCAGGTTGAAATTTGAGAGACATGCCATCCGAGTAGCACCGACTCATGAGCTATCTCACTCAACCTGTTGCATACAAGTAAAATATGCCATGGAATTTCAGTTTAACCAACCTCTGTAGACATTTTAAGCCGTGTAAAGGCTTAAAATTTGCAAAAGTAAGGTACTGTTCAAGGAAGCATCTGCCAAGTAGAGTAACTTGCAGAGGACAAAGAAATACCGAAGAGTGCTGTCAAGCAGTGCTTGGCTTTTTCTGCTTCTAACACAAAAGGCTTTGGATTTTTATGAAAGGATATCTGTGAGGTGTAGCTTTTCATGTACAAGACATTCAGCAACTTTGCTGCAAGACCCCTTTTGTCCAACGAGGTCGCAGCACTTCTACACCCGTCCACCTGACATGCCCGAAAACCCACACCACGTTGTCATAAATTATCTGGGGAAAGACACGGAGTGAGTGGAAATTGTTGCACGGCTTATCACGGGCAAGGCAAGGTGTGTGCACAGATGGTGGAATTACTTGGGGCATGGCACTTAAAGGGAACTGGAGCCCTGCACTTTAAGATCTTGCATAGTTTAGGTATTGGTTTGAGACGCCAGTCAGTACATTCATTAAATCAATCAATCAATCAATCAATCAATCAATCAATCAATCAATCAATCAATCAATCAATCAATCAATCAATCTGCTTGTCAATGCAGACTGATCGTTGCAGTTCTGCAGCTGTGCCACGTGGAGAGGGCTGCGCTGCAGGCGGGCCTTGGTTCCCAGCTCAGCCCTGAAGTGGCCATAACATTGGTGTGGTTTCTGCATCGTTGGGGGCTGACTTACCTGCTGCCAAATGAGACATACTACACACAGGTAGGCAGAGAGGTAGTGGTGTGCCGGTGTGTTGGGCAGGTACTCTCAGACCCAACTTAAGTCGCCCCTCGCCTTTTCTCTTTGGTCGCTGCACCCTTCCCTTCCTAGGAAAGCGGCATCATGCGGATTATCTTTAAGGGCTCATTGGGAGGCCTTGTGCAGCAAGTGGGGAGAGAGCCAGCAGCCCCTGCTCGTCAGGTACTACACACAAGCCAACTTAAATGATCAACCTAAGGCTGCTGCCACCTGCACTGTGTCTGTATGGCGTCTGCGACAGCCAGTGTTGGTAACTTAATGAGAAAGTCGCTAAACTTGGCTAGCTTTTAGTCACCTTAACGGTAGCGTTGCCTTTTTGGGGTGTAAACGACTCTCAGCTATAGTACTTTATCTTTAGTGATGTAAATGTCGTGTTTGTCTGAGAATCAAATTAAGGCTAAAGAATAGCCAGTAGATGGCCTTGGTAAAATTCCTCAAGCAGCTTTGGCCGAGTTCACTGCCTCACCCCTATTTTATCATGCACCTCCATTTGTCACTACTTCTGAAGACATATACTGAAGAGCTTATTAGTACGCCACCTGGATGCATCAAAGCTACTTTTCTAGGCAAAGCACAGTCTTGAGATGTGGCATTGTTGTAGAAGATTGAGCATTGTTGTTCCTTTCCACATTCTGACCGTTGACTCGGCACTGCAAGGCGTAATTTAAAGCTATTGCTTAAAAAGTAATAAGAAAGACTTCAAGAAACAGTTAAAACGTGAACAATATTAATTTCTGATCATCACCTTGTGACCTTCCGTTAAAAATGGAGTGTTTAATCCAGGACATGGCGACTTTGTCCAAAACAAAAGTTACTGACACTGGTGACAACAGCCACTCACTTTCTTGTTGCATCCAATTGTTAACCTCCTCATTCTTTCTTCTGAAATCTCTCTGCACGAGCGCTGAAGCTGCACGGTTAAATTTCCTGCATTACAAAGCACACTTGATGAGTTCATATTCTTAGGGTACTTCACATACGTTGCAGGGGCTATGTATCTACTATGTTAGTATCTATGTATGTGTGTTTGTATCTAACCATTTTCTCGCCTACCTGGGTCACTGGTTAGTCCGTGGGCTGCTGTGCTGAGGGTGCAGGGTTCGAAACCAACCACCGGACCAACTTGGGTTACTGACTGTGTGGCAGTGCGTACAAGCTTGCGCCATTCAACAAACATTTATCACGCCGGCATGGGCCACTGTAGATGCGGGACCAGCTAGCTACTACTGTTCAAAAAAACTTTTTGACTCCAACTTTGAGCACTAGGTATGTGGCCATGCGGTCTATGCTGGTCTTCAACGAACCTCTTTGTTGCCAATTTGGGTTTCTGGGTATGTGCCAGTAAGTGTGTGTGGCTCTTCAATGAACATCTTTGATGCCAACTTGGGTAACTACATACAGGGTCTGTTCTGAAAGTAGCAGGACTCGTAAAAAAAAAAAGTTATTCATGAGAATAGTACAAACGATTAGAATTTTTCAAAGTAGCACCCTTCCACATCTATACATTGCTGCCAACGAGTTTTTCAGTTTTCGTACGCCTCCGGGAACGCCTGGACCGGAATGCTGTTTAGCTCCCTCGTCATGGCCTGTTGAACCGCCTCTGCCGATCCGTGATGCTTCCCCATGAGAGTCGATTTTATTCTCGGGAATAGAAAAAAGTCTGGCAGGGCCAAGTCGGAGCTGTAGGGGAGCTAAGGCAGCGTTTCCACCTTGTGCTGGGCAAGATACGTGGAACGCTGTATGGCTTGGCACATTGTCATGGTGCAGCCGCCAATTGTTGGTGATGGCTGGGCGGACATGAACAATTCGTTTTCGCAGTCTTTTGAGGACTTCCACGTAAAAAACTGCATTGACTGTTTTTCTGGGTGGTACACTCTTTGTGGATGACTCCATGTCGACCAAAAAAGCAAATGAGCATGGACTTCTGCTTGGATTTGCTCATTCATGCTTTCTTGGGGCGTGGGGAAGAAGGGGTGTGCCATTCTGAGCTCTGCCGCTTGCTCTCCGGGTCGTAGTCAAACACCCATGTCTCGTCACCGATCACTACATTGTCCAAAAAGTAGGGGTCCTTATTCACATCATGAAGATCCTGGCAGATCGCTTTCCAGTTGGCCTTTTGCTCCTCTGACAACACTCGTGGCATGAACTTCACGCACACTTTCTTCATGTCTAAGTTTTCTGTCACAATCTCAAAAACCTGGGTTTGAGGAATACTCAAGTCATAAGCAATTATTGTGATACTCATCCTATGATCACTATTCGGTAAATTTTTCACTCGCGACACATTTTCGTTGGTCTTGCTAGTCGAAGGGCATCCAGAGTGGTTGTCGTCTTCCACCCTTTCCCTACCTTTTCGGAACAGCTTGTTCCACTCAAAAACACCTGATCTACCCATGGCAGCATCACTGTAGGCCTCCTTAATCATGTCGTGAGTCTCTTTGCCCGTTTTACCAGGCTTTACACAAAATTTGATCGCATATCACTGATCCAGTAAACGCTCCATGATTCTCCGTGGCGAGGCGTTTCGACGGGCTCACAGTACAAGCGACCTGCTCTCTTGAGCGGTTGAAAGCCGACTGGGTATTTTTCCCAGTGTTGCCAATATCCCCCTTCACTGATCCTGCGCGCCAAGACCGCCTCTCGTCTGCCCATTCGCCCAGGAAAAAACTAGTCCTACTAATGTCAGAACACACCCTGTATGTGTCACTGTTAATGTGCCACTCTACAATGACGAAAAGGATCCCTTAAATCTCTCCGATGCTGAGCAGAACTGAAACCGTGTTGCAAGGGTTCCTCAAGGGCAGCAACCTGGCACATTAGCAGGCTGTGCAACAAATGCTGTGGGTATGTGCTGCATTTAAGTGAACATCATTTTACGCCAACACTTAGCCAGCTGTTCGACGAATGCACTGAGCATGTGGCGCTCTTTAATGAACCTCTCGCAAACTTAGGTCACTGAGTATATGCATTCTAAAAGGGGTACAGCGCAACATGGAGAGGACCAGTTCTCAGAACAGAGACTTTACCAGTTCTCTTCCTTTCCATGTTGCGCTGTACCAGTTTTAGAATGCAATACCAACTTGCCCAATCCTCAGCCCTATTGAGTATATGCCATTGAGTGTGCGGCAAGCAAGCGGCCAGTTGTCAGCGTTCACAGACATCAGCATGCCATTGTTTTCATCTCGGAGGACACGCACGGACTTCTCGGTGGTGCCACTAGATGGTTCAGCGAGTCCATAAAGAAGCACAAAAGAGAAGCCCGGTTGCCAGATGACGCTTTTCTCAGCGTTCGCACATACCGGTGCACCATGCATTTCGTAGGCCATGCGGAGGCTGTGCAGCGCCAGTGTTAGATGGCACCGAGTGTTCTTAGAGAAGCGCGAAAGAAGAATCCTGCTGCAGCAAACGTCTCATACATAACTCGTTTCAACGGTGGCGATACATTGTGTTGCTATATTAATTCAAAGTTAATGCATTACTGTCGGCAGTCATTGTGAGATGGGTACTGCTGAATTTTTTTTAGCTGCCTGTCACTAACTACCTTCAAATTTTTCTCGTATAGCAGGGCATTGGTTGCTGCAGTGATGATGTAGATGAAATGTTGTTCAAAACAGATGGGCAGAACCATCTTACGAAATAAATTTATATTTTCTAGCAACGAAAGTGTCTTGTAATATCTGGTATCACGTGAAATTGCCATCAGATACTGTAACTACACTGAAATTATGTTACTTTGACAGTTCACATTGATAGTCTAGCCAGGCCTGTGTGGCTTTCAGTTAGAACTGCGGGCTCAGCTCATTGGTTCAGCCAAATAATTTGGCAGTCTTCAGTGGTTTCTTACATCCGTTGCCTCTACAGATATTCACTCCCTCTCTCTTGGTTTTGTCCCGGGTGTGTGTCAATTGCATCCTATCACTCGGCTGATCCTGATCTTCCTCGAAACCAATTCCCTGCTGCACGCATTTATTGAAGTAGTAGAAGCTGTTTTGGTGGTTTCATTGGAGCAACAGGCATCAGTGCACTTACTGCAGTTCATCCCCCCGCTGCAATGACAGGTTCCTCGAATATGAGTTATTCAACTGAGGCAGAGCCTCAGTCCAGGAAAGACAAAACCATTTTTTCCCCAAAACAAATTTAATATTGATTACAAGAAAAAAGAAAACAAGAGAACAACATGGAGCACGCAAAGAGGTACAGAATCACAAAACTGCAGTTGGCTGCACTAGTCCCTGCAATGAGCTCAATTCACCCACAATCCAAAACAAGAAGAAAAGAAAAGCTGAGACATTGCAAGTCTTATTTACTCGAGTAGCAATGCATTGACAGCAATTGCGCTTGCCTTGACGGTGGTAGCGGTGGGGTAGGCAATGACAAACGAAGGATGTGGATGCACAGTAGAGCCAACCCTGGACGTCCGTGTCCAAGGCCAAGGCTGTTGGAGTCCAAGGACATCCAAGTGCGACTGCTACAGCTGAGTGGCGCCTGTACTGGTTTCTTGGCTCACATTTCTGCCCGGGCGTTTCTCACCACCGCCAACCCAGGCCTCTGGTCGCCTCCAGGCAACCTCCGCTCTCCGCACAGTGGCTCAGGATCAGGACGAGCATCAGGATCAGCACCAACAGCAGCAGGTGCAGCCGGAACAGCCGAGCCCTACACTCGGCAAATCTTTTCAGGAACAGCCGAGGTTGTCTTGGTTTTGTGAAGGCTCTGAGGTTTAGATCTGGACTCCGACGACATCAACCTAGCCACCAGTGATCTTCAAGCCCCGTTCCCAAGTGATCTCTTTTCCCCGCATTCCAGTCTGTCCTTCTTCTCTCTCCTGGTTCCTAGTACCGCTGGTTTCGTTCTGCCACCTGATTGGGTGATGTTCTTTCTCCCTCGTCCAACAGTTCGTGCCACCACCCGCCAACATGTTCTTCTTTGTCGACCACTCGAACGTATTTGGAGCTGCTGCTGTTCCGCAGTGTTTTGTCACTGCATTTTTCAACAGTCTTCAGCAGTCGCCACATTTTCAACCACGACGCTTTCCACTCACTCATTGCACTCACCAACCAAAAAGAGCAGAATTATTCATTTGTACGTTCTACTTATTTACTTTCAATAAGAACAGATAACCGGGCACATAATCCAAGAACATAATCTGAGCACATTTGCTGACCCTCGAAAGACAAAATCTTCATTCATAGCACTAACATCACATTATTTCATTGAACTCACGTGAATTTCTTCTATAAAAGGCACCTATCCCATCCCTGAACACCATAAATGCACCTCCATTCTTTAGGCGCTTCACACCTCAAATCACGTGAAAATCCCTGCAGCGTGAAAGTCTAAGCATGCAAGAAAGAAAAAGGCTGCTGCCTTCTTCTGGAGTCATTGCGAAGTGCACTTGTTATTTCAAAATGTTTCCGAAAGCCAGCTCCACCAACCTTATTGACTGGCAAACACAAGCAGCACGTGTGCACCAGGCACTTCCCGACTTCTGAGCGGAACAGATATTTTCGCACATTGGGAGAGCCGTGACACATGACTGTAAAGGGTTACTGTATTTACTTGTATAATGAACGCGCTCATGTAATGAACGAAGCCCCACTTTTCCTATCAAAAAGTGTTTTTTTTTTCTTTTTCTCACAATATGATCGCACCCTGAACTTGCTGCCATGACGTAGGAGACACACAGTATGATTCGGCGTCTGATACGGTGTCTGGCGGGTGTGATTGTGTCCGACGCCATGTCGGACGCCGAATCGTACCGTGTCTCCTACATTTATTGCGAGAGCAAGTATATGGACACTCCAGGCGCTTTTTTGCCGTTGTCGTCGCTGTGCTCCGCATGCTGTAGGTTGAGTGAAAGCGTGTGAGACGAAAAAATCCCGGGTGAGGGCGGCACTTTACTCTGGCAGCAACTCCGCATTGCACGGCTGCGGCACGCCCTATCTTGAAAGCGATCTGCATCAGGGGGCCGAGTCGATGGTGGGTCATACCTACATGCGTGCTGCGTTCTTGCCGCTCAGTTCGCATTGAAGCGAATACTTTGTGTAGCTGTCTAGACATTTGCTATCGCAATCGATGGTTCTCATTTAGGGCGAAACAGACTATTTTAGAGGTGGCCTCGAGGAAAAAAAATCACTCAAAATTTTACTCCGTATAATGAACGCACCCCCCGAACTTTGCACATATCTTTAGGGAAAAAAAGTGCGTTCCTTACGCGAGTAAATATGATAATGAGTGCTGACAGGACCAATTTTTGTCATGTCGTTTTTTTTTGTTTTTTGCTGAATGAAACTCGCAACTTTCTTAGCACTGGAAGAAATACTGGTAGGTGACAGAGCACCCTAAATAATTCACTATAAATTATGTGTTTCTACAAGCTAGTTTCAGTTCTGGTACCCAAGACGTGGATACATCATGATGCCACGATGCACTGTCTTCCTCTGTTCCTGCGATCATTGAGGCTGCTGCCACATGCAAGTGCAGCCAGAAGAAATGTGTGCAGCACTTTTATTATTATTATTATTTTTTATGAGCAACATCGTCATACCTAGCCTTATTGCTACGCCACCTCAGCAAATTTTTCTCTCTGTCAGTGGTATCAGGCCCACATTCCAACGTAATTTTAGTATCAAATAGTGTATCTCAGAAATGTTTTTCTATGTTCATACTTGCTGAAGGTTATCCTTTTACTTGCAAGAAGCTTGTGGTAGAATTTTCTCAACTTCAAAAACATGTCAGTACTCCATTGAGATTACGATTTCTTTAAACAGCTTTAGTTTGAGTAGACAGTGTCGTGTACCCTGTGCAACCCATTGCTTTTGCTTATATTGTGTGCCATACACAGTAGGTGTCCACTAACTTGACTCTGGATAATTCAACTTGTTGCTTAATTTTATCCTGTTGGAAGGTCTTGCATGGTGTCAGTACACTCTTATGGCATGGGCCTCTTCTGTTTCAATTCAAGACGTATCTACCAAAAAATAGTGAAGGCTTTCTGCATAACCTTTGTAACAATCACAGAATGTGAATTGTGGTTGCACGTATGAGAAAAAAACCACAACATGCTGAAAGCCACAGCACGAAGAACATTGCTTATGCTTGTGCTTTACATCTGCTGTGATGATTAGACTAGAAGCAGCATAAGCAGCTGAGTGAAGGGATTTAGTGTAGAAGGGTGTATTTGTAATTTCATAAGTTGGTTCTCACTTAAACTTGGAAGACTCCAGGCACAACAAAATGACCACAAACTATCATTTTTCATCCTTAACTGTATCATTTTTGTCAGCCATTTTTTCGAGTCATGATTATGTTCAAATCGTTTTGCAGTTTGTTCGAATCATTTTGCAGTTATTTGTTTTCTGAAGCATTTTCACAGTGTCTAGTGATGAGCCATCTACCGACAGCTTTCGATATGGCTCGTGTTGGGAGACCAGTAGCAGCACTGGCTTGCTTATAGTTTACAGCAGCAGGCATGGGGAAGATTCCCTTTCACTAATATATACTAATGTTGTCTTATGTTCCTGTCTGTGCTTGTTTCTACATGTTGTGGAGAATGACTTTGCTGCTGTGTCCATATACTGTATTTTAGCACATATAGCCAGACTCGAAATTTAAGCAGTGTTAATACAAAGTTTAAACTGTTGGGCAAATTTGGATTTAAGTGCGGCTTCATGGCAGTAAGATCAGCATTGCTGTGAAGTGGCAGTATGCCGTGATGGGAAGCATCAGTGTAATAGGTAATGAAGATAGAAAACCAAGTTGTTTCTGGACCTATGTTTTGTGTTGATAGGAGCACCAATTTGCCTTTACAAAAAATTGTTGTATAGATTTGTTGCACAGTTACATGTGCAAATATTTCTTTTCTCTCCTGTTTTCTGAGAGTAGCAATTCGGCGCTGGTTATGTGCTAGCACTGTTTGTATGGCCAAAAATATGGTTAATCATTTTCTTATGATAGAATTGAAATGTGGTTTGTTTGTGCTTTAATATGTTACATTAACCATGTAACATGTGTGTCTGTACATACTACAGTTTGTTTATACTAGTGTGTCTTTTTCTTATAGTTGTGTCTAGCAAACATAGAAAGCATAGCAATAGTAAATTTATCTGTAGAGAATGTGTTTCTACTGAGGATGTTTAAATACTGAGGTCATCAGTTAAAAGATGGAAATGGTATTTTGCATAAAAAGATGGTAAGACAAATTTTTATTTTTATTAATACAAGAATACTGTTTGGAGGTTCGTTCAGCCGGGCAGCTTGGGATAGGAGGTCACTTCATGTCCTGGTAGGCTTGCATCTGCATTGAAGTCGCTGGTGGACAATATAAATAGATGCTTTTCTATGGTAGGCAGACTCCTGTAATCATAGTAGCCCCATACGACTTAATTTGCTTATTGACAGTAGACATAATTGACTGCTGGGGAACTCTATTAATAAAGTGTGCACCCCTAATAAGCTCAACAGTTCTGAAGCCAATGTAGAGTTTCTCATAGCTTCAGTGCAGTCCTGTTATGCTGAGAGTCTGATAACGTTACGAAAAAAAAGTCATTTCACTGTTTGTTTTAAAGCATAGTTTACTGCACTTTAGGCTACTCAAGCTTCATGCTTTTAATTTAATTCACATGCAAGTTCCTGACCAGAATGCTTCCAATGTAACCAAAAGTTGAAGCTGGCAGTTCAGGTAAAAAACAGGGGAACATGCTTTGGTCTGCATGTGAGTGTTCTCAGTGACGAGAGAGGCGTGACTTGGTTAAGAGCTCTCCTTGCATCCAGACACAGGCGCGATGTGTGGGGCTCTGTCTTTAGGCTTCATTTTTGTTGTCTTCCACAATGTGTAGTCGCCATTGCTGGTTCTTTGTTTTTATTTTTGATTATCTTTGAAAGAGTTTCGAAGGGTGACAGTTCCACAACTTGTCGTGTACAGATGAGCCCAACGTTAGTTGCGGCATTCGGACGTGATTCGGAGGCTGGCCCCTGTGTGCTGGACTGGGTGCTGGGCAAGCTGTGCTCCAACTTGGAGTTGTGGCACAGTGAGACTGCACTGACGCTGTCCACCTGCCAGGCGATGGTCTCGCTCCTCAACAACGTTGAGAGGTAGGCTCGGCATGCTTGTGGAGGCAAGTTTGGTCTTTAGTGTTGCTTATGTGCTGGTGTACCAAGAACTGTACGTCTCTGCGATGCACCTAAACGTGGATGCTTCACGCTCCCTACAATCATCTGTTACGCACTTGTATGCGGCCAAAACTTACTGGGGGTATACAAATAGCAATTTTCGAGACCAAATCAAAAACGATACGAATAGATCCAGGAGGTAATTTAAGTGAATATCTTATGAATAAATTTCAAATAAAAAAAGCTATTTTTACCATCAATATAAAATGACGTTCATTAATAACTGGAAAATGAGACATCCACCCAATCGTAGCATACCACTCTTGCCTTTGCTTCAGAGTTGTTGATGAGTTCGAGTTTGCCCTACCATCTGCTAGCCGCCTGGTTAGCTCAAATGGTAGAGGAGCTGCCCCAGAAAAGTGGTGGCCCCGGGTTCGAGTCCCGGACCAGGACAAATTTTTCTTCAACTCTGAAGCTTTTCTTTCGAGGAACCTGTATGCGTTTCCTTTGTGGTGGTTGCTATGATTGGGTAGATGTCTTATTTTCCCCTTATTAATTCCCTCCACCTTGTGGGTTTCCGCATAACCATTGTCAAAATGACGTTCATATATCGTAGTATTCACAATGTTAGTAATTTTCTGTCATAGCATAGGACACTATCAAGCATTGTTTATTTAAGACCTAAATGGAGCATTCGGAACAAATAAGCAGTTGGTTCACTTATTCAGGATTCTTTGGATAAGAATCCTGGAGAAAATGATCTCTGTTTAGAAAGAAAAGTCTGGCTTCCCAACTGAGCAATGCATAGTGCACTCTGCTACAGAACTTTGAGTGTTTTCTGTCTGCTATATCCACCGGGACGCTCCAATTTTATTTTTGATTGATTGCGCTAGAGAACTTAAACTATCAGAAGAATATTTATATTTACAAACACCGAATGTTTGATTAGAAGATTGGATTGAAAAAGACATTGTTCAATTAGTGATTCAAAGTTTTCTAATATTCGCACACCCCTACACCTTACCTGTCAGGTCTGAGATCTCTGCACGTATGCAAAATTGGGCGCCACATTGATATCATACAGGGTGAAATGACAAGGCACGCAAACATTGAACATAAAAGAAAACAGAAGCAGCACTGAACCTCAGCAGTCGTATCAATATTTTTCTCCATTTCTAGGCCTCATTGTTTCCCGCTGTTCCATTTTAGTATGCTGGTCTGTGAGCACTGTGCTTATTTTGCGCAATACCATGTACTGTGAGTATTATGCATATATACTGAGATTGTCGCAATGTTAACCCCCCCCCCCCCATTTCACTTCATGTGCTAAAATGCACCTCATGTGGCAGCGTCATATCAGCTGTTTTTTTGTCTTCTTCATTTTCTTTGTGGTGGAGCACATTTTGTCACCGTGTTGAGGTACAGCTTGAAAGCCTGCAAAAATATTTATGCACGTACATTGAAATCCACTTAAGATATCTTTCATAAAACGTGGAATTCAATGTTATGACTGTATCACATTGTACCCTGGCCAATCACAATACCTACAGGCATTTGTTGTTGTAAGTGATATTATAGTCACTGATAAATTTTTTTTGGACACGGATAGGTCTTCAAAATAGACCTCATCAGTGTTTGCACATTTTGGATCAGTGTTTAGATGAAGCAGCATTGTTCAGGCCATGGCCTAACCAAGGCTACTCCATTTGGGTGTCTGCAACTGAAGTTACAATTAAATGAATAGTCAGTGCAGATCTACCCTTAACAACTGCACAGCAGTATATACTCTGTATATGAAGTGTTGAAGGAAACTCATATTTTTCCTTAACACTTCATTAAATCAGCTGGGATGTTGAGTTTATGTCTCTATGTCGAGATTTTCAACACAGTCCTCATGAATATTTGTTGGGGACTTCAAAATGTTTCACCAAATAAAAAATTGTGCAAAGCTTGGTTGCGTTAAATTGAGGTTCTGACTGCATGCAGATGCCACTGCAGAAAGAAATCTGTGTATTTAGGACTGAGTGAGCAAGTAACAACGTTATTAATTGAACGGGTGAGGACTAAGGGAGGCTAAGCTACATACGCTGCCAGGCTGTGCTTCTTGATGACATCTTCAGCTCGTGCCAGGACCCATGTCTGGATGTCTCGGTCGGTGCTGGAGAGAAGGGCATGATGTAGACGAGGCATCACAAGCCTTTCTTTCTCTTCAAATCCAGGGGCCACCGAGCCGCAGCATGTCCAAGCCTGCTGTCACTATTACAGCGTCAGTCACAGGGTCAGCTGGGACCCCTAGCACCGGGCTCCCATCGGGCACTGCTCAAGGCCCTGGTCATTGCCTGCACAGCCAACAGATTGCCCGAGGCTCCGAGGCTTTGGGAGGCTCTCCTGGGGCCCCTCAAAACGCGCTTTGATGAGTTCTTTGAGTCTTGTGTTCAGACACGCTGCCACTTCACTGAGCCCCAGAAGTGAGTGTCTGATTTTACTGCATCAGCTACAGAATAACTCTAAAGATCTGATGTGACAGTTTTTACTTGTCATTTTTTGTGTGTGTATGTCTTAAATGAACATCCAAGCACTCTAAACCCATGAAAAAAAAGATGTTGCTGAGCACCAGATCGCCATGATTTACCTTGATACATTTTTCTATGAGCCAGTTTTGGATTTATTATCCACAAGGTGGTTGTGTCATGAAGTCATGATACACAGTGGTTCGTTCTATTTCTGCGATCACTGTAGCAGCCACATATGAGCGTAGCCGCAAAAATAAAATAAAAAGAAGAGCCACTTTGCCACATCCTCCTTTATTCCACATTCCCTGCATGGGATGCCTTTGTCGTATCGCCCTACACATCTCTCTCCCGTCTCCTTTCCACCCCTCTGACCTCTGCACAGCAGACCCGTAACGGGTGAAAGGAAAACGAGAGAGAGGTGCGTGTAGCTGGCAACGCATAGAGCGCTGTGACGAAGGCATGCCATGTAGTGTGCATGGCACAAAGGCAGGTGTGGCAAAAGCAGGCTGTTGCAGTGGCTCATATTTATTTTCCTGGATTGCTTATTCTTTTATTTTCGGCGAAGACTCCCAGTAGCCAGATTCAGTTGTTATAGCCAATAATGTCACATGCAGACATTGCAATAAGTGGTTCATTTTACCATAGAAATGCACAAAAGTTCACTCTGCAGGAGCTGCTCATTGTTACGTCTGAGTAGTGTTAGAACCGGTAATGATGCAAGTGTGTTCGGCTGTACTTCTTTCTGTCCAACTAAAACTTTTGGATGTGTGTCCTATCTGCTTTTTTCATGCAAGCTGTTTGTAACAATGGGTTTTTCTTGGCTCTTGAATAGTGTTGTAAATAGGTTCAACCATCCTTGCCGAGTGTCATCCTCATACTTGCTAAGTGTCAAGACCAGTTTGCGCAACCACGAAGCCATTTGAAGACAGAAGGACAAAGTTTAGGCAGATACATGTACCATATTACTCTATTCTAATGCAACCTCAATTGTAACACGCAGCTAACTTTTCATGGCCAGAAATGGGAAATGTGATGCCCTCGATTGTAACACGCTATAACGTTTGATAAGGTTTTATTGCACACTTGTTCAGCCATGTTCTTTTCATTGTCTTTTGTGCGAAATACAAGCGCAGTAAGCTGAATGTAATGTACTCCTTGATTTTATGGTAAGAGAGAGAAATAGTGATTTATTCACACTTAGAAAAAGAAAGGATAACACCAAGGTCACTGGAGATGTGATTTGTACACTAGCTATAAATGGTGTCCAATAATGACAGACTTTTGGCATCTGCAGTATATGTTAAAGCACGGCTATTTGAGATTGGAGGATGGGATATGGACACTACCTATTGCAGTTTTGGTTTCATACTGGATTCTAAGGCGCATGTCATATATTTTAGCTATTGCACATTAGAATTGAGTAAATTCGGTATTCTACCCATCATTCTATTCCCGTGCTGACTGAAATGACTTTTTTTTTTTTTTACACATACTGTAGGCCATTGTTTTGGCCCAAGCAGGAGGGGTTGTAAATTAAATGACAAGCGCTTGCAGCTCTGGTCGAAATGTCTTCATATTTTCTTGTCATAAGAAGCCAATAAACACTGGCACCAAGGACAGCATAGGGGAAATTAAAATTAATGGAAATGAAAGTGGATGAAAAAACAACTTGCTGCAGGTGGGGAATGATCCCACAACCTTCGCATTGTTGGCTTCTTATGATATGACTAATAAAAATCGTGACCCTCGGTTAACCTCCTTTCCTCTCATATTTCCTGCTGGTAACTTGTGTAGGCAATTGTGGTGTTTGGCCACTGTTTGCCGTATTTACCAAATAGCGATGGTAATTTTTTTGGGGGGGGGGGGGGACAGAAGTGTCGGTCGTGGCTCCAAACACTCCATTTTAGTCCAAGGTTGCAGGGTCATGATCATGATGACTTGCTCGGAATTTTGTCTTTCTTTATGTTTTTAGTGTTCTTAGACATATCTACTATTATTTAAACTACACCTTTAGTTTACTCCCTCCTCCCGGTTTTATGAAGTATCCCAACTGATAATTGTGCTTTGCTTAGAAGAGTAGCTTTGATGCATCCAGATGGTGAAAAATGAAGTGCATATGAAGCAGCAAATGAAGTTGCATATTTCAAATGGGGGCATTTGGCAAAGTCCCTTCAGTAATTTTAACTGGACAATTTACCGGCTATTTGTGCCACCGAAAAGGTCTTCAAAAAAATCAAACGTGTCGTTAGCGTGACTAAAAACTCGCTAAATTTAGTGACTTTCTCGCTATGTTACCTGTTCTGTGTTTGTGGACACGCGCCTGCAGCTGTGTGCTTTCCCACTTCTAGGAGCAAAGCACTCGACCTCCTGGAGAGCCTGTGTGGTGTCGCTGAAGGCACCACACCCAGCAACCTGACCACCATTCGGCCTATGCTGCTGCCCCTGCTGGTTCGGCTGTCCTCCATCGTCGCCATGCTGCGCTCTGAGGCTACCCTGATAGCTGCCACCACGCAACTCTTTCGAGCTGCAGCTCGCCGAATGCTGTGCTTTGTGGGGCCGAACGATGCCACACAGCTCTGCCACTGCTGCTTGGAACTTGTGCGCCTCTTTGCCAGCCACAGCGCAGGTGCTGCCTTGTTCTCTCACCACAGTGTTCTTTTCAAGAGCTGAACAGCATTTGCGGCTACCGAGAAACTGCCCAAATTGAAAACAGTTTGAGAAGGCTTGGAAACAGCTTGAAAAGACTGGACAAGAGCAGACAGCACGAGCACTCATGCTGTCTATTCTTGCCCAGTCTTTTAGCTCTGTTTCAAGGTACTCTCGTAATGTATCAGTAAGCTCAGCTTTCAATCCTTCTTTATGCAGTAATTTATCGATGTACAGTGAAACCTCCTTAAACTGTAGTTGGCCGGAGCTCAGAAAAAGAACGTACCAAGAAATAGCATGAGATCGTCTACTTACCTGTCAGAAACGGAACTCGAGAGAGTCCGATGAAAGGGCAAAAACATGCAGTATTTATTCACTTCACGCAACACAAGTGCTATTTTTGTTCGATGCCGCGGCGGCCTAGCAGCGACAGCAGCCTCAACTTACTGAAGCTGTGAGGCAGCTCTTCAGCCAGCTCCCTCTTCTCGGCAAATGCTCGCATGGCAGATTCCTCGTTGGCGTTACGTATTCTCAGTGCACACGCGCTGTAGCGCTGCAGAAGTCGCTGGGTGCCTTTTTTATGCAGGGTGCTGTTCTCGTCGCGACGATTGCATTCATGAGGCTGACGTAACATGTAGGTTCTGCCACTTTCGGACCTGAATCACTTGTGCTGTTGCTTTCTGTGTTGCCCTCATCACTGTCGTTAGGCGACACTTTGGCAACAACAGAGGCAACGATGGCGAAAAGTCGAACCTCATAGCCAACATCTCTTCGCGGTCGCAGCAGCGCTGCTGAGCTACTTCTTTGCATTCCAAATGCCACACACTGTAAGCAACGGTAGATCCCTGTCATGTGCCAGCGACTGCTTCTTTGTGCCACATTCAATAGCGCGAACGATGTCCAATTTTTCTTCTATGCTGAACACCTGGTGTTTTTGCTTCAGCATAATGCGAATCCTAGCTCGCATGATGCCAGAACACTCTGGCACGGCGCCGAAATGATGTTGATATTGATGTAGCTTCACGTGCAATGGCACAGGGCGCTTGGAGATCGTTGTTCCGATCTCTGAGGCTCATTGTTCTACCGGGCCACCCGATGGGGACGATGCACCACTGTGATTGCGCGACGAAAAGTGGAAACACTACATGTTAGCCAATAGGTATGCAATAAGTTGGTACGGTTTATGTGGATACAAAACATGTTATGTTCAATGGCCGCTGAGTCAGGGATTTGACTTTACTGCTTTTAAAGTGAAACTACTGTTTAAGCGGGTACGATTTACAAGGTTTTACTGTAACAACTTTTTTCTTTTCGCTTTTCTCCTAAAGCTTACATGCATTTGTCTTCATAGATTTTAGAACAGTCAAACCTTCACATAACGAGCACGAATATAACGAAGTACAGTCGAACCCATAATATATTACTTATAACTATTAGGATCTGCTGCACCGTCAACTTCTGTATGTTTTCTATGGTGAAGCAACCTACGTACTACAAAGCCCCCATGCTGCATCATCGGTCATAACGATGAAATCTGGCCATTCATGCCAAAGGGTAATGGAATGTGATATTGTTGAAAAGAAAAAAGAAAAAGAGAAATTCGAGTTGCTGCATGCCGCCACTCGCTCATCCTTCTCTGCATCGCCAGCCTCGCATGCCTCTCCCATTGCCTTCCCTCTTATCCAAATATAAATGGGCAGCGTAGTGCCCTTAGCACTACGCCGCCCAACCCTTCGAAACAGAAATGGACTGCGCCAACTTCGTATTCTATGGCTGGGCTTTGCTCATGGCTGCTGAGAGATTGCTCGCTGGCCCTCATGCTGTGCAATTTTGTCAACGGATTAAGCTGCTCGTGCTTGTCTTTTTTAAAGTGAAGCATTCTTTGCCTCTTCTTTCGACCTTCCCACTGCTACTGCTGCTGCTGTCGCACACACCGCGTTGGGGAGTGGTTCAGAGCATGTATATAGATGACAGGTACAAGTAAGAGAGGAAAGGCGAAGGGAGAAACTCCTTTTGACCCCACCGCGTCGAATGTGCACAATGCCCTCTGAAGCTTCCTGGCCGTCTCCACATTAGCCGTTTGATAGCTGTAATTATCCGTGACTCCCCTCAGAAGCATTTCAGAAACTGCAGCGCTTCCCTTTCTACTAAGGTGAGAGTCCAGAGGGGTTTAGATAGAAATGTAGAGAGGAGGGAGGAGAGGAGGCAGTTTCTATACAAGGGAGGAGGGAAGGTGACGTGAGAAGGCCAGAAAACTCTACTAATATATGACAGCGGTTGGTACAGGTACGGTACAGTATGTTGCTGCTGTTTCTGAAAAATAAGCTCCATGCAAATATGTCAAGCAGGCAAGTTACGCAGGGTGTGCAGAAGCAGAGCCGCATTAATTGAAGCGCACGGCAGGGTCCAGGAGACACTACAGAAGCGGTCGACCGTCAAATCAACACTTCGGTGGCCGCCACGTTAGTTTTGTGGCTATGGCATTGCTAGAGCTCGTAGATTTGATCCCAATCGCGACAGCCGCATTTCGGCGCGGGTGAAATAGAAAACGCACATGCACTTGGATTTTGGGACACGTTAAAGAACATCACGGTGTCAAAATTAATCTGGAGTCCACCACTACGGCTTGCCTTATAATCTGATTGTGATACACAGCCTGATATAATCTGATATACAGCCCCATAATACAATTCAAGTTTAATACTTCTGCCACAATGCGATGTGCCGTGTGAGAAAATGGCAACGTTCAACCCTCTCAGAGGTTATGAAATATGGTGCACATCAATGCCTCAAGCAAACACCTCTCCCTGTGTGTTCTGTGTACTATACAAACAGCAGTGGTGCATGTAAGGTAACGTTTAACATCAACTTACCACTCTTGTGTTAGACTAAACGTTGAAGAAGTTAATTCTTTAGCCGTCAACATCACCGCTAATTATCGTCAATCAAAGCATTCAGCACAGAAACCTTCGCTTACATAGATTCCCACAAGGCATGGGATCTGCATAATTTTGTTCCTGGCTACGTGATTTCTCAGCCTCGTTTTTAACTCACCGCCGAAACGAAAGATAGCTGATGCGCCTGCTGATCATCGGCAATTCGCGACATTGCTGGTGGAAAGAAAGTGCACTGCTATAGATCTGGAAACGAAGTACAGTAAAAGCTCATTAATTCACAACTCGTTAATCCAAAATTTCGGATAATTCGAAGTAGCCGCCGTGGTCCGCCCAACAATGTATCGAAAGCAATATTAGACAGTTTTAGTTTAGCGTACGCAACTATAGCGTACGCTATACGCTATAATATAGCGTACGCTAAGCAGCGCACGTTTTCTGCAATTTTAGTTGGCCGACGATATCTTCGGATCTCTGAAGCCATATGCCGTCGTTGCGGCTATTTCGCGCCTGTAGCGATAGGTGGCGCTGACATCTCGAACGTTTCTTTCGTTAGGCTTCGACTCGTTCGAAATGAGAAGCGATCTCCAAAACACCACGAAGTTATCCATAATACTCTGTCGTCGAAACGGCCTGAGACTAAGCGAAAGCCGTTGACACAGTCATTTGCTACGAACGAAGCGCATTTTACAAAAGCAACGCCAAATTCGATTCGAAGCGGGGCAGCCGGGACTGCTGCCATGTTTCCCGCAAACTCCGCAAACCACGCAAAAACGCTAACGCTAACTCGTTTCCGTTGCGTACGCCCGCTATACCCGCTATTTTATTTAGCGTTCAGCGCATGCGCAGTGACGACTCACTATTTTTTAGCGTACGCAATGGAATAGCGTACGCTATACGAAAACTGTCTATTTAACGCATCCCGCCCAATTCACACTGAAATTCGCACCGCGACCGATAATTTGAACTCCGTGCCGTTGTGGATGGGGAGAGTGCTAGTGCGTGGGAGCATGTTGGCAATGCTGGTGTCACCGCGCGAGCTGCACAGGTTTGCTCTTTCCACCTGCAGCCCTTTGTTGAGGCCCGACTGGAGAAAGACACATTCGCGAATTATTATTGGGGAGATGCTTGTGACAATCTCGTTGCAGCGTTTCTTAATAGACTCCTTTAAGTCAGAAAAGTGACGCCTCGGCAGAGCTCACGTGTCACTCTTTGCCAGTGATGCTGCTCTGCAGTTAAAGCAGTACCATTCTTGAACGCCGACAGCTGCGGCTTGTTACACGCAATCGGACCGCGCAGGAAGCAGTGCTAAACAGTTGAACGAGTCAACACAACCGACAGCCAGATGGAGAAAGGTAATGGGGAGGAGCACTGGGTCTACCTGCCATTATAGTTTTTCACAACAGTTCTGATATTTCCCATTTTGACATTTTTCATGCAACCCGATCATAACAATTATTCGTTATAGCAATGGCATTCTCGTGGCACTTGAATATTGTTATAAGTGGGCTCGACCATAAATGTAACATTAGCACTTTTTCCCCACCAGTATCAGTGTGTATGTTTATAAAAAATGTAAGATATAATTAAGGTAACTTGCCGCACAGACTTGTGGCGCTTTGCGAGGTGTTGGCTTTGTGAGTGTCACAGTGCTGTGAATAGATCTGCATCAATTTGACACCAAAATGGAACTTTGGTCACCGACACCTGATCAAGCAGTGCCAGTTAGGCCAAATGGCTGTGACGAAAATTTGCCACTGCCCTGTTTGGTAAGGGGCTGCAAGTCGCTGCGGAATTGGTGGCTCATCACTGATTGGTCCTGAGAGAGTGCGTGTGGATTAAATGCATGTGGATTAAATTGATGGCTGTTGTAGCGGCATGAAGTTCATTGCCATGTTTCCAAAGCGATCTGTGTGTCTATTGGCGGCTAATTGGGCTGATCTTTGCATATGCTTTTGCACTTTATGACGTGCTGCTTTTGTAGCTGTGCCCTCTGTCCATGTTGCATTATCATTTTGATCGATCCTGCTGACCCAAATGAACCTTGTACTGATAGAACTAGCCCCACCCGATGCTGCGCCATTTTGTGAATTGCAGCTTTGTGCGGGTTGACGTTGGGGAGCGCTCGCAGTGACAAAGTCCACTACTGTGTCAGCCGGGGTGGCCTGTCCACGGCGAGCTTGGCGCTCCTTTTGCGCCAAAAACAAAGTGAAGCGGCGTGGTACATCGTGGCGCATACGACATGTGGCACTGTGCGGATCTCTACACCAAATATATTAAATATTTGAAAAATTGAACAATACATATTCGATTTGCAAATTGAATGATTCGAACATTCACTGTTTGGTTCAATTCAGTAATATTCGAGTGTTCACACACCCCTGGATAAAAAACACTTGATTCTTTTCGACAGACATTCTATCGACTGGAAAATTTTTCCAGACTTTTGTATATGCAGCAAGTTATCAGTGCTGGCATACTAATTTGGTTTCCTTTCATAAGAGTAGAGGATACTGCAGATCTTGATTCCTAGGTACCTAAGTTAGTTACTGACAGCTACCAACATTCTTCTCGCATAATGTGAGTAGCCTCCTGAGCATTTGTAGCGCTGTGTTTGTGCAGAACATTTGTAAGCATGAATGTCTTGCGTTAATTTTCTCAGTTTTGGTGTTCACACACTCCTAGTGGTTTCAGTATATTTTTATGCTGATCCTGTGCATTGTCATGCATTACTGCATCTACTGCCAAGCTTTGCTCGCTAATTAGGCTATACTTCCTTGCAGGCCTCTTCACGACAGAGGCGACTGCTGAGGATAGCCACGTTCGCGAATTGGGGGAGCTGCTGGAGCTATTGACAGAGCTCCTCTCGAAGGACTTCTTGTACATGGGTGGTCCGTCCACGGCTACGGCGCAGGCCAGAGGAGCTGCCAACAGCAATGCCACTGGCGAAGCTGCAGCACAATTTGATGTGCCAGCCCCTGGCATAGCTGTGGAAGGCTTGCGGCTTCTCATGCCTTTGCTCAATGCTCAGCTGCTACAGGTGAGTCTCTCTCATACTAATTGATGCGCGACATTTGCAGGACTGTAGCCTTCCTCTTGCATACAGAATTGGGAATTTCTAAGTACTGACACACATTTTTGACGTCATAGGAACTCTACCGTACGTTTCTTGCATGTAAATGGATGGCACTCGGCAGATATGAAGGCTGCTAAACACTTGAAAGACACTTTAGTTTGATACAGTCGACTTTCATTAATTCGACCCCGATGATACCAATGAAAATGATCGAGTTATCCAGCAGGTCGAATTAAACAAGATGCAGAAAAAACGTCAAAACACACAGCTGACTTATCTGGCAGTATTTGCCAGAATCTAACACCTCCCTGAACCAAATGTGCGCCCACTTTCTATGTGTCTAAAGTAGAAAACTAACGTAGAAATTACATTAAAGCTCCCGAACAAAGTAGAAATATAACAAACACACAGTATCTGTAGCTAGAGAAATACATGTTGCACGACTGCGGCTGGTCTCCTAAAGTCGGCTTCGCTGCAATATGTTGTGTTACGCGGTAAAGCATTGAATGTTTCGAAGGTGGTTTTGGTTTCGTATTCGATTGCACCACGCAGGTGATTTTCAGCCGAATTTTCTTCAGAAAAAAAAAAACAAAAAAACGGCGCACATTGTAATCGTGTAAATACCATAATCAGACTTTGTGAGCTATGGTTATTGTTTAAGGTCTTCCTAGCATAGGCTGAAAATAGGCGTTTTCGACAAGGGATTGACATGTGTCTAATGCATTCACTGTCCCCTAAGTTCTGTCGAGACTGACAGTTCCACTAAAGGGCTAAAGGGGTCGCTGTTCAGGTCTCCATAGCTGTCAGGCACATGCGTGCTGACTGGGCAAGTTCAAATTATCCGGCAAAGGCCAATTTTAGAATCGAAATACCAAAGTTTGGGCCCAAAAAAACGCATTGACGTCGACTGGGACCTTCAGTCGGTATCGAATTAACCGAAAAATCTGATCAAGCAGAGTCGAATTAATGGAAGTATACTGTATTAAAGTTATGCTCAAAATGTGAACGTGGTGTCATGAGATTTATTGTAACATCACAGGATAGAGAAAGATTTGCTAATTTTGTATAGCAGTAAGGCTATGTACGATTATGCTGCTCACGAAAGAAATTAAAAAATTACCAAGAATGCTGCATGCATTTCTTCTGGCTGTGCTTGTGTGTGACAGTTGTAGTACCAAAATGGAACCTGATTTGTAGAAACCAGTATCATTGGTAAATTATTTATGATTTTCCCCATGCTTGCCAGTAGTACCATCTTTGCACGATTCTACCGTGCCACCGATCGTAACATGCAGTTATATCAGCGCCCAATTAAGTAATTGGTGCCGATTCTACCACTCACAACAAGTAACGAAATGAGAGTCGTTGCGTAACATGTTGAAACAATATTATGGAACATACAAAGGCACACAGGCATGCACACAGCTGAACCTTAATGGCTAGTGGAGTCTGACGACACCTCCTATTCACTGTCTACTGACCAGAGAAATTCATCTTCAGTTCTTTTAATGCATTAGAACTGCCACACTGCTTCTGGAGCCCTGTGAAACCATCGTCTGCGGGAGGGCAATCCATGCTCCATGGACCCATCTTGCGATGCCTCCAAGCATCGCTTCCTTCAGACGACCTGTTCAGTGGAAGTGTGGCTAGTTATCTTGCATCAAGCTTTTATATATATATATAGAATCGAACCCGGTTATATTGAACTCGCAAAAAAACGCCTATCATTTCGATATAGAGCAGAATTCGATATAGTCCTGCTAAATAATTAGATGTCATAAAAGCACATACCATTTATAAAATCACTTTATTGATGAAACTTGCTTAGTTTCGCATAAATTAGTACTGCATTTTCTTCTGCTTGGGCAATTTCGCTGCCTGCGACGCACGCGCTTCCCCACATTGTCAAAATGAGTCTGAGCGGCTGAGGCTGCAACTTTCCGGATTCGCGCAGAAGCACCGGACTAGTGCGAGTGCATCAATCACTTCGGAGAATGTAGGCCAAGGACCGTCGTTGCTTTCCTCATTGTGCCCACTTTCGTTTGTGCTCGGTACGATGTCGGCAATGTACCGTATTTACTCGCGTAATGAACCCACCTTTTTTCCAGATAAGTTGACATAAATTTGGGGGGAGGGTTCATTACGCGGGGAAAAAAAATTTAGATATTTTTTAGGTCGAAATTTCATGTCACAATGAAGATAGGAAAATCGCAATCCCAACCTTACCTTTATAGTAAAAACACGTACGCGATGAATGTGAATTAAAAATTCATTTTTATTTTCATGCTGCTGGCTGCTTATGGTCTGTCTCACTCGGGCTCGCTATCTGAATCCACGCTTCCACTCATATCGCTTGCGACTTCGTCGGCGCGTCGTCTTCGTCGGCGCGTCGTCTTCACTGCCGTCGAGGCTGTTGGAGATGCGTCTTTTTGAAGCTGCGGACGACCATCTCGCTGGGAATCACACTCCATGCTTCTAGAATCCATCGACAGAGCATGTCGATGGTGGGCCTTCTAATCTTACGTGCGGGAGTCAGGTCGTGGTTTCCCGCGGCCATCCACTCTGTATAGAGCCGGCGCACGTTGTCCTTAAAGGGCTTATTAATGGAAACATCAAGGGGCTGCAGCACTGATGTCAAGCCACCTGGGATGATAGCGAGGTCCGTGCGTAACTCGCTCATTCGGCAGCGGACATTTTTTTCCAGATGGCCGCGGAAGCTGTCCATAACAAGCAGCGATGGCAGGAGAAGAGCCCCGGGCCGCCGTCCCCAGACTGTTTTCAGCCAGTCGGACACCAGCTCGGCCGACATCCACCCTTTCTCCTGGGCGCGAATGTGGATACCGGCAGGAAGAGTTCCCTTTGGCAGAGTCTTTCTTTTGAAGACGACGAACGGCGGCAGCTTCCTGCCGTCCGCTGTTACAGCTAACATCACGGTGCACCGCTGCTTCTCGGCGCCCGTCGTCTTAACCTGCACACTTTTCGCACCTTTCATATCGACAGTGCTGTTTCTTGGCATGTCAAAGTTTATAGGCGTCTGGTCCGCGTTCCCGATTTGCGACAGCAGGAACTTTTTGTCCTCACGGATCCGAATGACAAAGCGGTGGAAATCACGCACTTTGTCCCCACAGTCTGCCGGCAGCCGCTGGCATAACGTAGTACGCCTTCTGAGGCACAACACGTTCCGGCACATGAAACGAGTCGTCCAACCACTGCTCGCCTTAAATTCACTCGCGGCAATGCCGTGACTTCTTGCAGTGGCCCACGCGTGATTCTGTATCAGCTCGTGGGATACGGCACATCCTTCGTTGCGGAGCCTCTTCACATAGCTCAGAACTTCTTCCTCGACGCGAGGAAACTTGCCCTGCTTCGGCCCGCGAAAGGCCCGGCGATCTTTCTTCGTCGCTCTGAGTTCCTCTTGTTGATTCCTCCAGTAGCGCACACGCACGGGGTCTACACTAAAATGCCGTCCAGCCGCGCGATTGCCATGCTCCAAAGCATGCTCCACGACTTTGAGCTTAAAACCGGCCGTGTAGCTAGCGTTATGCCCCATCACACAACGCGCAGAAAATGCACAGCACGCACGAAATAATGCAAAGGTCGTAGCGAAGCACTTAAACAGCAACAAAATAGGACTGGCGAAATGGCGACCGATGCTGTCCAAGTGCGTTGTCTTTACTTCGTTCTGCCGCCGCCGCGCATGCATGGCGCTATAAGCAGAGGTTTGCTTTGCATTTAATAGATGGCACTCGGCAACCTGCATCATCATCATCATCATTGTAAAAAAAAAAGAATCTAGAGAAGTTTGACAAATTGGTTTGAGAAATACAAAGAAAATAGCCGAGCGTGGTGGAAACTGCCGTCACCCCATTTCAAAGAGGACGCCCCAGTAAAGCCCTTTGTGCATCCACCAACGAATCATGCAAGGTCAATGAACGATCAACGAAAGCGTGCAGTCTACGCCCGCGTCACCCGCGTTCGCGTCGCCGGTGTTCAGCATCGTTGGCTTCAAATGATGTTTATTTTATCACTGCGCGATCAGACAATTTTATGATCGTCGACAGTCGACAGCGCCGGCCAATTGAGCCGAGATAACGCGAACATGCTGAACACCGACCCTGCGGGCGGGTGCGCGTTATTTACGCGACGTAAAAAAAAAAAACATCAATTTTCGACGACAAAAGTGGGGGGTGGGTTCATTACGCGAGTGGGTTCATTACGCGAGTAAATACGGTAATCTTCGTTTTCGGGCTCTCCCGTGGTCGCGACACCATCATCTGCACTGACAAACTCGTCCACCGTTGGTTCGTCAACAGCTTCCGGAAATTCTGACAGCTCGCTCCAAACACCAGCAACAGCTTTATCACATTCACCAGAATTTACTGTCATCACTGAGTATGCAGAAACTGGCATGTATGAGAAAGCACTTGTACACGGTAGAGTGTATAAGTTTCTTTCTTCGTCCTCGTCCAGTCGCGCTTATACACTCTACCATGGATTCTAACCAACTAGCCCACCAACGTGTTTTAACTTGTACACGGCCGTGTAGAGCGTTGGGCACCACGGGCACCGGATCGCGAGTTTGGCCCCTTTAGCCCTAATCGTGCCGAGAGTGCTCCTCGGAATCTTGCACGCTGTGGGGACGTCCGACTTCTCATCGCGTTCAACCCGATTTATGACTTCGAGCTTCACGACGAAAGGCGAATTCTGCTGCTTCATCACAGCAACACTGTGGGCGAAGGCCCACAAGGCGCAAACACAATGAACCAGAAAAGCAGCGACACAACCCACACTTTCGCCATCTTGCACGACGAGAGCACAATAGCCTCTGATTGGCTGTCTGAGCAAGCGCTGCAGGCGGGCCAGGATCATATTTTTTGCAGGGGGGTGTCGCCAGTTTGCCCGAGCAGCCCGAACAGCGCAGTCACGGTAGAGAGAGCGGTTGGATGGAGCCGCGCCACCAGGTTTCCCCGTTACTGCGAGGGAAAGCCAACTTCTGGGGGCACTTTTCCGCTGCTTGACTTTCGATATATCGGGTGTTGCTGATATTTTTGTTCGATGTAAGCGTAATTTTTGCAATATATACTTAGTGTAACTATACCGTGACCAGAAATTGTTCGATATATAGAATAATTTTATGTAAACGGGTTTGATATAGTCGGGTTCGATTGTATATATATACAATCTACATACTGTGGGAGTTCCTTCGGTATACTGGGGCGCAGTCGTTGCTGTGCCTAAGGCTCCGGACTTATTCGCCATTGCGAGGAAAACCCGTCCCAAATGCCTGCCCCTCGACCGCGCTCCGTTTTCCCCGGGCGCCGCGACCGCGTCCCGCGACGTCATGCTACGCAGCCCGATTGGATCGTGGGGCGTGACGTAGGGAAGAAGCCCCGACTGGGGACGATCGCCGTGCGCGGGGGAGTCAGGCTGCGGCAGGGACAAGCGCCGGTCACGAGAGGCAAGCTGCAAGGTATGTGAGCGACCACCTATTTTTGTCCCCAACGCCTCAGCCTGGGGACGTTCACGTGCTTTGTCAGCTTGCGTAAGTGTGGCTTGCTGAGTGGCTCTGCGTTCCACCCTTGCGGTAGTTGCAGGTGCTCAGTGCGTCACATTTTGCGTGTCCGAACCATCGCAGACCATTGTCGGTGACGGGAGGCGCTAGCTAGCGTTTGCGAACGCATTTCGGCCCGCATGCGCAAACAATTGTTCGACGCGGTGTGTAACCCGTTTTCCTGGCCATCGGGAACCGCGGGCGCCGAGTGTACTCCGTGTGTTTTGGGTGCAGTCTGATACGTGTTGGCCATTTGTGATCAATAAACGCCTTAACTGTCCTGGACGCCTTGTGTTCCTGGGAGAGCGCCCATGCGTACGGCCAGAGCCGGCCAGGCCTTTCGGCTCGGTGCTCGAACCTGCGGTGGGTCTATCGCCATGCGCGGAGACGTACAGTGAGCCCACATTTTGGGGGAGAGGGGTAAAAGAGGTTCAATTTCCTCAACTTATTTAGCCAGTGTTGAAGGTGGGGGAACATTTCTACATTGAAGGTTCTAGCACCTGCTGACAAAACAAGGTGGCCAATTCGTCGTTGATCACCCACAAATGCCGTTTAGCACTTGGCGATGACTTTCCAATTTCTGGTAATATGGTGACCAGCATGTTGTCCAACTGCAGGACACATAATAACCTTTTCCTTCTCCCCTCTAGGCAGGCATTTTGCACCAAAAAATGCGGAGAGAGATATTAAAGATGAATCTACTATCTAAACTGATTCCTTATTCCTGTCCTTATTTTCTTTTTTTTGCATCACTTATTTCACCCTTGCAGTTTCCAACACTGTGTATGCAGTACTTCAAGCTGGTGGCTCTGCTCAGTGAGCTACATCCTGACCGAGTGTGCCAGATGCCCGAGGAGCTACTTCAGGCACTATTAGGATCAATTAGAGTTGGACTGACAAGGTTGGTGGCCTTAATTTTCTTGAATTAACATAAATATAAGTGCATATTGTCAGGAACCTTCAGAAGTACTCTTGGGGTTTTAATAAACTGCAGAGCTGGCTTTTGGGAAGCGCGTCCGTCGGGGTTGGCTCGTGAGCAGGGAAGGCGCGCGGTCTTCTTTGTTCTTTTGGGCTCAACCCACTCTTGCCCTCGCCCCATTACCCACATGTGGCATTATCCCCTCTTACGAAAAAAGCATCGTCTCGATGCTGTGAAATAGGTGTAAGCAATAAAAACAAAACAAACAAAAAAGATACCACAATGCAGTCAAAGCGAAATTACAAAAAAAAAGGAAAAAAGAAATGTTCCGCTGGCATAGTCAGTGAACAAAGAGGCAAGCTCGCGAAGATAAACGAAAAGTAGAAACAAAGAAGGGTGAATGAGAGGAAAAAGAATGTGCAGTGTACGGGTTCATGTGCACAACATGAACTATGTCCAAGTTCGGTTGTCTTTGTGTCCGAGTCCGTGTCTGTGATGATGTGTTCGAGACCACTTCGTTATTAACGTCACTGACACAGCATAGTACTTTATACGGACCAAAATACCGGCTCAGCACCTTTTCACAGAGGCCACAGTGGCAAACAGAGAATGTCCATGCTGACTTGGTTGAAAGGCGTGTGAGGTGCTTCAATTGGCTGAAAGAAGCTAGCCGGCTTAACGGATGGTGTCTTTCGGTGCTGGAATTCACGACAGCCTTTAATGTACTGTTTTACGTTTGCCAAAAGTCTGGGCCAATAGTACCTCTCGCTTACTCTAGGGAGTATTCACGAGAAACTTAAATGGCCAGATGCAAGTTCGTCATGGCAAGCAAAGAGGACGTCGTCTCTCATGTCTCTTGGAACCACCAGGAGGTAAGCACGGCTGTCCAAATGGGCCCTCTTCTTATACAGCACGTTGTCTCGTAGACAGAAGGACGTCAACGAATGGGACAGATGGCGTGGTATGGCTGTGCCATCATCATCATCATCAGCAGCAGCAGCCTGGCTACGCCCACTGCAGGGCAAAGGCCTCTCCCATACTTCTCCAAATACCTCGGTCATGTGCTAATTGTGGCCATGTTGTCCCTGCAAACTTCTTATCTCATCTGCCCACCTAACTTTCTGCTGCCCCCTGCTACGCTTTCCTTCTCTTGGAACCCAGTCCGTAACCATTAATGACCATCGGTCATTGACGTCATGGCTGTGCCACAACCCTTTAAATAATCGATGATCAGTCGAATCTCAACATCGTCACGCTGCCGTCTGATCAAGTTTGATGAACTAATGGTGCCCAGGAAGCCATCATCGTCCTCTGTTTCCTGACTGACAAAATCAATCTGTGCATAGGACAGTGTATCAGTGTCTTCGTGCTTACGGCTAGACTTATAAATGGTAGTGACGTCAAATTCCTGTAGCCTAAAGCTCCACCGTGCCAGTTGTCCTCTGAACGGTCGCGCATGCTTGCCAACCAACAGAGGTCCTGGTGGTCCGGCACTACTTTGAAGGGACGACCATAGAGGTAGGGGCAAAACTTGATAATTGCCCACATGACTGCGAGGCATTCTTTCTCCATAGTCAAATAATTCACCTCGGCATGGGACAGTCAGCGGCTGGCATAGGCTATAACTCTTTCCATTCAGTCTTGAAGTTGGATGAGCACTGTGCCAAGGTCAATGCAACTGGCGTCGGTATGCACCTCTGTATCGGCATCATCGTCAAAATGTGCAAGAACAGGTGCTGGCTGTAGGCACTGTCGTAATTCAGCAAAAGCTGCCTGTTGCTCATTATACCAGACAAATAGCGTGTCATCCCTTGTAAGGCGATAGTAGGTGCACAAACCCAGGAAGCGCCGGACGGCCTTCTTATTGGCAGGAGCTGGAAATGCGGCCACAGCAGCAAGCTTGTCTGGATCGGATCGGACCCCTTCGGCGCTTACTACATGCCCGAGAAACTTGGGCTTTTCACAACTGAAGTGGCACATTTCCGGTGTAAGTGTGAGGTCTGCCGATCGGATGGCTTCTAGCACACTCCGCAGGTGGTGAAGATGCTGCTCGAACGTTTCAGAAAACACAGCCACATCATGCAGATTCACAAGACAAGTCTGCCACTTTAGTTCAGTGAGGACAGTGTCCATCATTCGCTGGAAAGTAGCCGGGGCTGAACACAAGTCAAAAGGAAGGACTCAAAATTCATAGAGACCATCCGAAGTCACAAAGGTTATTTTCTCGCAGTCTCATTCGTCTACCTCGATTTGCCAGTAGGCACGTTTTAAATCGAGTGAAGAAAAAATTGGCTGAAGGCTTAGCTTGGTTAAGCCTGGAAGATTGCGAAAGCAATACCCTTGGCTGCGCCTTGGTTCGGCTGATAGTGTTGACATGGTTGCCCTTTGTTAAACTTATGGCTATACATCATCCGACATAGCGCAAGGCAGCGCGCCGACCACTGCGAGGAGCCGAGCTGTAGCCGCATTTATCCTCCAAGCGTGACGTCACACCAGCGAGCGCCTTCTCTCGGTAGCGCCGCAGCAGCGGCGCGCAAGGCTTTGCCTCCACCATCGATGCCGCGAGCTGGGGCCCCGTCTCTCGGTCTGGCGTGATGTCACATGGTCACGTGATGCGCAGCTGTGTAAGGAGGCGCCACGACCACCGATGGGCCGAAAGTGCGAGCAGTATTGCTTTCGCAATAAAATAGTGGGCGCGTTGTAACCTATCTAACGAGTCGTCGATACGTGGCAGCGGATACACATCTTTTTTATTCACGTTGTTAAGCTTCCGGTATTCAACACAGACACGGAGTGTTCTGTCTTTCTTTCTGACAAGAACAACCGGATACAACCATGGGCTGTTGGAAGGTTTGATGACGCCATCGTCAAGCATGTCCCGGACCTGCGTACGTATCGATTCGTGTTTTTTGCCGACACGCGGTAAGGCTGCTGGTGTATCGGGCGTGTGTCCTCGAACATGATAATCCTGTGTCCAGTGATGGGATTCTGGCATACCTTTGAAGAACTCGCAAAGCAGCTCTGGAATTCATGCAAGAGCTTGCGCAGTGCTGTCTGGCTATCAGTAGACAGTTCAGAATTGATGTCGATATGGCCCAGAGACGTCTGCTGTCTCCACTATTTCCGACATGAAATGCGATCATATCAGTGAGGTTCTGTATCGTGTACTCTCTTTCAATGGAACCTCAAGGGACCAGGGAAGTCGGTTCCTTTTACTGGGAGTTACATTTACCGAGAGACAAAGCTGAATACAACTACATGAATACAGAGCCAACCAACCATGAAGGTAGTGTTTCGTTTAAGCGATTTTCATTTATTAAGATTTCACTGTATAAGAGATTAGATTCACTATGCCATTTGTATTCGATTTGGTCTCAAAATTACTATTCGCACACCCATTCATAGTGGTCATGACCTGCATTGCTGATGTATCCTTGGAGAAGCTGCTGTCCCTTTGCTGACTGGTGCCCCTTTTCAATGTGCAGCTACTCTCCTGATGTGTCAGGTCTCTGCCTGGATGTGGTATCGGTGCTAGCGCTGGAGATTCACCGACAGGGGCTCCAGACTGGCCCTGCAGGGCGCGCTATCGAGCCCTTCCTGCAGCTGCTCTTAGAGATGGTGCTACTACAGCCAGTTGATGCCGAGCTCACACTTTTAGCTGGCAGTGCGCTGTTCGCTCTCCTCTGCTGCTTCCAGGTAAGCACAGATTGCATCTGTCTACCACAAGGTTGACCGGATATTTCTGGCAGACTGTTTATCTGCCGTAGACTTCACTTTGGTCGTCTTTTAAGTTACCGAACTTATGTTAAAACTAGCACTGGATCGTTTGCAACAGCTGTGCTCCTTTTTTACATAGTGTTGTTGTCAGGTGTGGGAATCAGTGCTATGCGAAACATTTTGCAGGCAGCTGGCTATGCAGCCTCGTTATGATATGCATCGATATAATGCAAGCATTTGTGTGTAATGGCAAGACGATGGTGTGACAGTGATAACGATGGAATGAGGAGTTTTCACAACCCCATTTGAGGTAAAAATTAAAGCTAGAGTGCAGCAAAAGTAGGAAGTAGAGGCAAATAAAAGGTCATATGAGGTAGTGTAGTGACAATGCATTTTGCGAGATTGGCAGTGCTTGCAGAATTCTAAACCCTGTAAAAAGGCCTGTAGTGGTCGGCGAGACGAAGGTAATTAGTGGAATTTGTGACACATCTATTTAAGCAACTCATTGTTCACTGGCGACTGACTGGTAAAAAGCTGTTAGTCAAAACCAGTGAACAATCTTCCCAAGATCTGCAACTGCAAATGAAAAATTTGCTCATTGTCATGGAGGATGGATTCTTGGTCACTACGGCTATTCAAGCAAATTTATCATGACAAATGCCATATGTTGGCTAGCGTTAGAACTTGTCATGCAATGTACCAAGTATGGCCACAGTTGCATCGTTGCCTTCCTCTTCAGGAGCTCTCGAAGTATTGGCATTCAGTGCAAGAGTATTGCACAGAAAAATCAAGTAAATCAGCTCGCATCTCACAGGCATTTTTCAGTGCATTAAAATCATATTAAAGCATTGTTAGCACTAATAATAATACAAATGCCACTCAGAAATGCACACTTTAGTGCAGAGTGTCATTGTTGTCAAATATATTGGACAGTTCCATGCAGTAAGCTAGAGAAAAAACAGCACTCGCAATGTTTTGGCGCACAAGTCAGCATAACAAATACTCTTGGCAAAGATTGGCAACACAAGTTGCACTTAGGTCTCGGGAGACTATATTAGCACGTAGTTGTAGTGCCCACTGGCTTCCTTCAGACAACCCCAGTGGTTGACTGGTCGACGACTGTATTACACGCTTGCGACATGGCAACAGTTGCACTGACTGTCACTGTGGCTTTGGTTTTTCACAGGAAAGCTTCGCGCAGCTAGCCCAAGCACTTGTGGCAAGCCAGCAGGATCCTGCAGTTGGGCAGCGGCTTGCCCAATCCTTGGAGGCTCTTACTCGTACTCAACCCCTGACTCCAGAACGGCCCAACCGACTCCGCTTCAGGGACTCCTTCGAGGCTTTTGTCACAGAAGTTCGGGGATTCTTGTGCGTCAAATGACGCCTCTCAATAGCTTTTCACTGCCCTCTCCTCAATCATCCCCGACCACTCAACGCTGTTGTCTTCATCCTTGCAATGGAAAAAGTCGCATTCGCATCTGGAACGAGTAAAGTGGCTTTATTTCTCTACAATTTTAATCTTCTGTCTCCGAGCTGACATTATTTTTCTGTACAGGCCACACCTTCACTCTCCTTGGGTCACTTTATTGCTCCTAAGTTTGGAAGACAGTTCTAAGTGGCTTGGCCTACTTCTGTGGGCTTGTTAGGTACCTGAAAGAAGGTTTGAAGAAGCTCTTAATTCCTCTAGAAAATAGCACATAAAAATGACATGCAATGCCACTTTGTCTTGCTGCGTACTTACTACGTTTAAAATTGATTCTGTGCACAACACATTTTATTGTTCTTATGGCAATTTAGAGGGCTGTGCAGTTAGTGTCAACACTTCGAGAAAATATGTCACTTTACAGTTGGTTAATGCAATACAAATAGTATAAAACAAAATGTACAGCAAAATCAAAACATTTCTGGTCCAATCCCACATTTTTAATCATGCACTCCATGTGACTGTTGTAAGATGCAAGATACTGTGTTTGGCTTCAAGAAAGCACTTTGTAATGCAAAATTTCATATTTGTGATGGCTCGAAAAGGAGTTTACCATTTTTCTCTCACGACTGCTTGTTTCAAAAAAAAAAAAAAAAGGAGGTTGCCTGATGTCAATGTAATATAGTACTATAGCAGTTGCTAGAGCCAAGGTTTTGTTTGCATTGGCCAACAATGCCCACCACTTTGAGCAACAGAGAAACTCCTATAAAGAGATAATCAGACCCCAATGTGAGGAAAATTTAACAATGCAAGAAGATACTATTCTCTTGTGAGCAGGTTCAGAGAAAATAAGGGAATATATAACTACTACACTGAAGGTGGTTGACACTTGTGAATTATTAAATGGCAAATCAGACTTCATGAAAGTGCTGACAATAACTTCAAATCTAGGGCTTGCTGATGTCTAGATGTCCCTTTATCTACACCTGTATGAAAAAGTTTACGTGGATGGTCTGGCTTGGATGGTGCGGGTACATTTTTTCCCCTACTGTGTAACGTGATTGTTTTGGAACACCGTACAAGTCTTGCCTAGTCTGCCATTTCAGCAACAGTGTTGCAAGAACTTGAATATTCGGAACACTATGGAGAAACAAAAGTACTTACTCATGTTTGATAAGCCGGCATCCTTGAATAATTTGAGCACCCTCGTTCGTAAAATGGCAAGCAAAAAGGAGCATGTTTCTGGGTTGCACTTTGAGTGCAAATCTCATGAACAGCAAGGAGTATATGCACAATGCTGAAAGAGAAGCGAAGGGGAATGCAGAAGTCAGCTCCAAAATTTTCGTGAAAATTTATCGGCTCTTGTCTCATTCCACACAGGAGATGCTAATTATTTGCATTTGTTGCTGGAGGCCTATGGTTCAAACTAATATTAATTGTAATATAGTGTGCCCAGTTGGCTGTGTGCAGGTATTGGCAGTTGTAACGTTTTTGAGTGGCGTGCTGCTGATGAAGTGTGCTTCTAGATTTTTTGCTTACAACCAACACACGTTAGTAAACTTGCATTGAAACAGTATGTTCATGGCGGTATTTAGTTTATCATTTGAAAAATGCCATTTAGTTAAAACAATGTATTGCGCACTGTTTAATGTGCATAGGCTATCTACAGGAATAAACAAAAATTTGTTTTTGTGATAAAAAGCACTAGATCCTATATGCCTTGCAGTAAGACTAATAAGTCGTCCTGCAGTGGACATAAAATAGGTTGATGATGATGATGACAACAGTATTAAAAAAATATAAAGTGAAAGATATAAGTAAATTTCTTCACATGTTATTGAGTAGTTTATAACGTTTAGCAAGGACAGGTGATACACGGCTCAACTCTATTCTGTTGTCGACTGAAGCCACATACTATCATACAGCTTCTACTTACATACCCCCTTTTTTAAGGGATGTGCAACTATTCGATATTTCAAATGTGAACCAAAGAGCAAGGGCTAGGTTCAATTTGTATTCAAGAATTACTACTCAATGTTATTGAATATTCATTCCATTCAAATACCATAAAAAGCATCATCAGTTGGTGCAGACAAAGACCAAGTGGAGACTCTTCCAAATTATTCTGCTGCAGGAGAACTGCCGTTCTTGCACATATGAGCCTGTTCCTGGGCGAATACATGGAGGAGATCCGTTCTACACAATGGTCTTAAGTAATTAATAAACGTGTCTCACCTCGGAGAGCTTACGCATTTGCTGAATCGATTTAGGCAAAGCAAGTTACTTGGCCCATTGCGCCATGTTTGGATTCATTTAAAACTATGTGCGGTGCTGTAGTATTACATTTAGCTTCTTCAATAAGCAATACACTATACAACGGGCAGTCAAAAAGTTCCCAGAATGGTGGTTCAGCATGCTAATGTTATGACCTAGGGCAATTAATACCTAATCACCTTCGAAGTAGGACCTTTGTGCGCACAGACAATTGCTCCATTGCTCCTGCCATTGTTGGAAGCAGCGGTAAAAGGCTTCTTTCGGAATCTGTCGGAGCTTAGCCATCCCATTTGCTTTGATGTCCTCCACGGTTGCAAAAGGTGCCCTCTTGAGGCCAATATTCAGAGCAGGGAACAGACAAAAGTCACATGGAGCGAGATCCAGAGAGTACGGTGGTTGAAAACTCTGAAGACCTCAATGGGACACTTCTTGCAACCGTGGAGGGCATCAAAGCAAATGCGACGGCTAAACTCCCAACAGTTTCCAAAAGAAGCCTCCTACCATTGATTCCAACAATCGCAGGAGTGATGGAGCAAGTGTCTCTGTGCACAAGGGTCCTACTTTGAAAATGATTAGGTAAGCAATGCCATGGGTCGTAACATTTGCATGCTGGATCACCATTCCGGGAACTTTTTTACTGCTCCTCATATTACAGACATGCATCTGGCGACATTCTGTTCCTTCGTTTCTTATGGTCATTGTTATGGTGCACCAGGTACAGTCACTTGAAAGTCCCAAGTAGTCCTCTTACTTCAGAGCTTTTCAGTGGACCTGACGTCCAATTGTTAATGCCATCAGATGTCTCAAATAATGTAAATAAGTTCGTTTTGCCACGCGGTCTCCGAGGAGCCCTTATACTTCACTCTGTTTAAAAGATCGAAAATATTCGGCACTCGATTCGATTAAAAAATGTCGCTTTTCGAACACCCCCACCTTTTCTTTTTTCGATTTTTATACGCAGCGATCTCGCAAGGGGCAGTAAAGTAAAAGCTTAGCGATCTTTTAACTCACCGGTAGTCATCTTGCCGCTAATTATGCCTGGGTCCTTTTTGATGTCCGCTATAGCGGCCAGTGGAATTCCCCAGTTAGCAACTACGTGAGGAAGAAAGACGAAAAACGAAGGCGCCGCAAATGAGCGGGGCCGATACACGCTTACGCATTGAATGAATGGTGCGAAGCCAGTACTTACTTGGTCCCCAGAAGTGCTGCACGCAAACAAGGAAGAAGAGAAACAGTAGTTACTCACTTAATGAACTGATCTCTCACGAGCGAAAGAACAGGTAAATGGTTTGAAAACTCACAGTACTACAAGGTCAGAGGAGATCGCACAGACCGGAAAGCGCGCGCCGCAGCAGACATGCGAACACAAACGAGAAGAAACGAAACGTCTCAGTTCTGGATAATGTGCGCTGTTCACGGAGTAACATAATATACAGTGTACCTGCACAGGTAGTTTCTGAACTCCTTGCTTCCCAACTGCTTTAAAAATTGACTGGCGTATCGAGACATTTTTCAATGTCGCGGAATATAGGGCTCAGGGAAGTTTCCCTTTGGGTCGACGAATACCTCTTCAGAGTGGGCGGGACTAGCGATAAAACAGTAAAATAATCTCTTCAGTTCCTTCCGACCATGATTATATTGAAAGAAATCAGTCTTTTAGGACGTATGCCCTTATATTATGTCTCGCTGCGAGAACTAGATCTAATGTGCAAGCAGACCGCTGCATTAAGGAACTCCTGCAGCTACTACAAAACTGCGGCGAGCGTAGCTTGAGGCCTATTCCGCATGAATAAGCTAAGCCATAGCCAATTTGCAGTCCAGCTCGAGCCGAACTTTGGATTTCGGCTTTGTGTGTATAAACGTCGCTACGAACGTTGCTGCTGCATGGTGAACGCTTCGTCGCTCTTGCCTCGTTCACTTCGCTTCGCTGTGATTTGTAGGGGATAGAAGAACCAATTATTATCGTAAGCAGCTACCCACCCTGACGCCGAACTGGGGAAGTCGCGCAAAAACGCTGCCGATATGACAGCTGTCCAAGGGGTCCTCTCTGCCGCCGAACGCTCTGTGCGTTCGGTGTTCGGTGAGCTCGCTTTGCTCTGAAATTACGCTCTACGTGGTCCTTGATTACTGTTGAAGGTTCTTGCTTTTGTTTTGTTTTTTTCATGTCGCTACCTAAATAACTGCTTCTTTGCTCGCACTGCAGTGGGGAACATTCCTTATGAAGCTACAGAAGAGCAGCTAAAAGACATTTTTTCCGAAGTAGGACCAGTGGTCAGCTTTAGGTAAGCATACGCTGAAACTGAAACTGCTTGTGTAGTCTGTATGCTTCTCTATGCGTCGACATCGTCTCTGTTTTCTGCACGGAACAAGCGTCTATCCCGCTTATACCCCTCACCGTGGAGTGGTGGTGTGAACCCAGCGCAATGTTTACACGCAGGCTCGTGTATGATCGTGAGACAGGAAAGCCCAAAGGTTATGGATTCTGCGAATACAAGGATCAAGAGACCGCGCTCAGCGCTATGCGAAATTTGAATGCTTTCGATCTCAACGGACGTCCCTTGCGCGTCGACAACGCTGCCAGCGAGAAGAGTAAAGAAGAACTCAAAAGTAAGCGAACCTTTCGTGCCTGATGCAGTAATGTGACAGTAGTTGTGTGGCTCATTTTGCTGCCCAACAACAACTCCTTGCGTGTACCTAACGAGCGCACGATTTTCTGCTTTCAGATTTGCAGGCGTCATTGGGTGGCCCTCCAGTCGAAGTGAGTATTGAAGGCAGCAGAAGGGGGTGCAGTAAAGCATTGCTGTTTGGAATGGTTTTCGGTACGGGAGTTGGATACCGATGTCTTCCGTTTCATCAGCCATTAGCCAAGCATTTATACTGTTAAAAACTGTATGAACTAGTATCGCTGTCGTAAGTGCTTGAATAACACGGATTTTTTACGTATCCTCCTAAGAGCTCATTGCACAGGAGCGCTTACTGCTTCATTATTTCTACTGAATTGAACTAGCCGTGGTTACCAAATACTTGATTTATGTTGGGATTTAGCTAGTCACTTTCCAAGAAGACCTCACTATGTATCGCCATATACACTGAAATGTTGTGGGTGTGCACCTGTAAGCACAAATGTTCTAGCCTGTGCAAACTCATTGGCCTTGTTATGTGCAAAACTAGAACAAGGTAAAAGCCGGAGCCAACGTTTCGACAAGCGGACCTGTTCTTGTTTTGCTCATCGTCTTGGATTTCTATCTCCCTCCTTCCCCATGTTTTCCCTGGCTTTGCTATATAAGTTTACAAATATGCACTTCTGCAACTGCTCCTTACAAATTAGAAGTCCTGGAAAGCAAACTGCACTTCTTGGAGAACTGTCCTGCTGAACTCATTCAAACAGAAGGCCTGTCTTACACTGAGTGGGGTTCATTTATATATTCTTTCAGAGTCCATATGGCCCAGAAGTGGAACCAGAACGTGCACCCGAAGCTATTTCCAAAGCAGTGGCAAGTTTGCCACCAGAACAGATGTTTGAGCTGATGAAGCAGATGAAGGTATGTTTATTCTGCACTAACAAGCGTAGCTGTGACTTCATTTATGACTCATAAATGGCATAGAGTGAATGCCTTGGTTGTGGTTTGTCAATGTGTGGGTTGTTGCTGAATGTAGATGCAATGTTTTGATAGCTAAGGTATATTGAAAAGCTCACAATGCAGCTTATGTCTTGTAGCTACTGCTACTCAGAGGCTGGCCGATTTTGCTGAACAGAGCAAAGCTAGTGTTCATGCAAACCTTGATCATCAGGAAAACAAGGTGAAGTACAACAAGATATCCTGCTTACAGTAAATGGAGACACTAGCTCTAATTTACATGCATTGGAAACAAGCGCTCGTACAGTAAACAATCAAAACTGATGAGTTCCCTGTAGTGGTATGTAGTTTATACAGGTAGGCTTAGCAACACTATTGCATTTGAGAAGTTTGCACCTCAATAGCATAAGCCGGGTTGAAATCCTAGCTCACTTTTGCCATTGGCATACCCCAACACATGACAGAGGTTTTAAGGGGAATCTTCAATCTATCTGTCATGACTATCAGCTGCTTATGGTGTGCATGCTTCGTGTTCCTGATAACTAATTTATAGTCCCGTAAAAGCATTTATTTTAGTTTCAATTAATCTCAAAAGTTGAAACAATGATAGGACTAGCTCAGGCTTCACTAATAACGCTTTTGATATTGGAAACATTTAGATTAGCCTCAGCTAATGTAACAGTTGGTTTCCATGACAAATTTCTGACTACCTGTGTTCGAGAGTTCTCCATGAATACAGCTTTCTTTAG
This sequence comes from Dermacentor albipictus, assembly GCF_038994185.2. Lineage (NCBI taxonomy): Eukaryota > Metazoa > Arthropoda > Arachnida > Ixodida > Ixodidae > Dermacentor > Dermacentor albipictus. The sequence continues at coordinate 145,619,838 of NC_091825.1, read as the reverse complement.
TTTACGGTCAGACATGCAAATGCCAGTGCTGCATAGTTCTCGTGAGGGGTGCTATCATTGGTATTGTTTTCATCTTGAATTTCATTATTATGTAAGCTTTTGTTGCAATTTGAAGCTCAAGGCTGTATAACCTGATGTATAGTAAAACTTTGGTTTGGGCCACTTCTTTAATTCTTAGATTTTAGACAGGTTTGCACCCTTAAAAACATAGATAAGTAAAGCGTGCACAAGACATGAGCTAGTCCATTACAGCTTCTTTTACATTTTTCTGTATTCTGTCTTGCTTGTACGTGCAGCCCTCTTGTCTCGCGGTCTATGGTGTGGCTATGGTGTTGGGCTGCTGAGCACGAGGTCGCGGGATCGAATCCCGGCCATGGTGGCCGCATTTCGATGTGGGCGAAATGCGAAAACACGCGTGTACTTAGATTTAGGTGCACGTTAAAGAACCCCAGGTGGTCAAAATTTCCAGAGTCCTCCACTACGGCGTGCCTCATAATCAGAAAGTGGTTTTGGCACGTGAAACCGCATAATTTAATTAATTTTAAATCTTGTCTCAAGTTTGACATGTAGGCTTAGCATGATGTACTGTAGCACGGAGGACAGGTCACTAAGCAGACCACGCTGCCCACAAGAATAAGGCAAGACGGACTGAGGGCTATTCCTGCCCTTTTCTCGTGACCTGCCTTTCAGGCTACGGCACATCGTGTTCAGTCAGTATTTACTAGCTTAACTTCCTGTTCTGCTAGATGTCTAGGCTTGATTATTGCACCAACCTGTCGTTCATTTCTCTATTGTAAACCGTATCTCTTGCTCTTTGCCTGTGCAGTTGTGCATTCAGAACAACCCTGGAGAGGCTCGGAACATGCTCCTCCAGAACCCGCAGCTGGCATATGCACTGCTCCAGGCGCAAGTCATCATGAAGATTGTGGACCCCCAGGTGGCCCTCAGCATCCTGCACCGCCAGAACCCCAACCTCACCCCACTGGGCACGGGAGCCCAGCAGCCTCTAGGAGGCACCCAGCCAGCCGTGGTGGCTGCACCTGGCCCGATGGTCACAGGGTCTGGGCCCATGGTGGGCGGAGCTGGTGGACCCTTAGTGGCTGGGGCTGGGCCCATGGTGGGCGGAGCCGGGCCCATGGTCGGAGCAGCTGGGCCTATGGTAGGTGCAGCTGGGCCCATGGTGGGAGCTGCCGGTGGGCCCCAGCCCTTAGCACCGCAGCCTCCGCTAGGACCGCAGGGAATGGGGCCGCAAGCGCTAGGTCCCCAGCCAATGGGACAGCCCATGGGGCAGCAGCCTGGAGTGAGTGGCTTTATCATCAGACCAAAGACATTGGGAACATTACTGTGGGCAACCTTTCTGTTCACCGTGGTTTTCACTGCACCACAAAGAAGAGTGCAGAGCATGATAAGAGATGTACACACAGTGGGCACACACACTAGCAGTTGCTTCAAGTGGTACTAAAGAAACTATCAAGTTAAGCTTTATTTTAAGTTACGCTTCAGCAACAGCAAAACGGCTTCTCATATTGTGCGAGAAGGCATGATAAGCCTGGAGAGATGCAAAAACAAGGCATCCTGAAGTTCCCACACCAACTTGCCATGATGTCATAGATTTTGACAATGCCTGTCTACATGGGTCTAGTTTATGTCTTATTGATAAAGAAGGGCAACATTGCATTCCAAAGGAACAGATGCTTAACCTAGCAAGCTTAAAAAATTTTTTCTGCACTAAAATGGGCCAAATTTGAGGAAATACATAGAGATCTGTGACCTCGCAGGGACCGAGACTGACATAGCGCGAAATTTAAATAAAAAAAAAAAAAGAAAAGCTGGACCTTTATTTTCTCTACAGTAGTAATCAACCTTATCACACTGTGTGAATGAAAGTAGAATCTTGAAAGAATACCTGGCCAATCTAAAGTGCTATACTTGAATAGCTGGGCTAGTTGGTTGTGAATTGCATTATGAAACATTCTTCCAGTGCACAAATAAACATGGACGAGCAGAGAAGGACAAGAACGCTAGCATTTTTGTTGTCCTTCTCTGCTCGTTAATGTTTCTTTGTGCGCCGGAAAGGTGTTTGATAAGACAATCTAAAGCGATTTGGTGTTGCCATTTTTAGTGTTCCTTTAAAGCATTAAGTGCTGCTTCTATAACCGTTGTCATGGTAAAGTGGACAGAAAGAGAGACTCATTGTTCAGGGAAAGTCGTGCAGTCATCCTAATCATTATGTTGTGTCCACCAACATAGCAAAGGTATCGCCAACCTAAGCATATGTTAACACGTTTAGCTTAGTGTGTTGAGCTGATCGGCACAAAGGTGTTAAACAGTCTTCTTCATGCTTGCACACCTTACGAAAATCAGGCTACATTCTGAGGCAATAAAGATTAACCTTTTGTCTGCGCACATTTAAAAATGTCGCCCCACAGCACTAACGACCACCTTTAGTTCACTGAAACTACTATCTTTATACTATAAGAGAAGTTTTCAACATGAATGGCAACTTGCATGCCTGAATTCTTAGCTTACACCGCCAACTACACAATTTTCATGACCTACATATAGGTAATACAGTCGAACATCGTTATATCAAAGTCACACTTGACACAAAAATACCTGTTTTATACCTGGTATTCATTATATAAGCACACATGCTGACACAATAAAACAAAAAATTTCGATAGAGTCTGTGAAATAAATGCAAGCATGTTGCCTTTGACAAGCCAGTAAAGGATCTTCTGTCAATTTTAATGACTCGTCAGTGGCTTGCTGTTGTGGACACATGGGATGTCAACAATTTCAAATTAAAAATGTGCAGTGCACCGTCACTAATATGGCAACCAGTAGGACCACACAGGGTTGGTACCTCGGCTTACCAGCTACAAACCAGCAAAGCCAAGTCGTTGACCAAGTCGCCATTTCAAGTTGCTCTTGCTTAGTGTTTGACGTTTTAGCTATCCAGGTATATACTTGGAGCTGCTCAGTTTTATCATAATAGTTGCGTACTCATTGAAATAAAAAACAGCAAACCAATTCTTTCCTTTGTTATGTTCAATAATTTGTTGTGTCAGTGTTCATTATTTTGAAGTCTCACTGCACCCCTGCATTGAACTGTCAGTGCCTGAAGCTTTTTTCTTTAATCAGGTGTTTCTGTTGCTCCTTGCCTTGACTCTCTGCAGGGATTGGGTCCCATGGGAGGGCCAGCTGGAGGTCCAGGCTTTCCTGCCGACTCGCCCTTTTCGGACTCGGGATTTGGTGGTATGCTCATGCTGTGAACAGTGGAATTGGTTCTTTTGGAAGGCAATTGATAAGCATAGTTTGGAGCCATGCGTACTTAGTGGTGGAATCAGCAGAACAGAGTGCTTGCTTTGTGCCCGGTCTGGGTGAGGGGTGTGCCGATCTTCTTTTCCCGTTCATGAACTTTCCTGCCCCTTGTAGGCTTCAGCAGAACTGATTTGCCATGTTCAGTGTCCCTGTGCTTTGAGTTGTAAATTAGTTCGGCTTCGCTTTGTAACCCTATTTACTCCCAGACAACTTTCTGTGCCAAAGAAGGGAAAACTACTGGGGTGGAGTTTCTGCACACGTGTTGCTGCGCTAGAGTGTTACTGTGGCAGAGTTGAGAGCACTTCTGGTTTTTTGGAAGAGATGTTGAACCAGTGAAGCTTTTACATGCAAGTCAGATTTAATGATCTCTGATGTACTCTGTCTTATTTTGCTGATATAAATAAGATGTTTGTTTTCTCTTCCCCAGCTTGAACTGACGCGGATAAGCACCTGGGACTTCAGAAGCCCTTACTTGTGTGCACTTTGCCTCCGTAGCTTTCTCTTCATTGCCACAGAAAGTTGTCCACAAGTAGAGCCTCCTTGTTAGCTCAGATAGTAGAGCTACCACCTTGAAAGGCATTGGTCCCTGGTTCAAAATCCGGACCAGGAGGAATTTTTCTTCAACTGCAAAAGTTTACTTCTGAGAGATCCGTGCAAACTTCAGTTGTAGCTTGGCGCTAATATTAGGTGGATGGCAATTTTTTTCCTTTCATGTGTGCTAGTTTGTCCACATCCATGTTTGCAGTGTAATAGCTACATGCATGTTTATTGAACAAAACTATGCTTCTATCATATGAGGCACCCAGTTGTATCTACATCCTTGGTGACTTGTTTTTGTTCTTCTGATCAAACCCACTAATCTTAAGCAAGGCATTTGAGGGTACTTGTTGGTTGCTGCTTATTTTCTTTTGCGCTAAGTACGATACAGAATTTATGGGGTAGAAACTTGGAGGTAAAAAAAAAAAAAAAAGCTTAACAAGCTAAGGACCAGGAAACGAACAATTGAATGAAAAACAATAGGTGTAATCTTAGAAGACAGAAAGACAGCAGTGTGGACTAAAGAGGAAACGGGGATAGCCAGTATTCTACAGGTTGAGGTTAAGAGGAAGAAGTGAAGTTGGGCAGGCCATTTAGTGACCATGCTAATTGTGTATGTGTGTGAGCCTCATCTTTTATGTTCCATTTTGTTTTCAGCACCAGCGAGAGCATCGTTACTTGGGGAGCGACCTACGGGGCCTGAGTCAATCAGAAGCAATCCCTTTGATCCTCGTGGTGGGTGTTATTGCGTGGCTTGCATGTAGAATCTAACCCTTTAGTCTAGGCATTGTTCCTGTGCTCTCTTTCTCAAAAGTATGCAGACAGCTGTGTAAACAACCAGACCTATTGTTACTGTCGTAAGGGTTCTGTGGCACTCTTTGTGTTTGGAACCTCTGGAAGGTGTCAGTGTAGTCCTAATTGCAATACTGATGATCTGATAGGAGTTCCACCCTGGTTTTAGGACTTCAGTAACATGCAGGGTAGGCTGTGCATTCTCAGCAAAGGCTGCACATCTAATTTGCAGTGGACTTTCTTTAAACGGAACCTCAAGGGACCAGGAAAATTGGTTCCACTTATCAGGAGTTCCATTTACTAAGAGACAAAGCTGAATACAAGAATTGCATGAATACAAAACCAACCAACCATGAGGATAGTGTTTTAAGAGGCAGTTCTGTTTAAGCGATTTCTGTTTATCAGGATTCCACTGTATTTAACAAATAGAAACTTGCAACAAAATAGAGAAATGAACCAGATGACGTTGATGCATGCTTGTAAATGGTCCAGAAAATACTGGCTGTATGATAAGAGTGGACTGACAGATGCACACTTCCAACTGGAAGTGTCGTAAGATTCTAGAGTAGATAACCTCCATGATGATTTTAGTAATGTTTATCTTGTCCATTGGCATTCTTCAGGATCAGTTGACAAACTTCAGTTTTTCTCCATTAACCCTTTCAGGCGCCACTTGCAATTATGCATAGAAAAAAATCTTGTTATATATAAACATTCTTTTTGGGACCTAAGAAACACAAAACCATCGAATTCTTGAAAGTTATTATGAAACTTTATTATTTGCAACATCGTACACAATTGTGTACACAGCGCCTCGGTGGTCACAAAATTCACTTGTGGAATGCGAGGAAGCAATTTCTCTCTTTCGTCAGGCACAGTTGCACGGCGCATTTCATGCAGAATATCCGGGTGCCTCGTGTGCACTTCTCCAGCTTGCACCTAATTCGCACCTTCTTGTCGCGGGATTCGGACCAATGGTCAAAGGAGTCGTAGTGTGCGTCGGTGCAAGGAAGCGATATTCTTGCTTTCTTGCCCTATCTTTGGTTGTGGTGCTTGGATCTCTGCAAGAGAAGGCCTTCCACGCTTTTTCTCGGGTAGTACCGACTTAATTAATGCTTCGGCAGCTTGCAAGCAAGCGAAAATTCATCAAATATAGGAGTTTAGCTCCAGGCAGCGTTTGATTGTCACGGTGGTAGTCCAGCCAAGAATTGCAGATACCCAGGTTCACAAAAGGAAAAAACACTCTGTGTCCACTTCTTCTGCTTGCGTTTCCCCTGCAGCAACATCTTCCTCTTCTGTGAGGTTGGTGAACGCAGCTGCAACGCAGGCGTCGGTCGCTTCGCACGTGGCTTCTTCTTCGTCACTTTCCCCAACGTCTGAAACATTTGTCAGCAATGAGCTCCAAAAGCCTTTCAGCTGTCTTTTGGGTTTTCTTATACTTGTTTGCATTGTAGAAAGAACGACGAATGGCCAAAAAACCTGGAAAGAAAATGAAAGCAACTCTCAGCGTTCTTCATTTCTACAGCGACCACGGCGCTTTGTACACAATCGTGTACACATGCGCGTGCAAGCGTTAGCGTTTGGTCATTTCCTCAGAAAGGATAAAATTATCACTCGGTACTTCATATGATGCACAAGCGCGTCTAATTTTTTTTCGCTTGGCACAATAAAAAACAGCGGCTCTAAAAAAATAAGAACTTGACTCACCGCTCTTTGCTGCTCCGGCATCCGCCATTTCTTCTTTTGATATGAACATCTTCACCGAAATGCGACAGATGGTGCCCAAAATGCACATGGTTGTCTTTAAAGTTTGGGAATGTGCTAAAGCCAACCTAATAGAAAATTGCGCGCCCTAAACGCTAAAAAAACACCAGAAGTACAATGTACACAATTGTGTACAAGGCGCCTTAAAGGGTTAAACTTTCAATTGAATATGTGCATCTGCATGTCCATCTTTTCGTTTGTCCCGAGTCTTTTTTGCCATTCATAGGTAAAAAAAAGTTTGCAAACCTGCCAGCCAGTTGCAAGTTTCAAGCTTCAATGATCATAATGTGCCATCATGTTACTAACATTTAGGAATATTTATTGTTATCACAGATGCATGAGCTGTACATTTGTATGTTGGCATTAACTCTTTTGGATTCTGTGCACCATCAGCCTGTGCATACAACACATGCAATGCAGCAGAGCAGGTAATGACTTTATCCGTCATTTCCCTCCCCCTGCGCAGTGATGGGCCCTCTAGGTGGGGGTCCCGGCAGGGGTGTGCCTGACCCTCGCCTGGACCCTCGGGGTGACCGTGACCTGCGTACCATGCCCCCAATGGGTGACCGTGACATGCGCCAGCAGCCACCCCTCGAAGACCAGGACCTGCGCACAGACCCGCGCTTTCGGCCTGGTGCAGCATTTGACCCCCGCAGCCGACCCTTCGGCGCTGGCGGGGGCCCCAGGGATGACCCCCGTATGGCAGGCGCTGCGGCCGGAGGACGCCCGGGGCCCCCTGCCGCGGCCGCGAACCCGGTCATCTCTGCACAAGACCAGGAGAAGGCAGCACTCATCATGCAGGTGAGTCGGTGCTGCCATGAATAGCCGCTTCAGGTGCTGTATGTACCATTCTCATGTAGCGAAACATGTCACTTTAGGCCTAACTAATATGCATACTTTTGTTTCCACTGTCTCCAGTGAGTTACATTGGCATAGTTTGGACTCTTATGCTTAGATTGAAGTTCTTGCCCCTTTTAGCGACCAGGTGCGTAGCAACGTGACATCACTCTCTACAGTTATTGCACTTGCTAGGTGTTCTACTCCAAAATTTCTGTCGCATTTCATTCCATGAGTCTAGTACAACTGCTAGAAACCACACGAAGCCAACAGAAATTGAAGCAAGGGAAAGCACAGTAGCAGCTCCCACCTGTGACAAATTGTACCGTGAAACTCACTTATAACTTTATTCAAATTCCAAGAAAATCCCATTGTTATAACCGGTTTGCACAAAAATGCAAAAGGGACAAACATTTTAATTTTACAGAAAGGAGTACAGTCGAACCCACCTATAGCATTGCCGGTTTTAACAATATTCAGATGTACAATAAGCAGCTGCTGTACTGTGAACTTTGTTGCATGTTCTATGGTAAAATAAACTGCTTTCTACAATGTTTCCATGCCACATTATTGGCTTTAACAATTAAATCTGGCTACTGGGTGTCTGTGCCGAAAAGAAAAAGACAGTAAAGTCCAGGAAAAAGAAAAATATGCCATGAACCACAGCTGCCTTTGTGCCGTGCAGCATGCCTTCATCGCCCCCTATCCCGTCTCCATTCCACCCCTCCAATGTCGGTAAGAGGGCAGAAGGGAGACGGGCGTGCGGGGCTGGTGATGCAGTGTGACACAAAGGTGGGGTGTGTTGAAGCAACTTGGGGCTTTTTTTCCTTTTCTTTAGATTTTATTGTGAGGCAATGTGACGAAATGTGCCGTGTGGGGTGCACGGCACAGCCTTAGTGTTTTTTCTGTCCAATGTGTCCTGTCCATGTAAGTTTAGGAGGTCCCGAACTGCAGATATGGTTAGGCATAAACACACACTGCTTTGCATAGGCACAGCAGACGTGTGTAAGCGGGGTGCCAACAGGGCTTACTGTGCTGTGCTACTGCTGCGCACCCGTACCAAGCTGGCACCGTCAGTAGGGAGATTGCAGGAAAATTGTGAACAAGCGCTGCACCGTCCCTGCATCTTTTGAAACAAATGGCATGGTTCCGAGGGTGCCATTGCTGCACCGAATGGTAGGGCGCAGCACCTCATGAACTGATCCAGGTCATGCAGGCTAATCGAACAGACTTTTACATTTAGGTGCATGCTAAACCTCAGTTATTCAGAGCCCAAAATGCCCATTGTGCAGCTTAAACATATTAAAACCGACAATTTATTATTTAGTATGCAGTGTCACCCGACCATTGCTTCGTTGCCAGTAATCCAGTGCTGCGTGTTTGTTCTATGGGTCATTGCCATGTTATTATAACTGAGTAAGAGGCTGTCATTTGTGTTTTGTAACATAAACCTTCTTTGATTACAGTGTGCAGAACATAATTGGCCATAGAGTAAATGAACAGGGCCCTAACAAAATTTCACAAGTTACAGCATTTTATTAAACATCTATTTCTTGTGTCGTGGCATTTGGCTTGACTAAAAGCTTTCCATTACTTAGGTAAGCGCTGCAAGTGCACTGATGACAAAAAGCTGCTCGGCATGTTGGGAAACCTCTAACTCCCATCTTGATTAGATGTAGCAACTGTTATAATACTATTCCCCTGAACAGAATTAGGGCTGCATGTTTTGGTTTAGGTGAAAATTAAAAGCAAATGGTCACAATTATTTCACTGCCATAGGTGTGTATGCAAGAAGAATTTGTCACATCAAGGGATGGCATTGTAGCTGTGAGACATGCAGAAAGACAGCAGTGCCATAGGTGCATCACAGACATGCGAGAGTTGCTGATGACTTTTCTCTCTCTCTTTGTGGGAACAGGTGCTGCAGCTTTCGGACCAGCAGATCGCGTTGTTGCCTCCGGACCAGCGGCAGAGCATCATGGTGCTCAAGGAGCAGATTGCCCGCAGCACCCAGCAGCAGTGAGGCCACTAACGCTAATAAACATCCTTGCTCGCCTGTGCCCAGTAATTTTCACTCTGCATCTCGTTGAGCCGCGACACGGTTCGTTCGAAGGCAAACATCTCCTCTTCGCCACTGAAGATGCTCACATTCTGCAACATGAGTAAATACACACAGTTGTTCAGCACCACTTGGCATTGGCGAATATGGTACTTCTTATTAAGACTAATCTGCAGGGTCCACAGGTCCGTACTGCTTTTATGGGAAACTGGACCAGGGCATTCTGAACTGTTGAAGATGACGATTTACAGAAGGCGTCCCAGTGTGCTACTTGTTATATGCAAGTAATCATAGATGTGCTTGAAACTGCAATTCCTTTATTGTTTCAGTTATAATAATTTCAAGCACTATGAATTAGTGGTAGTTGTATTAAAATAGCACAGTTACATTGAAACGTTTTAAAACTCTTGGATGGCAGCATTTGTATACCACAGGCCAGTTGCGGCCTTGATAATTGTTAAACGTAAAATTTTCTATTACAAAAAAAAAGAACACACCCACACACACACAAAAGGGTCTATATTGTTTTACTTAAAGGGCAACTCCGGCAATTTTTTTACCATGTCAATGTAATGGAATATTTAGGTTCCTGAAACCCCCCTGTCACTCGTCTGATAGTAGAATTGTTCCACATATTCTTAAATAAGCAGAAAAAAAAAACGAAACCAAAACCTGACCAAGCTGACAAGCGAACCTCTTCGTGTGACGTCATGATAAGTGTTCACCCAACGGAGAAGGCACGCAAGGCATGCCGGTCTCGCCCGCTGTGCGAATGAAACCGGCGAAGAGCAGACGTTCAACTGGTTCGTGACCGCGCCGGACCTTCGGGTGACAATGTCAGCTGCACAAGCTTTTTGGATGTGTCAAACACTGACAGCTATAATTGTGACAAATTCAGTAGCCATTAGTTGCCATTCGCATTCAACCCGCTATCGCAAGAGCCAGCACCAATGCGCAACATGAAGACCAACGGTAGCCCTAACCACTGATCTTATACTTACTGCTTGCTATTTTAAGTGTTTCACTCCTTCTCACAGAAGCGCTTCGCATGTTTATTGTAAGATGTGAAGCACGACTTTCCGTATTTGTGTGCCACAAGTGCGCTACTCAGTCTAAAGCATTGACCGGTGCATTTGTTTACACTGGAAGGTGCAGCGACCGCTTGTCATTTGCTTGAGATATGAGGCTGGCCACTCATTGGTGACATCTAATAATGTCGGAACATATAAAAACGCAGATTTTGTGCATGTATGCACCATTGTGTCACTCTTGAGTCGCGCTGATACGAAAACAGCGAGCGGGAGACCGTATAGTACAGGAGTGTTATGCTGCATACTTATCATTCTTCGTATTCTCTTCATGTATACAATGCATTCCATAAAGTAGACACAGATGAGGGCTTTGCGCGTATGATGGTTCATTTAGAGAATGTGTAGTTTTCTCGCAGAAACGCCAATGCCAGTATTGACACCATTGGCAGCTGAACGATGCTGTTGTTTACGCTGCTGTATCGAAGGGGCCTCCGCTTGCTGCCCATTTGGAATACGAGGTAAACAGTGCACATCGTAAGCTAAATAATGAGTCAGCATAACAAGAGGTAATAACAGACCCATGTACGTAGTCACATTTAATTTAAGTAAACACTGGCGAGTCAGACTGGCCGTGTTTGACAACGGCAACATACAGGTGTTGATATCGCGTCGTGTTGTCGCTTCTAGCTTTTTGCGTGTGCACTGTACAAAATGAGGAATGCTTTATTTCAAATCCGTATGTATGTAAATCCATATGTAACTGACCTACAGAAGCAGTTTTCTTCACCCTAATGACTTAATTAGCTTCGGGTCAGTCGCTGAGGTCCGCCAATGCACGAACTCGGTGGCTGTGATAGGCTTAACCTCGGCTCAAACTGTGTGTGTGGTAGGCGAGGGCTCAAGTTCGCATAGCCATCAACGCAACACCATTTGCCACCCATCTCTTGCCTGTCCACAGGGAACGCAACATCTCACGACTGCAACTTACACCAAGCACTAGCTCACGATCGTCAACTTCTCCACGCTGTCGTCTGCATGATTACGGCATTCTCTGCATGAGACACCCGTGACATCATACATATTGTTGCTTGTAACTGAAGATAAGGTAAGGTAGGGGGTTTGTGGCAATTAATTAAATTCATTTGTAAGAAATATGTGCAACCCTCAAATCTGATTTTTTGAGGACGTGACGGAAGTGTTCAGAAGAATGCATGCAGTGAATTTCATCAGCATTTGCTGACATAGAGAAATCACCAGAGTTGCCCTTTAAAGCAACTTTACTGTGCTAATGTAGTGCTTAAAACATAGTTTTCTTTTAGCGACTTTTGTACTTACAGGTGGGCCTTCCTGAAAGATTTCAGTAATGCAAGTGTGAGTGGCTACTTCGAAAATTTCCAGCACATGTAAACAGCTCGAAGCAGTTCCCTACCTTATCACTAATTTGCAAGTCGTCCATGAGCGAGCGATTCTCGTCAGTCAGGCTACCATCGTTTCTGACTGCCTGGAAGAGCTTGTCAGCCGCAGCGTCAGCCGACAGGACTAGGCGGACCCGGTTGTCGTACAGGGTGTCCACCAGGGTAATGAATCGGCGAGCCTGAGTCTTCTCACGTAGGGTCAGCACGGGCACATCTCGAACAAGTATCGTGTGAAATATGTGGCTCAGCGCCAGATAATCAACGGCACCAACCGCCTGCACAGGGACAAGGCAGCACACAAGCACTTATACGATTTTAATAAAACTGTTCTGCATAGCCGAAACAGTTGAGAGCTTTATTGAAACATGCTGCTTGTTTAAACACAGGGGCACTTGAGGGTAACTTGATGCTAACCCACATCTGAAGGCCTTTGTTGTACAACAGAATCTTGTTGGTGCAATTCCATTATGTACAATTTCCCGTCACCAACATTCGTGATTGAGAAGACAAAAAGTGACTCAACAGAGTTACGCTTGTTTTTTACCGGTTCACATGTTGCTGGGAAACACAATTTTTCGGCAGCAACGTTCAGTACATCACCAAACTGCAATCCTATGATACGTTTTTGCAAGATCCCACGTAAACAGGAAAATGCACAAGGCATGTGCAATCAAGAACAGTGTATAGCCGTCTGCCATGGCAGCGTCACCGCAATATGTGCCCGCCCGTCTCAGGTGAAAATGCCGGCGTGCACTCAGTTTCTCATTCCGGTACCAGCAAATCTTCCCCGTGGTTGTCACACGCCGCATTCACAGCCATCGCCGCCAACCTTACTATGATAAGCATCTTTGCCTACCCATTTCACAGTGTGTGGTGCTGTTGGAAGCATACTGCACACTTTTTAATAGGCAATAGGCACGCACTCAGTTTCTTATTCCAGTACCAGCAAATCTCCTCCCGAGTGGTCGCACACTGTATTCACAGCTATCGCTGCCAAACCTATTGCAATAAGCAACCTCACCTATCTGTTTAGAGCGCGTAGGCAATAAGAAAATGTGTCTCAGGCTGTCGAAGCCCCACCAGCTCGATGCGCGCAGTGATTCGCATGGCGCTTCGCATCATGTAAGCTACAGTTGAGTCTCGCAAAGCTTTAGTCGCTTCAGATTGTACATTTTTCTCTTTTTTTCCCACGACGTATGAATGAGGTTCTACTGTATTTGGTCATTTCTTTTTTCTATACGTTCAGGGCAGAATGGGGTATTACAGTAGAGGTGGGTGGATATATGTAGAAAGATGTGAAGCCAAACACTGAAAAATGCTGATATAAGACCAAGAGAAGATACAGTCAGAGACAGCTGCCTTGGAGGACATTGTGTCTTCAATGCAAGTTGTTGATGAATAATGTGAACACTGTGCAATCCCACGCCACTGCGAAATCTTTTAGACATTTATTCTTATATGACTAGTGGCCTACACAAAGCACTCCTGTTGGCTTTGATCATGCTATGGTGATCAAATTGGCATAACTGTTATACTTATTTTAACGCATCCCAATATTGAAGGGATCATTTGTTTGGCAGAGCTGGGCATGTTGCTGAGTTGGGCTGTCACCACGTTCTGCGAACTTCACCATTTCCTCACGTGAATACTCGTGATGTTGCTAGAGTTGTAAAGCGGGACATTATTCAGTCCTACTCACACGGTCGCACAACTCTGAGAACGAAGCATCCAAGATGCGGCCACATGTCTTGTGGAACTCAACGTTGCGTCCCTTGATGGTGAGCACACGTGCTCGAACGACTGCAACACAAGAGATGCCTTTGTTGCCACAACAAGCTTCTCGCTGCTTGCTAAGCATGTTCCAATGCCATAGGGCAAAGTATTGATTACTGGCCACCTCTTAACCCTATCTGGTTCAAATTTCGTCACTGAAGTAAGAAATTTATATTTTATGCATCTGATTGGGAAAAAGACTGGTTAATATAAAGACAAAATTTTCAGTGCAATTTTCAACAACGTAATCAAAGTCCCTTTAATAAGTCTGGCCATTTTGAGCTGACAAGGTTAGTGCATACGATGCATGCTAACGATCAATGTCTGGAAAGTATTACACTGCTATGTGCCACAAAAACAGCTGTAATTTTAGACCAAATGCAGTGCGCCCTTTTTCCTCGCGCGTGCTGCACTCCCCGTTGGAGAGTTGATGTAATTCGCACAAGTGTGCCTACGCCATTCACAGTGCCGCAGCGTGACTCACAGTGAAACATGACAGAATTATTCAAGGCAACGTTGTTTGTTTGATCTGTTGCTTCAATTGACAAATTAAGGTTTAGAGAAATAATAAAAACTATAAATGTCAGCATGCCTTTGTTTTACTTTTTACCATAGCAAGAGAGATGCGCTTCCATTTCATCTGATGCTTCCCGCATTGTGCACTCGCATGTGCAGAGAATGAAACTATGTCATTTTATACCACGCTCCAGCGTGTGATCAGGCTCTTTGATCCACTTGTCTACCTGAGTGTTCATGTGGCACCTACTTATCATACTACTAGTCTGGTGCCAGCGGTACGACGACGCGGTGTATTATGGTAAGGATTCATGAGCCGGGCCAGCCTCTCCAAACGTGCACGCACTGAGGGATCCATTTTGCAGAAACAGCCAGACAACAGTGCAGGTGTTCTTGCGCAACTGTCAAGATTGTGCACAGAGCGAAACGAAACAAATGCAACAGTTCGTAGGCTCACACGCAAGACTGTCACCGGAAGTGCACCATGCAGCAAAAATGCAGGAAAAAAGTCACATGGCTGTGCAGAACACCAGCATACTTGCAGCTTAAGCTGGAGGAGCACTTTCCCGGAGGCAAGTGGCAAGAGTGTCTACGTTAGCAGTGAAGCTCACCTCCTGAAATCATTGGTTTGTGACACTTCGGACATTTATATTTCTGCTAATAATTAGCCAATCTGAAAAATTATAGCAGTGGAACGCTTCCTAGAGGGCATGTGGCCATATCCATCATATAACCAAAATTTGTTAAGTGGCCTGGTTAAGCTGGGTAGAATGCTCCAAGGATACTGCTCAACAGCCTAAGCTCAGCTTGATGTGGCACGTGGACATTTGAGAAATATTGGGGATAACCCTGTTTATATGCGACACCAAATTGACAAGTTATGTAATTATAGTAGCTGATACCGATTCCTAAGATTAGCTCTGGTGTTTGTTTTTCTCCATATTGGATATTTGTTATAAAGCATTACAAGTTTCTACCAGAATCATTAGACCAGAAAAGGTTAAGAGTATGGTGGGAACCAGTCAAATGTACTATATGGAACTGTTGGTGGTCAGAATTTCACTACAGAATCTTTTGTGAGCCAGATGTAGCTTTGTGATGTAAAACACCATCAATCAAGCAATTGTTGCAGCTATCATTAGATTGAGAATATATTTGTTGGAAAGGCAGAGAAGCCAGACTGAGTTGATGTGCTTAAGTCTTCTACATAAGATAGCAAGAACTGCGTCAATGTGTGCTAATAAAACAAGAAAAAAAAGGCTCCAAATGTTGCAAGAGCACAGCCACTATATCATATGTGGGCTGCTCTGCCATCTCCGACTTCTGGTACGACACATAACCACTCACTGTCATTCTCTTGGCTAGCCAGGACCTTGAACAGCTTGTCCAGCTCCGCATTTGCATCGCACTCGGACTTGCTGTAATAAATTAGAACGATGAAAAGGCCGCAACTGTCTGCTCATGTCTATGACAAGACTGAATCTCCATCTCGACTTATGACTGCGCTGTTACTCAGTCTACACAGAAAAGTTTCACTTGGGTTTACCCAGTATTTTGCATGTGGTTAGAAGCATTTTTTAAGTACTTGTTCATTTTACATATAAGCCTGTTACTGAATGACACTGCTTGTTGTTGTTGCCCACGTGTTTCTGAATGTTTATATTTATAGACCTTCACAATGTCCATGGCATTTTATAAAAAATAAAATTTAGTGAACAGGCACTAGTCACTAGAAGGCAGATGTTAAACTTCTTAATAGGTGCTGGCCTTTATATTTCTTTTGTGGCTAAATTTGTCCACTACAGGTGGTCACTGAGCCCATATTCATAGGAAACAGCTAGTCAGTCAGTAAGTTGTACGGGGTTTTTTACTGTTAGAGAAAACACCTAATTAGTATTCAAGCAATCATAGCAGCATTAATTTGGCATAAGGTCCTGCCGACCAGTCTTTCATAACCCCACAAAGACCAAAATATCATTTTTGATACACTAAATTTGATGCTTCATTATTCTGATTTCATTATGGGAAACCTAACCGAAAGCCCATAATAGCATTTTTCATAAGCTGGGAGTGTCGTTTCAGTGGTGGATAATTAAGAAATCCCATTAGCAATTAATTACTATGCTGATAAATTTAACTGAAACAAAAATTTTTTGTTTTTGGTTGTACTCTCCATGACCATAAATAAAGTTTTCTCATTTTTCTTGATGCGGAGTGGTGCTGTGGGCTTTCTGGGGTTAACAGATATTTGCATTAGGCATCGTACGAGGTGCATTTTTCGCATAAAGAAGACATGCTGGAGTTACGCTAGCTCGGGGGAATGCTAATGAATTGCGAATACCCTGCAGAGGTGGATGACCCTGTGCATGGTTCTAGTCCTGTACATATTTACAAAATTATGCATACATGGGAAGCACGTGACACAACACATTTGTTGCTTGATCATTTGGCCATTTCTTTCAATATTTATTCAATATAAGTGCTTTGGTGTAAGTTGGTCTGACTGCTTATCAGGATATGTAGTACCATGACAGTATCATAGCTCAAGGTCTGCAAGTGGGTTTTAGCGAAATCTACTGCAGGTGTCCTGTGGTCTTTCCCCGCTCACCACCACTTCCCAAGTGCAAATATTGATGAGATTAAAAATAATAACAATGTTCTAGTGTAATAAAAAGAGATGAAGAAGCAAGCAGATGGGTACAAGTGCTAACTTAACAAATGGCTTTATTCGAACAGTGTGCAAATATGCATACAGATTCATGAAATACAGCCGCATGGATGACTCTCGTGTACCATGTCCTTCATCCCGTCTCCCTCTCTGGTTTTGTGCTAGAAACTTACGAAAGTGAAAGTCAGCCTTAAGATATTTTGTTCACGCTTTAATTATGCATGGTAGCCACTAAATAAAGCCATTTGCTGTAGTTAGCACTTCTGTCGCCACTTGCGCCGTCCATATCTTTTTGTTGTGCTTGTACATTTCAACTTCTCTGGCCAACGATGTTCGACCTCAATGTCGCAGAATTAAATGATTGCGAGTTGGCTTATACTTACACAAAATAGAAGCTGGTCTTGGTGGCGCCTTTCTGTATTCTGTAGTCAACACCAGAATCGAGAGCAACTGGCAAGCAGTTTTTCTGCAGAGAATGTAATCAAAAATCAGAGGACACCTAAGCTCTTCTTATAAGTTGTGAATGCGAAAGCATTAATGTCCAACTGAATGCTGCTGAGCGGTCCTTCGAGCTATAAACTCCTCGTGGGCAAGTGTGCGTGTTGAGACACTTGGCATGTTTTGATCTGGCCTTACCAAGGCATAGTTAGAATGCAGGCAAGAGCTTGCACAGACAAGGGATGTATGGATAATACAGGCTTCCGAGAGCAGCGAGGGTGATGTAGCAGTGTGGCAATGCCCTTTCCCCTGATCAGGTGTTCCTTCTCGCTTGCTCTGCTCTGTTGTGGTCCGAGCAAGCAAGTGCGAGCCAGTGTCAAAGCCAATGGGAAGTTTCACTGCTACAGACGCCGCTGACTTTTTCGCTCAATGGGCCATTTGGAGCTTTCGCATCAAAACAATTCAGTCTAATAAGAGAGTTGTGAACAGCCCTGCATTTGCATACCTTCAACACATCAATGAAAGGCACAAAGTTGCTGCGCTGCAAGCCATTCTTGTACAGATCTGCACAGAGAAGAGATAAAACATAAAACAAGTTTATTTGATCACCTGACTCAGCCATTTCATTTGATTATGGTAGGCTACGATTATTTACATTTGCAAGCACAAACTCCTGTGACAATAAATGGCAGCTAACCAGCATCACATTATGCTTAACACTTTTAACAATTCATATTTTGCAGCGTGATCACAAAAATTTCAGTTACTTTGCAAGCTGAACCATTGAATGGAGAGAAGAGAGCAGTGGAACGACAGGTATTCACAGATAACTGCGACTTGCAGAGTTATAGTTTGAATTCATCAGACTAGAAGGGATTCCTTTTAGTCTGATGAAATTTCGCCAACAGTGATGCTTCAGAGTTCTGTCAAATGCCATTGAAACAGTGTATTGGCAAGGTGTGCCACAATGCTGCACAAATGATGCATACAGACACTATCCCATTATCGTGGCCACCTTTGACACCAGTAAGATTTAACCATCCGTCATAAAAACATTGAATGCACGATTGCTATAGGTGTCCATTTACTGGCTAGCCACCTTCCATTTTTTGTCATGCGGTTAGCAGCACCATTTCTATGCAGAATTTAGGAATATAGATGTTGGGTTGGGCAAACGAACGTTTGCAACGGTCACCGCTTGCTTGCCTATGTCGTCAGCTTTGCCTTTAGCAATTTACAGGAGCACTAAAAAGGACTACTAATTTAAGCTAGATTCATAAATTTCACTTCTGGGAATCGGAACAAACAAGTTTTCGCACGTCCAGAGAGTTGGTAAGCCAGTAAAGGTGGAAAAATGAAAGACAGCTGACAATGTTAGCTTGAAGTTTCTGCACTAGCTGCCCCTGACATAATGAATTTGTACAGCATCTGCTTGAAACTGACATTTTTCCAATGAGAAAGGAACACATTGAATTCAGTTAAGAGGTCCAAAGGCTCAACCAAGTGAGTTTAAAGAACATTTTTCATGTAAAAATTGGTCAGATGCACAAAAATACTTTGAAATCTGTGACCTAACCTTGATTTACCAGTACTGCAGTTTTTGCTTGCATTTACAAAAGACAAAGTTTTGCCTTTAATTTACCCGCTGGTAATCAAAGCTTTCTGCCAAATAAATTAAAACCAAGTCTTGAAAAGATAACCGACAATTATATATGCTGATCCAGTGCTACTCTGGTTTTCCTTTAGAACTGAACCAACTGTGGTAATCAGATTTCACTTCAGGCCAACGCGGTGTCATTGACCTCTTCCTGATTAACAGCCACTCAACGACCACACATACCGTCAGGTTTGCGGTTTGACGTGGCTACGACCACAGCGCCTAGGTTGAACAGGTGACTGAACAGGCGCTTGAGGATCATGGCGTCGCCAATGTCTGTCACTTGGAACTCGTCCAAACACAAGAGCCAAGCCCGGGCACAGATTGCTTCCGCAACAGGTGGAATTGGATCATATTGAGGTGACTTGCGACCTTGGCCGGACTGGGCCGACTCCTGCTTCCAGCTGTGGATGCCTGCCAAGGAGATAAGGGGGGGGGTCAAACTGCAAGTCAATGAAGCAGCCGTTAAAAGAAAGATATCTTGCTTGAGAAGTGGAAGGGGCTTTGCACATGTCTCTGATAAGAATCTGCTGCAGGCTTGTTGCTGTACTGTCATGATTATAAAGTGCACCTTCCGGAAAGAGAGATGCACACCTCTTACTTTCTTGCTCAGTGATTCTTCAGCTTTTAGTATGCTACCAGTGTCCTCATTGACCGTGGACGAGTGAAGGCAGTGTAAACGAGCAGTGTGTTCATCATAAAGATGTGTAACACACAGCAGTAAGTACATAATTCTTCTGCAAAAAATTAAATGCACTGCAAGTATTGAAATAAAAAAGATTAAATTAATACATATACATACACACACATCCACACACTTTAATTATTTAGAACGGAAAGTGCCGAACTACTGACACACAACAGATTAAACAAAACTGGAAACTTTCGATACTGTCAACTTAAAGCCCCTTTGAAGCTATATATATATTCTATCCTTTTTGCCAGCCCTAGCTTTCGAAATTCTTATTTGAACTTCATTGAGTTGGTCAGTTTTCAATAATCGTGCAGGCAGTCTGCCACATGCGGAAAAAGATGGTCGACGTACGGTTGTGAACATCCAGCATGAATGAATGGAAATGCACTCGCTGCTTGCTCTCCACCGCTGTGGACTCGTAGAACATGTCCATCAACATTGTCTTGCCTCGACCTTGAGCAAACAGTAAGAATTAAGGCGGCAAACATTTGGAAGTACAGTCAATGCATAGTGACAAAATTATGTTTATACAAAGAAGAAGACCCGGCGTATATTTCTGAATTAAAACTATTTGCATTGTGCTATAAGCAATTATTATAGCTTATACATGCTGGCAATTACTACACAAACAACTTGGAAATAGTTGCACACCTCACATAACCATTGCATATATATCTATGGTAACATTTAAAATAGTCTAGTTGATCATATGGCGTTCACAAGGGGAATGCACAACATGGCAGGCTAGTTTGCAGGCCACCATTTATGAATGCACTACTATTAAACTGACACAATTAAACTTACCCACGGCACCATATATATACAACCCCTGTGGCTTGTCGGCTGGTTTCTTTGCCCTGAAGAGCCACTGCAAAAATCGATTCCACTTACACAGTTAGTCACTGGGGGACATTATCGTTGCTTGACCTTACTTTACCTTTTCAAACAAGCCTGGGGTGTGCGGCGTGTAACCTGCAACTTTGATTTGAAGTTCCTTCAGCAGCTGGGCAATTTTCAGCTGATTTTCATCAGGAAGCAGCTCGCCCTGACCGAGAAGCCGGTAATAGGTGGACAGGACATCGTCGGTGGCGGTTTCATCTGTGTACGTATGAAAATTGGGGCCATTTGCAGATGAAGTATATATGCGACGCGTGTATATGGAGTACATCAGCGGAATACTTGTGCTGTGGTAATCACACCATTTCTCACCTCTCACGCTCGAAACCAGCCGCGCCGGCTCAAAACAATGCTTACCGCCGCGCCAAACTCGAGCGATTTGTCGTATGTTGAGGGCTTGGAGGGAGAACGATCCTGCTTTAGCTATCATATTGCCTGTTTTGTGACACAACTATTATATACTATATTTTACAAGATCATCGAGTTGAAGCTTCCCGTCAGCTTCCGTTAGACCATAAGCGTATAATTTCAACGACGTACACGGCGCACAAGTCCATTTCAAACGCATACGGGAAGCTCCAAGTAAAGACGTAGTGGGCACAGTGACCTTTCATTCAACGCCGCCTCGAACAGACTTGACAACACACTGTGGCACCACTCGACTTTGTCCTGCGATAAAAATAGCGCAACTACGTTCAGATTTCATCATGAGGATAATTAAGAATCGCCTCGATTAATTTCGACGATCAATATTCGTCCACATCGTGCACAAACCACTGCCTACACGTTAACGTGCACTGCAGCAGCCGACACGCAGGGTCAGACGGCCAGTTGAATTGGCTTCAGCCGCAGTTTCGCTGTATTGTCATGCTTTTTTTTTTCAATCCAAACGAATTTATTAGACATTCTATAGCTGCAACAACATTTTTTGTTAGTCGTAACGGACAATATTTTTTGCGTAATTTAAACGTTGTTACAGCGAAGTTACACAAGGAATTAGCCAAGTCAAACTGCAGCAGAGCCAGCGTCGGTTTCGTTTCTCAGGTTTCGGCGGCTCCCTGGTGCGCTCGCCGCATTTGTCGGAGGCGTGGGGCTCTTTGGGGCCCCATTTCATTGCCGTCGCTGTCGTCACGTGTCTTGCCGTGTGCTGCTTGACGCCTGGCTGCTATCGGGCGTGACGCTCGCCGAGGCAGCGACGAGCAGTGTGTACGAGCCGCCCGCTGTGAATTGACGAGAGGAAACCAGCTAGCTCCGGACCGATGGCTCGCGACTACCGAGTTCTGTCCATACAAAGCCATGTGATTTCGGGATACGTCGGTAACAAGAGTGCCTGTTTTCCTCTTCAGGTGGGTCCCGGGTCATTACCATTTTCAATATACTGCATACGTTCGCGATCGTCACGGTCTTCCATACACAGACATGAATATGACCTGGACAGAACATTGATTGCAATGCCCTTTAAATTCATTCACGCGACAGACACTGGGGTTTGAAGTGGACTTCATCAACTCTGTACAATTCTCCAACCACACGGGTGAGCCAGCGTTTTTCTTTTCTTTCTTTTTTTTTCCAGTTTGGCGCCCTGCCGATCGCTATGTAAAGACAGGAGGCGCTGGTAAAGATAAGCGTCACTCAGTCTTGCACTCCTTATCCAATAGAAAAGCAGGAAAAAAATTGCCCCATCATCATTATTATTATATTATTTTTGGGCGGCATATTATGAGTCACTCAGTCGGGTTTTAAACAGCTGGCGTTTTTTTATTTTTTGCTGATTATCCTATATATATTCCTAGGTTATATATATATATATATAACCTAGGAAAAAAACTAAAAGACCATGCACCCATATCTTCTAGGATATCCACACTACAAAGGACAAGTGCTGAATGCTGAAGAGCTTGAAGACCTTTACGAGGGCCTAAGGCTGAACAGAATAACCAAGTACACGCACATATTGACAGGTACACATGTGTTCTTGCATTGAATCTTGATGTACCCAATTGCATTTGTAAGTGTAGCATTCACAGTTTTTCACACCCTGTTTTCAGGTTATGTCGGCTCAGATTCGTTTCTTAACAAGGTAGCCGACATAGTACAACAGTTAAAGCAAGAAAATTCTTCATTAATGTATGGTAAGTGGCCATATAAAGCAATGTCACATGTACCAAAAACACATCTTAGCAGTATTAATTAGTTGCTAACCTTGAAATGTTATTATTCTTTTTTTACTATTTGCAGTGTGTGATCCTGTAATGGGAGATAATGGGAAGCTAGTAAGTATTGCTATGTATCATACAGTTCTCCAGTGTGTGTTAACTGCAATGAAAAACATCTCATAAATGCCTTAAATGGCACCAAAATATATATTGGTTCACTAGTTCAAGCATCACTACTTAAAGTACTGGCGAATAATGTTCTTCTCCTGACATATACATCTTCATAATTTTTTGCATTGGAAATAAAGGATCATAATTGGCTTAGTTGCTTATGCAGCTAAATAAACCAAAAACTTAATTGGCAAATGTATCTTATCAACATTGTCATTTATTTTTGAATAGTGCAACTATTCCAAGAGGCTGGCTCCATCAAGAGGCTGGCTCCATCAGCCTTCCATCTGTCCCAATCACACATGCTTGGCCCCAATTGAACCTTTGACACAAATGCATTGTCTGGGTTAGCCATGGCATCTTGAATCAAATTTTCCGTTTTGCTCTGCTGAGGCCATCTCTGTCTCTTTTAAATGTTGCCACATTT
Source organism: Dermacentor albipictus (assembly GCF_038994185.2). NCBI lineage: Eukaryota > Metazoa > Arthropoda > Arachnida > Ixodida > Ixodidae > Dermacentor > Dermacentor albipictus. The sequence continues at coordinate 145,596,682 of NC_091825.1, read as the reverse complement.
CTTGCTATGCTCAAAATTGCAGTTTGTGGTATATATGGTAGAAAATGCTTGTGAGTGTTCCTTTAGATGCTTTTCTCCCTTTAAGCTTTATTGTGACTTAACGTGCCAGTGATCATTGCACATACAACACACTAGCTGGTGGTTCTTGACCCACTTATATGCCTGTGCTTGTTTTGTTGAGGTCCTCATAGAAATACCAGACAGCATCTCATGTCACACCGCTGAAACAAAGAACGCATAAAATTCACTGTAAAAGGAAACCTTATTTTGAATGTTTGCTGCTGTTAGTCTATCAAAAAAACCTTTTTGCACACTTAAGCAAGATTCCTGAAGTATTTAAGAGCATTAGACTTGCTAAGTTAAAGAGGAAATGGCAGCTTCTGTGTATTTTCCGAGCGCTGCTGGTAAAATTAATTTTCATTTACAATTGCAGTAATCTGACAAGGGAAAACAACCATGTTCTAATTTGTTTTCTTCTCTTATTGCTGTGAATATCACAATTAATTTTTCACAACCTAACTTAGCAAACTGCTAAAGTGAGGGTGGCACATGTCTATGTGACAGAAAACTGCTCTGTTCATACCAGAGGAGGATCCCTGCTGCTGTGCTCATCACTTTAGCGCAGTTACCTTATCTGAAAAATGGCACCGGCACACTGACAACATTCTGTTAGTAACAGACATTCATTGCTTCCTGGCCACAGTGTAACCTTTGGTTTGGTGCACAGTATAACAGCTAGAATTATCAGAGCCCTAATGAAAAAGTTTTGCACCTCAAGTATTCATCTACAGGCGATTGTGCCAATTCATAGTTGGGCTATCAGGCTGGAATGAAACACAAGCGACAAGCGATAAAGTCCAACTTCTCTTTTGAGTGATTACTTGAAAGCAAGATGTGCGGTATATGGTAGCATAGCTGAGTGCTCTGGCCCCAATACTAAAGGCATACTCAACAAATCGCACCGTCTCATCCAATCATCATTGCCCCAGGGTGCCCCGGTGCGATTTGTTGAGAAGGCCATAAAATAAATCCCTGTGAATGAATCACCACACTGATTCGCACAGTGGCAAACTGGGAAAGAGAAATCAGTTTACTAGCTTGTTTTCTCAAGTTCACGTTTTATTGCAACATGATACAGTAGACTTCAGTTAATTCGACCTCAGTTGAACCGACTCCGGTTAATCCGACTTTTCGGTTAATTCGATTCCGACAGAAGTTTCTGGCTGGCGCCCATGCATTTCTATGGGCCCAAATGATCGTTATTTCGATCCCAAAAGTTCTAACTTGACCAGTCAGAACGCGTGCGCCTGACCTCTATGGTGACCCCACTAACGACCCCTTTAGTGCCAGCGTCTGCCTCGGCGGAGTTTAGGGAACAGTGAATGTGTTGAGAGCACGTCATCTTTCGTTGAAAACATATATTTTTGGCCATATGAAGATTTTCAAGCAATAATTGTAGCCCACAATGTCTGATTACGGTATTTATCCGATTCTAATGCATGTCTTTTGTTTTCCAACGAAATTTGGGCGAAAATTTGCATTTTGCAATTTTCCAATTTGCATTTGCAGCATTCGTATGCTTTACCGCATAGCACGGATGTATTGTGGCGAAGCTGACTCTAGGTAAACCGACCGCAATTCTAAACAAAATCGGGTCTGCATTAGATTTCTACCTTTTTTTTTAGGAGCCTTAGTGTCATTCCTACGTTAGTTATCTATTTTGAACACATAGAAAGTGGGCGCACGTTTGATTCGGGGCGTGTTAGACTCGGGCAAATGCTGCCAAACGTCAGTGCTTTGTTTTGACATTTTGTTGGTAACGTCAAGGTTGAATTAACGGAAGTCGACTGTGGTAAATCCGTGAATGTATTATTTCTCTAGCATGTGTGACAACGTACAGGGACAAGTACAAACAATAATTTATTGTGAAGAAAAAGCTGTGAAATTAAAGTTGCCTTCTTGGCTTCTTTACTGGTTCAGCTGAAATATTTATATTGATGATTTAACTATATGAATGAGGAAGCCTTTAGTTTACCTTGTAAAAGCATCCTGCTCACCTGCCTCCGTCTTTTTATCTTACAGTATGTGCCTCAAAGCCAAGTGAACATCTACAGAGATCGCCTTATTGGCATGGCCGACGTGGTCACACCTAACCAGTTTGAACTAGAGTGAGTATAGTCTATATTTGGACCATATGTCTTGTCTGCTGCATGTTGGTTGAAAGGTAGGTGCATTTCACTATACAGTTGAACTTCGTTATAACAAATTTTCGGATGTAACGAAGTAAATAAAATTCTTGCCGATATCAACTTGTAACAAATATATGCTTATAATAAATATTGGACATAACAAAGGTACTTTTGTGCCAGATGCGATTTCGTTATAACACAGTGAACCGTATTGTGCTTATATCCAGCTAAAAAAAATATGTGAAGCATTCTAGACTCCAAATTGAAATGGGACAGTCACACACACACACACACACACTATGCATGTGTGACTGGTGTAATTAATCGTGTTAGTGCTACAAAGCTTGCGTTAGACAGCATTCAAGCTATATTATAAGAAAGGCTGTAACAGCAATTAACATACTTAATTATTAGCCTTATAAGCTTTAGTTATGCTCAAAGTAAAGCTTTCAGATGTTTGTTCATAAAACTTCTTGGTTATTCCTAATTCCCGGACTGTTCTGTGATAACTGTGTATACATGCTGCAAAAACAAGTTCATGGCAAAAAATAAAAGCGAAATAAACAGGCAGGAAAGCGACTCACGTGTAGAATAAAGGCAAAAGCGATGTGTTTAAGAAAGTAAATGTACCATTTATATACGAGCTGAATTGACAATCGAGATGTCTGCATACACACATGCGTGCATGCACACACACACAAAATCATCTGCACAGAATCTCCTCTGGGAGTTATCTTAATGGTGCATAAGCATTTTGTAGTACTGACGTGGTGTTTCGTGGTAGAGTGTGCTGGTGTGTTTCGTACAATTGCGAGAACGACCACAAAAGAACTGTGAAACAGAGAAGCGCGGTTGCAATGCCGAACTGTCAAGTGAGACCTGCATGAGATGACTAAGAAGTGATGATTAGAAGCAATATTCACTGGTGTTATAGATAGCTCGCAGCAGATATGGATGAAATTACCAGGGATATGTAGCAAATGAAGGAAATACATTCAACATTTATTAGGTACGCTGAACCATTATGAACTGTGAGAAACTGTGCTCTGGCGGTGACTACATCTAGAGCAGCGGCGCAGCTTGCAGCTTAAGAGCGATCTGCGAAAGTGGCAGAGTGTGGCATGTGCCGAGAGCTCCGTGAGCGCTGTGTTCTCGCCACTTCGTTAGCGTTGAAGTGAGAGGCAGCACGCAGGAGAATTCACTCGCTGCTGCGGATGCTATGTTGAAAGCAATCGTCTTATGGGACGGACGGAGGGACGGTTTTTTTATTGGGTAAGAACAGAAATGCTTACTCATTTAGGACCATCAGAATTCAGTGTGTCATTATGTATGAATTTGTAAGCGCCGTTGGACACCAACTGCTGCCTGGAGGACGTGTTTGAATAGGTCTTCTGCAGCTACGGAGCACTGAGTCCGCTTTATCACATCTTCTGTGACTTTCTTGATGACCAACACTGGGATTCTACAGCAGACATCCGTTATCTTTGCCTTGCGCTCATCTGACATCCGTCTCAATCATGTAAACATGATCTTTCATATAAGCCCAAAGAAAGAAATCAAGTGGAGAGGTCAGCTGACCTAGCCGGCCAATTTACAGGCCCATGCCTTCCAATATATTGCGCACATGAAAAGTCGCGCCCAGCCACTTTTGTGCTCAACTGCTGCTGGGTGCTGGCTCATACCACAGAAGTGGAACACGTGACAGTGGGACTTTGCTGAGAAACTCATCCACCACTGCTTCAAGGATTTCAACCACGTAGCGCTGTTCAATAAGTGTGTGATTGAAGAAGATGGGACAAATTATAGCACTGGCATAAGTTCCAAAGCACAGATTGAATGACCACTGCTACTGGTGCTGAGTGTGCTTTACCCAGTGTGGATTGGAGTCACTCCAATAGTGCGCATTATGCAAATTTTCCTGGCCGTTTCTGTGAAAATTGGCTTCATCTCTGCACATGATGTTGCTCAAAAAGGTGACTCATGGGCTTTTGTGAGAACCGAATTCAAGAAATCTAGACAGTTCTGCAGGTCCCTATCTTCCAAGCATAGGTGCAGGTTAAGGTAGTACAGGTGAAAGGCCAAGCCATTTAGAATCCTCCAAACTGATAACTTGGAAATTGGTACCTGGGTGGCCATCTCCTGTACGCTAATATGAGGGTTTGATGCCATAAATGGTAGAACATCCATCCGTAGGCTAGGACTCAAAGATTGAGTCCTCCGCCGCTGTTTCTGGAAGCAGCTGGTTTGTCTCAGGTTTTCATAATTTCTGATTATACTTTGGAGGTGGTTTGGGCTAGTTGGTTTTCCATGAGACTGTGTGTTGCAGTGCACACAAGCATTTGTCCTCGTTTTTTCTTGTGTCTCCTGTCCTGCTTCGCGCTGCACCACAGTTTTCTGATGATAGTCGATGCGTTTGGTCTAACGCCACGCTTCCATGACTGATATATATTTGTGGCCTACCTCTTGTTGTCATTTGCAGCTTCCAAGGCAAAGATCATGTTTTCTTTCTGCTCATTAGACAAAGACATGGCGACTGGGACGCAACGAAATGCACCTTTAAACCTTTGCACTGACATTGTCAATTCAATTTTGTGATGATAGGTCTTGTAGGGGGAAAAAAAAAAGAAACTATCCGTGCACTTTATCTATGCTAAGACACAGCTATCACAGCTTGCTCCCAACTAACACCGAACCCAACGTGTTACTTCAGCCAGGGAACGGTAGATAGGGAAAGACAAGTCAACTTGTCAAAATGTTGGCTCCTGCTTTTACCTTGTTCTCATTTTGCTCATCATCTTGAATTTCCATCTCCTACCTTGCCTGTATTTTCCCAGTGTGTTTCGTTGTCACTCTAAGCACACAGTGCTTGTTAGGTGACCAGGGAGTGGTGGATCATCTTCACACATAAAAAAGCAAACGACATTAAACTTTTTATGGTGCTTACAAACTAAAGTGGTACATTGTACATGTGTGGCGGTTTACACTGTCACAATAGCACATTGACATTATTTGCATTTGCAAAACAATTAAATGAACTGGTAAAAGTGTAGCACATCATAACACCACAATAGCATGTTGTCATTACTTGTAAAGACAAAGAAAATCCTACATTACAGACCATTTCTGATTGTTGTAATAATTTAATGTGCTTCTCACAGTAAGAGTGATATTTTTGGTGTTGTAGAAGCGTAATTTACTAATACAGCTCAGCTTATTTTTTCATTTTTGTGTCCCTTTTAATGTTGCTGCCGAGCTTGCTAATGGCTGCGTTGCTTATTACAGGCTCCTTTCTGAGAAGCAAATCACGACAGAGAGTACGGTGCTAGAAGCGATGGATGTTTTGCACACAAAAGGCATCCCGATTGTAGTACTTACATCGTACCGACCCAGTGACACAGCGAAGGAGATCTACCTGTACGGTAGTAGCAAGAAGGCAGGCCAACGCAGTGCTGTCAAGATTGAGATTCCTGCCATTAATGCACACTTCACCGGCACTGGCGACCTGTTGGCTGCCTGCATTCTTGCCTGGATTACTCGCACAAACAACCTCAAGGTTTGTAATCTGTGTGACAGGGCCAGCATGAAAGATGCATCTTTGTTGGTTTTCTAATTGTCAAGAATGCAATGCATGCATTATGTTGGGAATGAAGATGTCAGTGCAAGTATAGACTGAAATGGCCTGACTGCAAGCTCTGCATGTAGCTTCTCAAGTTAACATGCATATGATCATTGGTATGTTAAAAAAAGCATTGCTTATAGTTCAATTGTGTTCTAACTACAGATTATAATCTTGGGTGCACTTTGCAGCATGATGTCATTGCATATAAGTTTTAGCCAACTGAACTGTGGCGAATGCATGATTCACATGTAAATAAATATAGGATATATAATGTTGTGTGTTGTGAAATTGACGCCACACACATACCAGGTAGGCAAAATAAGATAACTTACAATGTGATAAGAAACACAAACACAGGCCTCTACTCAACCTATGTGGTGCTTACCATAGATGGTGTGTCTGCTAATGTGGTGACATTGTGTGTTATGTCTACTGTTTGTGTCATACAAGGCCACAGCTCATGCTGGCATTGAATGACAAATATAACACTAAACTAGCATAACTGCTTGCTTTAAAGTAAAATAAAATGGCTGTGTTTGGCATGTCTATGATGAAAAAACTCGGAGCTCCATGGCATGTAGTTTGTGCCATTTGAACATTGTATAGAGGTCCTGTAAGTTTCAAGTGATATTGCAGGAATGTTGACGAAATGTCTGCTTACGTGTGTTGAGGTAATGTTGCCAAGGTTATAATAGGCGACCTTAGAAGCATGTATGTGGATTTGTACAAACATACATGCACATTTAGTAAAGCAGTGAAGGGGGCTAGTTGGTGAACGTTCATGGTTATATCGCGCGTAGTTTTACACTGACGATTTTAAGTCAAGGACAGGATGTGGACATAGGTACGTAGCGCAATATTGTGCTACGTACGTCCTTGTCCTGTTTTTCACTTAAAGTCGTCAGTGTAAAACTAAGCGCAATATAACCATATACATGCACATACAAAAACAAGCGATTCACTCATTTAATGGCCTTTCGGTTTCCTTACCATAATAATGTAGTCCATTGTGGTTTCTTTCGAATGATCATTCTTCCTTCCTCTCTCCTTTTTCTTTTTTTAATGCCGGTAATTTAGAAGGCATTGCTTTGCCACTTTTGCTGCAGTCAACGTGGGGCTCTGTGGAATGGTTTTGCCCTGACAGCAAAGCTATATTTTCTACGGCTGCTTGTATGTCGCACCAGAATAGTTGCGGTTAACGAGTGCTAACCGTTCGTGCTGTCCTCAAACATATTTACTCATTCTTTTGTGCTCCAGCCATTGAGGAGGCAGTGCATTGTCCTGTCAACACAAGCAGCATATTTTTGTGAAGTGGCTTTGTCCAGGTGTGGGTGGTGCTTTAGTCTAGACATTTATAATCTCTATGGAATCACTATACAGGAGACACTCAAGCATGCTTGTATTTTTGGTTTTTGTATGAATTGCTTACTATTTTTGCACTTCAGATATACAGTAAGTAGTCACCTTCCTCTCTTATCAGGCAATACATTACACTGAGGAGTGCTTTTTTTTTTCCTGATATGAAAACAGTGCCTGTCAATCTGCCAAATGGGCGTGCTAGGGAAAGCTTATCCTTTTGTTCTGTATTCTATTATCTACACACTCAGTCATTGAATGGGCAGAGCTCTCGTTTTTTCATCACAAATAATGCACTCCTGTGGAGTAGTTGTGTCTCAATGCCACAACAATGCTTTTGTGTAATATACTGAGAAATGCAGAACACATATTTTTTGTAGTTTCCTGTGAAATTTTTTGTTTTAGATGTTAGCTTTTCAAAGCTCATATCTCAGTTTCGTCAGTCAGAGAGGTGCAGGAGGAAGGTGTCGGGTGCTTCCACCAATGAGAGAGGAGCGTTCGGTGACTTGACATTGCTTGGTTCCCTGTAACACCACCTTCGTGAATAAGGGCAGCGAAACCCACCGATTACACCCGTAGTATTGTGGAAGTCTTACCATGTTGGGGTGATGCCTCGCCTTCCCTTTTGTGAATCAGTGGGGAGTGTGGGAATTTGATACCACGTCACGTACAGTATCATGTGCAGCGAAACCACCAATTTCATCTTGCAGTACCATGAAAGTTTTACTGTGTCGTGGTCATGTCTCACTTTTGTCTCAGTGAGTCAGCAGCAGCTTGAGTGCTTGCCACTGAATTATGTTAACCAGATGGTGTTCAACGTTATGCTGTTGGGAGTGCTGGTAGTCGTGCCTCGCTCTGAGCACTGTTGCACATTCATTGCCAGTGTATGCTTAGAAAGCTGGTGAGCCCTCGAGCACCGGAGAGGAGCATAATAGTTCATATCAGAACGCTATAAAACATCCTTTACACTGAAATCTAATGTAGGAAGGACCTTAAGACTGCCAAGCGATTCACCGAGCTCGAGATCTGGAGCGAAAAAGCCTAGCCTGTACCACAGCTTGTAGCCTGTACCACAATCGCGTTGTGCACTCATAACTGTCCCTCGAATTTTTATTGCTCCACCCATTAAATAGGCAGTGATTCATTGATTGTGCCTGGAGATAATGTGGTGGTTTCACAGAGTAATTTTTTACAGATGTTAAGGCATTGCTTTGTAATCTTTGTCGAATAGGAGGCATTGGAGAAAGCTGTGGCCACTGTTCAGGGTGTATTGCATAAGACGTTCAAGCATGCGTCAGGTAAGTTGTGCTATTTCTCATTCCTCCTGTCGAGCATGTTCATTATTCCACAGTTAACTGCAGTTGATAAGTAAGCAGCATAGGAAAATTGACTGCTAAGGAAATTTCTCGGCACAAGCCAAGTCGTGTGTGGCAGTGCTCCTCAATGTAGGAACAGGCCATGTCAGAAGCAACTCGCAGTGCAATTCATTTGTTTTAATGATTGTTTATTGCTGAAGTACAATATAATCACTGATAAAGGGCATGCCATGAGGGTTGAAAAGTGTGCATAGTAATAAGTAAAAACAGTACGATTAGGGCCAGTTCATGTACAGTACTTCAAATAAATACTGTCGTTCAGCGAGACGAAAAGCAGATAATGCAGTGCTCACATGGTTCCATCGGCTTTTTTCTTCACTGCTCGGAATATGTAGTAAAATTGTGCTACTTGGACGGTAAGCTAAACTACCTAATATTTGCCCTATAAGGACACAGACGCAGTGGCCACCTAGTCAATGAATGACTGCACTAAGCAGCTCCACTGCAGTCTACCCCTTTGCATGACCTAGCAACCCCGATCATATAACCAGTGTTTACATAAACAGTGCTCAAGATTGGTACTCACTTGACCACCATTGTGCTCTGCTCAGTAATTGTTGTCACTTCGTGGCCCTGCGAGCGTGCAAATTCATTCTAAGTGGGTTATTGGTAACATAGTGAAATTTGTAGTTCTCTGGTTCATCGGATGCATGAGTCAGGAACTCCAGAACATACAGGAAGGACTGTGATGTTTGTGGATTCTTGTGCTGGGACTTCAGTTTGAACACAGGCATATGGTGTATGTAGACTTCAGGCGAGCACTGAGGCAACCCTGGAGCAGTGTTGTAAATCTTGGAAGCCATGGAGCAGGCTAGTACACTTCTGATCTCTCCACTTTGATGGTGTTGCAGATTCGCTAATTTCAAAATACTATTCACCTTTGATTTCAATGAGCAGTGGTTTCTACTGTAGGTGCCCCATTACACCCCACTCAGGGTAGACAGCTGAATGATTTTGTAGCAATTGAAGGGCCACCAGCGCCCGGAATTCTCATGTGGCCTTCCTACGAAGCACTGACCGAGCCCCCAATGCTCTTTAGCTTTGGTGATCAGGTTCGTGACTCTATAATTTTCCTTGTGTTGCAGAGAAGGAAAAAGAAAGAGAAGGTGAAGCTGCAGCTGGCTCTATGCCGGGATCTGAGGTGGAAGGAGGCGCTCAGCCTGCAGCTCCAACAGCAGCAGCAGCAGCAGCCCTCTTGGAGCTACGCCTGGTACAGAGCAAAGAGCACATCGAGAACCCACACTCGGACATCCGAGCCATCAAGATCTTCTGACACATTCCACCAACAAATCAGGAATGCTCTGGGGGATGAAAATAAAGCCCCACATTTTGGTAGTACTGTTGGAACCAGTGCACAAAATCCAAGACGCTAGTTTCAGAACCTTCTTCTTTCATTGCAAGAGTAGCACAGCAGCCATCGAAGCGTGTTACTGCACATGGACAAGGTGTGCTAGCTGTTCTAAGTTGTTATCAAAGACATCAAACCTGATGGTTGCCTTTCATACATTATGGGTGCCTTTGCATCCTTTACAGGCTAAGGAATCCCAAAGCTGAAAATTAGCTGAAAAAGCTGAAAAAACATGAGCAGAAAATTACGTGAACTGTTTGTTGCTTTTGTGGAACCACATGCAACTGCATGCATTGCGCAGTCGTAATGTAGAGCACTGCTGGTGAGGTGAAAATTAATTATTTTACTAGAACACAACTCTATGCTATGCTCTACTATATGTTCAGGTACAAACGGACTGCATGCCAACTTACACTTTCAAGGCAACATATTGTGCTAAAGAATCACTGGAGCAGTCGAGAGAATGAAGCGTAACGAACCAACCAAAATCTCTCTTAACTACAGGATGCGGGACAGTAAGCATAGTGCACGAAAGCATCCAGACTGTTTGAGCATGGACCCTGCTTGTGTCATGCACATTGGCAAATATGGAAATGCTTAGATGCACATTCATTTACTTGTTAGCATATTATGTATTACGTCTATACGTAATATGCATATTACGTCTTTAGCATATCCTCTACAGTCGATTTCCTGTCCTTTCGCCCATCAAGCGTCATCAGCAATTAGCCCTCCTCTGAATGAAAACTTGCTGCTTTTCCTAATGTGAACAAAACAACATATGTAGCGCGGCTAATAACTTGTGCAATTCAATACTTTTTAAAACTGCATGTTAGAAATCACCATTTAAATCTATCAACGAGAAGAAAGGGGGTTAACTGAGGGGCCCTATTTTTATGTCATATCATAAGAAGCCAACAAACACTGACACCAAGGAAAACATAGGGGAAATTACTAGTGCTTAATAAATGAAATAAAGAAACGATAAATTAATGAAAATTAAAGTGGATGAAAAAGCAACTTGCCGCAGGTAGGAACCGAACCCACAGCCTTCGTATCTCGCGTGCGATGATCTACCAATTGAGCTACCGCAGCGTTGTTTTCCTATCCACTTTCTTGGGTATTTATGTGCCCTAGTAGAACCCTGGGAGTGTTAGCCAGTGCCACCACTCACAGACCTTGGTGGTGGATGTGGAACGTCCTTTTTGCTGCAGGCATCAAGAGAATGTGATCTTTTTGGGTGAAGGCAACTGGTCAATAAACCCACATATGCTGCCTGAAGGCATCAATGGTGCTGGATTTGAGACCCTCGTTATGTAATCAACGAGAAGAAAGGGGGTTAACCGAGGGGCCTGATATTTATTAGTCGTATCATAAGAAGCCAACAAACACTGACACCAAGGACAACAGAGGGGAAATTACTTGTGCTTAATAAATGAAATAACGAAACAATAAATTAATGGAAATTAAAGTGGATGTGAAATGCGAAGGTTGTGGGTTCGGTTCCCACCTGCGGCAAGTTGTTTTTTCATCCACTTTAATTTCCATTAATTTATTGTTTCTTAATTTCATTTATTAAGCACAAGTAATTTCCCCTATGTTGTCCTTGGTGTCAGTGTTTGTTGGCTTCTTATGATACATTTAAATCTATGTATGTCTTTGTGTCTAGATATTCTATCTACCGTAGAATGGCATTAGTGTAGTCCTTTCAGTCATTCCGCTTCATAGGAGTGCTTCTTGTTGGGCTAGTTGGTGAAGTTGGCCTCACTTTGATTAGCTTCTGCTCCTTTTTTTTTTCATATTATAAAGATATCTGCTTCTACAATTCTTCTAAATGTACTAAAAAGAAGGAGAAATTAAATTGAACTGGTACAGTGCCCAAATAGAATACCAAGTCAATCTTGGTATAAGTGAAGGCTAAAAGACAGGAACAACACACACTAAAGATGGATTGCAATGCCACCAACATGCTGCACCACTATGTCATGGACTTTGACAGAGTCTGCTCAGAACTAGGTTTTCATTTGTCACTAAAGGAGGACTATATTGAACATAGCAGATTTAGAGAACATTGAATGCACAGAAACAGTCCAACTGTGGAAATATTTTCATACCCTTGATAACACATCGATGCACCAGCACTATGAGTTCGGCATGAAATACAAGAATAACAACTTTGGCCTACTTACATCTCTAGTGGTAGTGAACCTTTTCCTGTTAAATAAATGAATATAGAGTTCTGAAGGAATACTTTACCAGATTAGGCTGATATGCTGTTCCTTTTTTAGTCTCCCTTTAGAGGGGCTTTCTTTTTGGCATATGCTCACAGAACTGCAACAAATGTGTTCAGATCTTCGGCAAAATGAAGAGGACACTGTACGAGTGTTTCGTGAGACATCAAACATCTTTACTGCAGCAAGGCACACTACGTGTATGAATTTCAAGAGCCCATCTTTATAATGTGAAACAAAACTAAACAATAAAATGGATCAGCACACAGAGTTGACAAAGAAACCTCCGCATATTGTACAGAGAAGAGTACGCTGTACTCAAGCACTGCCTCTTGAAGATGGCTAACAGCTTGCAGTCTGTGCCAAAGATTTGGCACTGTCTGTGACACAGAGAGGGGCCATGCCAGAGGCTCTGTGCACTTCATTCATTGTTCGAATGGCGATTTGGCGTGCTCGTCTCGAACCTTCATCCAGAATGTGCCACAAGCGAGCACGATCTGACAGGTGCTCCTGCATTCGCTCCTGTATTGGTTCCAGGAAGGACACAGCTGCATCGGCAACTACTCGTTTGAACTGTCCTGTGTCGAGGCCTTCTGCTTGCCGGCACACCTGTACGTATGTGCACAGGTGATGAAACAGGCAGCCACAACAATGTGTGCATGTCTTAGAGTTGTTGAAGCTATAATTGGTGTACACATCACATGACACACTGGAATCACACTATGTAGCACTCTCTGTACACAAGAGGATACAGTGATGACTTCCAAAGTCTGCTTATGTTGTGGCAACTCCATAAAGTCAACAAGGAGTGCGCACACAAGCATGAGAAGGAAGTAAACAAAATATGCAGTGTCGTTGCAACTGAATCTTTCATTGAAAATTAAAATATACAGTAGACTTCCGTTAATTCAACTCCAATCATCATTGCCCCAGGGTGCCCCAGTGCGATTTGTCGAGGATACCATAAGTCTCTATCAACGAATCACCCCAGTGATTGACACATTGGCCAACTGGGAAAGGGAAATCTGCTTACTAGCTTGTTTTCTCAAGTTCACATTTCATTGCAACATGATACAGTAGACTTCCATTCAGTCAATTGCTGTTAATTCAATTCCGACGGAAGGTCTCGGCCGGTGCCGATGCATTTCTAGTGCCCAAACGTTCTTTATTTTGATCCTAAAATTGGCATGCGCCGGATAGTTCTAACTTGACCACTCGGCAAACATGTGCCCGACCCCCTATGGTGACTTAGCGCAAGCTCTTGGGCCAGTTGGTGAACTTGAATATGGGGGTACCAACGAAACACAAAGGACGCGCACATAAGGAAAAGGCGTTAGACACCAGTGTCCGTCCGTGTCTAATGCCTTTTCCTTGTGTGTGCGTCATTTTTGTTTTGCTGGTATCCCTGTTTTCAAGTTCCCTATGGTGACCCCACTAACAACGACTTTAGTACCAGCGTCTGTCTCGGCAGAACTTAGGGAACAGTGAATGCATTGAACAAATGTCATCTCCCCTCAAGAACACTTATTTTCGGCCCGAGGAAGATTTTCAAGCAATAACGGTTGCTCACAATGTCTGGTTACGGTATTTACCCGATTCCAACGTGTGGCTTCTGTTTTCCAATGAAATTGGGGCGAAAATTGCCTGCATGGCACAATCGGATATGAAACCAAAACTGCCTTTGCGGCAGTCGTACACTTTACCGCATCATAGAGCTGTATTACAGCGAAGCTGACATTACAAATCATGTGGCAAAGCTGACTTTTGGAAACTGGCCGCATCCTAAAAAAGAAAAGAAAAAGAAATTGGGTGTGCATTAGATTTCTACTTTGTTTAGGAGATTTAATGTTCTTCCTACGTTAGTTTTCTGCTTTGGCCACATGGAAAGTGGGCGCGTTAGACTCGGGAAGATACCGTCAAATGTATCAGCGGTGCTCTGACATATTTTTCTGCATCTTGTTTAATTCGATCCGCCGGATAATTCGATCAACTTTGTCGGTCCCGTCAGGGTAGAACTAACGGAAGTCGACTGTATAAACAACTAATTAGCACCACATATTACAAACAAAGGAGATGGAGGGTGTACAACCGTGTCTTAAAATGCATATATTAACAGAATAAGCTTGACTACAGCTTCAAGCAGCATGAGGGAGAGATCGGTGTCACTTCACACTGTCTTAACCTTCTCTGATGTCACATGCCTTGATAAACTTGCATGAAGTAATGCTCGTGGTTTGCTAAAGCATTTTGTTTCTTCAACACAAACTGCAGTTGCAAATAAGCACTGTGTGTTATCTGCTGCCTCTTGTGTGCACTGCGTACGATATCGTGTCTTACTGACTAGATGACCCTGGTGACTGATGATGATGATGATAATAATAATAATCACCTCTTCGGGACTCAGGCCAGTGAGTAAACTGTGCAATGCCACCAGGTTGGCAACAGCTGGCCGAGACTCTGGCTCGTAGGTGACTTTCGAAATGCAGTCGGTGAGTGCCTTTTTGATCTTTTTGCGTACCGCCTCGGGAGGGTCATCGAATGCCACATAGCTGCGAGGGTCGTCGCTGGATTTGCTCATCTTCTTGGTCGGGTCCCGGAGATGGCGCAGGCGACCAGCCTCCCCGGACACTGGCAGAATAAAAATGTTCAACTGAACTGTGGCATCCAGACACTGCAGCAATCTCCCACCAATTGTGAACACGGCTTTCATCATGCCTCGTTGGGGCTATATTACCAATTTTGACCTCCTGAATTCACCAAACTAAGATGGCAGCTAGATTTTGCTTCATTTAATGCTGTCTGCCAAGTGGCTCCTAAGAAGTAAAATATGCAATGCTATCCCACATGCATATGGCGTAGGTGAAGCACTGGCTAGAATTTTTAATTACTATGAGGTATGGATGGCTTGTGTTCTTTACAGAAAGCTTCGTGGCCAGCTAGTGCGTTTGAAGGACCCCATTGAGCGTGACCTTTATCCAGGTGTTAACAAGATTCCTTGTAAAGACTGTGATGTAACCTACATCGGTGAATCTGGTAATTTTTAGGAAAATAAAAAAGCAGTACCAGTACCACGTGGCGAAAGCAAACACAGCATTGAATGCACTGGCTGAGCATCATGAGAAGACAGACACACATAATCAACTGCAACACAACTGTTATTGCCAGGGAAAAAATCCCTATCTACACGCTTACTGCTTGAATAATTCTACATCAAGATGCCACATGCGAAAAACAGGACATAGGGCAATCTACCAGTTACCTACACACGCTCATTGCGCCATCTTCCCAGTATATAAGCAACAACTGTACATTTTCGTTGATATTGTGACAAGGAGCTCGAAATGTCAAACTTTGCTTTTATTTATTTTTCATTATATTGGTGTGTGTATCGTTTATTCTTGCTTCACTTCATTTGATAAAGTAACAAAGTAAAGGATGGCTGATTTAACCAAAGAAAAAATGGATGACAAGAAAGAGCAGAATGGCAAGCCCTACTACACTTAAATGACTGCTAAGGACAAACTACAGCATACAAGAGAAGAGGTGGAAGTTTTGAGCATCTTCCTATGCATGCAACTGTAGACAATAACACCATTTGAACACAGGCATACATGAAGATCTGTGCAACAGGGCAGTGATAATCGCAACTGAAAACTTGTTACCCACTGGTTGCGAGAGAGACGCTAGACTGGTACAATGCATTCTTCAAGGAGGTGTGTCATTAGATGACTGTCCACACGCATCACTTATTGAGTCAGCCAGATTTCTCACCTAGCATGTCTTATTAAACTTTCTCAACAAAGGATCAACAGTAGTTAATTACAGCTAACTCCACATTCTATCTGGCATAAATAACATGTCTGACTTCCCCACACATGTCTGACTTAATGTAAGTGTATGTCATAGCAAGGGATGACTTTCCTAATTTGATTGATCAAAAACAGTTACGCAGAAATTAAGCTGAGAGTATTTCAGGCAACACTACCTGAATACCTTAACGTATTCAAGCTACTACCTTAAACCATTCAGAGTGCTACTTTAAGGTAGTACTCTGAATGCATACAGATATACAGATAGATTTATTCAATAAAGTTTTGCAACAAGCTTGCAGAGTTACTATTAGTAAACTTGCTGTGGGAGACTGACGTCTGTCAGTTGAGGAGGGAACTGGTGCATACTTGCCTAGCAGGGGCTCGGGCCTTGGAAAGACCAGTCCGAAGCGCTTGTTAAAGAGCTCAGCCGTGTCTTGTACTAGGAAGATGTGAGGCAACTGGTCATTTCCCACAGGCACCTGCGTTGCCCTGCGTAGAGAAGCCTAGCTTACGACCAGGAACAGTCATCTCTGATGCTCGCACTTACTTGTACAGCAACACATCTGCACTCTGAAGCACGGGGTAGAGGTACAACCCCAAGGGTGTTTCCTTCATACCAGCGGTCTTGTCCTGTGCAAGATGTAGCAATAGAAGAAATACCGCTCAGGTATGGCGCAGCTTTAGTAGAGTTCCGGAATGCCATTAGACATGCTTCGGATGTGTGAATACGTTACGGCAAGTTCAAAACAGCGATTCTTTAAATCTCTCTCTTTCTTGCTCCGACTGTATTTTACAAGTGTACAAGGGAACTCGCAGTGAAAGTTGTCTCCAATGTTTCAACTTCAACACTGTACCTTGAGTTGTGGTAAATGCTGCAACCTAGCCGTGGTAAGCAAGCATCCGAGGATCCACGAAAGCTCTGCGTGCTCTGGAACCTGTGGAGAAAGAACGACGCTACACAACAATAACTGCTAACGTACACGTATTTTTTGTTCTCCACGACAGCTCACCTGCGACTGCAAAAACAGCGTACATCTTTCAGGGTCAATTCCGCATGCAAGGAGGCTGGCTGTCATGAGCTCTATGTTCTCCCTGTTGAGTCAAAATCAGCTATGATGCGGCTGTCGAAGCGGACCGGTTTGGGGGAGTTTCACGCGCGCTTACCTCAGCTTGTTGGGATCATAGTGTGGCTTCGTGATGGAATGCAAGTCTACTACGCTGAATACACAATCACTCCCCGAGTCCTGCAGCGTCTTCCACTTTTGAATAGCACCAAAATAGTTGCCCAGATGAGGCACACCGCTAGGTTGGATTCCGGAGAAAACCCTGTTGGGAAAAGTCACCGGCTGGTGTCCTTTACGCTTAGAGGAAGTCGAGGACTGTTGTTTTTGGTCTGCAGTCACAAAACCTCTGAATATAAGGCGATCGCAACACATATTAACTCGAAAACTCCTGGAGGCAAGGCGAGAGCATAACCGGCACGTGGCTGAGGTGCTTGCGATCAGCATTTTCCCGATCGGCTTGTAGTTCAGCAGATCACACGAAGGGATATCCCAGAGTGATCACACAATATACCACGAAGCGTTGATCACAAAACTTCACTGGCACGACACAGTAGTAAGTTCATCGTGCACCAACGAAAGGCTCCAGCAGCTCCGATACACTGTTATGTTGGTTATATGAAAACCGAAACCAGCAACGCCAGCGGGACTAAACTCCCAGTAGAGGTATGACAAAGTTCTCCCTTCAAATCTTTGTAGTGGCCTATTAGACAGCGTATCGTTACTGAACTAGTACGTCCAGCAGGTGGCTTAAACGTTGCGACACTCTCCTACCAGGCAGAATTGAGCGCTGGCATCACAAGCGATTATTTAAGCCTGAAATTTTGAGAGCTCGAGCCAGCTCGAGCCGTCAGGGGGACGGCTGCGGCTCTGCGGCCAACTACCGTAATGAGCAGCGTGTAGGGCTGAGTCGCCGGCGGCGCACCAAAATTTTCTTCACTGTTTGCCAACGTTTAGTGGTCTGTTTTTGAGCTCCGACTAAATCGGGGCTTAAAATGGCATTCACCGCCTGGACTGCAGTGTCCCAGTTGCTGCTTTGATCGTGAGTAACGAGCGTGTCTCATCACCCCCGAGCGCGGGATGCCTGCCTCCGGGGAGGCGGCCGTGCCACACGAGTCGTGCCTCGTTCGCACGCGCTGCATGCTCGCGCAAGGACGCGCTGTCGAAAGGTGGCGAAGATGAGAGCGCGCGTGTAAAGCCGCGCGTGCGTGCGCGGGCGCGGCTCGCAAAAATGCGTGACTTGACGCGGCGCCGCACTTTTCACACGCAGTGGCCGCAGCATGCTGAGCTCGGGTCCGAGCGGCGAGTGCGCTCCAGCGGAGCAGGAAGGCTCGTCGCCGCCTTCCTGCAACGGGGAGCAGCCCACTACGGCCGTGGCAAACAATAAAGAGAAGAAGACGCCCATGTGCCTGGTCAACGAGCTGGCCCGCTTCAACAAAGTCGGACTCCAGTACAGGCTCGTCGACGAATCGGGGCCGCCGCACAAGAAAAGCTTCACCGTAGTGCTGCGCCTCGCGGGCCACGTGAGCACTCGCGGACCCTGCGTGGAACCGCTTCCGTTATTCGCGCGTGCTCGCGTTAGCTTGGCACGGTTTCAAGAATGCTGCGCAGGTGTAACTTGAAGTTACGCCAAACGTCACGCATTGCACGTGACGTGAAAGGGTGGCCTACATCTGCATTTCCTAGACATTCCAAAGCCTTGGAAATGTGTATTGCTTTTAAGAGAGACTGATTAACCAACTCCTTTTTCTTTTTTTGCTCTAGAAATCGTGGAATTTAGTGTTGAAAGAGAAAGGTTATGTGCGAGACAGGTTGTTCAGTTCCATAGTCGTGTCATGAATAGAATTTAGACCAAAAAACGAAATGTCTTGATGGATACTTTCAGTGGTGCCAATCGAAAATATATGCACATGCAGAATTAATTTGGCCCAGACTCTTTCGAACAGTATTGCCTTCCAGTTATTTACATGACGAGTCCCTCTGTAGAAAATTAATGAGGTAGCTTACACAGAGTAGGTATTTTGAGCTGGGTGTCTTGCAGACAGCGCTATGTAACACACGAAATAGATAACATACTAGCCCAATGAAGCTTTTTTAACAGCTGAGTCAGGTGTGAGTTGACTCATGACTCTTGACGTCTCTTCTACTTGAGCCTCTTTATTCAAAGAAGGAAGGACAATTAGAGGCACTCGTATGATGTCGAATGCCAGTAACTCAGTGATTATAGTCCTATGTCCAGGTTCTTGTTCTATTAAACTCTTGTAACATGCATTCAGGAATAATTTGCTAGCTATTATTGGCTGTAAGCATTATTGTGCCTAATATGACTAGTCTTCAAAAACACGTCTGTATTTGCATTTTCCCTCTTTAAATTATAGTTTAAGATGAGTAGGCTCTGATATACATACCTGACATTCAAACTATTAAGCTTTGTTGTCTGTGTTACGCAGGCTTACTGTCTGCTTGATCGTTGGGAGGCAGTGTTGGGCTAAATTGAAGTTCAGGTATTGAAAAAGTGTGGCGTTCTTTTCAAACATGTAACGTAGGGTTGTTGGTCCTTTTGTGTTGCCAAAATGGCGAGTACATTTAGCTAGATAATAAGAAGGTGATGTACCTCAGTCTATGTTCTAGTGAACCGCTTGTTTTGTGAATTGACTTAGGAACGTTAGTGAAATGCCACTGGTGTGCGTTTGGGCACAAGCAGAATGTCACAAAATTCACACGAGTGCCAGTGGAAGACCTACAAAAATGGAAACTGAGAGAGCAGCTGAAGGTGGTTTGGTTTGTTGAGAAGTAGTTCATAGCCCACCTGTGATGTGCTGTCCTTTTTGTAGTATTTAATTTAAGCTTTTCACAAGCCAGTTTTCACATGTTGTTTGGAATTCTGCCTGGGCCTTGCTTGGCTAGCTTCCTATTTAGTTGAAGTATTTGTTTGTAGGCTACATCTTGTTGTGGGCCTCTGCTTTTATACTCTGTCTCACTAATTCCAGGCAGTGCAGCTAAGGGTATCGCTCATGTTACCCTGTCAATAACAAGAGCTGGCTGTGTTTTCTCATAAAGGAGGAGGAGGAGGGCTCGCCCATCCAGTCGGCTTCATGTGGAGGGTGATTGGAGGAGGATATTTCGCTCCACTGCATGGAGTAGGTGCGACAGAGTGACGAGTATCTTCATTGGCATGTGTGTTTTGCTGTGCGGCAATGTTTTGTGGAGGTGTTATGAGCTGGCAATTGTCTCCAGTCGCTTTGTTGTTTCCTGGGTTCATCAGGATGAAGGCATAGTCTAGTGCTAGCTTTTTAAGTGACTAAGTAATCAACTGGAATCTAAATAGGATGGAGTGTCACAAGTGGATGGAAACTTGAAATGAATGGCAGGCAAACAAGGGAAGCCTCTGCCCAGAGCCAACATTTCTACAAGATAGAAAATAAGTCCCCAAGTTGGAAATTTGGCTCTAGGTTGAGGCTTTCCTTGTTTGCCCCACTATTTCTGCTAAAGCACTTGCTTTAGTCGCGTGTGTGTGGGGCAAATGTCAGTTAACCTAACTCGCATGTTTGGCAGTGTCATCGCTACTAGCCTCAGACCATGTGGTTCTGCTTAAACACCAGGAGGAGTACCAGGCAACGGGATCGAGCATCAAGCGGGCGCAGCATGCAGCAGCGCAACGGGCCCTGGATGAGACATCCCTGGCACGGCCGGTGTCACGGGCCCCACAGCGTGCTCAGGGGCCCCTGACACCCACGGTGGAGCTGAATGCGCTAGCCATGAAGAGGGGCGAGCTGGCCACATACCGTGTGGTAGAACTACCCCGCAGGGCTTACATGCCTCCGCTCAACTTCCAGGGCATGTGCCACTCACCACGAGGCCCCTGTAAGTCCACTTTCTGTCAATCGGTCGAAGAAAACATTACACAATTACGAAGAGTTAAGAGATATTTGAGCCACCAGCCTACATGGCTAGTGACCAGTTAAATACAAGTGATGACTGGCTATACTGCACTAGGCACTACTAGTAAGAAATACAAACTATAGCTATACGTAAAACTAATTAGTAAACAGTTATTTGTACAACGAACAACCACATAATGCAACTCAAGTAAAGTAAGTGCACAAATTTTATGACAAAAATTGAGTAAACAGGTCAAAACAATGCTTGGTTGGAGACTAAGTAGTGCTTGCATATTACGTTGAAGTTTGTCGAAAGCTTTATTTTAAAGGGTAAGTCAAATGGTAAATCACCATATATGTTGAAGCAGGGACTTTAAGTTTGCCGCTGCTTGCACGTCTTGTGTTAGCACAGCATTCATAGTCCCCCAAAAAGAGCGCTACTAAAATGATTCACTGAGGAAAAAGTTATGATGTGCGAAGCCAGCTTCTCTCGATTGAGTAAAGGTGTTGGAGAAGTTGTGTATGTCTGGCCTCTTTTCAGAACGATGACTAATATGGCAATGACTAACGATGACAGCTCCTGCTTCTTGTGCAGCATGAACCTCTAAAACTGACAGCACTTGTCCATGCTGTTGTATAAGGTTTTCCCACTGCATGTACAGTCATGAGCAACATGAATATAATGAATTTATTGGTGCTTGTGTATACATGTTTGAATGCAGGCTAATTATGGATCCAATTTGAAACATAGAATGTGAAAACAGCAATTCAAAACAGTGCAGTCGGCATTATCAAAGTAGGCAAAACATGAATTAAAAAAAAATCGGCAAATGTAGCATTTAATACCAGGCACTTTCCAAAACTTGTGAAGAATAGATATCAAACGAAACACTCAGTTTCTATTGACATATCCTAGCAACACCTTCAAAATGTATGCAACACATTTTTATAATGATAAACACTTCTATATAAGTATGTGTGTACATGTTTCTGGGGGTACTATGCAGATCCAAGATAAAAAATATGCAAAGCACATCTGCAAGAAGCGCATAGTGAAACCTCATTCAACCGTAGTCGGCCTGAGCTCGCAAAAAGTACGTACTAAACGGTAGTACTGCTTAACCGAAATAGCATAAGATCGCCCACTTACCTGTCAAAAACGGAATCAGAGATAGTGCTATGAAAGGGCAGAAACATGCAGTATTTATTCACTTCGTGTGACAAAAATGTTATATCTGTTTGATGCCTCGGCAGCCTAGCAGCGACGACAGCGACCTCAAACTTACTGAAGCTGCAGGCCAGCTTTTCAGTCAGCCCCCTCTTCTCAGCAAACACTCGCATAGCGGATTGCTCGTTGGCGTTGCAAATTCTCCATGCATGGGTGCGGTAGCCTTGCAGAAGTCGCGGGGCACCTTTTTCATCATTGTGGGTTTCTGTTCTCATCGTGACGATTGCATTCATGAGGCTGATGTAACGCGCATCTTCTGCCACTGTCGTGCCTGAATCGTCCGTGCTGTCGACTTCTGTGTCGTCCTCATCACTGTTGTTAGGCGACACTTCTGCAACAGGCAACAATGGCAAAAGTCGAACCTCGTAGCCAACATCTCTTCATGGTCGCAGCAGTGCTGCCGAGCAACTTGTTTGCATTCTAAATGCCACACACCTTAGTCAACTGTAGTCACGTCGCATACAAGCGCCGACTTCCTCATGCCACGTTCGATAGCACGAACAATGTCCAATTTTTCTTCTATGCTGAGTACTTGGTGGTTTTTATCCGAGCTCCAGCATGACGCGAGTCCTACCTTGCACGGCGCCAGAACACTCTCTGGCATGGCGCCGAAATGATGTTGATGTGGCCTCACGTGCAAACACACAGGGCGCTTGGAGGCCATTGTTCTGAGCTCTGAGGCTTGTTGTCCTGCGGGGCCACCTGATGGGGATGATGCACCGCCATGATTGCGCGACGAAGAGTGGAAACACTACATGTTAACCGATCCGTACGCAATAAGCTGGTACAGTTTATCCGGATACAAAACATATTATGTTGAATGGTTGCTGAGTCGAGGATTTCACTTTAATACTTTTAAAATGAAACTACTGTTTAAGGGGGTGTGGTTTAATGAGGTTTTACTGTATAAAGAATTTAGATGCTGTTATGATGCCATTGGTCCGAGATAAATTTTAATTGTGTAGGTTTTGTTTAAACCTTGTAGGAACATCATTCCATACTTTGACATCAGCGTACTATGTTCTCTACCCATAAAATTGTTTGACAACAGTATAAAAAATCTGCCTTGACAGAGAGAGAGCATGAGTTTGTCCTGAGAGTGAATACAAGACCTTTTATGCTTATCAGGCAACTTTTTTACCTTGTGTTTGTAATTTTTGGTCTTGTTTGGAATGAAGATGTGACAAAAAAGAAGTTTCCACTTTGTTTTTCAAAAATTAGTGGGCCCAGCTACTAGGTAATAGAGCATTGCAGAAAAGCCAACTTCTCTTGTTCAAGGGAGAATACATACTTGTACAGAGGAGTGTGTGCAGGTCTCTGAGAAAGTGTCGAAGGGGTAAGCGAGTGGATGTGCAGAGCAGTCGAATTTTAAGGCCCTTTAGGAAAGCTTTCCTGGGAATATTAGGGCTGCTGCAGAGCTAGCTTGGCACCTCCTGCATGAAACCTGCATTACCTCTTTCATGAGGGCAGGAAATGCTGGAAATGCCTTCTGCACTAACCCCCGTATTCAGTAATGAAACTTGAAGCTCATGCTTGACTTGAAATAAATGACGCCTGGTGTGAACGCGCCCAAGACGCTCATTGCGTTTCTTTCTGTGCGTTCATGACAGGAGTAATTTAAATCAAGTCAAGCATGGGCTTCAAATGAAGATGCATTTCTGAATACGGGAGTAAGTCTTGAAGCTGTCAAGAAATACATACAGTCACAACGAAAAAGGGGTTTCCTGACCGGTAATTGGAATGGTGTTTAGGCCTCCAATTTTTTGTATTTCGGCATTGCCGTGCAGCCTTGGAGCCGCTTCGACCATGGGCACTGTGTTGCAGCTTATATTGAATGCAACTGTACATACATCCAAACCTAATTGCAACCAAATGAATTATAATGAAGTAATTCTAATTTTCTTTGAATTTCTGGTAGAAGTTCAATCAGTGTCGTATAACGACATAAAGGTTTCTTAAAAATGGTGTTAAGAACCATTTTAGCTCCGATTGAAAATATACTGGTAATTTCAGGCAGAGAAGGGTTTAACCTGATGGCATAAAACCAACTACTGTGGCCTTACACTGTACATTAAACATGCTGCTGAGTCCTGCACACTTGTAAACCACACACTGCAGCTTGGTTGAGTGTCGTGTACTGTTATGCCGCAATGAAGCTCGAATAGCTGGGCGTGTGGCTTGCGGTACATAACCATGGCCACGATAAACCGCTGTACATGCACAATAAGGTTAGGATATTTAGTCTATTTAGTTAGGATTTTAGCCTTGCGTCCTGCTCACGTGTTCTTGGCAATTGCTCACCTTATCAGTGTTTTGCGAGTGCTGGCTGAGTGCTTCAAGCCTCTGATTTTGTGCGACTCTTGTTGCTGGACACCAATGTAAAGTGTACAGTTAACGCCCGATTTTTTTCTTTGCGCTCCTCGTATTCAACCTGGGTCAGCATCTTTGGGTGGGGCATTTTAACGGTAAGTTTTGACATGCTCAATTGCCGCAAATCGTTGCACACGAAACATCGACGTGCGTCAAGCTGGTGAGGCCAAGAGCGGCTTGTTTTTCGTTTGTATAGCGTTTCCGAAATGAAATAGAGCTGGTGGGCTTTGCAAGAATATGATGCCACTAGAGCGAAACATCACACTCACCTTATGCCACCTGCAGTAGGAAATGGAGGTGCATTTGGATTATCGTCTATTAAAAGCGTTCAGCGGGCTTCTAATGGCACTAAATCATGAGCACTGTGACACAGATAGGGGAAGATGCTTATTACAATAGGGCTGGCGGCGATAGCTGTGAATGTGACACATGACATTTGCTGGTTCTGGAATAGGAAACTGAGTGTGTGTCGGCATTTTCATGTGACACGGGTAAGGAAGCTGCTGTGGTGGGCAGCTACAGTTCTCGTTCGCATGCATGAATTCTTTCAATAAAAAACACAGCACCGAACAGCAGGAAGTGTGGTAGTGAACATTGAAGCATTTGTTGCTTTGGTGGTGACTGCGGCTGTCAGCGGATTGGTATGTACATAAGAGTACTGATTTGAGGCTATGGGATGATTAGAATAGGGATGGTGATGGCTTTGATTAATGCTGTTTCGGATCTGTGGTCACGGGAAGAAGTCTGGAAAATGAATGGTGATGGGTTTCAGCATTCAAAATTTCTGACGTTCTTATACATAGGCTCTGTCGGGTAGGGGGCAGAGCTGCGATGACGTCCAAATCATTGGGCATCCAGAAATTCGGTCGTTGACTGCAATTGCTTTTTAATGCAAAGCTTTCTTCTGGTTTTTCCCCACTTTACATGGAAGTTGCCTTTCTGAGTAAATGCCTGGCCAAGTAAACTGAGCCGGTCCTAAAGACAGTAATCAAAAGTGGTGACGTGGTGGGCTGATTCCAATGCTAGTGCACAATACCCATCCTTGCAAATGTTTTTATGTGATTTGTAAAACGGGCTGATCGTGAAGAGTGCAAGGGGACAGCACCCACACGCCTCGGCAGTAATCAGTAGAGATAACCAACAAGTGTCCCAAGCAGCATATCTCAGTGATTCTACCAAAAAGCTATTGCTTGATTTTGACTATCATCCTCCAATGCTTTCTGCTTCTTGTTTAGATATGTCCGAAGGGTTCGAAAATCAACTGGTCTCATCATACTGCTTGCACAATGCAGGCCTTTACTCGCCACACTACCGGCACATGAATGCTGCACCGGGTGGCTACTGTGCGACGCTAGATGTGGGGCCGCGTCGTTTCCATGGCGAGGGCCCCACAGAGCAGGCAGCGCGCCATGCGGCGGCACAGCAGGCCCTGGCCCAGTTGAGGAACCTGCCCTTGCGGCCAACACCCCCACAGCCTACACCAGGTGCAGCTGCAGATGCAGATGAAGCCAGTGATGAGCTCAAGTCTCCTGTCAGCCTGGTGCATGAACTGGCCCTCAAGCGTGGGCTGTCGGTCGTCTTCCAGGTAACTTGAGAAACTAGAGCAGCTAATATTAATGGGTCATGCTTTCCTTGCCCATCCCATGTCATTACTGAGGGACTACTGGACTTACTATAGAACATACTGTAGTTTTATGATAATTCCCTTTGACAATTACACCAATGCAGCCCAAAAAAAAATGTGTTGTAGACAAATTGTCACAGGTTGTTTATTCATACATACTGCAACCCCTTTATGGGGCTACTGCAGGAGTGGGTTAGACAAAAAAAAGTCATACAAAAAGAAAGTAAACCACGCCACCAGCTTTGCTGCTATTGGCAATGGCACTGGCAACCTTGTAATTTTTAAATGGTAAGAAGTCTGCACGTACGCTTTGCGTGCTGTCACTGAAGGACCCCCCGATGCAAACAGTGCTGAAAGTTCTTCTGTTCGATGAAGCAAGCGAATGATGTTGCTTGTCACCAAAATCAATTGCCAAAAACTCGAGACATAACATAACATAACCTGCGCTGGTGACTACTACATCAATAGGTGCTGCGCTTTGTGATCTGTCACTCATATGAACTTGAAAATTGAAGTGCGTTCTCACCTACATTTGGCTATTGATACTTTGCAGACGATACCAATGAGTGTAAAGCTATGGAATGTACCAGTAATGTAGAGCTGGAATTTTTATGTTTAAGAGTAACCACGTATTGTGCCCCTTCCATAGGCACCAGTGGCATCAGGTCCTGGACCGCATGTCTTGAGCAAGCATGCGTCTCTAATGTACAACTGCAGGTGGTGCAGGAGAGCGGCCCGCCTCACATGCGCACATTCCGGACACGCTGCACAGTGGGTGAGATAAGTGCTGAAGGGGAAGGCAATGGCAAGAAGGCCTCCAAGAAGGAGGCCGCCCAGGGAGTGCTGGAGCAGCTGCGCAAG
The DNA here is from genome assembly GCF_038994185.2 of Dermacentor albipictus. Taxonomy (NCBI): domain Eukaryota; kingdom Metazoa; phylum Arthropoda; class Arachnida; order Ixodida; family Ixodidae; genus Dermacentor; species Dermacentor albipictus. Next base: position 145,569,726 of record NC_091825.1, on the reverse strand, counting down.
CTGCCGCCTATTGAGCCGCCCCCAGGATCGGCCGTTACTTCGACCATCCCCGGCAGCGTGCTGCTGCAGAAGCGCAGGGCGCCCCCCAAGAAGCGAGCCCGCAACCTGGTGCGTGACCAGCAGGCTGCAGCACCACCGTGCGAGGCGAGTCCCTTTGATCAGGTCGCCGGCTCTCGGTTTTCAGCCACTGCATTTGCAAGAATGGAGCTAGATCATCTCGCAGCTAGTGTTATGTGCAAGGTGTCAACAGGTTAGGAGACAGAAAATATTTTTAGCAAGGGAAACTTGCTGTGTACATAGACACCCACTTCTAATAAGTGTGTGGTTTAACATCCCAAGACGGCGCAGTGGGTCATGAGGGACACCGTAGTAGAGGGCTCTACATTAATTTTGGCCATCTGATGTTCTCTAACGTGCACCTAAATGTAGGTGCACGGGCGTTCTTGCATTCCACCCCCATCGGAATACAGATGCTACTGGTGGGAATTCAGCCTGTGGCCACATGCTCAGCAGCACGGCATAGGCACTGAGCTACTGTGCCGGGTGCACGGTTATTTCCAAGTAAATGGGTTTAAAGGAAAGGCTTCCCCCACATTACAGCCAAATGAAAAACAAAATCCTGATTGCTGCATTGACAACAGCCTACCATTAGAGTCAACATCACTGCTATTGCTGTTGCAACAGAACACATTTTTGTGTAAATTGGAGACTGTGTGTCACTTTCCTGCCAAGCCTTATTGAAAAGAAATATTATTATAAATGCAGTGGGTGATAGACCCATGTCTTCTACTTTTAGTGTTCCGGAGAAGTGCATGCATCACCGAATGGACTAGTGAAATGGTTGGCCAACGCATGGCTTGCCGTTCATTTCCGGCTTGCCGTTCAAGTTGTTAAGGAAATGCGCATAATCAGCATGGAGGATATGTTGTTGTCCATCAGCAGCAACATAGAGATGTGATCACAATGGACAGTATAAGCATTAATAAATTTCTCATTTCTCAAGGGAATGGCAGCAAATTTTTTTTATCACAAAAATCGGGGACCTTCTTTTTTTTAGGTGTGCATTTCTTCATTACCTTGAACCCCCCCCAAAAAACTGGTGCACTGTGTATTAATGCTAGGGAGGTTCAGGAACCGGTGAACACAGGCCGCATTAATTAAGACCCGTTAAATACCTTTACATTTAAAACCATATTTTAATTAATTTGTCATGAAAAGGTTTATTACAGGATAATATGAAGGCCAAACTTCCTTGAATTTTGCACCACCAATCCTTCAGAGTTGTTGAGGTTTCAGTATGTCATGAAGTTTAAGCTGTTTTCTCATTTTCAGGCCATTTTGGCAGAGTGAGAGTACTCAAAAACTACCAAGTTGAGTACTTGGTTTCTTTAGAATGCAATGTAGTCCTCCTTTGCCAATTAGTAAATTTATCAAGTCTGAGTACATGCTATCAAAATTCATAATGCCACAACTGAGTTGCTTTGGGCACTTTAGGGTGGCGGAACCACCCATGTCCTTCTTTTGTTGCATCTTGTTGTTTTCAAAGCCTTCTCTTAAACTGAAAGTGGCTGTTTTGGTGTTGCAGAAACGTAATTTATTAATACAATCAAAACGTATTGTAATGAAGTTCTACCTTACACCCGCCATAGAACGTACACAAAAGGGGGCAATATCCCCCTTGTGCAATATCCTGGAAAAGAAAAAAAGAAACATATTTATACGAGCCACCATGCACGCTGCGTGCTTTCCCCGCATCACCAGTCCCACACGTCTTTATCCTGCTTCCCATCCAAAACGTGAGTAGACTGTGACAGGTGTCAGTGAGGTAGGTTGTCTGCACAATCGACTCATGTTTTGGAGAGTTGAAAGGGAGACGTGAAGCTGGTGATTCAGGCAAGTGCAACAGCTTGCTTAAAGAAAAGAAAATCACGGTGCCGCAGCTGCTGATTGTCATACACTCGAACCTCGTTATAACGAAACAGGATATAACAAAGTATAAATAGAATTCCCCTTGAAATCATTATAGAAGTCCATGTATTTAAAAACCTCGTTTTAAAGAAGTGAAATTGTCCTGCCAATGAATACAAAAATGTGGATTTGTCTCCGAAACCAAAAAATATCAGACTGTTGCGCACCAGTTGTATTGCTTTCTGCGGGGTTCAGCAGTAATTCTCTATGCCAGTTAAAAACTCCCGCGTTCCCGTATCAAATAGGTAATCTAGCAACACTGGTCTTTTTCATCACCATGCATAGCTGCATGTCTGCGCATAAGCATGAGCTAACTATCTCACTTCTCCACTGACCTCTCCCCCTTATACGTGCCTGGCTGGGTCGTGTTGTGCATTCACTACCACACGTTACTCCATGCAGGCAGGCGCAGCGGGGTGTTACTTCCAAGTTCTCTCCAGTGTAAGCCCGAGTGTCATGCACTAGTTGCGCCATGCTGCGTGTACGCGTATTGGTGCGAAAATTAGTACGTTCACTTCTCTCCTCCTCTACGGCGCGCCGCGCAGGCAGTCCCTGCTGGGCGTGGCCTTAGAGGCCCCCGGGTGCAATCTTGGCGGTCACGTCTAGGCCAGGCATTTACTTTTTGCCGTACAGGCTGGCAGTTGGGTGTGGCCTCAGAGATCGCACTGGCATTGGTGCAATCTCGAAGGCCACAAGCCGGCCGAGCCAAACCAATGCAGTGAAGTTCACCTGTCTTCTCGATCACACAGTGGAGCGCCGTGTTGTATGTCACGTGCTGCGCAATCACGCAAGACCCATCACAATGGAACGTACGGCAGCTATCTAAAGGCTGTCGCGTCATGTGCTAAGTCGCGTGTTGCACACGCCAAAGATTATTTTGTTTTTTTATTCAAATTTCATCGAGTGCGTGGCTGTGTAGCGGTTCCCCGGGCTGCAAAGCCATCTTTTTATTTCCATGTTTACAATTGTGCAGCCCGTTGGGCATATATTGCAATAAACAGTAATAATGAATGTAACTATGTAATTTTGGCGCCCCTTTGAGCTTTGCTAAAATGAGGTTTGAGTGCATACACTACAGTAGACTGACTCCCTTTAAGATGACCTCGAAGGGACCACGAAAATTTGTTCGTCTTAGCAGAAGTTCGCCTTATCAAAAAAATGATTGGCAACATGACCAGGTGCATCCAGATATCTTACTTCAACATGGTAAATGTAGACTTACAGCAGGGGAAAATGACATAAAAAGCATTTATTTAGCTGAACCTAATAGAAAACTGTCTTCTAGCAGTACTCCTACTTAGTTTCGTCGAGTCCGTGATGGACTCTTCGCGCCTCTGTGCAAATGGGCGAGCAGCCGCAAATTATGTCATCACACCTAGCGACCTCAAATATCCTTCTGTGCCTTTGTGCTGCTGGGAAAATTTCTCAAGTTAGTGTAAGTACAAAGGAGTGTGCTAAGCACACGGCAAAGCAATGCAACCTAGAGGAAGTCTGGGTGACGTTGAGCAAAGTGGGGAAGGAGAAATGAGGCAAAATGTCGCGGAGGAGGAAGGTAGACTGAGGCCCGCTGGGTTGACCTCCTCTGGCAGTTGCTGCAGGTTTTGTTTGCAATAAGGACATACCAGGTTGGTCTTGTGATAACCTTCGTAGACGTCTGTGGCGAGAGCGGCAGCGCGAACGAGAGTGTCGTTGACGACTGGAAGAAACACCCATTGGCTCCGTTGCTTAGTGAGTAGTGAGGCAGGACTGTACTCTTCGTTTTTAATTGCCCGGTGCATGGTGACATATTACACCTGAAAGCTATCAGGATGGTACTGTATATGTGATTGCTGTACATAAGTGCAGCCTACTCATTGCCTTAAATTGCAATTTGAATATTATTAGGCACTTGAGCTTTATTCTAGCATATTACAAAGAAAGAATGCATTAACAATGTGGCACGCGCATTCCATAATGGATGGTGGCACACATGCTGTTGTACACTTGTGAGTATGCAAGTAAATTACCCAGATTTGTGCAGTGCCCCAGTGGAATACAATATGCCATAGACTATTGCTGTAAATGGGTGCCAGCACTACAATATTAGCACACGCATTGGCTACGTCAACATGCCGTAAAAGTGTTGTTTCGCTTTTTAGAACTTGGCTTGGCTAAAAACTCTAGACTGGCTACTGACCGAAGTAGTTTGACAAGCAACCACGAAAGCACGCAGCTAATATTATAGAAATAATTTAACACTTCGGAAAACATCAATTGAAGGAACACCGGCTTGATAAACAAAAGACATGCGTACCTCGATATATCGAACAGCACGGTGCTTGCGAAATAGTTCGATATAGCCAGAATTCAATATATAAAATCACGTAAAAAATGCATCAAAAACTTCTGGAAATCAATCAATGATACAAGGGCGCGTGATCGGGGATCGTTGTTCGGAGTGCAACCGAAAGCGTATTCCGGACAACGATCCCCGATTAAGCCCCAATCATGGCACAGTAAATACTCACGTGAAGCTTCACACAAAGTATTTATTTGACTGAAAGTACTGCAGCAGTGTTCTCCTCATTGACAGCCGCGTGCTTAAACACCGAGTCCTCAACATAGCCTAAACGATCCATAAACGATAGGCCGGTGTCCTACATATTGCGCTGCAGTAGTGGCGTAAAAGAGCCGAAGCAGCTACAGCCCCAGTTGAAATCGGGAGCGGGGCAACATCAGCGCTTGTGGGATTAACCCCGGCACCGTCTTTGTTTGTCTGTTACTATAGCTGCGATCTCCATGTCCGTCAATCAAAGCATTTTGAAACACTGTCAATAACAAAGTATTAAGTGGCATCTGCCAAGGCGTCTGTGAGCCCTGTGAGCCCAGTGAATGCGTACAGTCATACGTCTTTGTGGATGTAAACCGCCAGTCCTCGCGAGGCACGGCAGGCGCAGAGTGCAGCACCGAGGAGGAATCAGTGTGGCAAATGCTATGCGTCGTTGATGTTGTCGAACTAGCCAAGACACCACGTGTGCGCGCCGCTACATTCAAATGGGGCTCTCGGCGCGATCGATGTGTGCAGCTATGGTGCATAGCATTCGGGAACGCCCATCGCGCCACTGCTATCTTGAAGGTGTTGCTGGAAAGCTCGATGCCTGTCAACAGAGCGCACGTGGTCTGGGGTGGCGGAGTTCGATATTAATCATTTTACGTCCGACCCAGTTCTAAATAAAAAGTTAAATATGCATGCAATTTTCCAGATGATATAGAAAGTGTTCGATTTACGCACTAATTCCACATATCCGTGTTCGATATATCCATGTTTGACTCTAATACTTTCTCACAGCTACGGCTACACATGTCATCTGCCTCCCACTAATGCTGGCGTATAATCACTATTGCACTTGCCTATCACTGCTTTCAGCGTGCGTCCAGTGAACGCCCGCATCCTCCCTGCACATAGAGAAATTCTAATAAATACTGTTCCACAGTGTTTTCTCTGTTACCACTTCATGATTAAACAGTCTGGCTTATGGTAAGGTTTCCACTGCACTAAAAAAAATGGGTGTCATGAAAATTGGTTGTCAGTCCCAGCGAACCTTGTGATGGCATAAAGCTTTCTAGCAGGTGTGTGTGAAAGTCATTCTCAAAACTGTTGCTGCACTTGCGGACTGACCTTGCTGTTATCTTCGTGCAGGTGAACCCCATATCCCGGCTGATCCAGATCCAGCAGGCAAAGAAGGAAATGGAGCCCACCTACGTACTGGTGTCTGAAAGGGGGGACCCTCGACAGCGCGAGTTTGTTCTTCAGTGTAAGCTGGGAAACCTCACTGCCCAGGTATGACCAGCTAGTTGTATTCTTACACAGTAAAATCTCGTTGATACATTCCCATTACATATGTTTTCCCGGTGCCAATGTTCGCAATCGAGAACACAAAAAATGACCCAATAGAGTTACGCTAATTTTTTACCGCTTCATGCATTCCTGGAAAACACGATTTTGCGGCACTAACGTTCAGTACATCGCCAAATTGCGATCGTCTGATACGTTTTCCAGCCGCCAGATCCCATGTAAACAAGAAAATGCGTGATGCACGCGCAATCGAGAACAGTACTGTATTTACTCGCATAATGATCACACTCGCGTAATGATCGCACCCCTGAATTTTGTCGTCAAAATTCGATTTTTTAAATTTCCCGTGTAATGATCGCACCCCGAACTTGCCGCAGCGATATGTCGTGTGCCAAGTCTAGCTAATAATGATCGCGCTTACCATCTGTCGAATGCTACGCGAACGACTCGTCTGCACGCACCAAACATTCTTAAGTAGATGCCTCATTTCATTACATTCATCACTTTTTGCACTTCCGTGACAAAAAGAGGTACAACCAAACTTGCCTTTATTATGGGTAGGCTTTATAATGGTTGTGGTCAACAAAAACAAAAAAGGTGTCTTTCGATTCTTTTCATCTGCACTCGTGAGCGTGCAACAAATCGCGCGCGGCAATGATAGTAGCCACGTTTACACTGATACGTTAAAAGTGTACCCTATTCATACGCCGACGCGTGTAACACAGCTAAGATATTTGCCCACCCTTAATGGAGATGTGCCATGTTAGGATAGTAGTGAAGACAGATGCCGCAGTTTCCGCAGCACGCCGGCCATGCGTTTCTGTCAGTGGCAGCTAAGTGCGCCCATCTGTTTTTGTCCCCTCAAAGTGGACATGGCTATGTTATTGCTGCAAACTTGCTGATATTAACGATATTATTCATCAGTGATACAGAAGAAACTGTTTCAATGCACGTAATGTACTCACGAGAAGAAAAAAAATCGTGTTCGGCGTTTCGGCTTGCTCCGGCGGCCGCCATTTTTGTTTTGGTGTCCCGCACCCACATCCCGCAGCAAACGCGGGATGAAAAAAAATTGTTTTTTCTTTTCGCGGGAAGTTTAACTCGCATAATGATCGCAACCCTGATTTTGCATCAATTTTTCTGACATAAAAGTGTGATCATTATGTGAGTAAATACGGTAGTAGGCATAATGGCTCAATACGTGTTACTATCTGCACTGAGAAAAAATGCATCACTGCATGGTTTATTAGTGACAGTTGGCGTGTACTCAAGAATCAGACTGTCACACTGCAGCATCTCGTTTCATCCTACCGCGGATGGAACATGTGGCACATAATCTTACTGTCGGTGACTGTCGGTTCAATGCAAGGACGTACGGCCGGGCACAGACTCGTGTAGTGTTAACAGATCTGAGGTCTCTGCGAACTGTGTGCGTACCAGGTGTAGTTGACTTCACATAAACAGGTTTTCTCACTCCTATCCTTTGGAGTCCATGTCATCAGCAAAAACACATCTGTGGATGTACTGCTTTCAAATATAGTCGATTCAGCTTGTTGAATTTAGTTTTTAATGCCAATACTAACGTTTTCTATATAATGTTAGAGTAACCTCGATATAACGAAGTCGGTAAAATTGGCAATTTGCTTCGTTCTATTGAAATTTCACTGTATTGCAATTCAGCCTTTTATGTCCCAAAATAAGTAGTCGGCAATGGATTTTTCTTGCACAGAAGGGGCCGCAAAGGTTCCTGAATTATTCGGCAATTGGAAAAAGCAAACTTGAATGAGAAAAAAATTCATTGTGTTGAATTTCAGAGTCAGCAACTAAAGATAGTTTCATGCCATGCCAACTATATCTTCACATTGGCGGTATGAAGTGAAGCGAGCCCTGCTTTCGTGTCCACTCTGCCCCTGTGGCTGATAGTGTCACCCGCATTGGGATGATGCCATCACGTAAAGCACCGGCAGCACGGAGTGAATGCCCATGCACTTTGTGCTTTAGGTGTGGGTGAAAGTGTGTGAGGGTGAGACAAAGGAGATGGTGGCTTCATGAGTGCCACCTTCCCGCGTGAGCAAAGGGAAAGAGGGGGAGGGGAGCGAACTTGTGGTAACGCGATCAAGCGCATGCGAGGGGCAGATTGAGGGGGGGGGGGTGGGGGGTGGAGTTGGCACGCGTTGCAATTTCTGGCATGCGTCTCGGCTGTGGCTACACATGTAAGTGCGGCTGAGCGCATGCTCTGCTTTAGAGGTAATCTGCCATGTGTGCAAAGAGTAGGCGTGCCGAGATGGCGTGGCATTATGTAAGCTCTCTTCCAGCACATTTAGCATTGGAGGTTGTGTAATCTCGAGTTTTGGTGGCCTGTTAGAGCGAGAGGCAGACGTTCCCGCTGTTGGCGCTTTTCATGATAGCGTCTTCCCAGTGTGGGCGGTGCTATCAGCCGTAGGGGTGGAGTGCATGCGAAAGCGTGGCTGACTTCGCTCAATTCGTGCCATGAAACCGTATCATTCGTCGCCGAATCCCAAATTCATCAAAATGAATTGTTTTCTCATTCAAATTTGCCTTTTTCAATTGCCCGATAATTTGGAAAATTCTGCGGCGCCTTCCTGCCTAAGAAAAATTGATAGGTGACTGTGCTTATTTGCGTAAAAGGTCGAATTTCGATACAGCGAAACTTAGATATAACGAAGCAAATTGCCAGTTTTACTTACTTCTTTATATCAAGATCGAGGTTTAGCTGTATGTGGCAGGTATGTGTTGGATGCAAATTCGTTGTATTGAAGTTCAACTGTAGTAAGTTAGCAGGAGAGCTGTGGCCACAGTAGCATGACCAAAAAGCTGCGATGTGCTTGTAAATGTGTGTGCTCCGGTGGCATTGATTCTGTTCAGGGCGTGGGTCCCAACAAGAAGACTGCCAAGCGACTGGCAGCTGAAGCAATGTTGCAGCGACTGGGATACTCGCGCCCACCAGCTGCCAACCAGGCCGGCGGTGGGACGGGGGCTACAGTGGATGGGACGGAGCAGCTGCCTTCTTCTGCCAATGCTTCTAGCACTGCTGCTGCCCGTGGAATAATGTCTCCCCTCAGCCCCCGTGGTGGTCGCCAGCTTGTGCCGGGCCTGTTGCTCGTGCCTAGCCAAGGGGCCGGTGGTGCGGGCCCAGCAGGTGTGGGTTGTGGTGTGGCCGGTGGCGGTGCCGGAACCGGCACGGGGAATCGCCTTGCATCAACCGGTGACCTTCAGGCAAGCTCAGCGATAGCAAAAGAACTGCTCGACAAAGGTAAGCATGATGGGTGTGCACTTTAGGTAACTGCTGCTGGTGGTGTGGTTAAAAGAACTTGTCTGACGATGTATTTTGGCCAATCGCATCACTGAGAGTTACTCAGAGACCGAAATGGAGCAGCTTTCATCTTGTTTTCTGGCTGACAAGGTTCCTTCTTTCTGCAGGGCTGATTTAATTACTATTCTGATGGTGTAATCATAAATTCACTTCAAGGTCAGCATCATAAAACTTACAAAGTCTGTGATGTGGAACTTTCAGAGGATGTGTGTTCTGTTCTAGATGACCATGCTGCCATAATCTCTTGCCCTCAGGAGTGGTTTTGGATTTTAATTTTTTCAACAGGCAGTTGTCTTCCATTGCTGATGAATATGTTAGTGGTGTTCTTGGCAATGCCAAGTTTAGTAAAATTAGTTGAAAGCAGAAGTAGAAATTTAGTAAAATTTTGGATACAAGGTGGTGTTGCTTTCGTGTGAAATCACTCAAGAAACGGGATGCGTGGTACTTCTTTAGAGCAACTTGCTCTCACCATGGCCCATTGTGCTATTTGAATCTCATTATTTCATGCATAAGCCTTCACATGTGCTTGCTTTGACTGTCCTTTTCTCATTCTTTGCTTTTCATTGATGCTGCAGCGAGTAAGATCATACTGGCTGCAGTGTAGTGTCTGCTTCATTGGAAAGCTCACTACTGCATTATGTGCACCTGTGGTTTGGCATAGCCTTCTGTGGAATTCTTCGAGAGTATATACTGAACAGAAGAAGTTATGAATTATGGGCAGTGCCAGTGCCTGAAGTAGTTCATGCCTTTCTCTTTTATGTTTACCACAGAGTCTTTTCTTTAGCATGCTTGCTGCAGTGTTAAGAATATGCTGCATTTCATGGTAGCATAACAAATTGTGGTAATTTAATGCTTTTTGTTTTGTAAGGTGTGTCCCCTACGGCTGAAGCTCTCCGACAGACTGCTCCCGTGGCGGCGGCTCCGGTTCGTCCCAAGCAACAGTTGCTCTACCTCGCAGAGGTTCTGGGCTTTCAGGTCAGCTCTGTTCTTGCAGTTTCTTGCTGCTTGAGTAAAAAGACACTTTTTGATATGCGTGTGTGATATGTCTTGCTCTAGTGCAAATGGGCCTTGAATTGCAAGTGTAAATTCACTGGACTCTGGATAAACAAAACGCGCTTAAACGACATGCCAAATAAACTGAACGACTTGTACCAATTTTGGTTGGCTGCCCAAAATCGCAGTGTAAAGAAACTTCAGGTAAATGGAAAGCTTGTTCTTGTGTATTCAGTTAAATGGAACCGGAACTGAAATTGCAAAATACTTTCACCGGCCATTACGTGCCATATAAACCGGAGCAGTCTAACAAGCATTTCAACTTGTAACTAATGCTAAACAGTCAAGCAAATAAAATCCATCAGGTATTTGTGTTGCTGTGGCATCAGTAGCTGCTTTGCCGTGTTCTGGTTACATATTTTTCTACATCCCACATTATGCTGGGATCGGCAGAAAGTATGAAATCAATTTCATTTCTTGTTTCACCATTACGGGTTTTCCAAGTCCACTTTTTGTTCCAGTGCTTCCTGAAGAAGGTGTCCATTATTCGCAGCTTATTCCTTTCGGCGAATTCTACCAACATCTCTCCTCGAGTGCTCCTGGAATCCACGCCGCAGTTGCCAATTGCTTGCTCACCAGCCTGCTTTTTCTCCACTTTTGCATTGAAGTTGGCCATGACTACAGTATACTGAGTTTGCACTTTTGGCATTGCCAATTCAAGATCTTCATACAGCTGTTCTATTTCATCATCGTGACTGGAGGTTGGAGCGTAAGTTTGCCCGCTATGTTGCCCGCTATGTCCTTATGGATTAGGAATCCTACTTTGAACTACTTCTTATCTGGTAGTCCTCTGTAGCAGAAAATGTGGCCATTTGTCATCACTGTATAAGTTTCACCAGTTCTTCTAACCTCACTAAAACCAATGATATCCCAAACAATGCCTGATAGTTCCTCAAAGAGTCCTGCTAGGCTAGCTTCACTCGATAGGGTTCGGGTGTTGAACGTTACAAGGGTCAGTTGCCATTGATGGCCTGTCCGCTTTGGTCAGATGCTCCACAGCTGCTGGGAACTGAGGGCCATTGGGTAATTGAATGAGTCATTTGGAAAGGAGTGGCTGAATACTGCACCAGGAAGCCCAATGCCTGTTCTGGTGAGGGAGGGTCTTGTTGAAGCTTTGTGGTTCTGCCTGATTTGGTAGTACCTGGATTAGTATAATTTGCTCTCGGTGTTTTTGCCGGTGTCAGGTGCCACTCCAAGCCTGGAGATGTAGTGGGGGAGGTGAGTTCGAGTTTCCCACCTTCAGGGGAAAACAAAAAGAGAGGATTCGAACTTCTGAATATGGCAACCGAGCCTCCAAGCTAGCTCAGTCGGCTAACCCTGCGGTCTGTCAGGCCACCTTATGTCAGAGAATTCCAGCCCAGACTATCCTACGCGCCTGACATCATGCTTGAATGATCTGCTGTGTACGTGTTTTGCTGATTGCGGCAGGTGGCACGACATAGTATTTCTCAATGGTTCTAACATCATGGTTTCGGAGTCTCCCGTATTCATGTGGGGAGTAGGTAGGCTAAAGTGCAGTGATCATAGGTTAGTGAGGGCTAGGATTCACCTCAGTTTGAAGAGAGAAAGGGTAAAATTGGTCAAAAAGAAACGGGCCAACCTAGACGCAGTAAGGGTAAAAGCAGATCAATTCAGGTTGGCACTTGCAAACAAATATGCAGCCTTAGAACAGAGAGATGAAGATGACACAGAGGCAGTGAACGAAACCGTAACTAGGCTGGCTTCAGAAGCAGCAATTGAAGTGGGAGGTAAGGCACCAAGGCAGCCAGTAGTACCGTAAGCTCTCCCAAGTAACAAAGAACCTAATAAAGAAACGAAGAAGAATGAAAGTGTCCAACTTAAGAGATCAGATAGAATTTGCGGAACTGTCAAAACTGATCAACAAGGTGCTAATAAGTGATATTCGAAACTATAATGTGAGAAAGACTGAATAAGCCGTAAAAAGTGGACACAGCCTGAATACAGTGCGAAGGAAACTAAACATCGGACAAACCAAGATGTATGCACTGAAAGATTGACAGGGTAATATCATCAGTAATCTCGAAGATATAGTAAAAGCAGCGGAAGAATTCTATGCTGACCTGTACAGTACCCAAAACGGCCACAATACGTCCATTCAAAGTACATAGTAATAAACAGGTTACAGAGGCTCCTTATTTAACTAACGAAGTTAGAAGGGCCTTGCAATACATGAAACGAGGAAAGGCGGCAGGTGAAAATGGAATAACAGTCAATTTAATCAAAGATGGATGAGACATCATGCTCGAAAAACTAGCAGCCCTTTATATGAACTGTCTATTGACTTCAAGGGTCCCAGAGAACTGGAAGAATGCCAACATTATACTAATCCACAAAAATCCACAATATTCTCAACTTCGGCTGCATATTTCTTCTTAATATTTTGCCCTGAAATAAGGGAATGTATAAGGACCACATTAAAAAAATTAATAAAGACATGAGAAAGTTTGACCAAATTGACCATTTTATTGTCGCGTCCCCTTTAAGGGCCAACTACAAATAAATTTTGGACCACGTAAGAAGCTTCATTTCAGATAGTGTGCATATACAGCAGCCTCTCTGCACCATTGAAAGTGAATGCATACCAAAAAGCATTAAAAAAATGGCTGTGGCTTAGCTAAGGTTAAGCCCAGGATGCGAAGCATACTAGCCTTTATTTTAACGCGACAGCGTTAAGGAGCTCGTGTCGCAGAAAAGCCGGTGTCGTCGGCGTCGGCTCAGGCGTGCGGCGCTTGCTCAGGCGCACATTTCGTTGTCGCGCCGAACGCTGCGTTGCTCGACGCGCACCGCGTCCGATGCGGGGCGCGACGCCGCGAGCGACGGCGGGAGTTGGAGCGCCGGTTCTCCTCTGTCGTGACGTCACGGTGTCACGTGATTTCATGGTCACCGCCGCGCCTGAGGAGCTGGGTTGAGCCCTCGTAATATGCTTCGCATAAAAAGAAGACCAATTATAGATACCAAAATGTAAAGTAAGAAAGCAACCAATACCACTTGCTATAAATGGTGCAGTACCTAAATATTGAGAACAAGCGTGGTGCCTGGGCTATACCTCCAAGGTTAGGCAGTATCACTGAAGATCTTGGAGGCTATTTCTGTGATTTGCTTCGCCTATGCTAACTACAAGGTGCCTTCGTCTGCTTAGTGCTACTTAAAATGTATAAAAAACATTCGCCGATTACCATCCCTGCATCTCTGCCATTATTGCTTCAGTAGTACGTGTACAACCCACAGCCAATTCAGCCCAAGTTAAATTTCATTGCAGTTGCCCTTTAAATCTGCTGCACTCTGTGTGGCTCATCCCACTGGTGTTGCCAGGAAATGCTTGCTGAGCTCCACCTCTGTGCGTGGGTGCAGGTGCAATTCACAGACTTTCCCAAGGGAAACAAGCAAGACTTCCTGTCGCTGGTGACGCTGAACACGAGCCCACCACAAGTGAGCCACGGCGCAGGCTCCTCACTGGAGGCATCCCACGACGAGGCTGCACTGGCGGTGTTACGGACACTTGCACACCGAGGATTGGACACGCTGGGCCAACCGCCGGCAAAGGACACACCCGAGCCACCGCTGCGTCTGCGCCAATAAACATCGCCTGCTGCCCCAGCCTCCCTTGTCATCTTTTATGTGCGTAACATGCGTTCCAGTAGCAATGGATTGAGAGGCTGTGTCATGAGTGATGCATTTATCAATTGTTATCAATAGTGCAAAGTCAAGAAAAACCAAAACGGGGATGTTTAAATCTCCTAGGTATACGTAGATGTTTAAATTTCCTTGTATTTTGCGCCACAAAGTATACCTTGGAAATCTGAGCACCAACTTGCCCAAGAAGAAGTCGTTTTGGTAGATGTTAAGGGTAACCCAAAAATGAATGTAGCTGAATGTTGATTTATTAAGCTAATATTTTTCACATAATTCAACATGCCACTCTGTAGTCTTGGGGCGCTACCCCTCTCAGTGTCACTGACGCACCAGTATGTTTCCGCATTGTCTCGCCGAGGCACTGATGTATCCTTATGTTCTCCACTCTCCAGCGAAGAACATAAAAGTGCATTTGCCTTTATCATGTTATATTTTCCCTTCTGAGTAACCAGAAATAAACTGTTGTGTTTTACTATATTTGAGAATAAAGCCCAACACAGAGGATGCACCCCTTTGAAAAAAAAAAACGGTAGTGAAAGAGTTAGGACCCACAGTTTCATTTAACAGAATTCAAGAGTCTGGGAAGCTGTCTTGCTCCTGTAAAATACGCCCATTCAAGGTCATTGGTTATTGTTTTTATTTCTAGCAAAGCACTTGTGCGTTGGCATTGCAAGCTTTTATAGGAAAGTTAAATGCAAAGTGAACTGTTGTGCTGTTCGCTGGCCTGGTAAGTTGTGTGTGACCTGGTACTTGGGCTGCATTATATTTCCGGTCTTGGGCATCCCTTGTTCAGTCGTTGATGGTCATTTCATCTTGAATATCCACTTTGATTGGGTGGCTGATGTACACATCTGTACGCATTCTATTTACAGCACAGTAAATGAGAAACTGATTTACGCAAAGGCATTTTCAGGCCATCGTTTCTTCGTCACCACAAGAGCCTCGGCATTTCAAGTACCTTCCCAAGATCGCTGAGGAATGTGACACATGCATGTAATGCCCATGCGAAATATTTTACGTCGTAGAACGTGGTGTTGCCTTGTGTCACCTTCTTCTTTAATTAATCATATTTTGGCATCTAACCTCTATATTCTCTTCAGGTACGATGTTTGCGATTTCACGAGAGCGAGCCACTGATATACAGCCTGACAATACGACGCCAACCGATTTTTCGAACGTCTAATCATTCGAAGCTGCTCGATTACTGCAGCACCGATGTTATTGCCCGTGCCTGCACTTAATTTAGTTTGTGAGGCGATCAGTGTACTTTTCTGAGTGCGCGGCCGCTGCGAAGAGATTTTCGTTGATTAGGCGACCTGTAGCTTTCATCACCAATTCCCACAGCTCGTGTGTGGGCAGATTGTATGAGCCAAAATGTTGCCGTCTGCTCTCGGGCGCCATATGTGCGTGACATTGCGAGGCGCAACGGGTGAACAAAAGTCCTGGCCTCTACTTGCATTGAATTGTACTTTTCTGCACAATGCATTCTTTATTTCATTTATTCAGCACAAGTAATTTCTGCTATGTTGTGCTTTGTGTCAGTGTTTGTTGGCTTCTTATGATATGACTAGTAAAAAACGGGCCCCTCGGTTAACCTTCTTTCTTCTCGTTTATAGTATTGCGAATTACTATATCTATAAATCAAATAGCCTGGAAATGCTTCTGTTATATTTATATTTAACATACAGTGGCCTATTTATCACTCACACGGTGAACCATGGGAGCCCGAATAATGTTGTGAATTTGCATTTATCTCTTTAACTATATAAAACCTCAAGATGATACAAGGACACAAGGAAAAGAGTGCCTCACAGTGGTCCCAGATCTCGCCCAGTAGCAGCCGTACAGCGCTCATAAAAAATGCACATTTGCTATAAAGAATTTGAATAGTTCAACAAATAATTGTACACTTGCTGTTTAAGTCAGCAGCATAAATGTATTGCTAGTTTGTGTAATAGTATGTGTCAAGGTTATACGCGACGACGTACAATCAACATAAAATACTTGCGACATTCACGCACAAAAATTGACTGGTCATCCCGGCCCTTTGACAGTGGATGTCCAGTGAATCTGTTGAAAACCACAACTGCTGATGGGGGTACGCAATGCTTTAGTGCTTTATAACGTCCCCCTCCCCCAACTCAATTTCCGCTATAGATTTGATATCTGTTGATTTCACAGTTGTTCCAGGGCAACGGGATAAATTCTTTGTTCGCAACACACATTCATAAAGTTCGGGGTAACTTACATGCGTAATTACATGGCATAATTACATAACAAATGTCATAATTAGTCCCTTATCAAAGTTTACCTACATATGCCCATAATGCACCCCTTATTTTCTCCAAATATAAGAAAAATGTCTTGTTTATTTCACCGAGGACATCCCTGAAGCTAAGACTGAACGTGTTATGGTGCCTGAAAATAGGAAAAGAAAAACGACGGCTCATAATTATTTGCAACGGTTCTAACCGCGCCAGGAACGTAAAAATTTTGTCGCACATTGGGGTTACCATGTCCGCCCTACCCTTTGCACAAAATTTAAACCTGGCGTAAACTGTATGCAGCTACGTCGGGACACTGAGAAGAATAGTTGATAGCAGTCATTTCACACGCTCTAACACTCGAATAAGATTTTTTTTTTTACACACAGGTTGTGTTTGATCCAATCGCATTTAACTTCGCACAAAGAGTTTTTATAGCGTACCACCAATTTTCGCTAAATTTGGTCTTGGCAAATTTTATAGTTCTGCCAGGGCAGTGGGCTCAGTTGTTTCCCGCTCGTAAGACACGCTCAAACACTCTGGAGTGCTAGCATACGTAATTTATTGTGAAAGCCCCAATTACACCATCTGTTTTGAACTGCACCTCCACATCACCCATTAACTTGTCCTTACAGTCACCAAAGATAACGAAGCTGCCTCCTTTAGTTCAATGAGGACACGAGGCAAAACTAATGCATCGCACATGAAAGAAGATGATGGTTGAATGATTATTCGCGACGCTTCTAGATAAGTCAAAAAGGTTAAAGCTACGTGAAACATTGCACTTAAAGTACTGCCTATTCCTTCGAAGTATAAAATATATGAAACGCAGAGTTCTCTTGGGACACTGGGAAACCTAGCTATAGTAGCGGCAGCGTGGTACTTTCGAACACTCGCTTACAATTATTTTTAACGCTATATTTGATCAACACGTATTTACCATCGCACATAAATTTAGCGTATTGTTCCCTTTATGTTTGCAAAATTTGACCTCTGTTGTTACAATGCTAGTGCAGCCGTCTTTTAAGTTTTACACCGCTCGTAAAACAGACTAATAATGCTATGGACCACTTGCATACGTATTCTATACCGGAAAATGCGCATTTAACCCACCCATTTGGGAACATTGCCTACACCTTATCCACAAAATGCCCCTAATTTTCCCTAGATACAAACAAGGTGCCTTGTTCAGCTCACCGAGAAAACCAGAGAAACAAACTACGAACCTCGAAATATCCCCTTCAGTCACGGTGTAGACGTTTGTTAATGCGACTTATTTTGGCCATTACTGTGCAGTGGTTGCAAGGAGTCGACAATGAACATCAAGCTTTGAGTAAACTTAACATTCTGCTTTCTTAAAGTACACTCGTATCACTTCTGAGTGAAATGTATCGCTTCATACGACCGCTTTCATGAAGGCACTAGCATCCTTGACGGAACATTTGAAGTGGGGCGTTTTGGTAGTAATCACGAAAGATTATTTCTTCTTTTGTTGTAATGCTTCTTTGTGCCCAATAATTACCCTGTGCATGTAATTCGAGCGGGTGATTCAATATATAGCATGACTGACTGTACTATAATGGAATATTTAATTACTATGTAATTATGATGGGTCATTATAACATGCACAGTCATTCTCCCACATTGACTTGCTTTTTTCATGAAGTCTTCAGCACCTTGGGATAAAGTTATGTAAATGTCACACATTTATCGACAGTACATCGTAATTCGTGACTGAAGGTATTTCCCTAAAATACATGAAAAAATGAGGGTTTAGTAATTATGTGCGACACTTGAATTTAAAACAGGAAAATGAAAGCTTCGCAATGCATTGCGCTTAATATTTTCCCATTTTCGCGGAATTTTATATCCGTATCTCGTGCGTTGTTTCAAGAGTCTAGAAAACATCTATAGTAGCGCAGTATGACACCCTGGAATGCTTCAATGAGTAACTTTCTACAAAGGCTGTAATGAACCTACACAGAATAAACATAAATCGGTTGTCACTCGGAACATTGTTTCGCACGTAGAATAAATATAAACACCATGCCGCGCATATTTTACAGAGTGTAGCGGGGGAAAACAACTAAATGCCGTGTATAACGCATAAAATATTGGATAAAGCGACCAGTCAGTTATTGTTTTCAGAGCACATAAATAATTACACAGCGCAAATTTTCGGTACACATCACCAAAAAGTGGCCCTCATTTATTTTTTCAAAGTACGAAATATCTGCTGCGTTTGCTCCTGCCGGGAAACAAGTAACAGTGTAGCTATTATTCATAAACAGCCTGAAAGTGAAATCATCAGTCAGAAGTGACACATGTATTCATAAATAATTCAAGTCAGTGTTCTATTGCTATTGAAATGGCTCTGCGAGTTTGACCAATGTCATTTTCACGAGCATATCTACGATAAGTCGTGATTACACAATGAAATTCACAATGAATCTGTAAGAGGCTTTATTAGGTTCCTGATGGTGATAAGATACTGAGAATGCAACGCTGTAACGGACAGAGATTAAATAGTCCCAGCATTTGGTAATCCAACGATTTCAGGCCGTGAGGCACACCAGTCGTTGGACGCGGCTGATTGAAATGCTTTAGCCGTACCTCCACCTCACCCGCAGATTAAATGTAACAAGCTGATTGTGTATTAGAACACTGATATAGCGGTGCCCAAAAACTGGGCATGATGCAAGTTGCGCAAGTTGACAGTTTGTTAAGGGGCGGGATCTGCCTTGCGCCAGGCGTTATCCGCAACGTGAGCTTGTATATATGGCGTCGTCCACTACAGGGCGTCACGAGAAGGCACAAAAGACAATCGTCGTTGTCCAATTGCAGGGATATGAAAAAAAAAGCATTACTTATGTGGCCACTCTACTAAGAAAGAAAATTGAGCTTTAGCTGTAGTTTTAACGGACTTTTCCAGCGTGCAGCCAAAAGTGCCAGTGCCCACTTTCAAAAATGTGTGTGTGCGGGGGGGGGGGGGGGGCATATGAGATACTTGCCCTCCCCCCCCCCGGCACTTTTGAGATTGGGGAGGGGCAAGTGCTCCCCTTGCCTCCCCCCCACTAGATACGCCTATGCATGCAATGCCATCTGCTACACGATGTAAGGACCATGGATTATCAGACGCCAGAGCCTTCCTGCCGTACTTTCATTTTCAACGCATCGTTGCAGCGCTCCTTTATGTTTTAATCATGGTGTCGTTAGTTGGTAACCATCAACACGTATACGGAGTCCAGTCTGTAAAAAAACAAAGCACTGCGAAGCCCATACTTCCTGCATGATTAAATGCGTTTAATTGGTAATACCCTACATACTACTAGTATTCCGTGCGTGCAATGAAGAAGAAGAAGTAAACGTTTGCCGATTCTCACAGGATCCGAGTTTTGCGCTGACACGTAATCGGCGTATACGTTATCTTTTGCCAAGACAGAGCGTGGGTATATGGACTTGCTACGAAGAATTTGTCGCGCGGCGCATGTCGTTAATCTCGAAGCACAGTTACAACTGGCGCGATTGAACCGCAGATCCGCGACGTTGGGTGTACGCGTCAACTAGGTGGGGCACAACAGCGGGCATCGCTGCGATCACTCCGTGGCCCGTATTTGTTGCCGTCAAGTGGCTCAGTTGGCCGTGACGAGACCCTGTTAGCAGCGAGTATTCGGATAACCGCGATCCGCCGTCGCTCGCCAATTAGATGCGCCCACTTCCTTGATCCATATCGCGCACCTTCTGAGCGTGTCAGATGTCTATCGGCGGTCGCCTCCTCTGCGGGCTGGCTGCCCGAAACCTGATGACTTCGTGCGGTGCGCGTGATTTGGTCCCACGTCTGTTGCACATGTCATACGGTGTCCCACGTAACCTCCACCAAAATTATTTAAAGTAAAAACGGAAAATGAAATGCGAGTGCTACGCAGCTGGTCAGAAGGAAGTGAATGTTCTAGTAATAGAGAGTTTTAGTTTAGGGGACGCAAGCGGCTTGTACCGTCGCCGCTAGTTCTTGCGTTGTTGTTCGCCATCGCTTGGAGCAAGTCGGACATTTTTTTTTTGTGTTCCGATTAATTACATAATTAGTGAGTGCTAAATGATTAATTTCTCAAATATTCATAATCGGAGCAAAATTGTCAATCAGAACATTGTAGGTTATCTTGAAAAAAAATTCCCGACATTTTTTTTTTTGCTTTGTATGTGCTGCATGAAGGGTTTTTTTTTTTTTTTGTCCAAGCCTGAAAGAAGCCCACGAAAGCCTGCGAAAGGTACTGCGCGACTTGTTTGTGTTTCGCAGGTTTTCTTGTTCGTGCACGTAATGTGAACGTTGCGTGCATAAAACAATTAGCAGCACTTGCATAACTAACATAACCCTCTGCTGTGTAAGTGTACGTGGCATGCTTTCATCACTGATAAATTTAAATAATTAAACAGTTATTGCCGTTAGCGTTGTCTAATAGAAAGAAAAAGAATAAATAATGTTGAGACGCGTGTATCATTGCGTCATATTTCGCACATCGTAATACACCCTAGAGATTACTGTTAGTCTGTAAGTTTTTCCAGACATCACAAACAGAAAGCAGACTTCTTTTCTGCGACCCTGCAGAATAATAGCCCAATTTCCAACGAATATGTTTCTTTCTGGCAGTTGCATTGCGAATTTAAGTTGCTCGTAATTATGCGACACACTTTAAAGCGTTCCTCGCATATAACGCTTTCGAGCAACCAGATGCATTTGTCTCTTTTCTTTGCGTTCCACTTTAGAGCTGTTTCGGCGTGCTACCGCCCCAGCTCGCCCAGCTGTTCTTACTTTTGCTTAAGGAGTCGTTAGCCAAGGGCTGTACTTCTCCCACGCACGTTTAACTTCCCATGAACACCAGCTACAGTGTTCCCTCGGCCAATAGAATTTGATTTAGATGGCTTACAGTTCTTCCAGGACGGTGGCATAAATTCTACGCTGTAATTGGACGACAAACTTTGAAGTTCGCGTACGCATAACCAATAAACTTCCCCCTATATCCACGAAATATGAACCAGGTGACTCGTTTAGTTCATTTCGCTCACGACAAGCGTCTCACAGAACGCATGACAATAGGGAAAAAAAAAAAAACGCCACTGTGCAGTAATTATTTGCAAAGCTCTTAAATATTCCGGAAACGTTAACGTTGCGCCACACATTGCACATAATGTGCTCCCAATTCTCGCCAAGTATATATGAACACGGCGTGACGTAGAGTCTTCTCTGGACGTTGGGAAACATGACTGATAACAGCGGCATAACGCATTCGAGCAGTCGATGAATTACGTCGGCTATAACTACACTGCATCTAATTACAACGGCTCTGATGACCCCCCCCCCCCTTTTTTTAAAATTTAAAACAATATTTCGCCTCGGTAGCAGTTACTGGGCGGGGGGCTAAATTTTGCACCGTTCGTCAGACACACTTTTAACGTACCGGCGCACTTAATATGCATACGTAATTTACTCTAAAGGCCACAACTGAGCCCTTTTTTGGTCCACATCTTTCCTCCTTATTTTCACCAAATAGAGAAGGCCCTTCACTTAGTTTGCAGGGGTCACAAGGCTAACATGTGCCTCGTGGAATGCATGAAAATAGGCAGAAAATGGTCGAATATTCAGTAATCACTTGCAATGATTGTAATTAGGCCAGAAGAATGAAAAAAATATTGCACGCACACCGCCTAATATGGGCCCCATTTCCACTGAATGTGAATTCGGTGTCACGAACAACTATCATATATAAGAGACTGGGAAACAGCGAATAACGGCCTACTCGACGCTTTCAAACACCTGCTGAAGCAATTTTTACGATGTATCTAATTTAACAACATGCATATAACTTCGCATGTTCACTCGCCATAACATTCCCTCTAATTTCATCAAATTCGATATTGGTGGCAATTACAGTTCTATCGGTACAGTGAAATGAATTCTGCACCACTCGCAAAACAAACGTATAACGAACGCTCCGGAGTGCTTGGATACGTAATTACTGAAAAGGCAGTAATTAGTTAAATCGTCGTCATCGTCGTCCCCTCCTACTTTCCCCTCCCCGAATCTCGGTAACGACGTCTCCAAAGGGGGGCATGGTCATCATTGCGTACGTGATCTTAGGTATAAAACAGAGGGCATGCGAGCATATTTACATTTGATAAACAGCGCTAACGTCAAAAACAAAGCAATAGCTCTGACACAACTCATTGTCTGTTCTCTGTTCATTGTGTAACACATGTAAACATGCCCAATCATATGCTTGTGGCGGGCGCGACCAATAGTGCTTGCTTTCTTTCTTTTAGGGTAGGGGCATGCAGAGAGACGTAACCTATCCTGGCACAGACACCCAACGGGTTCTACATTTTGCTTACGCAAACGGTGACTTTGGGGTTCTTTTGTGTACCCTTCTGCGTTCCTTTCTATAAGCCCGGTGGTTTGCGTCGCCTAACTTTTCGCACGCAAAATCTAAAACTCCCTACACCCAAAACGGGCAGTTCAATTGTTTTATGCACGGCAAAAGAGCTATTATATGTAGCCACCAACGTGAGGTGCTCCAGCTGGTGGTCTCTGTCCCCAAGGACCGCGACCAAGCACAATTCTGCTTATCTTCCTTTGTCTGACGAGTACCGACGTATTAAGTATGACACGAACGATGACCGACCAATAATAGTTGAGATTGTCGACGTGATGCTGTTTAGTCAGCGGTGTCCCGGAATATTTCACACTACTTATTTTGTAAAACGGACGGTCGCAAATATGAAACTGCGACGTGTGACCACGTACCTAAATCAAAGGTAACACAGACAGCAGCTCGAGGCTCTCAGTTTTCAAACTCTCAGTTGCCACCTGAATGCAACAGCTAGCGCCTCTTGCACACGTCAGAGCGGCATGAACACGTGGCTCATTTTAGTATGCATTCATTCTGATTGGGCGTAAGGATTATAAATGTACTTAAAGCGACAAGGGAGCGCGGGGCGGGGGCGGCGCGAGAATGCACTAGAGTACAGTTAATGTGAGAAAATCAATTACTCCTGCGTGGAGAAGTTTCCAGCAATACGATATTCCCGGGCGATATTCCCTCGTGTCTTCTCATACGGTCATCCTCAGCACCGACGCTTCTCTCCCATTTGTCTCACGACTATTCCGTTACTGAGCGCTGCTATAATTATCAGCGTTCAACGTGCGACACGCGCAAACTTTTTCGCGCTGCATTTACGTGATCTTGGCGTATGCAGGCGTTTGTGTCCCGGTGGTGCCGTCGGTTTAACAGCACTCTCAGAACTGAGAGAGAAAGAGATAAAGCAAGAAAAGGAAAGGCAGGGAGGTCAACCAGACGGGCGTCCGGTTTTCTACCCTATACACATAGGGGAAAGGAAAAAGAGCACTAGAAAGAGGGAGAGAGGGAGCATAGCACGCACACAGTAGGACGCACAGCAGGACAACACTCGCCCACCGAGGCCGGCGTTCCTCAATAACTGCAGTAGCGCATGAACAGCTTTCTGTGCCATCGACGGACGTGGGCAGGGTTCAAAAAGTGTTCTACTAGAGTCCAGTTACCTCAGTGCGGTTCGCAAAGAGATGCGCTGGACGTCGTATTTGGGGCAAGTTCACAACAGGTGTTCGATAGTTTCTTCAGACCTACAGGTGTTGCTCGTTTGTGCATCGGCTATTCCAAGACGGAGGAAGTATGCGTTTGTAAATGCCACACCAAGCCATATAGGAGGTAGAGCAGTGGGTAGAGCAGAGGCTGTAGTTGGCACTTGCATACGTAACAACGGGTTCATAATATACGTAGGTGGTAATTAAACACGCTCGGAGAACTCTAGAAAGCTTTTGCGCAAGCAATTAAACCAAGCTCTCTTGCAGCGTCCGTCCTTGTCAGTGGACTTGAAATAGTTAGACGTTCGGTACCGGCTGAAGTGCCTCAGTTGACTGGTTTATTTATAACGGCACTTGGCGCTAGTAACCCTCTCGGCTATACACACGCACGGAGAGACATTTCCACTTCGCAAGCGATCGCATGTAAAACTAAGGATACCACTTGAAACGGGCTTCGCCCCACTAGGCCTGTTTATGTGGGGGAGCCAACTTTGACGAAAGGTCAGGGCTGAGAGGGTTATAGACACGTGTATGAACATCTCTTGACATGATTCGTGAGTACTGTATCCTAGCAGACGTATCTCGTAAAATTTCGGACGTGAGCATTCTCTGTGTTAAGTTATGATGCACTGCTGCCCGCAGTCTCCGCCGCAGGCTAGCACAGCGAACAACGTCCGTTTCTCACCTGCAACAATTCGCGGCTTACGATCTCCAGTCAGTACGCAAAAGTGCCCGCGCACAATTTCACCGATTTTCTCACGGAACTGCCAGAATTGTGTTTTGAGCTATTTGGAGCGTGTTCTAGATAGTTTCATGAAGCACTTTATGTCATGGCTGAATGGTTAGCGTGCCCTGTGTCTGCGTCATGGTTCTTGCCAGATCAACGGTTCAAACTCGGTTGCTGCGGAGGCTGGAGACAGAGGTTGTCTCCTTTTTTTTTCTTTCGAAGTGTGACGAGCAGGTTTATTGAGAAAATAGAATGGTGGAGTGATACACAAAACTGGGGTGTATGATCTCAAAGCGTGTGGCTATGAATGCTCTCACATTTAAACACACGCTTATACGCGGGATGAATCTCGTCGTCAATGGTACACTGTGCGTTTTCTCGGCAGGTAGGGTCTACTTTGAAATTAAAAGTGGGAATAGTACTCGCATTAGATCATTCCGTAGCAGACGCACAAAATGTCGTGCTTCACTGCATTTTACGTGTAGCGCAGTGAAGTTGTATGTGCTACAGATCCTTTCGGTTGTCCATTTGGCTGTTCATGATGAGTAAAATAATTACCGTCATCAACTCGTCACACCAGACGATGAGTTGTAACGTTTGTTTGTTCACACCTAGGATTAAATCCTGAGTCTGGGATAAGCAAGCCCTAGTGCCTTTGTTTTCGCCATCGTTATCGTCTTCATCGTTATTATCATCACCGTCGACGTGAAATGCCGGGGAGCTAACCGCTGCTTAAAGTGGCTGACACTGAAGGTTTTCGTTTTAAGTAGTCTTTGGCAATTCCTCGCTCTCTTGAAGAAACACAAGCACCAATTTTTGAGTTAACGATAAGTGATGTCAAGCTGCCAGAAACATTACCTCCTGTGTTTTATTTCACATTACCTCAACATGAAATATGCCTCCGAATAGCAGATTGACCGTGCGTTTTTCTGTTTACCTCTCTCTAAAAGCGAAAATGAGAGCAATGATAAGCTATTTGAAATATTGAGGAAACGATGCGTAAATTACTATCAAATGCGCTATGTCTAGCTTTTGTGCGTGAACTACCACAGTACGCTCAACGCAACTCATTTCATTTTTATTGCGATAGAAATCACACGGACGCTTCAAATGCGCTCAAGCCTCGGATGTACAGGCAGGGCAAAAAAAAGTTTACGGGATTCGGGATCTGAGAGCTAGGAAGCGCAAAATTTCGAGAACCTGCGCAAGCAGTCTGGATTGCAATGTATTACGTGTGCTAGTGTACGCGACCAACATGGTGTTGTAGTGTTTCAATGGCTGCAAGCTAAAGCTGGGCTGAAATTGGACCTTTTTGTGGAACCCGCATACAATGAACTTTTGACCCAGCTTATACATTTGTAAATAAACCTATATATGCTGCCACTAGCAGCCAACCGCTACGCCGTCGCCTTATCACCTATTTTTGCGGTCACCAAGTCAGCTGTCGAGTTGTGTGGATCCTTTGACACACCCTTAGAAAGCGCTGATGACCCGCCGTGGTTGCTCAGTGGCTATGGTGTTGGGCTGCTGAGCACGAAGTCACGGGATCGAATCTCGGCCACGGCGGCCCCATTTCGATGGGGGCGAAAACACCCGTGTGCTTAGATTTAGGTGCACGTTAAAGAACCCCAGGTGGTCCAAATTTCCGAAGTCCTCCACTACGGCGTGCCTCACAATCAGAAAGGGGTTTTGGCACGTAAAACCCCATAACTTAATTTTTTAAAGTGCTGATGTCACACGCTCGAAACGCGAGGGCCCGCCTCCGCTTCCCGTTCTTTTTCGCGTTTTGCACCGCAACGTGGGAAAAAAAATAATTCCAGGTAAATGTAGATAGCTGGAAACTGTCGATCGAATACGATGTTTTCGCATGCGATGGACAATGTGACATTCGAGCTTACGAAACTGCGCAGGTAATAATAAACTTAGACAATTCGTTTTGACTAGTTAGCTAACATAATTAGTCCCCCTTTCCTTTTTGTCTTAAACAGAGGGACCAGCATTCGGGCCGACAAGCAGGGGTAGCGCTCTCTAAAACGCGGCGTAAATTGCCAAGAATTAGCACAGAGCAGACGAAACGTTTTATGTGTGTGTGTAAGTAATGGTAGTGATAGTGCTAGGGTGTCTTTTTCTGTTCCCTGCTCCCAGTAAGTGTTTCGGATCTAAATAAATGCCATTGTTCATGTCAGCTGAAGTGTTGGTCATGAGAAAGCCCCTGTGAATGCAATAAAATACAATTCACGATTTAAAAAATAATAACTACGCGTTAGCAAAAAAAACTACGACAATCAAATGTATAACTACGAGTGACTAATCGAAAGTAGCACGCCCTAATCCGCTTATAGCAAGCAGGCGGGACACTTTGGTGCCGTCAAAGAAGCGCTAACTTGATAACGTTGACGCGCGTTCTAGATTTTTCTTGCAGCAATGCAGAAGTGTAAGGCAGCAAAGCTTGCTTGCAAGGACAAGAGGGGCATGATGAGCATGGTATTCTGTGGTGGCTGGGACGGTGCCGGTCAGCTTCTACATTTTCTTCTCGTCCAAACACATCGTAAACGCAGACATCGCCTCATAAAACATATGCTGAGATGGCAGATTTGTTTAGAAATATTTTTTTCTATCGTAGATGTCGCCAAAAAATCGAGAATGTGAAACGCCGTATCCGCAATTCCCTGTCTACTGCGCAAATAGTGCGAGCTTCAAAAATAATTTTTACGTGAGCACGTAATAAAACAGAGATACAAGACACATCTCGAAATTTCCGAGTTGATAGGATAGGAATAACTTTAATAAAGTGCCGGCAACAATTCATATTTAGTTTAACCACGCCTGTATTTAGGTTCCGCTTTTTCGTTTAGTGGGAGTGGTAGCGCAAGCTAATGTGTACATAATACCGAAATTATAACCAAGTCCTTAAGATGAGTGCAATAAAATCGAACACAAAACTATGGAATTGATTGATTCATCGGCTGGCTCGTCTGTCACCGTGGATTCGTGGCTATGGCGTTCAGTCACTGGGCGCAAGGTTGCAAGTTCGACTCTCTGTTTCGTCGGCCGCATTCTGGTGAGATAGAAATGCAACAACGCTCACTTGCCGGAAACTGCAGGCGTGTATTATCCAACTCCAGGCGATGCGACCGAACGTAATCCAGATCACTTTACTACGGTGCAGTCTTGTAGGCACGTTACCGAAAAAAAAAAAAAAAGGTAATTCGAAATACTTTTCTCAACGCCCTCAAATGGAAGGCACGCGTTACCGCTACATGCTACCTGAAAACTAAGGTAACGCGAAACCGTTACCATCACAGAAGAAAAAGAAACGTCACGTTATTTAGTCGCTACTCCACGGAAGACCCACTGTCCAATTTTGGACAGTGGGTCTTCGTTGCAGGAACGCAGAACAACGTTACAAAGGTCGTATTATGCACGCAGCAAGTTTTTTTACCCTTAATACCGTTTTAGCGAAATAATTTCGAATGAATACCTAGGACTTGTACACAGTTTGTGGTCAAAAGTCGCTACACATGTGGAGCTGGCCCCAATTGCTTCCGACCCTGCAGCACGTGGTGGAGACGTTTCGTCAACATAAAGCAATGCTTCATACTCAGTGCTAACTCTGCAAAGAAAACTTTGCAGAGCACTCAACAACGTTACAGCAATAACTGCAGTTGACATAAAATAAGCTGCTCTTGCTGCTGCTGATGATAATGATGATACTCATGTTGAAGCATTATCTCAAATAAGTGTCCTTATTTAGCGCGAAACGAGAACAGCTTCGCAACACGCACACTTGGCTGTTCGTTCAGTTGCGCTTTCCTCGTTAGAGCACCGCCGAAGTTGTGCGAGGAAAATAAGAGAAAGAGAGAAAAGGAGAGAGAAATCACGCACGAGAAGGGAGTTTCTTTTTCTTTCTTAATTCTCCGGCTTGTACCCCGTCGTGTTGCGTAGTACGGGACCCGATAAGGCCATAGCGGGATAAAAAGTACGGATGATCTCCCGGTTGATAGATCGCAAGTGGTACCGGCGCTGTCGCGCACATGCTCGCTGGTGGCGCTCGTCGAAGGCACGCGCAAGGTCCGCGGCCACGACGTGAACGCGATTACGCGAGAACACACCTCTCCCTTATCGCGCATGGCCGTCCGTGCCGCCTCTCTCAGAAACCGCGCAGTGTGGTGGAGGCTGCGAGCCAGTCTAAAAGAGAGGCAGAGAAGAAAAAAAGCAATGAGGAAGTTTTTGTTATAACCAAAATTTATTTATTTATTTATTTATTTATTTATTTATTTATTTATTTATTTATTTATTGGTACGTTGACACGCACTCCTGTCGTCATGACAGGAATACTTGGCATAGAGACTGCTACTTCTGTTGTGTGACGTGTACCTCACGTTGATCCTTCCTTTTTTTGTTGTTAAATAAAAGAAAATGGAACGATAAGACTCACTATAGGGTTGACTATGCCAAATGCCAAATACACTACTGAGGAAAAAAGAAAGAATGAATGAAAGAGCAACATGGAAAATAGCAACATGCAGTACACACAACGAACACAAGTGACAAACTTAAAAAAAAGAGTAAATTATGCCGATGTCACACAGCGCATTTTTTTATCACGGTCTAGCCCGACCGGGATCGAATTTTTCGATCGCGATTGACTTCTTTGCGTAAGCTGCGGAAGGTGAGCTACCGATCGCTGTGGATAAATTCGCTCCCGATCTCGCTTGATCGCGATCGAAAAATGCACCGTGTGACACCCGTTCTGAGGTTTCTTGCTTTCCCAAACCACGATCCGATTATGAGGCACGCCTTAATTGGGGGGGGGGGGGGGGGGGGGACACCGGAATACTTTGACCCTCGGGCGCTCTTCAGCGAACACCTAAGTCTGAGTACGCGAGGTCTTTTTTGCATCACCCCCCCCCCCCCCCCCCTACATGCTGCCACCGCGGCCGTTATCGAACCCAGGACCTCGAGCTCAGCAGCGCAATGCCGTATCCACTAATCTACCGCGGTGGGTCACAAGCCCAAAAGTGATCGACAACGGCAACGAAGACGTCGAGCACGACGATGAGACAACAGCAGCAACAAAATGGGCCCTTGCGAATTCCGTCGCGTATATCTTGTACTTTTTGTAACGTTGCTGTCGCATTTTATGCGGTATTTTGTTTTGTTGTTACTTTTCGATAGGGCCTCATCCCTATTCCCACGCTCGTTGTAGCTTAAATTTGGATTTAAATTTAGCGTGCCAGGCGATCAACCGGGCTAATCATTGAAGTCTGAATCTATTGCCACAAACTGCGGACTCTCACATATGCCTTACAGGGCTTAGTTCGACACTTCGTTCCTTCCTCGCGTCTGCTCGTCTATACACATCGTGGGCGAACGTATCGTGGTAATAAATAGAGCGAGAGAAAAAATAAATAAATAAAAGAAACAGTCCTAATCGTCTTTCAACACATCGACGATTACGGCGAAAAAAAAAAAACATGTGAAGGAAACAAGCGACAAGACGGAGCAACTGTAGGTAGCGTGTACTACGAATTCCGTGCGACCGGATATAGAGCTCACCTGTTCCACATCGGCAAATGCATCGGCGCGAGCTGCGATGGGATCTAGAATGCCCCTATAAAAGAGAGGGCTGCTGCGTTCCCGGTGGTGCGAGAAGGCCTTAGCGCGCAGCGGTGCTTACGCGCGAAGATCGAGATACAGCCGAAGACAACGCTAGGTTTATTCGAGCTTACGCCGCCGGCAACGTGACAACAGATATGTCGATACATTAAATACGTGCAGCACCACTGGAAAGCCACAGGTAAAGCTCGGCGAGTCAGTCACTGCAAGACGGACACGACCCGTACCTGTGCTGTTTTATATTCCGGAGCAAGTACGGCAAGCTGAGAAACGAACCGAAAGAGTTGCACAGCGATTTCTTATCCCTCGGCCGCTTTATGTCCTTGAAGAAAGGGCGTCACCACGTTTGAAAATATAGTTATCAACTCGAACTCAGTTCGAAGTAAGGTCGTACACATGAACTTGGAATTACGGCCTGCACTTTTAAGATAGCTTACCAATCCCACCATTCACCAATCGAGATGAGCAGCTTGCCACTTACGAACCATGTTCTTGCAAAGGAAGATGTCGGTGGATTCGGCCTCGCTTTACAACTTAACACACTGCCACGTGGACGTTTTCACTCATAAAAACTGACCGTCCTATATATTTAATGAACTGCACTTTCGGTGCTGGTGCTCGTAGAGACAATCCTTGTACTCTCATGTTCGTGTATCATGCTTTTTGATATTTTCTTCTTTCTTTTCCGTTTTTATCAATGCTTGAGCAACACATTTGAGATTTTAGGGTAGCCGACTCTAGCGTACTACCTCCTCATGTTTCTGCATGTCTGAAAAAATGGGGTGGGGGGTGGGGGGGGGGAGAGGATACTTACTAAATGTTTCATGCTGACTGCTGTATCGCCCCCATGTTTTCATTGTGCATGTTTTCAAGGTACAAGAAGCAATTAGAAAAGGAGGCGATGTCTCTTCCTGTGTATGGCTCGATACCGGTTCCGCGAATGTGCCACAGTCCGTTGTGTTGCGTCATCGTCTCTGTGTCGCGGTTGTCGTCGGACCAGTTGTATCGCTGTCTTAAGAGGCACGTAGGCTATCTTTTGAGCGGTCCTCTAGAATTTATTCGATTTTCTTTTCGCAGCGGTCACGTTTTAAACCTTGTAAGAGTGACAGCAATTATACTATTCTTTTTTTTTTTCACTGGTCCAGACGGCTTTCGGCACTCAAGGCCTTAAGGGCTTTGCTGAAGTTTTTAGGGGCTTGTGAATTGTGCGATCGTCTTTCAATGTTGTAGCGCGTAGCATCGCGTTACTGTGTGAATTTTTCCGTTTTTTTCCCTTCTTTCTCCTTTTATTACCTTTACCCCTTTCACCAGCGCAGGGTAGCCAGTCGGTACTTACAGTGGTAACCTCCCTGTCTTTCCCCTCTCTCTCTTTTCTTTTTCGAAAAGCAAAATGGAAGAGCCGTATTCGTGTTCCTGTAAAATAGTACAAATCATAAATATTCTGGATTAAGTAACTCGTTTACGTCTCGCGGAGTTTTCTTTTATGTCACCATTTTCCAAAAACCCCTTCCCATGAATAAAGAAAAAAAAGAAAGAAAAAGAAAACCCATTTTAATCTCTTAAAGAAAGGCAACGCTCGTAAGGCAACGCTCGTAAGGCAGCGCTCTTTTGAGACACTATGATTAGCTTTGGATGTGCCCGAGTGGGAAACGTTGGGCAAGTGTGGCGTGTTTCGTGGAGTCTTCGTTTCAGACGTCATCGATTTGGCCTAGAACTATATATATTTAATAAGAAAGCCTCTCCGTCCACACGAAGATATACTAGCACCTTTAGCTGAAGCCCCTGGATGTTCCGAACGTTTGCCTTCTTCGTGGAAATAATTTCTTTTTCATGCAATGTTTATCGGCCGTACGTGTTGCTGTATTGCAAAATCAGCTGTTCTTTCGATTCTGCTGGCGTTTTAAACCTCTTCGAAGTTTCCGTTCTGGCGTGAATTTCGCTGCTCATTCTTTTCCCAGAGAGATTTAATCATTCACCTTTAAACAAGCTCGTCGTCTTCAAAAAAAAAAAAAAAAGAAAGAATGGCTGCGGCTTAGCTCAGCTAACCCTGGATATGCAAAGCGAAAGCTTGGTTTAGCCTGGATAAGTCTTGGTTTCACTTGGTTAACATTTGATTTAGCTGTAATTATTATACTTATGTATACAATCATCGTTAAGTCAGGTATGATCGCTGTGCCTAGGTCGGTGGCTAGATATGACTGTGATTAGCCTTAAGCAGACACGCATCGTTCGACGGTGCAACCCTTGTTGTGCCACAGGGAAAGCGCAAGTGCTAGACATGCAAAGAGACGCCGCGAACACGTGCAGCGTCGAAGCACAGACGGACAGGGCGTGAACACGGTCGCTACACTGATATCGACGGTGCGACGCCTGCTGCATTCGGGACCCTCTCCAGTGAAACAGCTCGCCGGGCGACATCCGCAGGGTGGTCAAACGCCGCTTTGCGACGACGGCTCAAAGCCTCCCGCTTCCGAACAACGCTCAAATGAAGGTAAAATTACTGGCGATGACGAAACTCGGCTCGACGCGGTTAGTAAAGCTTTCGCCTTAAATATCACGAGCTATTCCACTCTGTGAAGGTGAATGACCAGCGAAGCTGTTTAGCGCACGATACAGGGGCGACACAGAATTTTGAACAAAGGTACGAGCACTATTTATGTGCATGTGTGTGGACGACTATACACACATACATACATACATACATACATACATACATACATACATACATACATACATACATACATACATACATACATACATACATACATACATAACACACACACGCACATATATATATTTATACTCTGCATTACGAGAGAGATGGATGGATAGATGGATGAATAACTTTATTGAGGTCTCTCGGTGCGCGCGATTAGTGCGCAGCGGGCCGCTCCCACATCGAGACAGAGAGGCTGTGCCGAGCCATTGCATTTTTTTCTCTTGTTTAGGGGGGTGCGAGCTCCTGATGATGATGATAGTTTGATGATAGTTCTTGTTGATGTATAACAAAAATGCACGGAAGCCTAGCCAAATCAGCTTCGCACTCATTAAATTGATTAAGTTCCAGGAGGAGGAGGAATCAACATTTATGGATGAGATAAAAAAAATGGGGGGAAGGGAGCGGTGCAGGGTGGGCCCCTATTCCTAGACTGCATTGGCCACCGCGAAACGCCCAGCTTGATTCAGGAGGCCCTTCTGGGCTTCGAGGTCAGCAAGAGCAAGGATGGGTTAAGTTCCACGGTATCCACGATATGATTGACACACACCGTAGTGGGGGACGCAGGGTTAATTTTGACCACCTGAGGCTCTTTAACGTGCACCTAAATCTAATCGCACAAGCTTTTTTTTTTGCATTTCGCCTCCACCGAAATGCGGCGGCCAGGCATCGAATCCGCAACTTCGAACTCAGCAGCACAAAGTATAATCACTCAGCTACCGCGGCGGATGTCGGTCTTCTTGACCGTCATGTCACCTTGTTCTAGCCTTTCGCGGTTGTGAACTGCATTTCTATAGAGCACATTTTTTTTCCGTGAGAACATCTTTTGCCGCGTTCAGCAAGAAAGGGATCATTGCTAAACCTATATCTCGTGGGAACTGCACCCGTGTGAAGAATTCACTACTTGGAGGATACTTTGAACATACTTCATTGCAGGAAGTATACGTAGAAGCATAAGCTTCTGCATTAAACAATAAAAGCGGGCAGCTCAACATAGCAAAACGCGAGGGCTAAAATTAACGTCGTCTATCGGATCGTTCTTACTCTTGAGAACTTACGACAGAGAGCTGATTGCACGCGCATCCTCGCTGCGTTATACTGACGCCAACTGTCCGACAGCCTGAATTCTTCGCCCGCCTAGCGACATCGGCAGCATAGTCGAGGCGGGGACGCAATAGAAGCTAGCTCTCTCGACAGGTTGGCGACAGCTGTAGCTTACGCAGCGCTGCGCGCTACTACTGAGGCGCAGTCAAACGGGAGCGAACTCTTGCGACGCGCCCCCACGAGATAGCTGCCGCGCGAAGCAGCGGATCGACCCGCGAAAGCCGGAAGGTCGACGCGGAGCCGCTGTGCCGTAGAGGCCGGCTGTATCTCTCTCGTCCCACTATGACAACGACGACGATGCGGAGGACCGATGGAGTGCGCGCGCAGGCTCGTTGTGGATGTATACGGAGCGGCTGTGCGCAGCCTGCGGCAACGTGTGCCGCAGTTCCAAGCTGTACGACGCGTCTACAACTCGGATCTCGAGTGAAACAACCGACTACATCAATGCAGAGATGGTGCTGGCAGCCCAGCGGGATCCTGGATTGTTGACATTTTGAGTCATCTTCAGCGTGGCACATACCGGTGAAGGGGATTGGCCACAGCCACACAGAGGAGAAATTTAATGAGCATATATAGACAAAACTTTGACAAAGCAAACAAACTTATTTTATTAGATAATATTGCGAACTTTTAAAAATAGTTAAATTAAAAAAAAGTGAGTGAGTGTGCGAAACATCACCTTCTCTCTTTTTTCTGTACAGCTGTAGCTGTTCTCACCACTGGTCTTTGTAATCACATATCACACATCAGTGGAGCTCACACTGCCCTCGTTGATTTGACGTCCGCCGCCGTACGCCATTGGAATTCCAAAATGCCTTGCGAGAAAAATACAATGAATGTTATCGCGCTGCAAGGATTTAGACTTGCGATAAACAGATTGGCAGTCCAGGATTCTATCTCCCAGCCATTCTGCTGACGCTATATCAGTGTGCAATCGGGTCAGCAGCTGCCACGATTGGCTAACGTCCGGTCAACACCTGTGTCCTGAATAGAGCTGGCGTCAGCGCCTTCTAGCAGGTCGTCTTCTCAGTTGCGGAGGCAGTCCTAATTTAAGTGCTGTTCTACATGTAATGACAATGAGTGTATCAGTTTGGTGTGCCCTCTATGACTGAGCGCTTCTTCTTCTTCTTCTCTCCCGAGGTTTCTTCTCGTGTCTGCTGGGTGGCAGTGATGACGTCTTCCTTTCTTCAAGGATAGCGTGAGGCATATTGACGGGGTAGCCCAAATATAAACGTGAGAAAAGGCGAACGGATGTAGCAGTAAGAAGTTGTGTTAGTAGAGACCAGTGGGTTAATCAAGTGCGATAGGTAAGGGGAGGAAGAGGAGCCGCTTCTTTCCACTTCTCCACCGGGAGGCGCAGCTTCCAAAAAGCGAATGCTACTTGCACTTTTACTTCTACAGATCAGATTTCGCGCTCGCACCTGCGTATCTTCGCTCCAGCAAGCACTGCACGAAAATTGTGGCGCGTTATATTTCGTCAGCTATCGCGTCACTGTTCCCGCGTTAAGGGCGAAAATGCATCCCCCTTTTTTTTCATGTAAATAAAGCTTTGTGCAGCTATTACTGCCGATAGTACGTGTGTAGGGTTAGAAGCGCTAGGCGTTTTGTATGGATGCACAGAAACAGGCAACGGCCGAGTGGTGCGAGCGCGAGCACCAACAGCAATGAATAGGATAGGATAGGATATCCTTCTTCGATTGCGCGTACCCACTGTGGGGGATTGGCCAAAATTTGGATGGTACTAGGAAGATGTTGGTGACATAAAAACGGGTAAAAGTGTCACGTGGAAACGGTTAAAAATAATGTATGAAGAACTTAAAATAATCGCCCTGAAACAACTATGAATTCCTCCGCGGCTGAGCAGACATCCCTGTGGTAGTTTCCAAGAGAGAAGGTTCCAAGGGAAAGGTTGTTTAAAATGAAAAAAAAAAATTAAACCAAGTTGCGTGAACGTTGGCCCTAAAATGTTTTTCCTTAGAGAAGAAGTACGTCGGTTGAATAAGAAAAATGATTCATGGTTTCCTCTACTGCGCAGAATGGGAACAGTAGGGAGGGTGCCAGTCCAGCCTTGTGACGATAAAAGTTTAATAATGGTGTTCGATAGCGTAACCGGCTAAAAAATACTTCAGTTTTTCTGGTGTGACAGGAATTTTTGTGCCAAGGAAATAGGAGATGTCAATATTCTGAAAAATTTGCTATCACTGGGTTCAAAAAGTTCTGAGCAATTGTATATATCCTGAATAAAGTAGCAGTTAGGTAAGCTGATGTGGGAAGTAATGATAGTACAGGGCCATTGAGAGCCGCTCTCGCGAGGCTGTCAGTTATTTCGTTCGTGTATAATCCCCTATGACCAGGCGCCCAAAGTTATCTAACTAAATTTATGTGGGCAGGCTCTAGAAAATGAAGTGTACGTAAAAGGTTGGTACCACTATTTGGTGCGGACAATGTACATAAAGATAAAGAACCCGTTATTATGACTACCATCGGTATTGTTGAATTTAGTTTACGCAAGGCTAACACTACAGCTAGAAATTCAGCCAGAAATACGGATAAGTAGTCCGGAATCCTATTTGAGAATGACCAGTCTAGAGCAGGAGCGAAAATGCCAATTCTAGATTTTTCTCCATACTGTGAGGCGTCTGTTGCAACGACCCTATTTATACCTAAACACCATAAATGATCTTGTAATAGTCCATTTGATATATTATGAGAGAGAAATTTTACATTGTTTGGGTAGATGTCATCACAGATGATATGTAGACTCTCTCGCACATCACAAATAGGTGGCACCTCCCAACTACGTACATTTAAGGGGCTAATCAATGTTTGTACAAAGACCACCTGTGGTATGTGAAACAGGGGCCAGTGTACTCCAAAAAATAAGGAAGGCTGGAAAATGAATACGTTTTCGTATCTTCTAATACGGAATTCCTAAATATTTAAGACTGTTTGGACAGTCAGCAACCGAAATCTGCACAATATTGAGGGTAGTCTGACTTCTTGATGTAAGACGTTATTAGCCACAAATTTCGGCAATCCGCAACACAATCGCAGAGCTTCCCACTTAATAGGAACAAGGGGCGTAATTTATAAACGCACAATGCATGATGAGAGGAACGCTCGATGGAAGCTTTCGTCCGCTTTTATTGTGTGCATTTGCTGGCCACCGGCTAATCAAGGGTGCTGAGGAATCAGCAAGTGTTAATATACGAGGTCTGGTTCCAGCAATGCTTATATCTGAATGCTGCCTCCTAGTCTCGTCTCGATTATACTATGGGGTTTTACGTGCCAAAACCACTTTCTGAATATGAGGCACGCCGTAGTGGGGGACTCCGGAAATTTAGACTACCAGGGGTTCTTTAATATGCACCTAAATCGAAGTGCACGGATGTTTTCGCATTTCGCCCCCATCGAAATGCGGCCGCCGTGGCCGGGATTCGATCCCGCGACCTCGTGCTTAGCAGCCCAACACCATAGCCATTAAGCAACCGCGGTGGGTTCGTCTCGTGTGAATTATTCTCGTCGCCCCATAGCCAACCACATATTTCAAAGCGATGGCTGTTACAACTTAGAGGGAGCGACTTGATTTCATGAGCGCATCGCACCTGTGTGTCGAAGCCTCGATAGCCAACAGACTTGCGGTTGCTAGAATAAATCGTTATTCCATTGCACGCATTTAGCCGAAATTGACAGTGATACCGCCCTGAATGATATATTCGCGCGCAACGTAAACAACGCATGTATACTGGTGTACAACCGGACTGCTATGCACAGAGGCTCTGCGTATAACAGCACCACCAGGCAGCCAGCTGTCGTACAACTGTACGACAGCTGGCTGCCTGATGGTGCTGTTATCCGCAGAGCCTCTGTGTAACACGGTCCGTATATACGCGTGTATAGAGACTTAGAAAAAGGGTGCGCCACGCTTTACCCAAGCATTAGTTGCTCACTCGTTCCGCAAAAGCAAACAAAGCTTTCTCATCAACGAAGCAAGCGTTGAGGGAACCAAAATTGTAAGGTGTCGCTTATAAACAAACATTCCAACTGACAGCATGCGCTGGTTTCGCACGAGATTCACAATTGACCCCAAGAGAGAAGGTGCGTTCTCAGGTATATAGGAAGCTACAGCCGCTACAGCCTTCTCTGGGGACATTACATCCCTGCGCATGCGTAGTGCGCACCTTCGTTGGTGTCATTCTTCGCACGTGCGCAGGGCGTATCGCGTTGATGTGGAACGTACCTGGGCAATTATTCGGCACGAGGCTGCAAACAGCTGTGCGAAAGTGTCGAGCACGGACGCACGCATACGACAAGGGCACGCGGCTGCGGCTAAAACAGCAACCTCCCTCCCCAGCGGCTGGCCTCACTGTTTATGTGGCCAAGGTTTTCCTTTATTTGCAGGGATGGCAACTTTGCCTACTGCCGGGCGAGCTTCCGCAACCAAAGATGGTGGGCGGGGGAGGGGGCGGAGGCAGGGGTGACCTCTTCACGAAACAGTCTTCCGTGTCTCGCTTTCCTGCCCAGTGTGCAGGACATGTTTTGCGAAGGCAATTTCCCGGCTTACTTACGTGTCCCTCGTTTTCGCGCCTGGAGAAACGCGAGCTGACGTTGGACGTCGCCACAATATACTGCCCGTGAATGTATTCATTAGCGCCGAGGAAAAGTTAGGCGTGCTAAGCTTTTCATTGAAGAGAAAGAAATTAGCCGAGGACCGTCAGCCGCTTTTGCTGGGAGAAGCGCACGTGGGCAGTCGAGAAGCACCGTTTGCATGGAGGAATCAAGGCAAAAGAAAAGTAACATTACACGCGGAAGTACGAAGAAAGAAACCGGCCGGGTTTTTCTTTTTGAAATTGTATAGGAAGCGCGACAAGGTCATCTGAACACTTTTAAAGGACACAAAGTGGAACATTAAGGTTAGTTGCTTGACTGAATTACGCTTCTGCAATAACAAAATGTCCGCTTCTACCGTGATGAATAGCTTGACAAGAAGAAGACGAAGAAGAAGAATAAGAAGAAGAAGAAGAAGAAGAAGAAGAAGAAGAAGAAGAAGAAGAAGAAGAAGAAGAAGAAGAAGAAGAAGAAGAAGAAGAAGAAGAAGAAGAAGAAGAAGAAGAAGAAGAAGAAGAAAGCACGATAAAGAAACGTATATTGCGACGGTGTTCTCTCGAAGTTCTCAAACCATTCAGCCCGTAGTGGTGTCATGAATTTCGATAACGTCGACTGTGATTTAGTTAAATATTTATCAGTAAAGAAGGATCATATTCAATTCTAAAGGAACCCAACCTATAAGAAGCACTGAGAACTTTTCCTGAACTGAAACGGCCAAGATATGCCCGATTCGGTGCTTTCGTATGTCTCCCCGATTCCTCGGCTTTTGTGTGCGTGTCTGCAAGTGTTTTGCTCGGAATGTGGCACTCAATAGGGACCTCTGTTGTCAAGGATATTTATATTTTGTGAACTCCCGGGAATACTTGTTGTGTACGTGCACTTTAGAAATGATGTCACAGAATTTTTTTTCTGATTGCTGCTTCTATTATGATCATGGTTTTGAGCAGATTTATCATGCCAAAAAGAAAAACAAAAGGAGTAGCGGGCGCCACCTATACAGGCACAAAGATATACATGAACTTAGTTAATAAAAAAAATTGAAGTCCGTGACGTCACACTGACATTTGGCGCGAAATTCTACAGAGAGAGAGAGAGAGAGAGAGAGAGAGAGAGAGAGAGAGAGAGAGAGATGTTTCGCCTCCATTTTTAATGCGATCTCTATAATGCGAACGTTCGAGGCGCATCCGTGCCGTCGCCGTCGTGCTGTCCTGGTATCGAAGGCGCATGCCCAGCTCGCACGTGGAGATTCAGAAGGTCCCCGGAGATGCGAAGTGCGTTTGGCTTCAAAAGCGACGAAGCTCCAAGCGAACTCGCGCCGTCCAGCTCCGTTCAATCAACTCTGCTGGAGCCAGGGCACAGTTGACGGCTTCCGCTGCTGGCGCGAGCGCTGTGCGCCCACAGATTAGAGCTTCGATCTTCTGAGCAGTTGTGCGAATACCCCACCACACTGGTCTGAGCGGAATTTCTTTTCCCGCCAAACGCTCGAAACTAGAGCTTTGAAATGTTGCTCTATCAGTCTTAGCTGATCTGTTGTTGCTCTGTGATGCGCACACACACACCAAGAAGGCGAGGGAAGTCGTGCTGCATTTCGCTGACAAGGAGTCACGACGGCGTTCTCTGGACAAATATTGTAGGTAACTTAATTGTCGGAACGCAGTCAAGGTGGTGAAATACGGGCAGAACAAAGTGTGGAATGTACCTCCTTACGGTGTCGACGACAGCGTACAGTGCCGTTTAATAGAAAACGGGACAACTAATTGTTACTAAAGCAATAAATACTGAACAAAGACTGAGCTCAGATCTCACTCTAACATATCTGGTGAATTTGTCTGCTATCGAGCGACTCGTCCCTTTGTATACTTCGCGACTTCAACGCGGATGGCAAGAATAGGTGGTGTTAAATTCAAATTAGTTGTTCGCTTTCACACGAGTTTTGGTTTTCAGTGTAATCTGCCGTGTGGGAGCCTCGCATGATCACGTCAAATTTCGCTATGGCCGCAAACCTTGTGCGAAGGAGAAGTATAAAGAGGAGGAGGAGGATGAAGTAAGACGAGGGCTAAGAGGATGATATTGCCGTTGTCGACCAGCACGGACAAGCCATGCCGTAGTAAGAAGCCCAAGGACAGCGTTTCATAAGGGTGCCACGTGGATTGTACGGATACGCCCATATGACTTTCCGTCGAGAAATTTGAGGTGTATAATTGCTGTCAAGTTTTCTTCACGTGCCGAAGGCGTGGATTTCGAGACAGGTCACAGCCGACGATAGCCTGTAGAAAGCAGTGTGTCGTTTCCTATGCTAGTTCTTGCCTGATGATTCTACACCTCACTACTTCAAATCGCTCAGCAGACGATGCCACTTCAGTGACCTCGCGTGTAGGCTGTAGTTGTAGAGCCAATCACGAAAGCCTATTTAGGCCTCGTTTAAGTAGGTAATAGTTGTGCTTCCGAAGTTGACGAGTGCGAAGACCACGTGGACTATATCTCCCGTGCCCTGTTGAGAGACCCCAAATTGGGTCGGCGTTAATAATCACTTCGGAGCACCGAGCGGGATCTGATCGTTGAGGACGTACGGGTGAAGGTCTTTGGGCGGCACACGCAAGCAATACCCGTGAATCTGCGAA
The DNA here is from genome assembly GCF_038994185.2 of Dermacentor albipictus. Classification (NCBI taxonomy): domain Eukaryota; kingdom Metazoa; phylum Arthropoda; class Arachnida; order Ixodida; family Ixodidae; genus Dermacentor; species Dermacentor albipictus. Next base: position 145,528,610 of record NC_091825.1, on the reverse strand, counting down.
ATGGAGACTTGCGATCGGGCTCAGCCTAATGACACTTTAACCTCGTGGACGACACTCTCGCTGTCGTCGGGAGCGCACGAGACTTCCTCCTTGAGCCTCTCACTGCGGGTGTGATTTCGGGTTCCGCCAAGTGCCGGCGTTCTTACGCATCGCCCGAAGACACGTTGACAGATGGGTGATCGGCTAGCGGTCGCTAATTATATGTGTGCTCCTCGACGAGAAGAGGAAGCTTCATGCTCGATGGTTTTGCACTTCACAAAACGGTACTTCCTGACCGTTCGTCGCCGACTGATCGAGCTACTCATTAGACCAAGGACGAAACAATGTTTCCATAGTATACTGGTAGGTTCCAAGGCTTCATTCAGTGCGCGGATGGATACGCTACGTTCCTGACGATGGGACCCACGAGGAAAAGCTCTTTGACAGTTCTCAGAAAGACCTTGACAGGCCTGTGTCACAAACGTGGTATTTCTTGGCACTAGGACGTGGTCGATTGCTTGCACCGCAGTTTCTGTACATGGTAATTCAAGAGTGAACACGTAGGTGGATAATTACATGAAAATTGCAACGCCAACAGTTCTGATATGATACGTACAAGGTGACAGCCGGGTATACGGCCTCACACTTAGGACAGACTCTGCGTGTTTAGGTTACTCGTCACTGTTTGGCTCGTGGTCACTATAGTTGCACGATAGGCGCTCCGCAGAAGCAGCTACAGATCGTTGCACTATCCTGCCGTTCGCTCGGTGCTTTTCAATTATTCGAAAATGTTGTTGTTCGTGCTGCGAAATGCCCTTGATGTTTTCCGAATACAACTGCGCGGTCGCTTGTTTGTTTGGCTATTTCGTGGCCGCTCTGGTTTACTTCTCAACAACGTAGCCTGTGTCGACCGGGAAATATGCGATCTTTGAATAGCCGACTTTTGTCATGAATCTGTTGGCTGTTTTCAGTGTCGTTGATGACTGCAGTGGATAAGCATACGAGGGCGTGGGAGTCGCACTCGGAGATTACGCGAGCTTTGCACATAAAGCCGGCAAGTCGCTCTCGAAACAAATGGCAGATTCGCGTGTAGTTTGACGGCGCCTGGCTGACATTGTGGATAATCCAATCGAAGGAAGATGTGGCCAGTTTTATTCACTGAGGCAATGCGTTCGTTTAACATTTGTCTATAATCGACTTGTTTTTCGTGCTTAGATTACGTTGCAGACATGATGCGTTATAAGTTGGTTTCGAGATGAGCCTCATGGAAGTTCGAGCTATCAGCATCAAGCAGTTAGTAGCATCACTGACGCATACCAGACGTACGTGACCTGTCTGCCAATACGTATATAGCACCCGCCGTGGTTGCTCAGTGGCTATGGTGTTGGGCTGCTGAGCACGAGGTCGCGGGATCGAATCCCGGCCACGGCGGCCGCATTTCGATGGGGGCGAAATGCGAAAACACCCGTGTGCTTAGATTTAGGTGCACGTTAAAGAACCCCAGGTGGTCAAAATTTCCGGAGTCCTCCACTACGGCGTGCCTCATAATCAGAAAGTGGTTTTGGCACGTAAAACTCCAAATATTATTATTATAATACGTATATAGCGTTGTGTCGCAAACTTCCAGCCTGGCGGTAACAGAATTCGCTTGATAATAGAGAGAGAGAGAGAGAGAGAGAGAGAACTGAACTTACCTTGACTCGAGATGCATGTTAGCTATATGGGGTCACGCGTGGGACGCTGGTGCTTTCGAGGTAAGCGCGCACCCTGGCAATGATTCCGGCGTTTGACAGCCAAAGAGCTAAGCCAGAGGTGATGCACACAAGCTGACTAGCCAAATTTTTGTAGCATTGAAAAGTGGCCCACTTTATTACAAGCTGCGCAGTCTGCCAAGTAGAACGAGAATGTTGAATAGTATGAAACTAACAGCGAGAAAGGTGTCTGCCATCTGGTAGGGTTCGCTATTCTAGGAGTTAAATTTCACATGATGCTCTGTTTGGGTTTCAAGATGAGAACGCAAGAAGAATACTCAGCGAGGAAATTGTCGCTTAACATTAAGTAGGAAACATGGGAGGCTTCCATAATGTGTACTATCTGCATGCCGCCTGCCATTGAAAGACGAGGGAGGGCAGTCCCAACGCAGGCGACAACAGTCAGGCGAGATTCCCGTGAACACAAAGCAATAAAGGCAAAATAAAAGTGAGACAACATCGGAAACAGCAAAAAAAAAAGACGATGACGTAAACAGAGTAGGCTCACTAAGCGCGCAAATGAGCCCGCAACAACATGCAAAGGGAAGAACAATCCAGCGCATGACTTTCAAGGTCAGTTGAGATTTCTCTCAACAAAAGAGTACAAGGAGTGCTATACGACAGCAACAACGAGTGCAAAATAGTGCGCTGAGGTACGCAATATAGCGCAAAAAAAAAAGCGCGTGTAAGAGCCGTGACATAAACGTAATTTCTTGGAAACGCAGCCGTCGTAAACATCATGACGCGAATATACTCGGCGCGACGAAAGCGGTGGCACGAGACTGCAGCGTGCTCGGAGAGGCCTAATCGAGCGACTGCGCTCGGCCGTGTGGGTAGAACCGTGCGACACGCAGGTCAGGAGAGGCCCCGACCAAGGAGCCGCCGCCGCTCAAGTCGTGACCCGCGAATGTGAGGCACTGCGCCCCCGAGTGTGAGCAAAGTCGCAACACTGCACTATACGAGACGCGGCAGTTGGGACGACACCGCGGCGTTACAAAATGTGTCCCACGACCGTGCGGCAATCACAAATGAAGAGCAAGGAAAATTATAGCTTGTCTTCACGGGTTCTCAGAGACAGCACCTGTCTTTTTCCGCGACGCATAAAGGCGATTCGATGCTCGTGGCATTATGTGCAACCACAGATATCTCGAAATTTCGGGCTGCTGAGGATGAAGATTACTCAGAGTAGAGCGAAATGGTCAAAGCAAATTCGAGCAGCATTTCTGGGAAAGATAGCAGTCGTATACTTGAATATGAATGAATGAATGAATGAATGAATGAATGAATGAATGAATGAATCTTTATTTCTCCCCGCTCCTGGTCGAGTGAGTGCCCCCCCCCCCCCCCCCCAAAAAAAAAGATTCTGGCCACGCCATTGACCTGGGGGATAGCGAAACAGAGGTTCAGCTTTTATTTGTGATTTCTAAGCTGCAAACCGGCACCTGAAAAAAGAAAAAAAAAGAAAGAAAACTGCACCAACAGCGAAGAGCTTTACGCACCGAGTCATAGGTATCCCCGCCAGAGGAAACGTCAGCTGGAGGGTTTAGAAACGAAACATCCTTTTCTTTTAGTATTTATTTTGTCATGCTTTTGACTGCACTCAAGAAGTACTAAAACTCTTAAGCGTTATTTTTAACTTCACGGGAATTCAGGAAAAGCTCTGTAAAAACTCAAAGTTTATTTGTGTATAGATGTCTACCTTTCCCGTACTTTATGCTTTTGCGCTGAATCCAGTATGCATTCTAAACCAACGCATCAACCAGCCATCTTGCCTTTGATAAACATTTAAAACGTATCTCGAAAAAGAAATGACGGCGGGTGTATCGCATTCGGGTTCCACTCGGATTGCATTGAATAGGCCCTCTTAGTGAGCAAAGATGTTTGCTGAGCGGGGATCACTGCAGTAAGTGGACCACCTCTGTTTTAAAGAACTCGGCACGGTAAGTATGCCTGTTTTGAAACAGCGTGGTCAGTCAGTCAGTCAAGAACTTTATTGAGGTCCTGAGGGGTCTAAGCCGTTGGAGATCGCACGCGGCGAGCTCCTTGGGCCGAAACCGTAGGTGACGCCCAAGTCGGGACGGGAACGTGGTGACGCTCCGCCAGTTCTTGGGCCCTCTGGACGGCCTTGAATTGCAGTTTGAGGTCCGGGCTTTTGAGGGCTTCTTCCCATTCGGGCTCACTGGAGAGAGGGCCCTCTGGTAACGCGGTACATTGCCAAAGCATGTGCGAGAGTGAGCAGTAGGGTTCTGGGCAGTCTGGGCAATTTGCCGGGATTTCTGAATTGTAGTGGCTTAATAGGCCTCGTGACGGATACGAGTCCGTTTGCAGCATTCGAAACGCGGCCGCCTGCGCGCGTTCGAGTTTGGCGTGCGGGAGCGGGTATTTCATTCTGCCTTTCCGATAGTGTGAGGTGATTTCTTGGTATGTGAGTAGCGGGTCATTAAACTGAATGTCCATCCCCTCGGAGGCCGTGGGACCGTCGCGGCGGGCAAGTTCTCGCGCACGGTCATGGGCCGTTTCATTGAGGTTGGGTTTTTGCGGGTGGATGTCTTTCCCATGTGAGCGGGGAACCAGGAGAGGCACCGTTTGCACTCGTTTGAGCTCGCTAGTAATATATGCGCTACCTCTTTCGGTACATTGCCGCTTTCGTAAGCCCGAATTGCAGCACGCGAATCCGTGAGGACATGGGTAAATGTGGGGTCTGCCATGGCGATGGCTACGGCTATCTGTTCGGCTTTAGCGCTGGTGGTCGATTTAACCGATGCCGATGACCGTAACGTTCCGTTGCCGTCCACAACTGCTATCGCGAAAGTTGATGTATTGCCGTACTGGGCCGCGTCAACAAATGCGGTGGCTTCACGATCCGCGTCTGTGCGGTCGAGAATCGCGCGGGCGCGGGCCCGACGCCTACCCACGTTGTATAGTGGGTGGACGTTTCTGGGAAACGGTGAGACTCTGTAGTTGTCTCTAATTTCACTCGGTAGGGTAACAGCGTGCTCGAGATAGGGAGATGGGGAGACATTAGCTTCGCTTAGAATTAGTCTACCGGCTTTGGACGAGGATAGGCGGAGTATTTGCGCCATAGTCTGAGCCTCGATCACTTCGTCGATGCTGTTGTGCATGCCTAGCTGATCAACCTTTGCTGTACTTGCTCTTTGTGGAATGCCCAAGACCTGTTTGATGCTCTTGCACATGAGTGTGTTTAGTTTCGTCTTTTCTGTTTTCGTCCAGTTGTGGGCAGAGGCGACGTAATTAATATGGCTCATAAGAAATGCGTGGTATACGCGCAGAAGGTTATCTTCGCAGAGACCCTTCCTGCGCCCTGAGACTCTGTGGATGAGTCTGATCATATTTTCGGTTTTGGCGGTTAAGTGTTTGATCGAGTGTGCGTGGCATCCGGTGGCTTCGATTAGGAGCCCAAGAATGCGTATGTGGTCGACTTGTGGAATCTGTTGGCCGTCTCTTGTATGTAGTGCGATCGGAAGTTCGTCTAGAGGAGTTAGGTATCGGACTCCTTGGCAAGACTTGCGATATAGTAAGAGTTCCGATTTCTTGGAAGATAGCTTCATTCCTGTCTCTAGTAGGTACTCCTCCGTGGCATCTAGGGCAGACTGTAATGCCTGCTCCATGTCTGCCAGGGAGCCTCCCGGGCTCCAGATGGTGATGTCATCTGCATATAGAGCGCAATTTACGTTCGGGATGTCTCGTAGTTTGTCTGCGAGTCCCTTCATCACTATGTTAAAGAGTAATGGAGAGATGACTGAGCCTTGCGTTGTTCCGACGGAACCCAGCGTGTAGCAGTCCGACTTAAGTTGTGAGACTCGCAGTCGGGCTTCTCTGTCCTTAAGGAAGGAGCGCACGTACTCCTGAAATCTCTGGCCGAGGCCGAGGCCTGCCACAGACTCCAATATGAAGCGGTGCGAGACGGTGTCGAATGCTCTCGTGATATCGAGGGCGAGGATGCCTCGAACGTCTCTTGTTTTAACGTCAAAGACCTGTCTTTTTAGGAGCAACATGACATCTTGCGTGGAAAGGTGGGGTCGAAACCCTACCATGTTGTGTGGGAGGAGTTCGTGTTCCTCAATGTAGCGTGACACTCGGTTTTGAATGACGTGCTCGGCTACTTTACCCACGCATGAGGTAAGAGAGATAGGGCGTAAATTGTCGAGGTTAAGTGGTTTGCCGGGTTTTGGGATAAGGACCACCGTGGCCGTGCGCCATTGCGTTGGTACCTCTCCTGTTTCCCACACGTGGTTGATGTCTTTAATGAGTAGTGTAATGGCCTGATCGTCTAAGTTACGTAACATTCGGTTGGTTACCCCGTCGGGTCCTGAGGCCGACCTGCTGTTGAGGTTGTGTAGCGCCTCTCGAACTTCTGCTTCCGTGAAGGCAGCGTCTAGTTCGGGAGTGGTGTCGCACTTTATGCTCGGGTAATCGTTGGGGTGAGCGTCGCCTAATGGAAGGTAACGTTTGGCGATTTCTGCCAGGAAGGACTCTTCCGTTCCCCCTTTCGCTTCATGTAAGTGTAAAAGTCGGTCTAGCGCGTGGCTGTGATTGTCCTTTGTTTGGCTGTCGTCTAACATGCGTTTCAGGAGGTTCCACTTACCTCCGGTTCGCATGCGGCCGTCGACCGCCGAACATAGTTCCTGCCATTGGAGCCTTGTGAGCTCCGTACAGTATTGTTCGATATCTCGGTTGAGTATCGCGATGCGTTTGCGCAGACGTCTGTTGAGACGTTGTTTTCTCCATCGCGCAAGTATCGAGGCCTTGGCCTCGAGTAAGTGTGCGAGGTGAGGGTCAACCCTTGGGACCTCCAATTCCGTTTGTATGGTTTTCGTGGCTCTAGCTACGTCGCCCTTTATCGCAGAGAGGAGCTCTGCGAAGGAATCGTACGTGTTCGTGTCTTCCTTCCGTAACTGGCGGAAGCTATCCCAGTCTGTAAGGGTGAAAGACCGGGGTGGGGCCGCCGTGTTTGGTATTTCTGTGCGTATGACGAAGTGATCGCTGCCCAGGTTCTCTTGCGTATTCGTCCATGTGTAGTTTGCTACATTTCGGAGTAATGTGAGGTCCGGCGTAGTATCGCGTTGTGTCGACGTACCCAATCTGGTGGGGAACATGTGGTCCGTCACCAGGGTGAGGGACAGGTCGTCGATCGCGCGCGAGAGGTTGTTGCCGCTAGGCTTGATTGTGGGGTAACCCCACGACGGGTGGGGGGCGTTGAAGTCCCCTGCGATAATGAGCGGTGAGTTTCGTGCCAATGATGTGGCTTTAGTAAGGATCGCGTGGAAAGATTGTTTGTAGTGCGCAGGGGAGCTGTAGACGTTTAGTACAAAAATGCTTTGATTTAGGAGTCGGTTAGGTACGAGCTCGATTAGGATCGCCTCGATGCGACTGTTTTTCGGAAGGACGTTATGAACGATATGCGCGAATTTTCTATTAACGAGCGTGGCGATGCCTCTCCTGGCGTCCCCTCCTTTTTGGGAGACGGGGCTGTATACAGGGCGGCGTCGCCACGAACCTTTTGCTTTTGCGACGTTTTCTGGCGTAGCAAGCCTCCGCTGGCGGTAAAATTGCGGGCGAGTTGAAATATCGAAAGCTCAGTTTCCTAATACAGCCTGATGTAATGCTGCGCTGTGCTTGAAATGATTATATTGCATAGCGTTTCCAATTGTACTGTCTGATATGTTCAATGTCGTCAGTGCTACCCTCGCTGCCATGACATGATGCACGTGGAATTATCTGTACCAGTTCTTGCAGTTCGTATTGCCACTTCTGTTATGACCCCGGTCTGAGCATAAACAAACAGAGAAAGATAACTTTTCACCCGCCGTGGTTGCTCAGTGGCTATGATGTTGGGCTGCTGAGCGCGAGGTCGCGGGATCAAATCCCGACCACGGCGGCCGCATTTCGATAGGGGCGAAAACGCATTTAGGTGCACGTTAAAGAACCCCAGGTGGTCGAAATTTCCGGAGTCCTCCACTAAGGCGTGCCTCATAATCAGAAAGGCGTTTTGGCACGTAAAATCCCATAATTTGATTTTCAAACATTACTTTTTTTTAGTGTCAGTCTAAATTCTTACTCACAGCGTCCGTGCTCCGAGTTCTTGTTGAATACAATAACGACAAAGACGGCAGCAGCATTACTACCATGGCCAACGACGGCATCACAAAGAACACGCAATGGACTTAGGAACTAATTTCTGGTGGGGACATTCTCCTTTTCTATAAGCCACTTTTACTAAGAAAACATGGTGATAACGCGCATTACGAGGTTACTTGCGTTACACTCTGAAAAAAGTTTACACCCTTTAGGGCATAGCTTTGTCCCAAAACAGTAATGTTCATCTGCCTCGCATGCTTTTCCTCTAACGCGCGCCCGGTACTTCCAGTTCACGAGCGGCATGCACGTCATTACCGTGACTTATAGCTTTCTTGACAGGAAAGTGGCGAGCGCAGAGTTTCCAAGAAAGAAAACGCAAGCAACGCAGATGGCGATTATTGTTGTTGGAAAAATATGCGTCCCAACAGGGTGTAAACTGTTTTCAAAGAGAGAGACGTCACGAAAGCTGGATGAAGTATCTTTGAAGGCCATCGCTGCGGAAAATGCAGGAATGATTTCGGGATAAAGGTAAGTGAACGCAGAAGCTGCCAATGTGATGAGCATTCCCGGTACACCTCGTGGTAATCTGGGACAAGCTAAGCGAAGGTGCAGGAACATGTTGCGGGACAGCTTTTCGTGATTAGACCAGAAAGAAGCTCCTGCTTCAAAAAAGAATAACTAGGGCTTTATTTCTCATTTGTTATCGCCTTGATAGGTTGGAATTAGCTAGACTTCTCGATCGCACATTATTACTGCTTTTTGGAATCTTTGATTTTGCATTTTTGAACTCTTGGGGCACTTTGTCTGATGTTTCCTCCTACCAGCCGATTCTCGGCCTGTCTCCCGTAACGGCTCTCACAGTTGGGCATCATCATCATCATCAACATCATCATCATCATCATCGTCGTCGTCGTCGTTGTCGTCGTCGTCTTCATCATCATCATCATCGCCAACACCACCCCCATCATAAGCAACAGCAGCAGCATTATCATCATCTTTTGCTTAGTTGACAGCAATCGGCGACGGGAAGGCCTGCGCTCCCATTCAAGATGCTCTTGCAGGGTCAATGCGATTTAAAATATAAATGCAGACATTAAAGTTTCCTTTCCTTCCCACCAAATTGAGTTCAATTTGCTTTTTTTCCCTTTAACTTACTCCTTGATTTTGTTAAAATAATTTACTCCAATCAATCTTTTGATTCCAACCTACACATTCACAAACTTTGCTTGAATTCTTTTACATTTATTCTTTCTTACTTTATGTTGAACTCTACACGGTTCTTGGCAAGTCCCCAAGAGTGGGTTTCACTCGAAATGTCGGGCTGACCCAATCGTGCGTCGGCAATGACGTGAGTTCCGGTACAGTTGTTGAAAGGTTACCACCGGTAGACGTAGCTAAGAAAAAATAAAAAATAAACATCCCTGCGTTCAAAGAAGAGAAGCTTTTAACGTAGGAGTGTTCTCTCCGAACGTAGGCGTGTTCAAAGAACCGGAGGCGACTTAACTCCCTGATTATCGCTTGTTTTCAGGCGCCCGTTTTCGCTGTCGAATTCATTCATTTGTCACCGAGTTACGCACTCCGTGATGACGCACTCCGTTCACAGCTTCACCGTAGAGTCCCCATCTAACTTCAAGAAGCGGTTGTTTATCTGCATATACACGGTATATAACCTTGGCAGCCGTAAAAAGGGCTGTCAGCTCTGCATTGAACTTGGCGCTACCGCGTGTGTTGTTCTTGACAGCGAGGCGTGTGCGTGCCAGACGCCCGTCGCCAGGTTCTTGTCTAACGCGTCAGCGTCACCGAGCACCATTTGTACAACTTTTCCACTTCAAGATGACCGCAGAATTCGCTACGCAAGCCGGAGTGAGCTCGGCCTAAACAAAGAGGGAAGCAACGCGTATAGCCGCGAAGCTTCCTGTTTATTCGACGCATATGCGCATTCAATTTTAACTGTGTTTCTCGTAGTCATTAACGCGCTTGAAAAGATGCTAAAGCTGGTCGCTGCGATGTGCTGTTCCTTCTGCAACTGTCTCCTCAGGTTCATTAAAGCATTTCATCCAGTTTTTTTTTTTCACAGTGTAAAAACAGAGAGTGAAATGGAAGAAAGTCTGACGAGTACGAGGTTCGGCCGATGCAGGACGCGCAAGATATTCTCCATAGCGGACTTTAGCTTCAGCTTTGTGACCAAGCGTGTCGTCCTGTCCGAAAAGAAAAGAGAAAGCAAAAGGAAAGGTAGAAAAGAAAACATTTCCAAGGCTCGTCTTACTGGCTCCCAGTATAGTTACAAATGTGCACGCAGTAGTAATGTGTGTTCACCGCACATCACATTTCTAATAGACATCGGGCCCTTCCGTATGTTGCGGTGCTGCATGCACGTAGCATTCTTCCTACCAACTAACAATGAAAAAAAGAAGAAGAAAAGTTGCAGCCTCCTTCATTTCTTGTTAGGCTTTCATGTGTGCTGTCGATACTGCCTATCGCTGCATTTAGACTGTCTTGCAGCCGTCTGATAACGCTAAATGGATCAATGAATAAATTTTACTCGAATAAGATCGCACACCACATAACTGGGAAAGGCCTGCCATGAATTGACTGAAGTTCGAATAGTTACACCTGTAAGCGTTAACTACTTGTAGGCGTAAATTATATATATATATAAAGAAAACGTAAAACATACTTGGAAGAAAGACAAAATTCACGGACGATTATGATAGTCCCCAATGCGAAATTTGAGCGCAGCTCTATACGTGTTTTCATTTCGCGATATGTTGAGGTAGAGAACTTGAGACAGACATGTTGCACAGTCGGCGATCGTCGAAAATCTGACCTGCGGGTCAAGCGCGTCGGCATTTGTACATGGCTCGTCGAAGGTTCCAGTATAATCGCTGGTGCCCGCGTGGCTTCCAGAAGGTAGTGTACAATTAGCGTCGTGCATGCAACCAGATCGCAAAAAAATCTCTGGTGACAACAGCCAGCGAATAGAACTAACGATAACATTCGAGAAACTTCTGATACACGCAGGCGCGTCGTGCGTCGACGGATAACGTTTGTCAGCCGGTGAAAAGCAGCGACCGAAGAGCAATAAAGAAGTCATAGGGGAACAGACGATAGCACGCTACTCTCGTGCCTACTCGTAGTGGTTGTCGTCCCAGACGCTACGCTTGCGCGGCACTACGCTTTTCTTCTCACGCTTTCACCATACCCTCCCCCTCCGTTTTTCTCCTCGCGCTCTGTTCGCTCTCGCCGCTTTTTTTGATCCCCCACTGCGCTCCGCTATCGCTCTTTCATCCGCTGCGCTCGTTCGCTTGGTTACGTCGGGGACGCCGACGCTCGACGCAGGAACGGGCGCTTAAGAGCTGCGCTCTAAAATGAATTAAGACACCACACATGACGTCACTTAAAACATTCAGCAGCGTTGCACACAAACACACCCACAAAAATCAATATAACAACAAAAGCAGTGTTGTGAAAGTGGGACACTGATTACCGAAAATTCCATCAAATGCTCGTCCCGCTGTCTTATCTGATGATAACATCACGGTCCATAGGAAGGCTGAATGACAGGATGTTATGAGCTCCTTAATTTTCCCACGACCCTTTCAGCAAAGTGATTAAGGCGGAGTCATTCGCATTCCAGATATGTGAGCGTCCAGGCAATTACAAGTACGACACTTTGGGCAGCTAGATGTGCCTTTATTGCGGTAGCGGCGTTACACGGGACCTTCTAACTCTGTCCGTGCTCGGTGACGTGACTAGGCCAATTTCTCGTGGAACATTCGAAGCAGTAGAACCACCGCAATCAATGCTTCTCCCTCAATACTGATCGTCGAAAGCAGGCAAACTGAAATCAAAGTTTGGGCGAGGTCGCAATTATATGAGTTTTGGTCTGCGGGTTGTCCCACGAATCGCGTTTCAAGCTTTTTGAAGGCACGAACGCCCTTGGCAGCAGTTGTGCCTTGTGACAGGTTGCGGAAACGTGCTGAGTATACTCGGCAGGATTCGGCCACGGCGGCCCTGAATCTGCGGCCGCCCTTCAATTGCCGACGGCGTCGAGTTTGTTACCCCCGAGAGGCACGGAAGTGGCTCTTAATACCCCTCCCTCCATTCTGCGGTGCCATTTCGGTGTGGGAACTGGCGGTCAACCGACAAACAATCCGCCTTTGACGGCTGCAGGATTAATGGCACGGCTGTTAGCCGCTTGCGAGTGTCGCCCGTTCTCTTGCTCTCCCACGTGTATTTGACGAGGCGGTGCACTTACGCTTGAAGCGAACGACTGTCACGGTTGTTTTGACCATTGTCAAGTGCACCGCGTCACTGTTTCGGGGTAATTACCGAAATGCGTCGATCGTTTCACGCCGACAGCTCGCTTCTGCACTTTTCTCACTCCTCCGCCCCCGTCGAAAAGGAAAGGTATGAAAAGAGAGAAAGAGAGAGAAAAGAACACATACACACACATAACTGGGAACGTACGAGGCACGCGTATTTTGTGAGCCGTAGCATTCCTGCGCTGTGTATTACCAGGATCCTTCAATCGTCGAGAAACTTCCTCGAAAGTTTCACGTAGGGATGGAAGGTGCTGCCAGAGGCCATGGCGCAATTACGTCGACGTGCGACTTGTAAGTTGTAATTGGCTCTGTGTAATCACTTTCCAAGCGTGGAGTATAGTCCAAAGAGTACGTTCTTGATTCTGAATTAGCCGCTGCTGCAATGCAAGTGAACCTGGAGACGAAGCAACGCATTTTAGAAATTGTTCTCGTTTCAATTTTTTTTTGAGCGCTGTACAAAACTGGTGGTAAATCGCACTTTGCCCCGACAATGTTCACATGCCGTTTGTGGCAGTCGACCTTGTGCATTAGCCGGCGTAGACACAGAACGCCTATGACGCCCGTCCGGGGTCCACTTCTATGACTGATGACGATGAAGAAGTAGAAGTATTGGCATCTCCTTAGAAACGGGGCGGTGAAAAATAGTCACTTAGCTTGCTTGAGTTAATTAGGTATGTTATATATGCTTCTTATTCTAGCATCTTTGTATACATCTCTTTAATCTTTTTTCTCTTCCTCAAAACTTTATCTACCTTGTACCGCTACATATGCTTGTAACGTGTTCGGTCTTATCAATCTCTCCTCTACTTTTTCTCCACCGATACTCTAAACGACTCTTGCCTATCGACTGCTGGGCCGATTGGTGCGTTCGTACACTTTAAATAAAAGCGCTTCTAGAAAATGTACGATACCTGCGGGTCTCACTGGGTGAATCCCTTTGCATTCCATTAGGGTGTGCTGTGTGGTCTCCGGTTTTTCGCTGCGGCAGACGCATGCCTCATCTGGTTGCACATAATTACTCTGGTATGTTTTGGTCCTTAGGCAACGAGCTCCAGACTTTCTCTTCTAATTTCTTTCTTTCCATTCTTGTAAATATCTGTGGACTTTTACAGCGAAGCTGTTAGCCTATAGTTGGGCGAGGTATTTCGTGGCGTGCTCACCCAAAAAAACGGCAGCTGGAAAAGGGACTTGTGTTTGAGTTTCCGCGTAACAGAATTGTGTTTTCTCGTATATTCGAATTACAATCCGATGCGGTCATGTCTGTAGGTCGTGCGTAAGTCGTGCTTTACGAATCTTCTGACGAACTTTACTGTGAGAAATTCAATTACTTCAATAACACACTTGCGCTTGGCGGTGGGCTTAGAAGAATGAGAATATATGCTGTACACAGCCATCTATCGGCCACGGCCACTCAGACGGACCTCCAGCGGCAGCTGGGAAGGGGCATTGTCTTTCAGTTTCCGCGTAATAGACAGTTGTTTTTTCGCGGGAACCCCACCTCGCAGTCTTTTGACGCCGGATCTATTGCGACGATCTGAAAAAACTCACAACGGGAATGCAATGGACGCTTGTAAACAAAGGCGGTGTTGAGACAGACAGACAGACAGACAGACAGACAGACAGACAGGCAGACAGACAGACAGACAGACAGACAGACAGACAGACAGACGAATGAACTAACGAACGAATTCCATCACATGTGATGGAGACGAACGTCAACGTTGCGCAAGAATGGCGGAAGACCAGCGCGCAGAGGCAGGAGCTCGAAATGAAGCTGCGAATCATCGTGGGACGTAATACCCACCCAAATTACGAGCTCAAGAAGCAAATGCCACGAGAAGATAGCGAGCAGGCTTCCTCTAACGGAAACAAAAGAAGTGGTGACGAAAATGCACGAGGGGGAAGTCCCAGGGGTGGGGGGTGGGGGCATTTTGAAACAGGAAGTTAGGGTGAGCAGAAAACGCGACACAAGAATTCACGAATAGAGTTCGCACAATGAATGCGCTGAGTTTAACGGGTTTTGCGAGATGGATGAATAAAGTGCGCACAGACAAACGCGTGTCAGCAGTACATTTCATCGGAAGTTATGTGAAGAACCGCGTAGTTCTCTCCTTGGAGACTCTCGCCACATGGGCTCGAACATCAACTGTTCACATAAAAAAAAAAGAAAAAGAAGTGCTTGCTATATTGTGTATACATTTTAAAGCGAGGATTTCCTTGCGAACCTTTATGGACTTTCCTGACCGTAGCTGCAGGATGCTGTTGCGGTCCTGCTGATATCTCACGCTTAAGAAAAAAAAAAAATGAATTACGTGCCCGATGCTAAGATTCGAGGAGTGTTTGCTTAATGGAAAATATAATTTTTGTGTATGTGCCCATACGCCATGCAGTTGTCTGAGAGAAGGGTTCGTATACATCCTGTGACCAATTAAATGTGGTGAATGATTGCTTTCATTATTTATTTGCGGGGAAAGAGGCCCTTTTATGCCTGAGTACAGCTTATTGTCCTTAAAAATGATCGCCTACCATTCTTATGCACTTTTGAGAGCACGAGTAGAGGTCTCGCATACTTTGGGCGAAGGAAGCCTGTGGGATGCGGTTGATGTAAGCGTTCACAGGCCTAGCTGGCTGTTGCACGCTCTAACTCCCGCCATCCTGGTCTTCGCGTAAGTGCTTGTACCACTTGCACAAAGCCCACACGCTTTTTCGACAAAGCACTGTTTCCATGCACCTGGCGCAGCATGTCGTGACATTGCGAACGATGACTGACGGACCTCGGGCTTGACCGACCTGATTGTCAACGAGTTGTAGCAACTGCACGTCACGCCAGCAATTCGGTCACAATAATTGTTGATCACATGTCGTACATGTTTATACACACGCATAATAATTGACGAGACACGGAAGACGCTTCATTTCTTCATGCAGGATAAAGTGGAACAAGTGCGGGTCAGAACCACCAAGATGGCTGCTCCGACTGTTGCAATCTGAATTTTGCTTGGACACAGTTGGTGCGATACGTATGCTTCGGTTTTGTTGTTTTACAGCGAAGCTGTTAGCCTCTACTTGGTCGTGATTTCTTGCGGCATCGTCCTCACGAAAGAGAAAGAAAGAACCCTTGCGCGATTGAAGCGAAAAGTGCATACATTCTTTGGAGTCAAGCATACAATATACGACGCAACATTCGTTTCAATAAAGAACAAACACAAAACAAGCTTCCAAGCCACATCATTGATGATAAGGTGCTTCTGATAATAAAGCGAAGCACGTAGCGTACCTGCACACGTTTCCCGCTAAAGATTATTGTTGCGCAAGCTGCCAAGCATTAGACATGGGGAGCGACGTCACTAGCCTTTCATATATAAGAGAAGTAGCCTAGCAACTGATTTCGTTTTTGTTGCGGCACCGCTATGAGTCGGCAAGTCTTAGTTAGGACTCCCGAGGAGCAGCGTGAATACGAGCGGCAAAGAAAAAAGAAACCGCATTACGACCAGCGGCAGCACGCCACCGCTGGTCGTATTGTTGTGGAATACCAGCACGGGGCAAGTCCGCACGTCCACATTCCCCTGTGGCTGAATAGCGGACCGGAGGGGAAAACGAGCAATAAGGCATTGCGTACCCCCCTCTGCAGTTACAGTGGTGGTTTTCAACAGCTTCGCTGGACGTTCACTTTCGCAGGGCCGGAATGTCGAATCACTGTTTTTTTTTACAGCGAAGCCGTTAGCCTCTAGTTGATCGGGATTTTTCGTGGGGTGCTCACCCAAGAAACAGCGCCTGCACGCGGCCACTTACACAGACCTCGAACGGTGGCTGGAAAAGGGCTTTAAAGTCTTTTAGTTTCCGCGTAACGAAATCATGTTTTCTCGTATTTTAGTATTACAGTCGGAAGCTATCATGTCTGCAGCTTGTGCGCAAGACGCACTTTATGCGCATTTTCTGACGCAGCTTGCTTTTAAACACTCGTTTAGTTCTATAAGGCCCTTGCGCTTGGCGGAGGGCGTCGAAGAACGAGGACGTGTGCTGCGCTTCAGCACAGGTCGGTGCGCGCGTGGCGCACGTCGCTTGTGGTGGCAGTGCTTGTGCAACGCGTCGTCTGACGCCAGTTGATGTGGTGGTACTTGTCTAACCTCGGCACCGGCTTCGCCGCGCATCCACTTTCACAGGGTGGAATGGAGCGCAATTCTTTTTTATACACATGCGTCTAAGCGATTAGATAAGCCGTCGTACGTGTCCGCAGGGATGAATGCGAGTATGGCAAATTATCGTGCGAAATTCTCGTCGCTCTAAGATTTGCGGTGTTGACTGCTTCCGTGCATACGCTTTGGCGCTAAATAAAATTATGGGGTGTTACGTGCCAAAACCACTTTCTGATTATGAGGCACGCCGTAGTGAGCGGAGGGCTCCGGAAATTTCGGCCACCTGGTGTTCTTTAACGCGCATCTGAATCTAAGTACACGGGTGTCTTCGCATTTCGCCCCCATCGAAATGCGGCCGCCGTGGCCGGGATTCGGTCCCGCCACCTCGTGCTTAGCACACCATAGCCACTGAGCAACCACGGCGGCTGGCTTTGGCGCTCTAGCTATATTCGCACCATGTCGGTATTGAGATTGAAGGGCACGTTTTCTGATTCACTGTACTGCGTAACATGGCTTAATCTTTCCTGTTTTTGAGCTAGCTATTCAAGGGCGCTGCAGCGTATATGTACAGTGACGTAAAACTGGCTGTCGCGGATATCTGCATAACGCGGTACCATGTAATAAACAAAAAGAGAAAGAGAAGGTACTGGCACAGACGACGCCAACGCAAAGGATGATGCCAGCAGGTGGCCTTATATTACAATATGCGCCGTGCGATTGCGTGATGGTAGGCTTTCCCCTGATAGAAAGTTCAGGTTGGCAAAGTCTGGCGCGCTCCTTGCATGTTAATGATATATCTTCTAAAGAACGTCGGCGCTTTGCATCAGCGAGTGTAGGAGTAGAAAAGAAAAAAAAAAGCCGCTAACACTGTCAAGTTTCGTTCTTTGGCGACTGTAAAGGCTCGCAGAGCTCGCTAACCACTGTGCGTCGTATGGAGGATGAAGCAATTACAATTTTGCTATACACACAGCCGCTCACCAAAACCTTATACACAACTAAGCAAAGGGCCCATGAATAAACTTAGTAAAATCCCTTTCCAGAAGCCTCTGAAGCGTAGACGTGTGCACCGTTACGGTGAAACGAGCGTCACAACAAAGGAATGGTCGCTTCCTGCCTCGGCTGCGTATCAGCCCTTCACGGTTCAGAGGGCTCCTTAAGCTGCCGCCAACTTTTCTCACTGACTTTCCATGCAGCTATGCAATTTGCAACCACCGGAGAAGTAGACAGCTCATTCTCGGAAAATGACGTCAGAAAGCTTATTGTCGCAACCTTTCATGTTTCTTGACGTCACCAGGGGCACTGTGCCGCGCATTCGATGATTTTGGTGGCGGTGTGGCACGGGTGCGGGGTTGGCCGGGCGTGCTTTGCCACATTTGCTCTGCCCGAGTATCTTTTATGTCGCTAACGTGTACGCTTCGCCAAACGTTCGACTCAGTGCCTCAGAGGAAGGCTATGAATTTAATGCCTCCTGAGGTTTGACGTACGGAAGGAACATTGGTACTACGCTGCGTTGGAGGTATCCGGATTAATTTTGACCGCACGGGTTCTTAGACGTGGGCATGCATCTAAATAAACGAGTGTTTTGTATTTCACCCAGTCGAAATGCGGCTGGGAATCGAACTCGAGACCTTGTGCTCAGCAGCAGAACTCCATATATAGCCACTTAGCCACCATGGCGGCTGAAAGCTACGAGTCCTATAATAGTTGAGTGGTTTCCTAATTTTATGCTTGACTCAGGGCAGTGATATTTGAGGGCGCAGCTCTCGGCGTAACCAGCAGAACGAAGGTTGAAAAAAAAAAAAAATCCGCGGATCCCACGGACTGCGGGAATCGATGTAAGCGAAGCTTTGTATGCTGTTTGCTTTGATTGACACTATTTAGCGGTCGTGTTGGTGGGAAATGTGTAATTTCTTCAGCGTTTGGTCCAGTGTGAGAGCGGTGACAATGTGAAACGGTAAATGACGTGCCCCACTGCTGTTTCTCTGCGCAGTCCACAGAAAACACAGGGATTTGCTTGAGGCGTTGTTGTGCGTGATTGTTCATAATGTCTGAGAGGGTTGAGCGTTAGCGTTGCCCACATGGCACATCACATCGTGGCAGAGGTGCTAAACTTTAATTGACTTATGAAACGCAATTCAAT
Organism: Dermacentor albipictus; assembly: GCF_038994185.2. Lineage (NCBI taxonomy): Eukaryota > Metazoa > Arthropoda > Arachnida > Ixodida > Ixodidae > Dermacentor > Dermacentor albipictus. The sequence continues at coordinate 145,510,180 of NC_091825.1, read as the reverse complement.
GAATTATTATAACGGCATTTATACATTGTATACATACATTAGCGGTCTGCACCACGTTTCGCTGCGTAGCGATGACGCTCCAGTTCCGTGGGACGCTTCTTACAGGCGTCGCATAAGAAAGCAAGCGCAGCACGTGCCATACGCGCAAACTGGGAACCGCTGCCGTGGCGGCGCCGGCCGGGACGCGCGGAGGCGGACGCCATCTGGTGGTGTTGCAAGAAAACTAGCTGCATGCTAGCAATACCACCACCACAGCAGCAGCAGCAGTGCCCAGAAAGTCGGGAGAAGAGGAAAAGAAAGTTTCACCTTAAAAAAAAAAAGGGGGGGAGGGGGCTCCCATCCACTCTATGAAGGTGGCTGGCCAGCGAGGCTGTCATATTAGCTGATCCTATAGACTAATGTGACGTAGCCTTCAACTGGGTCCTGCCGAGCCTGAGCACGATACCGTTGTGTATACTGACGTTGCTGTTCCCGTCGCCGCTCATCGCGTTCCCGCTGCTCTTCGGGAGTCCTAACTATACTTGGCATTTCTATAGCACTATTAGAACACAAATGAAATGAGTTCATAGGCGGGTTCTCCCTTTACGTATGAAAGTGTACCTCACTCTCTGCTTCGTATGCTGCAGTTGACGCGTCCCGGCAAATGCAGCTTATGCAATCGTAATTTTTACCAGGGAACTCTTGCGGCGAAGACTATACGCGAAGGAGAGCTTTCTGGTTCTTTCTATTTATTCCCCCCCCCCCCCCCCCCCATGGAAGGCACAGTCGTTGCCGCGGATGCGCGGAGGCGAGCGCCATCAGGTGCTGTTGCAAGGTACCCAGCAGTGCACGTGGCGCGTTCCTCCCGGTGTGATTGTTTTTTTTGCCCACGGACACGACAAATGCATTGGGGGTTAGATGTATACATTTTCGCTGCAAAACGAAAGCGAACGCGGAACGCAGCGGGGGATGCATTATGGCGATAGCGTAGAGAATGCGAGGAGGAAGTGGAGGAAGAGAGTATGGTGAAAGGGTGAGGAGGAAAGCGGAATTCCGCACGATACGTGCTCTACGGCGGCGACCCGCTACGAGATGGCGCCATAGTAGCGTGCACCGTGGCCCGGTTGCTGATGGCGTCATTACAAAGGCATGTGGCGCGCGCGTCCACCGATATCATATATGGAAACAAAGCACTGGCGTACCCTGCGCACCTACGGCGCATGCGCTACTTCACATGCGCCGCCACCGCTAAAGAATGCGCTCCACGTGATTCACGCGTTCCCATGTTTACACTTTCTTTGTGAACAACGAACGACGCAGCCGGTAAAAGTGTTTTGACTGACGCTGCTGCTAGAGGAGCTGCCCCAGCAGAGGCTCAGCGCCGCCGCCAAGAGTATCCTGCCGTTCAGATTCAAATCCTGTGCCTCGATATATCGCGAGTTCAAAACACCTAAACGGCTGCGCTCAAATTTCGCATTAGGGCGTATCGCAATCGTCGGTGAATTTTTCGCCGACCTTGTTGGGTATTCTCCCTTGAATCTAACCATGCCTTCGATTCGTGAGTACTTTTTATGTGTTCTACGTTATCGTTGCCATGACGTATAGCTACTACGGAGACACGATGGTGGTAGCTTAGGGCATTGTGTATATGGCTAGATACACCGATCACCGAAAGAACCTGTAACATCCACCGCCGCGTAGGATTATGGAGCTCCACTGTCGAAGAATGATCCCGTATAGTGAAAAAGAAAATCAAGATCACACTTTTCACGCAGGTTTCAATTATAGTGGAGCAACATTTGAAGTAATGGAATTCGTTCGCATACCCGCCGCGGTTGCTCAGTGGCTATGGTGTTAGGCTGCTGAGCACGAGGTCGCGGGATCGAATCCCGGCCACGGCGGCCGCATTTCGATGGGGGCGAAATGCGAAAACACCCGTGTACTTAGATTTAGGTGCACGTTAAAGAACCCCAGGTGGTCAAAATTTCCGGAGTCCCCCACTACGGCGTGCCTCATAATCAGAAAGTGGTTTTGGCACGTAAAACCCCATATATTATTATTATTATTATTAATTCGTTCGCATCATCTTACGCACCAGTTGTACGCAGGTTTTCTCGTCCAGGTAGCTCGATTCTCAGGCACGTCGCGCCGCCGATTGTGCAACAATAACGACGATGATGATGATAATAACGATGGTGCTGATGACGGCGTGAGAACGCGCGAGTGGAACAGAGCCAAAAAGCGCTCGCCCATTAGCGTGTGAAAGTGGATGCAAAATTGAAGTGGTCACGCTGTGTCACTTTTACCTTGACACGTGCGTGTACTTGTGCGGGAGAAATTGCCCGCATGCCGGGTAGCTAGCTTTCTCTCCAACTGCACGGGCGGGCTCAAGTGGTAATGAAGTTTTTTTTGTCTACGCCAGTTCCACGTCATTTGAATTAATTATTCCACTGCTTTATCGCTTCTTGTACACGTTACTGTATACAATATTACGTTCGTATATTCAAACGAGACCTTCTGTATTCCGTCGTTAGCAACTCACGTGTGTACCGCGGCCGTGGTGGCCCAGTGAATATGGCGTTCTGCTTCTGTGCCACGAAGCACCAGGGACCACGAGGTTACCAGGTGGTGCGAGTTTCGAATCCTTGTAACGCAAACAAGCGCGATTACTTAACTGTCCTCGAGACTGCCGCAGCATTGATAAAGCGTCGAAGCGCTCTCCCTTTCTGTACGGCTTATGTATTATTCAACCTTGCACTGCCTGCAACGCATATTCAATGTACTCGTACTGCCGCAGACCAAGTATAGCCTATACCGTAATCACCCACCCATAGGTGGCAGCCACATGGAATTCACTGGTTCTGGTAGCAGAGCCATTCATGGCTCTGCTGTAGTTACGGCGCAGCGCGACATTAGTGGATCAGTCTGACGACACGCGATGCCCACGCCAACGCACGGCTATAGAAGCGCCTCATATACCGAGATTTCGCTTTGCTGTAACCAACCCGAGGCTGCGGCTGCCCTCGTGGTCCGAACACACATCCGGGTCATTAGTACCGATTAGTCAAACTGATGTCAATTACTCCGCATTGGACTGAGGCATAGGCATTTATGCGCATACTATCACGCATGTACGTACATTATTGCACTTCTTGCCGGTGACAGTTTTTCACTGGATTGTCACTGTCATAATCACATCAAGTTATCGCTCGGCGCAAGACGCCTCTAATGCTGCAAGGATAGACTCCTGGGTGGGTTGGTGCGACATGTTTGATACAGTATTTTAGCCCGAGCTCTTTTTTTTTATTATATCGCGCGGACGCAGGAAGGGACACACACAAGCGCTACAGCGCTTGTGTGTGGCTCCGACTTTCTCCTTGTTCTCGTTTCGCTCATCGTCTTGAATTTAGACCTCCGGCTTTCCCCGTGTTTTCCCTGTGTATCTATACACTGCGTCAGTCTTCGCGGTTCAGACATTTATTTATGCGATGCTCGTTTGCATGCGTGGCCCTCGTGGCCGCTCATGCAAACAAACCTCGTGGCCCCCTTGAAATCCTTGTTTGCATGCGAAGGGGGCCACGAGGTTATCGGGTGGTGTGACTTTCGAATGATGTTGCCTATTCTATAGCGAAAAAGCCTCGTCTATATAATCAGCCTGCTCGCGCGAAGTGGCGTACATTCTCGAATGTACGTGAGCACGAGCGATAGCTCTGTATTGTGCGATGACGCAAGCGGTGGATTGACTTTACCCGCTAGTTTAGACGCGGCGACAGACGACCGTGTTCGCTCGTATCGTTGTTACTTGAGCGTTGCTTGCTTTTCGGCACACAAGTTAGCCCAATACAAAAGTTACATCTTTTGCTTCGCCACTTCTGGCACTATTTCCCGTTCTGCAGACGTCGGATACGTACAACGCGATCGTGTGAATTTTTAGGTATAATTTTCATCCCATACCGAGGAATTATCGACATTGCCTCTTCGGCCCCCTGTCGAATATCACAGCACAGCACCAGCGTAACTCTATGGGCGGAATTTCCAAACAAATTATATTTGAAAAGGTCAGCCGAACTTCAATAACTTTCAGTTAGCAACGTCGAGAGGGCACTGCCTTCAAATAACGTAAACATTTACGGCACTTAGTCGTAGCTTCCTTGCTAGGTTATAGCAGCGTTTTAGAATATAACCAAGATACTGCGATAACGCAGCGGGGAATTACGACTCAGTGCCATGAATGCGCATGTTATTAGGAGGGCGTACCCTCAAGTCGTTGCTAATTAAAGGTTGTTGAAATTTGGCTTATCGCGACTGAAAGTGCACCACGTGACACCCGTGTGAGATTCCAAGCATATTTTTTATCGGTAAACAAGGCTAACAAGCATTGATTACAGGCTTATTGCACTGCGGTTCTCATTAAAGGAATCAGGGACCGAATCAGGGACCGAATTCACAAAGCTTTTCATTCATAAGTGCTCTTGGGCATTGGATGGTCGCCTCCGCTAATATGTCCATCATTAGATTTGGCTGGAATTTCCCCCCGCAAAGAATTCGACCATAAGAGGTTATTTTTTTGTGTGTGTGAATATGGGCACATTTTCGGTTTCGGTAATGAGATGATAGATAGATGCGTCATGACGTCACGCTACACTGGCTCACTTCATTCCGGCCGTCGCTGCGGCTGCCGATTGCAGTACAAACCAACGCGCGCAGCACTTATGTTTGTTTTCATTTTTAATGAGCAGCGTCGTCATGCCTAATCTCATCGCTACACGGCCAAAGTCAATTGTGCTCTGTGTCATGACGTCACGACAACGTCGATGATCCCGGGTCCAGCGTCTCGAGACACACTTCATTAGCAAGTTAAAATATCAGTGTTTTCTCCGGAGGGTGGCCGTGGTAATCGGGAAGAGAGTGCAACGACTGCTGAATGCCTTCGCGCGGCACACGGGGCTCTCTGACACCGGGTGACACGCCCCTGATCTCAACTCACAGGAAGCTCAGGCGAAACATTTGGCGGCTATGTACGCCAGGCTAGCCCCGCCTTTTGTAACATCATCATCAACACTTCCATACTTGATAAGTATTGTTCTTTTGCGTGCGGCAAGCTTCGACAACTTCGAAAGAATGAATGAATGAATGAATGAATGAATGAATGAATGAATGAATGAATGAATGAATGAATGAATGAATGAATGAATGAATTTTTATTTGAAACGGCTATTTGTGTGCCGTCCGCCGCTTCGGACAACTTCGAGAATGCGCCTCAGTGGTCCTTTGACCGATTTCACAAACCGAGAGACAACAGGCGTCATATGGCGACAAATACGGTATTCCTGTCTTCTCTTCTATCGCACTTTCTCCTCTGCCTGCTGGCGGGTTGAGTCTCTTTGTTTGCCTCACCTCGCTACAATAAACCTCGCCGAAGGGCAACCGTGACGGCGTCTGCGGCGAAGTCTTTAAGGAGCAAGAGCGAGAGAGAGAGTTTAATCGCATCTGTATGGAGAATGTCTGCGGACAGCTAAACGTTCGCGATCGCTCCCACGGTTGAGCGCTCGCCACCTTGCGTTGTTGTTGCGTGTTTGTAACAATCTCGTGCGTTTACCTCTGGCGGCGCCAAGTCGCCGACGGACGCGATTGGACAGAGGATTTCTGCCGGGGCACGATGGAAGGTGTACAGTGACGTCACCACGCTACGCTTGTTCTCATCATTAAACGACCACATTACTGAATCGCTCTAAACGAGCCGGTGACTCAACACTTCTTTCAAGGCTGTATCTTCTTTCTTCTTTCAGCGACGAAAAAAGAAAAGCTGAGTCCGAGGTCGCAGGTTCGATTCCGTTCGCGTTTGCCTCCTTTTGGTGGGGGCGAAATTCAAAGCAAACGCTCGTGTATTTACATTTAGGTGCGCGTGAACGAACCCCAGGTGGCCAAAATAAATCCGAATTCACCCACTACGGAGTGCCTCGTAATTAGATAGTGGTTTCGACATGTAAAACCCCATAATTATTTTTTTAGGAAAAAGAAAGACTAGTTATTTTTTTAGGAAATCCGCAGCAAAGCTTCCCCTCACCAGTTTCTCTCACGTACCAAGTATCGTACCCATGCCCCTGAGCGACGTTACCAATAAAGATTTTCTTGCGGATTTGGACTTTTTTTGCGTGTGTACAAGCGAAGTCTACAGGGATCTATAGGTTCAGTCTGCTGCTGTCCTCGAGTGTAATGTGATCATTTTGCAGACCCTTTACAGGCGATTCATGTCGGCATTCTCATTGGCGTCAGTACGTCCGTTAGTGATTCAAATGCTTTTGCAGCCACCGTTCCCTCATTACTCAATTGATATTTCTCTGCAATGAAAGGGAACAGCAAAACAGAACCAGCTGCGTGAAAAGTACACAATCAGAAGGAAATAAAATGGATAACAGCCTAGCTTTTTTTTTTCAACTATGTCGCATCTGAGACCAATGGAAGGGTTTGCTCAATGGTACTTGGTGGTTAACCACCAAGTACCATTGTTCGCAACAGTCGATACTGTTGCGAATGCACTTTGTTCTTCGACGAAGCAAATCAAGCTATCGGAAAGATAAAAAGGTGAAGAGGAAGACGGCCCAGGTTTCTTCCTCTTCTGGCCTCCATTTCCGTGTTAACGTGGGTTGAAAAATCCACGTCAACGTGGCCACACGTGGGACAAGCTACAATAACAACAACTGGTTTCGAGTGCATGATCATGCTCCATCTCGACGGGCTCATCAACCTTTACTTAATTGTCGGCGATATACTGCGCTATAGAAATGACAAGCAACGCCGAGGGGAGTACAACAGGGATGGGAAATAAAACGTTGACAGTCATTGAAGTATCCTTAAGTGATTTGCTAAGTGAAAGCTTTAGGACTTGTCCGAGTAATCACCTTAAATTAAAGCTCCACTTTTATCCACCTTGATCTAATTCGTGCCAACCTTAATCCACATTGATCCACTAAATGCGGCGACCCTTCTCAGCCACACGCGGGAGATTCACAACCGAAATAATCGAAAACAATCGTTGCAGACTAATCACACTTGTGCTTAGGAGTGGGTCTGTGAAAGTCCTTTCAGCCGGAACAACACGGCGTCCTTGGTCTCGAAGAATCACTGCTCGAAGAAATTATCCCAAGGCCTCCGTTTGTGTTCCTCCCGCGATTGTTTTTAGCGTTGGATTTCAACTTCTTGGCGCGGAAAGGATGTGTACTTCGCGCGCAAGAGCGTCCGATGCTTGGGAGAAATTGCCCACTGGAAGGCTTACACACGCCATCTCGTGCCGTATATATAACATAGTTCGCCTGCTCATGGTCCTGGTACTTCAGCGATGTTCCCAGCCGCACACACTGAAAACGTTTGGTTTCATTGTGGATTCCGGTTATATCGGCGGCAATATGCCGGTCCTGCGCTGTTGGTCTTCCGAGGCCCATCCATTGCCCTGGGAACCTGACACTGATTACAGTTAGGTCACTGAGTAAGTGGGATCATTTTGGGAAAAGAGCTAAAACAAAAAATGAAAGAATGACCACGAGAGAGGTAAGACGAAGGGTGTGTGACGCGGGTCCCAGCTGCTCCTTTGAAGTCTTGTTCGGAAGGAACGCGGCTCAGAGCACGTGTCTGTCGTATACTGAAAAAATCGCGCGCAGGCAGTTTGCGTTTAATAATCAAACCGTTACCTTGTAGACAGCGTCCCTATATACCCTCACTGCGTTTAAAACCTAGAGTTGGCTCTACACGTATAGAAAGGATGAACAGTAGTCCATGCCGTCCGTGTCTATATCTTTCGCTGAATCGAACTAAATATTTGTGAAGTACGTGAAAATAATATGGCGTGCTTGAAGTTAGACACTCGAATTTCCAAATGTGCCTTAGAAGTAGAGTTCGAATATCAAAACACGTGATAATGCTTCCAATACGTGTGGAATTAAGCTGGCTGCAGACCGTTTCACGCACAGCAGGTAAAAAGCTGTACGAAGGCTGGAGCAAGAGCTGCTCACTGCTCGCATTAGCGACAAAAAAGAAAAAAGAAACCATCGCATAATAAAAATACGAGTATGTTTAACGTAATTCGATGCACCATTAGGTCCGATGCACGACGGCATTATTAGACTAAGGGCAACGCGTATTTCATCCGATTCACCACCGGCCGGGCGGAGTGGCATATTTCTAAACTAACGGCAAACAGCACCGCTTGCGCTCCCGTCCGAAGCGTCGGATATCCACGTACGTCGCATTTTGGAAACAGAATAGATGCATAAACAATACGTGATGTACGTTTCCACGTTCTAATTGTGATATATCCCGTATTTATTATGTGGAACAGAGGCTTCGGAAGTGTTTTTCAAGTGGGTGGGCTCAAAACATTCGCGGAGGCTTAGCGAAGGAAGGAACCGAGGCCCCCCTGTTTTGAGGACCGAGGCGCCGTGGCGCACCTTCTCTGTTTAACGCAGACTCTCGCGGAGGAACCAATGAAGCCCCTTTCCACGTGACGTGTGGTGGTTGCGTGTATTTCGTGGGCGACACGCGACAGGCCTCTAGTAATTAGTAGGCAATTGGTAGGGTTACTGCGCGGATTCTTGTGCTCGGTTTAGGCGGGCGATATTCCTTTGTGCAGCGATCTCGCACTTGGAAGAAATGAAAGCTGGGCGAGCTGGCACCTAACCATAGCTGGTACCATAACCATATTCATATCCTGTGCTGCGCATAAAACCCACGGGCAAAATAAAGGACTGTAGACGACACAAGCGCAGAATAGAGAATAAATCCACATCCTCCTGCGAGGGTTCCCTCCAAGTGACGAAAGCCAATCTCGGAGGCCACGGTTTTGCCCATATAGCAGGCGCCTGAAGAGATTCTTGGCGCCGGATACACGTCATAGCTGCCATGTTGCGGACATCCCCTATTGGTTTTCCATTTTCCTGTTAACTTCAGTTTTGTTGGTTATTTTCATCGTTTTCTGCACATCTGTCAACAAAAAGAAGATGAGCAGCCGTCGCAGTCTGCAGGCATCGGCATTTCCTTGAACAAAGATAATAATTAAAGAAAGGCTTGTTCCTCAAATTTTAAGTAAACTGAAAAGCAAGGACGTTACCGAACAAGCTTTTCTTTTCCCCCTCAGCTGCGAAGATAAAGCAACAAAGGCCACTACGAGACGTTTTTTGATTCCCACGTTTTACTGTGCTGTTTCCCACAGCATGCCTCATGCCCAGCGAGTCGAGGTAAAATTTTGTCATGCATTGCAAATGGAACAAGGGCGTTTTTTGTTTTACATCGACGGCCGATGAATGAAAACGAATCTGCCATTGCCGATCCTTTTGTAACGGAGACAGACAATGAGCAAAAAAAGATAATGAAGAATCCTAATGAGCAAGGCTTAAGAGATAAGGCTTACAACGAACGCTGCTCGTAATTGCCACTGTCCGTTATACGTGTTCGCGGATTGCTTTCCCATGACGGTTTGTGCGAATATGCATGCAGTGATACGCAGAAACCTGAATTCAGGCGCATTCCGAACGGTGCCAGACCGCGCGCGCCTTTCTCCTGGCTCAAGCACGTCCGTTTCCACGACCGACGCATTGTGCGGTCACTTCGAAACGGCCGTCGATCAAGGAAACAACGCGCGCGCAGGCATCACGTCCGGCCGCCATGCTAAGCTGCCTTAGCGGGCATATACGCCGGTACTCGCGTGCTTCCACATGCTAAACGGGATAGCGCGTAATCCAAGGTCGCGAACCGCGTCAAAAGCGATGCGATTGAGAGACGATGAAACGAAAGCTATGTGACATACGCGGTCGCGCGTCGTATGTCACGGTCGAAGTGACTCCATGGAAAGAGGAGTTTCCTTCGCACCCAACCCTCCCATATATTTTTTTGTTCCTGGGTTATTTCGTGGTGCCTCTGTAATCCGCTTGCTACTTGCTTTCTTTGTGAAAGAGTTACGCCACTCGATTGATGCAGGAATGGCGAGGCAGCCCTCTAGCTGCGTGGTATATTGTGCAGCGTCTAATCTCTGCTTTATGCACATCTTGCTCTATAAGTTTCTCTGCATACCCATTTTACCTTTCTCCCCGTGCAGGGTAGCAAAGCAAGCTTTATTTCTTTTTCTTTATTTTTTTGTCAAGCTCGCTTTTTCCCCACTCATATACTCCCTCTAGATGTTATTTGAAATATGTGTTGGTTGCAGTAAGTTTCGCCAGAATCTTTGCCCTCCGCTGCGGCTCAACGGCGTTCTGCTACTGAGCACGTGGACGCGGGTTCGATTCCTGACCGCAGAGGCTGAGTTTTTGAAGGGAAAGGAGGGCCGGAATGAAACAAAAAAATTGTGGCAGAACCCGTCTCGCAAATGCGCGTCGATGTCAATGCGATTATCGAAGCGATGTAGTGAGACGCCGTATCGCCACCGCAGCGACCCCCCCCCCCCATACTGCCCCCCTCCCCCTCCCTATGTACGAGGCTTGGACACAGCCTGCGCCCCTCTATCGCGTTTCCTTCTCGACACGGCTGTGCCGTCCAGCGCGGCCGCCGCGGTGTTAGTGCTAACCTTCGGATCAACCCAAGTCGGTCCGACGGTTAGTTTTCGAACCGACGTTGCTGAGCGCAGCAGCCCAGTGCTCTACTCATTAGACCTCGGTCTACCGAGTGACCGAAGTGGGCCGAAATGGGCTAGAGATACGGACAGACAGATACGTCGATAGGTAATGGGAGAGTCAGAAACCGGAAGGTACGTGAAGTATCCTAAAAAATGCTAATCACTTTGAAATCGTGAACCGAACAGTGTGCGTACGCGTTCGAGAACCCCAGGTACATAGTCTAGTTCCTACAGTACTATAGGTCTCTCGTAGCTTATCGATTGCTTTGGGACGTTGAGCCAAGGTTCGGCTTGCATTGAACGTGGGTTTATCTAAAAGATGGTTATGACTGCCCCAGTAAATATTTCTTGGCATTGAGTCTTCAAAAGAGGTGCTTGTTCTCGAGTAATAGACCCGCATTAATCATTTCTGAAGTGTATTATAACAAGTAAACGAAAAAAAAAGGAAGAGCACATATGAGAGTGTCGTACCCTGAACGCAAACCTCCTCGTCCTTTTTTACAAACCTAAAGCGAACTAAATCCGGAGGTACTGCCATTTGATATAGCTATTGGCGGCGAGGAGTTACGGAGTCGCCATCTAGCGGAAGCGCCTCGCTGGCGTAGTATGAGGGATCACGTGGCGCGCTCCTCATAGGTTTTGCTGGCAGCGCTCACTGAAAACACCACGCGCGAGCCCTCCCGGACATTTCTGTAAGTACTTTCGAAACGATAGAAGTTTTTTACTGTCTAAATAACAATCTTGGGCAAACTGAAAGCACACAATCGTTTACAGACGCTACCTCTTTACCGAATACGTACAGTGAACGCCACTGCGCGCGGTCGCCGCGATGGAGTCTCACGAACCGGCTTCTTGCGTGAAAGGTAGGTAAACGCTGAGAGCAAGCTATGTGAAATATGTTCTTATAGTGTTTGTATAACTAAATGGATCGTAATAGAACGAAGCCTCAATGCAGCGATCGCGTACATTCGCAGCGACCGACTGCGCGTCTGCAAGCTTGTCCGCGCACTGTTTCGCTTTCTCCGCGCGCGCGTTTTCGCACCGTGCCAAGAGCTTTAGGCCGCAGAATATGAGCATTTGACAGTATGCAAGCAACCATTGTTGCGTGGGTGCTACCAGAGTTGTTAAAAAATAACTTCACTGTAGAGACTTCGACACCTACGGGGACTGTGATGTGCCGTCGCGACGATTCAACCTTTTTTTTTCTTCTAAATTCTTTGACCTTTCAATATTATTTCTCGAGTTGCTTCGCACTGTATGTTTATCGGTGTTCTAAGCGTGCCATTTCCCGCTGCTCCTTTTTTTGTAATCCAGTGCATTAATTTATAACACAAACATGACCATATGCCATTATTTTTATTTAATGTGCTTCTTACCGTTGCCTTTCCACTCCACTCAACTTGCCAGTATCTATAGCATCGACAAGTTCGATCATAGACCAAACCGTCATGACATTACTCGGGCAGCGGACTCGGGCGAGCGCCTCAGTGCGCGTTTTCAGAACACCGCAGACCGGGCGCCGTAGCATAAATCTTCCTCGCGTCTGTGCTTGCTGCATACCCGAGTTGTAGCCGATGACTGTTTGCCGGTTTTATGTTTCGCGAGCCAAGCTTCACGCAGCTTCTTGTCCTGCGGCTAGGCGTGAATAAGGCTGACACCGGCCTCCGTTACGTGCGTTCGGCCCTGCGGCACCGAGCAGTAGCCTACCATGTTGCGCGCCTTCAAAGGCAGCCACTACCTATTGTAGTGCTTTCAAGCGTTGTAAAGGAGACACTCGAAGCGAGAAAATTTCGCCACTAAATGAGGACCGCAGCGTACGAGGGAATTTAAACTCGTTTTCAGCTCGCTTCGGCGCTCCCGAAGCAGCCGACGCGGCCGCTATGTCCACGTGATCCCTCCTAGCACGTCACGCCGACGGTGGCGCCAGCTTTTCCAGTGGTGGAGCTCGAGGCCAATAGCCACTTTAGCAAAGGTATCTGCATATTCATATAGCAATTTCTAGGTATAACACAGCGAAATCAGCGTCTTACAAATAGTTTTAGCAGCAAGTTAACTATTCTGCAGACACAACTGTACTATTCGCCGCTCGTGTTATCAACGTGTGCTGGCTCGCCGAGAAAGATGCCGATTCACAGTGCGCGCGCTTTAGGCCGTTTGCATGCATGCAACAACATCCGCAACCCCCCCCCCCCCCTTGCCCCTCACTCTCGGTAATTGTGTACACGATGGAAGAGTTTGTTGCTGGCTGTGTTGGTACATACTCTTAGACACGATACTGCAGACGACACTTGCACCGCCGGGCTTCGGCGACAAGCACTGCTAGAATTGACAATACTTAATGCAAGTCCACAACATGTGCTTTCACAGCCCGCAAAAAAGAAAAAGAAAAAAAAGAGGAGAGAAAAGCGCTTTTCAGTGTTTGATCTTTCTTCTTTTTCCTTTATTTTTACGGTGGAAGTACCCGTTATCCGTCCACTCGATATCACCTACGAAACTCTGTTCCCCGTGGCAGTGATTCAAAAGTAAAGATGGAACAAAAACGGCACGATTCCTGGCCAAAACATTGGACACGATGCCCGCGACGCTCTAACGGGCACAACGGCGGCGCTCGTAGAGCCATTAGCGGGCGGCGTGCCACACGCTAGCTGCAGGCGCGCACCAGCGTTTTGCCGAAGTGTTGTTCGCGATACGAAAGATAGCCAATAATAAGCCACCTCGCAGGTATTTCTCGCGGTATCCCCACTCACGCGAGGGCCTCCCTGCAGCTCCCAACCGGGTCACATGAGAAACGGCGTTTCGCAACTGGTCCGATTAAAGAAAAAGAGCTGCGGCGCCTACGACGCAGCCCTGCGGCCCGTGTGCTCCGCGGTACACCGCCACTGGCTCTGCGCGGGGCCCGTGGCGAAGCTTGTTCCGGCGCTGTATATCTTCGCGGAGAAGTTTCTCCGCAAAGGGGGCGGGCTCATTTGTCTCGCCTGCAACCCCTGCAGCCCGTGACGCCGGCGCAAATTGCAGCTACGAGTGCGGCACGATTATGTTTCGAATTAATTTGGCGGTGTTGGGGGGGCTGACAGACGCAGAACGCTGACGCGTAAGTCTTGCTTGTCTTGCCGGCCGAGAGGCACCATGTGTCGTGTCCGCTGCCGGAGCGGTGATGCAAGCAAGACTGACGCCACTCCGATGTAGCCACGAACCCAAAATGCCCCGTGTTTATTAGACAGCCGCTTTTTATCCCTTTTGCTCCATGACGTCACAGCCTGCGCACATGAGCGCTGAGTCAGATTAGAGAACCGATAACACTACACCATGTATATTTTTTTTTTCCGATCCTTAAAAGAAACAATTCACTCACGGACGCGTGTTAGCGGTAGCATTTATTAAGGCGAAGCTTTCTTTGCGTAGACTCTCCCGGCCGGGTATGGCATGGCTGCCTGGCTGCCGTTGGGTCGGTTGCTATATATATGTACAGATGATCTACGTGCGTCAATTAAACGTACCAGCGAACGGACTGATCATCATACCGTGTTGGTGAAGCAGCGCACAGACAAGAACAAGGCGAACGCACAATAATACACGACACTCGTGTCATCTCGTGTTCACACGACAGCGAGTGTCGTGCATTCTTGTGTGTCTTCGCCTTGCTCTTGCCGGTGAGCTGCTTCACCAACACGGTATGATGATTAACCGCCAACTCCCCCAACTTTCCTCATTACTGAACGGAGTGATATAGCTCTTATATGCTGACCAAGTCAGCGCACCTCCTGTCCTGCATTAAAGAAAAGACAAAAACTCTAGAATGCCAGCTCACATTAGAGCACGCCGATGTGTTAATAGAATGGTGATTTATATTTGACGGATTCTTTGATTTAGCCATTCGCCTCCGGAATGGGCACGTCCCACTGTACCACAAGAGATGAACAATCCCTAAATGTTGCTCGATAACTGTCGTACTTCTCTGCGCAAACACCTCGCGTCACCGTTCCTCGCTCGACAAGCATCGCACATCGCCTTCGACCTCGTGACATCGCTGCGTATATGTCTCACACTGTGCGACCGGCTCACTTGGAATTTGTATTTCGGCATTGCTCGTTTGCGATGTGGTGCACAAATACAAAAATTGCATGACAACGAGGTTGTCACCTTTCTGGTGTACATGTAAACAAAGACATTCCACGAGGTTACTCGATGCAAAGGATGAAAGCAAACAAAATTGTACGCATCGCCATTACTTGCAAAGCATTTATTCAGAAACCGCTTCTCTAAAGCTTCGTTTTCCACATGTTTCAACATGTGCGTTGGATCAGCATATTTTTTTTTCTTGTTGCAATTGTGGGCTCTTTTCTACAGCCTTTACATCATTTACACTTAAGATTAGTGATGCGCAATAATGGCGTGCTTTGTTTATGGTAATGTCTTTTTTTTTAAAGTAGGAGACAGACAGAAATGGCGTGGGAAAGGAAAGGCGGTTAACTGGGAGAGCTTCTGGTTTGATATGATGTGAAAACGGTAGTAGGGTGCTACGTTTTCAAGCGCTGTCGTTGATACGGTTTCTCGGCCCTCTCAAAGTTTCAGAGAGCCAAAAAGAAAAGAAAAACCAGAGAAAACAGTCCGAATGTTTACAAAAATGAGAATAATTGAGTACATCGACCTTATCCTGCGTCGATTTTTGTCTTCACACTTCGTTCGTGCCATTTTCATGTTCTTTGATATTGTTCAACTAGGGATATTGTAACAAACCAACGCCCACTCGACCAACTTTCAGTACAAGTGGCTCTTGTGCAAAGTTCGCTAACCACGGCCGTCTCGCACTAACGCAATTCGGGCAGCACATCGCACAGTCGCGCACAGCTTCGAGACAACACGTTCCTGATAGAAGGCCCTGCACTCTCCAAAACGACAGCGCTCATCGAAGGAAACTGGTATCGAAGATTCTATGGTTCCTCATCTCTCCGTTTGGTGGAAACGTTGGAGTCGGAACATAAACTGGGCGAAGACTGCCTAAGAGTGAACCCGATTTCATGCGCAATGCGACGCTAAATAATCGGAGCAGTGCGATGTTTCCGTGGAGAAAACAACAGTGTTTACGCGCGAAGAACTCCGCCATGCAAACCAGAGAAACACAAGAACGCTAAAAAATAGAAAAGAAAAAAATGCACATTTGTACATTACACGTTCTTCATGATGAAGCGTTGGGAATAGATGGACATGTGCACAAACTCCGAAGATGAACGACTCATGCCTCCACCGTATACTCATGTGTTCTGGCAATTAGTCAGTACGCATACCTGCAACAACGATTTGTCCAATCACGTGCAAATAGCTGATCACGAGTGTCTTGAAATTGTAAAGCTTCGCGAACACTTTTGTTGCGGAAACTAATTATTTTCGACGAAAGTACTAGGCAAATTAGGATCTAGCACATCGTAAATTTTCTTGTGACTAAAAGGATTCGTGCAAGCAACTCCGGGTTATAGAAAACAGGCACATACAGTTTCTACAATGCAGGGATGGATAGCTGAATAGATCTGACGCACGCACGCACGCACGCACGCACGCACGCACGCACGCACGCACGCACGTACGTACGTACGTACGTACGTACGTACGTACGTACGTACGTACGTATGTATGTATGTATGTATGTATGTATGTATGTATGTATGTATGTATGTATGTATGTATGTATGTATGTATGTATGTATGTATGTATGTATGTATGTATGTATGTATGTATGTATGTGTGTGTGTGTGTGTGTGTGTGTGTGTGTGTGTGTGTGTGTGTGTGTGTGTGTGTGTGTGTGTGTGTGTGTGTGTGTGTGTGTGTGTGTGTGTGTGTGTGTGTGTGTGTGTGTGTGTGTGTGTGTGTGTGTGTGTGTGTGTGTGTGTGTGTGTGTGTGTGTGTGTGTGTGTGTGTGTGTGTGTGTGTGTGTGTGTGTGTGTGTGTATGTATGTATGTATGTATGTATGTATGTATGTATGTATGTATGTATGTATGTATGTATGTATGTATGTATGTATGTATGTATGTAATATAATGGGGCGTTTAGAATCAGTACTCCTTTTATAGAACAGACACAGTTGCAGTAAGCGAGGCGACAACGGCAGGAAGCTGCGTAAACCTCGAGCTTCTCAACCGTCGTCATCTTCTTGCAAGGGCAAGCGCACTATGCTTCTCCAAATAGCGACAACATCCTTCACCACAGTACGCATAGTTGGACGGATGATGGATTAGCGGGTGGAAGAGTGGATGGATGGCTGGATTGATTATACGAGCATTTCTTTCGAGGTGGGGAGCTAGTAAGTGTCACCAAGAGCGTTCTTCCTGTCCTTGCTCTGCGTCTTCCCCTGACCGACAGGAAACAGCCTCAAGCGGACACCAAAGTACACGCGGTCGTGCTTTGATCGATTGCAAAAAACACGTTGCTGGGACGCGACGGGCGGCACGTGTAACCCCGAGAACGAGAGAGAGAGAGACAGAGAGAGAGAGAGAGAGGAAGGAAGGAGAGGGCAGAACGGACGCGTCAAGGTCAATTACCGATCTACATTTGGAGCACGGCGCGCCGCAAAGGGGGACTTTAAGGGGCACACGTCCGCAGCACCGCTCTGCGGCGGTGCGGGCCACAGCCGCCACCGCGTAGCGAATCATGCGCGCGAACGCATCGTAACTTGGCAGTTGCTGTGAGGAGAGAGAGAGAGTGAGAGAAGGACCGAGACTCTTTAGGCCACAATTCAGCGACAAATACATACACAACGCCCTACGAAAACACGCACTTGCACTGAGGTAGAGAAGAGAATGCTAAATTCGCATTCAAGCGGAGATAACATTCAGATCTCGAACTGCTAATCTCGAAGAAAGTGGGTGGGAAAGGCGCAGCCAAGTCACGCACTTTTTTGTGTGCAGGAGGACGAGATTGCGGGTTTCAGCGGTTATCAAGGCTTGAATTCTGGCCAGGCGATGGCCTTCTAACCGCTTGCCGGAGCAAATGTGCCGTCTTGCAGTGCCACGTGTTTGACTCCTTCGGCATGTTTCGGCTTGCTTTCTTTTATATTTTGGTTCCAGTTTTATAAAGTAGCCGTACACTTACGACAGAGACAACTCCGCATAGAAACAATGAAATGGTATGAGAGGCTTGAATCTCATTGTGAAGTGTAATAATGCTTCAATACTAATGAAGTATGTGTCCCCTCATCTCTTGAGGGGTTTTATTTTCTTCACGACTGTCTTTTTGTTCCCGCTCTTCTTTCCGTCGTTACTTCCCCTTTCCCTTCCCCTAGTGCAGGGTAGCAAACCGGAGGTTTTAGCTCCGGTTAACGTCCCCGCCTTTCTTTCATTTGCATCTCTCTCTCTTTCCACTGAAAAAAAAAATGAACGAGCAACTTATTATTTCTGTTTTGTTGCAACAGACAGTTTTGTATTTTGTGAAGTACTGCTATCGGCAGAGCAAAAAAAAGAAGAAAAAACTGTTTCTTTAGCGCGATCTGCAGTTATGTCGTCCATACAATACAGGCTGTCAATGACGAATGTCTGTTTAACTACTACGACAGTTTCGCCAAGCCTGATGTCCTGTCGTGGGTAGTGCCAATTTTTTCTCGTTTTTAAATTCCATTCAGCTTAATTCCATTAGGGTTTAGTCGCGAGAAAAACGGCAACGTAATATTCGTGCTGACTTTGGCCAGGCATGGGCGTCTCTTGCGCAACACTGACTGCATGTGCTCTCTGATTTTTGCGACTCTAAAGCATCCTGACTTTGACCCAAGAGGGACATCAAAGGTGAAGAGCATCTTCGTTCTACGGGGACAGCTGTCGGTGGTATCTTATCCGACCTTCATGGCACCTCGCATGCGTCACCACAGATTTAAAATTACTATATGTTCCGTTGATCGAAGTCGCTTGTAGCTCCATTTTCTCTTCGCCCAGGAATTCGATACCGTGCCTTTCAGATGCTAGCCTTCGTGTCACCATCGTGGTCGTGCTGCCTCCAGCACTGTTGCTGCCGTGCTGCCATTGCCTCTGTTCTCATCATCCAGCCTTCGCTCTCATTCATCGTTTCGTGTTAGTTGCGATCATCGGGACAGCCACCACTGTATCGCAAAAAGCTGAAGTCTTTCATTCGAATAGGACCTATGCAATGTTCTGCTGTCTAGCTCTGTCGGAACGCGCCCGGTATGGCTTGGAGAGAGAGAGAGAGAGAGAGAGAGAGAGAGAGAGAGAGAGAGAGAGAGAGAGAGAGCAAACAAGGAGAGGAAAAGGCAAGGAGCTCAACCAGACGAGCGTCCGGTTTGTTACCCTACAGTGGGGGGCAAGGGAAAGGAGGAATCGAAAGAGGGAGATAGCGAACATTACGTGCACGTGGGAGGAATCACAGGAGGAGCATAAACGACCGCTCACTATATACGGTACACCTCAAGAACTGCAATAGTGCGCGAATGGCTTCTTTGTGCCAGCGACGGCATTGGCTACACGCTCCGAGTATCTTTGACTCGGAACAGGTGCACAGCAGGGGATCAACGATTCCCTCAATCGACTGTGCCGCCTTACGCATTCAGCAGAGGCCCACTGCAACGAGTGCGTCAGGCGTTCGTCCGCCTATTGTTGGCAGTACTATACCGTGTGTAAACGTTAACGCTACAACCAAGCTGCTCAACGAAAAAAAATAATAGAAAACACGCTGCAAGGTACAATTATAAAATCTATGGTATTTGGTCGTCAGGGATCTGATGACTGCGCGCCGTATATTTTAGAATATTCTTACATCGTGCTTTTCTTATTCATTTATTTATTATTTTTTGAACAGCTTGGCTAACGTTAGCTGGGATACTCTATATGAAATATGCTTGGACGCGAGCTTCTTGGCAAGAGGTTGAGTCGGTCCTTTTCTTTCTTATTTTCTAAAAGGAAAGCAACGTCCTACAGTTTGCCGCTGGACTAAATACAGAATTGCAGGGTGCTCTATTTGTGCGAGGCGATAGTTAGCGCAGTTGTCCGCACGGTAGACCACCTACGGCTAAGAAACTTGGGGCATAACCAAGAAACTCGAAGACGTCCGCGATGAGTGATGGTGCGAGATAATTGTAGGTACTACGGCAAGGGAATGCGGATTCTGCAGAAAGCAAACGTGTATGATACTGTGCAGTTGAATTGAGAAGGAAGAAATGCAGTCTGGTTGTAACGTAAGGCCATGTAATGCGTAGAGGATATAGCCGGCCATCTATTACATTGACATAACGTGTTTAAAGGATAAAGCGTGTTTGAATGTGCTTGAACCTGATAACGTGTTTGAAGCAGAAAATGGGATAGCCTGATGAGGTTAGGAAATTTGCAGGCATGATAAAGTCTGCCTGAAGCGAGAAAGATGTTAATAAAGATCGCTAAGGTAGGCTTTCGTCCTTACGGGTTTCGTATAGGTCCGTATTGCATTTTACTATTGTATGCGGAAATGTGACTCCGTTCATTATATTTTTCTTTCTGCTAACTATACTTCGCATCTATATTTACTGACATTTCTTTCTTTCTGCGTTTAGCCACTTTATTGATCCCCTCTATCATGTTTTATTTGCTATGTGTCCTCCCCATTATGGGAACACATTTACTCCAAGATGAACCGATGCGACGGGTTACCCTGGACAATCAAATTCTAAAAGCGAATTGTGAATTTCTCTACGAATTCTGACTGTATACGGGTGGAAGGAGCTAGGCCAAGCTGCAATGGAGCGGCTTTTTTTTCTTCTGCCATCTGATTTCGCTGTACATGGTACGCGTAAGGCGAAAATAAAACATTGATCGATTGAATAAGTAGGCGGACGATGATGACGAGGTTGATGATGAGAACACAACTGTTACAAAAACCTATACTATTCAGTGCACGGCATACCTACTTGTTTCCCTATTCTAAGAGACTCAAGGTCGACGGAGCATGCCACGTTTGTTTGCTGTGCTTTTCTTTATCTTTTGTTTTTTTTTCGAACCTGCAGCACTGGCATGTTCAGGATGCTGCTGCACGGCCTTCGGACTGGGAACGACAATGGCTACGGGCCGGGGGTAAGAAACTGCCGCAAGGCTGCTTAGCGAGCCACATATTCTCGCCAGTTCGAGTGAGCGTCGCGCGAATACAAACGCACGGGGAAACAGAAAGCATTCCGTCGCATATGTTCCATGCTCGCCTTTATCTTGCGCGCATACCTCGCGCGCTGTCCTTTTCACATTGTAGCGTGTAACGGTGTTGCCAACAGGGCGCCGCTTCATTAAGAAAAAAGAAAGAAAAGAAAGGAACGTGAACGCTTCGTTAACTGATTTATTGATTGATGTTACCAGTGCTTGCGGCACCTGCATTTTATTTGTGACCCGTTCATGACTCAAGAATCTAGCAGCGAACTAACCCGTTTAACCACATTACCTCTTTTTTTATATAGCATGGTTTTCTTTTACTTACAGTTACTCAACTGGTCTTCTTAGCACCACGTGGCAACGTCCACCTATTCGGATGTTACCTGTGTCTAACGGCTGTCTATCTCGGTGAAGACTGCGAATATTAGTTTTAGAAGCACTGTGTCCGCGCACCCTGGAACGCGATGTTCTCCTGATCGTGTAATAGTTTGAGGGCCAGTTTCGGGAAACGATATACGCGTTTTTGTGCTTTTGCTAATCGATTTATCGTTTGCTCGCTTGCAACGGGGCGCAAGCGCGTTGCCACTAAATCTTGTTCGGCTACGTACGCACATAAGCGCATACAATATACAGGCCGTCACAGGGAACTCATTGAAGTGGGTTTCTCCTCGCGGTACGTCTAACTGCGGAGAAGCCATCTTTGGCGAGCGCTAACCACGCACCCCACGCAAATGGCCACAGTTAATACACAACTTTCAACGAGGGGAGAGTAGGATGAAGAAAAAGCGAATGTCTAGCATGACAGAGCTATTCATATTGTCACGTGATCGTAGAAATGGCTCGTACGTGTCGCAGGTAAGAATCCAATTTTGCGGCTTCTGGTACCTTTTCGGTATCGGTTTGCATTTTAGGAACCACATTGATTTCCGTTTTCCAAGGTCTCACGTTTCAATCGCCGCCTGCATAGATTCGCGTGAATACGACAGTACATCACCATACAAGCTTCCGCGAAATTAAACGGTGCGCGGCATCCCGCATTTCTGCATGGAAGTGTACACCCGAACCACATTTTTTTTGTGGCCAAGCGAATGTTATTACTGAGCTCTGAGATTCTGCGTTTCGAATACCCGTTGTAGCGGTTTAGAATAACACGGACCGCAGTAAAGTCGCTTCTCTCCGTAGTCACCGGCAACATTGTGGATGTTATGAGGCCCGAATTCACCATCAAGAGGGCGATTTCATAGAGGTACACGCGAGAACAGTTCACTATTGGCTGGTGTCTCGCTTATGGTATCGCTGGCTGTCGTAACAGGCGCTGGAGTATTATTAACAGACCTTTCGAGGAAGAAGCGTCGACGATTTCTCACTTAAAATGGCAAATCAAACTCTACATACTTCGTTCCGCAATAATCTGGCACTGGAAGGGATGTCGCAGCTCGCACCGGCCAATCGGGAGAACGATCACGCGAGTGCCCGTGTTTCTCCGCTCGAGGACTTCAGCCGACGAGCCATGGAAGCCAGAGCACCGTCCCAAGGCGTGCACACCACACGAAGGCGTCGTAAGAAGATGACGGCTTCAAGTGACCGACAATGGTCGAACAAGACAAGCCCAAGTCTGGAGAACGGCGGTGCACTGGAGCCAACGTTGCTGTCTTTGTCAGGGCGCTGACGAAAGCAAGGCCACATTGTCGCAGCGTTCGTTCCAAACGGACGCCTCCCACGCTCCACCACTGTCAACGATCAAGCCTGGCGCCACATCAATATGACCCAATTAAGTGATAGCCGTTAACCGCTTCGGCATTACAGCGCACGCGTAAGCATGTACGCGCTAACTGTATTGCTCTGGGTTGCGTGCTCGTGTGTGCCGAGCAACGTCGCAAGCCATTAAAAGCATTAAAAGAGGCAGTGTCTTGCATCTGACATGCTGCAGCAAGCACATAGCCCTGCGCAGTTTGTTCAGCTAGCACCCCCGTTGTTAGTGAAGAGCCAGTGAAGAGATATTGTACGCCGCACGACAACGAACAGCAACGAGAAGAAAGAACCCGCCGCTAAGTGAGCAGGGGGGGGGGGGGGGGGGGGAGACGTCCACAACGCGATGCACGACTGCAGTTGCACTCAGTCAGGCGCTTCGAAGGTTAACAATCACGACCGAAACGCCCGGCAGTTACGTTATAAAAGAGAGAAATCATGCGCGCGAGCGCTTAACTACTTCCCTCAAACAAGACTGCGTTGAAGCCGCCTGGCTCGCAGCGTAGCAGACGCGAACCTTCCGGTTCGTGAGTCCGTCGGCTCACTTCCGATTTCTTTATTGTTTCCGTCGAGAGGGAAGTAAACGAAGGAAACAAAAATAGGAGCGGCGGAAGAGAAATAGATCGAGCCGCACGAGAAGGGCTGTGACAGGTTTAAGCATTGCTTGTCTGTTCGTGGGGGGCTTCCGAGATGGGACTAGAGAAAAAAAAAGAGAAAAAAAGAATGTGGCCGCCCTCTTCTCTCGACGCTCCACGCAACAGCAACCAACGCGTCTTCTCCATGCGTGTTGCGCTCGACGTGGCGCGTTTGGCCATTTGATCACGAAGCGGAAAAACGGTGCCCAAACACCGCGCACCGCCAGGCGGGGGCGGTGGGCTGTGCGCGCTGTTGGAAGACGTCCGTGCGTGCTTGGAGCAGACGCACTCACGCAAGACGGCTTTGCCGTCTTTTGAGGAACTACTACTTCAAACGCGCCCGTCCGAAGCTGTCACTCCATGCGCACCTTGTTCTCGTGGGAACATCGGGAAAATCGAACAACCGTTCGAAAACACACATATATACATAGCGGCTGCTTCTGGTGCATATCATTTGGATTGTGCTGAGCGAGGAGGCCTGTGCCTACAATATAGGCCCGGTCTGGCGCTGTTCCTTGGAAACTAACGAGTGCTATCTCCTCATCTAGCGACGCCGAACGTGGCTGAAATGTTCTCTAATAATGTTCTCTAATGATGCTATGTAATGGGCACCACAGCAGATTACTTGGACGTATATGGTGCCCATTGGCACATTGCATAACGATGCGTGCTCCACTGCTCGAGTTCTGCCTGTTAATGAGCTCCCACATCTACTATCGAGACAAAGAACACTCTAGGCTTGGGTTGTTTCGCAGACACCATTGGTTTGTTAATATTTTACACTCAAAGTGAGTCAACTTTGGGACAAGATGTTTACACCCACAAGTGTGGGACCATTTTGGTCGTGTAGGTTTTCTCGTCGGGTCCAGCATGGCGTTGTGAGTCGCGGGACAAAGTTTGATTCGTGCCTTTCAATTTGCAGCATCTAGGTTGCGTCTCTTTTCTACAGCCTTATTTGGGATATATTGTGTATAGATAGTGTCAAATGAAAATGAAAGGAAGCCTGATCGCAGGATGCAACATGTAGCGATGTATCTATGGGCTCTAGGGGATCCACGAGTTCAATCGTTCATTCACTGCTTATTTCCTCTCACTGCACAATGGAAGTGCGTGCCAAGGAAAAACTCATTGCGATCAGTTGAGAAAGAGAACAATGATTTTATTAATGACCCAACGTCGTGCGATGGCTTGGGCTTCTGGCTACATCTTTTGGCTTGAGTGTTCACCTTGAGAAATACTGGGACCCCGTGGTTCTACGTCAATAACAGGAACTGGTATGAAAATTCAGCTCAACGCGTCAAACACGTCCAATGTGTACACAAAAAACCTGCTTTGAAACGATTAGTAAAACAAGAATAAGAACAAAAACGATATACAGACGCATAGATGATTACTGCACATTTATATGGCTAGCAAAATGGGGCCCTAATGTTGAGGCTGCGCTTGGAATGCAATGCGCGTAAAAACGCCTCAACCTACCTTCGAAGCGAAAAAAAAAACCAACCCGATAAGATGGTGATCGATGAGGCACACGCAGAGAATGAATTAGCCGCGAAGTGTTACGCAATTTAACGGCAAAGCGACATCCAGTGCACCAGAGTGCAGTGTCCGGCGAGGAAGCAGACGAAGAAGGGAAAACAAAAACAGAACGACACAAAACAAAAAAAGAACGGTGCTATCGCGTTACGCTCAGATGTCGTCACCGTTTCGAATCGGTCACGATCGGACGTCGGAAGCAGTCGGGTTGGAATGGGGCGCGCTCGTCTGCCGCCGGCTGCACTTCCGGGCTGATGTACATAACGCTTGCCGCCTGAAAAAAAAAAAAATGCGTAAGAATGCAAGAAGTTATGTCAGATGTCGTCGCTACAGCCTTCCTCCGCGCAGGCGTGATGCGCTACTGTATATGCCATTCACGGCGGTTTTCTTTGCGGTAACGCTGCTCACGACTGACGACAGTGACTGACGGCGCACGCCGTCTGGAGCGGCGGGGTCACGCTGACGCCGTACCACGAGAACGTCGCGTCTGGTCGCGTCGTGCACTTCTCGGTAGACTTCGAGCTCTCGCGAGAGCCCTTCTGCACTTTTTCACAATAATATGGCGCCGCCAGACCGGAAGCTGCAGCCGGTGTCAACAAACCGGGAGCGCGTTCGTGCGAATGCATAGCGCGTTTATCCGCGTAGGAGCGTCTATATGCCCCCTCTGAAGCGTAATCCAGGTCACATTACTGCGAAAGATAGTTTAGTAGGGCTCGCACCGGAGTTGTTGACCGAGAGACGTCAAACAGACGACGCGTTAGAGCGTCGTCTGCTCGCACGCGAAATGCAGTCTCAGGTGGCGTCTCGAGAAGCACAGCTTGCCTCGTAGATTCCACTTTAGCGACACATTATTATGACACAAGCATGATAGACTCTCTAACGCGTAGTGTTCGCCACGGCCTGCACGTAACCGTAGCCCTGTAGTTCACGCAGAAAGCAATTATAAGAGGAGGAGATGCAGGAGAAAAGAAAGAGAGAAGGCAAGTCTGAAGCACTTCGCAGTCTAGCCACAGCTTTCAAAAACAAGCTGACACGGAGCCCAATATTTTGCGCGCATTGCACGTAATGAGGACGTATGCTTATTACTACTAGCGCCCTGGTGAGGCCGCAGTGTTGCGTACATACTGCAAAATGACACTGGGGTTGCATGGTGTTGCGCACATCAAAACTGAATAGAAAAGCTCATATCACAATAAACCACGTCAGATAACTGCACGCTTTCGTGGAAACCGCGGTTAAAAGAGCTTTTCACGTCACGTCGAAGAAAACTCGATTGCGAGACACACACACACACACACACAAAAAAAAAAGGTCCGTTACTCACATCCGCTATTCGGTCAGACTTCGCCCGCGTATACGCCCTTCATATCTGAAGGCAGGTTTCAAGACGCCATTTTCCTTGTGTATACGACCTTTTATTATCAGTCTTTCATTGAAACAAATCAAGCGATGGTACACGCCCTACTTCACGTGAGTGCACGCACCTGTTTAATTTGCCAGGACGCTCTTGCACTCGCAGTTGAACACTAGCACATTCAGACGGCACAATCGGTGACATGCTGACCTGGGTTTACGCGATGCATTGCCTACAGCAATTGAGCGAAACTGTCACAGCTGGCTGTAGATCGGGAGTCTTCAGCTGCATTAGCTCTACATGCCTTCGTTGCCCGTCAAATTCTGCAAAAGTTCGAAGGGCTTTTGTACCTGTAAAAGTAAAAAAAAAAGTAAAAGTAAGTAAGGGTTTTTGCTCCTGTGGTGAAAGAATGGGGCAAGAAGAAAACAAAATAATAAGAGGCTTGTTCACGAAGGCCTGTCACACCACCACATATACTGTACTAGCTGCCGGAAGAACATGTTATACAGTGTCAAAGACCTTTGGGGAAGGAGCTGGGTGAGTGGTGGTCTGGTAGAGGAGACAGGCTCCCAGCCGTAGTGAGTCTGTACTAAGGCTGTAGATTGCCTACAATGAGGCTTTAGTTAGCCTATAGATGGTTTCCATTGACGTCATCGTGGCAGCCAAATTGAGGGTACCACCACGTCTAGAGGCTCCGTTAAAGAAAAATAAAATAAACTAAAAGGGAGGGGGGACGTGACAGTACGAAAGGCGCATCCTGCGCCGAGCGAGGAAAAAAAAGTACGGTCACCGTCAAAAAGCGAAACAATGCAGGCGTGATAAATTAGAGCGCTGACATCGCGGTGGTAGCAATGTATACCGACTACTGGAACAGTCACTCAGTGACTTCAATTAATCTCAAGATGTTACACAGAAGTAGAAAACACTGCATAAAGTAAACAACCTTTCGAGAAAGGCTGGATCCGGAAGAATTTTGTTAGTTTTCTCGTTTTAATCGGAGTCGTCAAACTAACGGCGCTTATACTACGATTCCCGCAATACCGAGATCAACAGCAATTTATTGCTGTTGATATCGGGATTTCGGGAATCGTAGCAGCTCAAAGATTAATCATTAATCAATTAATGTAACAGCGCAAAGATTAATCACTCAATGCATGTCAAACGTGCGCTTGTATTTTACTTTGCCGTGTTCTATAGTAAACACTTGTGAACCAGACTACTATACAGAGTTTCCTGTTAGCTGATCATAAGATATCGAATGTAATGTACTGCGTTCTTCGGCGACGTCAGTATACCAACTCCACTCGATCTTATCCTTCCCTTACCTTCATCGAGTTTTTCGCCGCTGTCGAAAGATAAAGCACAGCGACAGCTTGCTTGGTGACGGGATATGTGCTGGCGTATACCGGTAGCACCATGAATGAAAGGGAAATATCTATTTATTCTCACAGGTACAAAGCACAGCCTGCCGTTAACTGATGCTCACATAGCTGATCCAGTGTGGTGTGCCCTTCCGTATACGTCAGCTTATTGACGCCGCTTTACGAGGTTCTCCGTACACCGTTAAAGTGTCAACCGACGAAAGCTTGGTTGGAGGGTTGCCGCCGGCTGTGACAACCTGCCGACGCATGCTTTTTTTTTTAATTTTCCCTTTTCCTTTTTGTGTTATTCTAACAGTGATGACTGGTTGAAGACAGTCAAATTCTAGCCTTAGCTCAGCTTCGACCCAGGGCTGAAGCTTTATCTTTGAAGCGAGAGAGAGAGAGAGAGAAAGCAAGGACACGAAATGCAGAGAGGTCAACTAGAAGAGCGTCCGGTTTGCTACCCTACACTGGGGGTAGGGGAAAGGCGCCTTACGCATTGAGTGCGTCGTTTACATTACGAATGCTGAAAAATATATTCTACCTCCTCGCGAAGAAACTCAACGGCGCCTCCTTCAAACAACGCCATAGCATACATGCATGCCATGAGCGTCAAAAGATAGCTAATTAATCGTCCGGATACTGGAGGCGTCTCGGATCGTTAGATTTTGCTTATTCCGCAAGCCACGTACGGTGGTTCTGGCATAGGCGGACCGGGTAACATGCTGTAAACAACATGGCCCTGACCGGTATGTAGCACGTGACGACCTTAGCAGGCGACGGTGTTTCGCATTTTTTCTCGAGATATCGAATTCTCCAACGTCTCTCGCGAAAAAAAAAACAAAAACAAAAACAAGGTTCACGACACCACAGCGACGTGACGGCGAGCCGCAGCCAATACACCATTGAATATTCATTAATCACTCCTGCCTATACGCGGTTGTTGTCGAGCCGTCGCTGCCTTATCGGGCACCGTGCCTCATTTGAACTTTCTTTTCGCGTCGACTTCTTCGGACTAAATAAGGACGGATGAAGTTTTTTTTTTCGTATGCCAGTCACTGCGCTGTGCTGTGGTATTTGCTAATAAGCACCACAGAAACGTGACCGCGGTCACTGACGCGCCCTCCGTCCACGTTGCCCATTTCTGGAGGCGGTGGAAGGGTGTTTTCGCCGTTCACGGGTCACGTCGCATCGATGTAGAAAAAAAAAAGAGTTTGCAGCAAACGTGTGTCAACAACCCGGAGTTTTCCGCGGCCCATGTCACATAATATAATTGGTATATTTTGCTCAGGTGTGTATTGCCTGCGTGCCGAATGATAGAACAGCTGTTGAGGAGCAAACAACGGCGCATTAGGCGATTTGTCAATGTATTCGGCAAGTGTGGCCAAAGCCCCCGCGTCCCCCCCCCCTTTTTTCCCCTTTTCCTTGCGCCCCTTTGGTGCAGTCGTAAGAAAACCCGGGTAATTACACTCGTTAATGTCTGGGTACCGTGTAATTCATTGCGGCCTTTCGAGAAAAACACAGTGTGCAGTTACGCCCAGAGTCACGGTTTGGCTATCGATGCACCACTCGCCTAAAGCCCGCGCATAGCGACGAACCAGATACAAGGAGCATCGCTGGTGCTTGTACGACACGTGTATTGCGGGGTTCGAACAGAGAGACTTAGCTCGGGGAATGCGGCACATTTAGCGCCAGATTGCGCCTCGATCACGCGTCGAAATTTTAAGTAATCAAGTGCAAGGGTTGCTCTGATATGTTTCTTTTTTTTCTTTTTTGCGCTCGAATCTAGCACGTGGTAGGACCTATCTTCGGCACCTGCACCGAAGAATAGCTCTGCAGTCGTACGGACGATACGGTATCCTACTGGAACAAACTTGTGGGCCTGAGATCTGCGACTCCATACATTTTGCGACCTACAACTTTACGATTGCGCTAAAGTTTTCTGTTACGCCAATGTTAATGGTTATATTGCTGCTAGTTGTTTTCAATGTAATGTTTTCAATGTTTTCAATGTAGTTTTTATAGATCTTATACTAAACAGTATACCAACTACATGCGACGGCCCACCTGGGACCCTCCGGTTCTTTGTTTTTGTTTTTTTATCGGCGAGCTGACGTGACCTTCGCTGAAAAAAACCAGTAGGACCTCTGGAGTGTTTCCAGATGCAATCTCCTGGCCTCGTTTTCCCTACCTTCAGTGTTCCGCGCAAGACTTCAGTATTGGCGGATGTTGCGCATTTAAGTCGCGTAAGGAGGCGGACGTACTGGCAATACAGATGTTGATAAGAAGGGGCGCGGAAAGGCGAAAAATAAAACGGTTGCTTCAGCGTGCGCATCCTTCCTCGAGGGAAACACTAAGCGCGTGAGCGTGTAGCTGTGCTGCTATGCAGAAAGAGGACGGAAGGAAATGCAGGGACACTAACTTCGCAAGAGTGGCTATAGAGAGATACGATAGGATGGGGGTGAAGGGTGCGCCTTGGTCTCTTCTATTTTGCGTGAGCGGAAATGGGAAAAAACAATAACTGGCCGTTTGCATAGAATCGACTATACGCATAGCCAAGTACTCAACGAAGCCTTGTCTCGTCAGTATCCACGAGAAAAAGACAATGACTACGGTTACTGATCAAGCAAAAAGGAATCAGAGGAGTGTACTAGCATTTAGAAACCTGTATCTGACGTTTTAGAGCCATAATCTGCTCGGTAATCGTCTTGCACGACGTCCGCCATGTATGGTATATTATGGTGTTAATGGCGCATCGATATTCTGTTTGCGACATCACACCGTCACTGCAAGACCCATTCAGCGTGCAATGTTTTTCACGTTGTTGAGGAAGGAAGGTGTCAATCCTTGACCCACCTTATTGCTCGGGGGCCGCCATCACCGCCTCTCATCAGGAACGATTGTCGTTCGGTCATCCATGCAGTATATGAACTCGGCCGATATGCACTTCAACAATCCACACATCTCCACCTGCACCTGCTGCACTGACTACGCTCCTCACACGTGCAGATCAATAAATAAACGAAAGGTACGGCAAGGAGTCAACAATGGAGACAGTTCATCCGCACGAGAGAAAACACAGATTGTCATAGCCAAGTTCGTTGATTGCAGGCGTCTCTAGTAGCGTAATTGTAGCTTTCCGGGCCGCAAATGTCTATGTCTGCAGGCAGTAGGGTAATCCCTGAAAGCGGAGGACAGCGACGATGAAGGCGTCTTTAGTCTCCTCAAGCCATGTTTCTTTTCCTTCATCAAAAGCAAAACATTATTAAACGAGAGATTCAGCCATTTCAGTGCGGAATGAATATGCATTCGCGGAGTCTTCCTTCAGGGTCAGACGGAGCAGCAACGTTGCGTCGCATCGGTCGCCTACCGCCATATTTATTTACAGGCTCTGGGAAACAGCTGTGATACAGAATGCTAATGCAGTGCACAGGCGCTGCCTATATATAGCCATTTCTTCTTAAGCGCAGCGATAAATCGGACTAGGAGTCGCTAAGATAAAGTGTTTTTCTCTAAATTTCTCTCTTCTTAAGCTCTAAGAGCGGCGGGATTCATATCGAATTCCACTGGCAATGCCTTGTATAGCTTGGTCGTCCCCTAAGAAAGTTTCGGGAAAATACTGCACTTTGTTTTTATTCTTCGTCACTTCTGCAACCAACGCGCCATGGTTGCACATTACCAAGGGTTTGCACGTCCTATGCCGGTACCTATGTATGTGCGACACGCGTCATCACTGGGCGAGTTACTGTAAACCTTGCGGTTCTGCTGCGAAGCGCGAGGTTATAACGGGCTCGATTCCCTGCCGCGGCGGCCGCATTCCGATGTGCGCAGAATTTAGAAGCAATGTACTTATATAGCTGTCAGTGCACTTAAACAGCCCCAAGTGCCAAAAATAAGCCATGTACTTATTTATTTATTTACCAAAGTACCCACAGCGCCTTCAATAGGCATTACAGTGGGGGAGGGGGGTATTACACACACACACACACACACGCACACGCGCACGCGCACGCGCACGCGCACGCGCGCACACACACACACACACACACACACACACACACACACACACACACACACACACACACACACACACACACACACGCACGCACACACGCACGCACGCACGCACGCACGCACGCACGCACGCACGCACGCACGCACGCACACACACACACACACACACACACACACACACACACACACACACACACACACACACACACACAAAGAGATACGTAATACAGGCAGCATAGGCTAAAACGCCCACAACATGTTCATGTCTATAATATTGCATCATGAAGCGACTGTACAAACATTTCATTTGAAGTTATTTTCACAATATCACTTGGTAACCGATTCGAGTCTCGAGTTGTACTGGGGAAAAAGGACTTACTAAACACGTTAGTTTTACGTAATGTTTCTTTCACTTTGAGTTCGTGATCAACTCTCATGGACACGTAGTTGGGCACATGTAAGTAGTCGGTGTTAATGACACCTGTTCTTGAATGAAAGAGATCATGGAACAGTTTTAATCTATGAATTAAACGTCGCTTTTGTAGTAAGTTCCACCCAATTTTCTTTTTGGCCTCTGTCACATTAAAATTTCGTGTGTAATCTTCAAATACAAATCGCACAGCCTTACTCTGTACTCTTTCCAGTTTGTCTATGTTCACTCGTGTCCAAGGATCCCAAACCGTGCTGGCATATTCAAGTATTGACCGGACACTGGAAAGATAGAGTAGAACTTTCGCTCTGAATGGAAATTGTTATGCGCTTTTTTTCATAAAATCTAGAACCCGAGACACTTTGGCAGTGATGTAATCAATGTGACATGTCCAAGATATATCAATAATGAAATACACTCCCAAATATTTAAATTCTGACGGAGTCAACGGTTGTATACCAATAATGTTATAATTAGACTGAAATTGATTCCTTTTCTTTTAAGTTAAACACATGTGTACCATTTTCTTTACGTTAAGGTTCATATGCCATGTTGAACATCACTGTGAGATTCTGTGAATGTCCCCTAGCAATATTGCACAATCATTTAAATTATCTGCAAACATACGCACAGAAGATTTAATATTATGAACAATGTCGTTCACATAAATAAAAAAGAGCACTGGGCCAAGCACCGATCCCTGTGGTATTACTGAAGTCACGGCAGCCTCATCCGATTTCTCTCCTATTACAACAACCCTCAAACGTCTAAGCTGCAGATAATTTTTTACCCTTTTGACTACTGTAGTGTCAATACCCATACCATGACAACTTTCCTATTAAAAATCATGCTGCACAACATGAAAAGCCTTCTTGAAATCAAGAAATATACAATCGATTGTTCCGCATTTATCCAATGCACTTGCCAGATCATGAGTTAATTTTGTGAGTTGCGTGACAAAGGAAAATCCACTACGGAAACCATGCTGGCAATTGTTCAGCAGGATGTTCTCATTTAAATATTTAACTATGTTAGAGAAAAGAACATGTTCCAGCACTTTGCACACTGTACTAATTAACAACACGGGGCAGTAATTGGACACTAAATTTTGTGGTCCAGATTGGTGCACCGGTACTATATTTGCTCTTTTCAAATCCCAGAACAGGCAGCTCTGCTCAATCGATTTTGTAAACAGCAGATATAAGTATTTTGAAACTGAGCCCACACTTGATGCTAATAAAGCATTTTGGTATTTCGTCTGTACCACTGGCTTTTGTAGGGTTTAGTTGCATTAAAATAGTTTCGAATCCGTTCAGACCAATTACAAACTTTTCCATACTAACATCACAACTTCGTCTACACTCTAAAAGAAGTTTATACCCTTTGGATTCTATTTTGTCCTCAAACAATAATCGTCTTGCCCGCAATTACTTTTTTTAACGCTGCGAGCCCGGTACTTCCTAGTCACGAACGAGTTGTGCGTTATCAGCTTGACACAGCATTCTCGACAGGAAAGTAGCGAGTGCTGAGTTCTCAAGAGAGGAAACGCAAGCAAGGCAGATGACGATTATCGTTTGGGGACAAGATAAGCCCCAAAGGGTGTAAACTTTTTTTAGAGTGTAGGAAAATTCGCGAGCATATGTGCATGAGTAGAAAATACTGATGTAGAAAACGAGATGGGCGATGGGTGTACACTAAAGAGCCGTCGTCATCAACAGTCGGTATTGTTAGATCATCCTTACCGTTTGTTTTGTAGATATGCCACAGTTCTTTCGGGCGTCCTTTTATTCTGAAGTCTAGGGCTTCAGAGTAACTGGCCTTTGCTTTTTTTTAGGGCATCATTCGTTTTAGTTGTAAGTACTTGCAATGTTTCTCCTGCCCTTTCCTCCTGTCTTTTTTAAAAATTATTTTATGCATTCTGGTTCTTGCGGACTAATTTTCGCACATCACCTGTGGACCAAGGCTTACTTTTGCTGCGACTAGGTGACATCAGTCATAAGGGAACGTGATGTTAACGTAAATCAAGCAATTTACATTTGAACCTTAGCCACATATCTTCTATAGCGGACGTTTCTGATAGCGTCTCAAAGACATCGTAGTAACCGTCAAGTGCTTCTGTTATCATCCCGCTATTCGCCTTCATAGAGCTGTCTATTCGCCTTGTCCCGCTATCAATAACTTTAACATGGCGCAAGTTCAATCCGCACTGGACCGCGCTATTATCACTTACACCAGGTACGACTAGTGTAGTCTGTTACTCAGAAGGCAAATCAGTAAATAAATCCAGCACATTATTTCCTTTTGTAGGTTGCAAAACAAGTTGCTGGAGCGAAAGGCAGCTACACCGCCGTAGCAATCCTTTTCCAGAACCACTTTTAATGCGAGCATTATTACTGTCTTGAGACCAATCAATTTCAGGCACGCTAAAATTTCCGCCGAGTATAATATGTTCATCATTTACTGCCTCAATTTCTCCTTTCAAATCAGTGATGACATTACTCTGACTTCCCGGTGGCATATAAAAGGAACAGACCGACACAACCTTTCCATTTAGCAATCGTAACTTCACCCAGATATATTCAGCTGTCTGTGGCTCCATTTCTAATTTATTAGAATAGACCTACTGTTTAATATAAACACATGGCCCCCGTATCGATCTCTGTCTCTCCGATAAGCCGCATAATTTACGGGAAAGATTTCATTGTCACTAACTTCACTGTTCAGCCACGACTCTGTTCCAAGAACGACAGTGGGATTAGTCATACGACGAAGGTTAGCAAAATCGGCAACCTTATTTGCAATGCTTCTGCAATTGACAAGCAATACTTTGAGCTTGGTACCTTTGCTTCGCTGTCACCCTGATTGTATTACTGAATCAAGTGTATTACTGAATCGTAAGTGTACTTCATGTTGTTGATAAGCAAAGGATCACACCGAAGGCTTACTTTGTCACCCTCTTTACGGTGCATTTTGGCGTAATTCCATAACATCTTTCCTTTCCTTCGCACAGTCTCCGAAAAATCCCCCGAGACGCTAATTAATGCATGTACCCTTAAACTTCTTTGCCATAACTTGAATACTCTGTTTATCCTTATAACTGGCAAATTTAGCTATTAGTGGCCGTTTCCTCTGTGAACTAAACCTGCTTAGTCAGTGCGGCCTTTCAATGCTAACTTTCTCTATTCCTGACTGAGACCGGCATAGTTCTCACACTGTGCTTTAAGATTTGACTGCCCTCTCATGTTCATCATTACCTTCAACGCCATAGAATACAAGATTATTACGTTTGCTCCTGTTTTCAATGTCGTCAACTTTAGTCACCAGAGTGTCAATTACGGCCAGATTCTGCTCCACTGTTATCCGGCTGTGTGAAACTGCTGTCTGTAGCTCGTCAATTTTGTTATCTTTGCTTGAAGTTTACCCAAGCGGCTTCTTAAACCAGCCATAGCAACCTGTTGCTCAGCCTGGAAGTATTCTATGGATGACAATGTTTCTTTGATTTCTTTTTTGGCCACTTAAAGTTCCTTTAGAAGGGCAGTATCAGGGCCGGGATTCAGCTCAACATCACCGCACACAAGCAATAGCAAAAAATAAAAACAAAATGACGAAAAAGCACAAAGTGACAACGCCTACAATAAACGCGCATTCTATTATTTATGTGAGAACGTACAGATACGAAAAGCAATGGGGGTGGAACCGGCAATGCAACAATGCCATAAAAGCCGTAGGGTTTGCGAAGACTAACCTGCATGAAACACAGCAAAGTCGTGAATTGCACCGCCATCGCAGAGCCGGTTCCGCGTCCCAGTGAGCGACTGATGTTCTACGTCTTTTGTAGCTCGAGGTGATGTACGAAGGTCGCCCAAGGCTCGTTTTCCGTGACCATGACCTCCCCCCCCCCCCCCCCCCCCTGATGTGGCGTTTCTCAAGATTAATGTGCCGCTCTGCGAAGTTATGTCTCATGAATCATTCAGATATTTGTAGGATGTTCGAATATCGAGCGTTTCGAATCGAAATATTGAATACCCAATCGAGTACCAATTTTTAAAATGTCAAGACGAAGTGAAGTGTCAAAATTCAGTGTAGTATCTGGCAGCAAGAGGCTTATTTACGTCATTGGATATTTCTCACGCCGTTATCAACTGGATTTCAGCTCGACTAGGACCCTATAGTAAAGAAAAGCACCAAAGGATGGGCGGTCGTATCTAGTAATGACAATTGTAGTAATGAAACAAAGAAACAGCCCGTCATCAGT
This sequence comes from Dermacentor albipictus, assembly GCF_038994185.2. Taxonomy (NCBI): domain Eukaryota; kingdom Metazoa; phylum Arthropoda; class Arachnida; order Ixodida; family Ixodidae; genus Dermacentor; species Dermacentor albipictus. Next base: position 145,474,162 of record NC_091825.1, on the reverse strand, counting down.
TGCACGTAAGTAGTTAGATTGTAGTGTTCATTGTAAAAGCGAAGTGCAATGCCACAGAACTACACACATCGAGACAATCGACATCGACAATCGAGACAGCTGATTCGTGTGCTGCCTAAGCGAGACACACGTATTTAATCGGCCTCGGCGGCCGCATTTCGGTGGCGACGAAGTGCGAGCACACCGGTTTAGTTAGAAATAGGTGCATGTTAACGAAATCCGGGTGGTCCAAATTATTTCGGAGTCCCCACTGCTACGGCGTCCCTCATAATCAGATCGTGCATTTGCCGCGTAACAACTACAGAATGTATATGTTTAGGTAGTCAGCAGTGAACCGCAAGCCCCAAACGACGAATAAAACGCAAGGCGCCATGGTAATAGCTGCATGGTTACACTGCGAATGCCGCGACGATGTCGTGCCGCTGAAATATTGGCCGTTATTGGCGCCAGCTCTCAACGTTTTCTGCCCAGCACCTCGGTATCGCTGCGACCTTTGGCAGAGAGGCGATCACAATTACAATACTCTGACGAAGGCTGGTCCACCAGCCAATTCCAAAAAGTTCATTGTCATTGTTTCTCCCCCTCCCCCCCCCCCAAACACACACATTTATATATATATCATAGCACGTCATAGCAGCATATCATAACGTCATAGCAGCGCTGTCGCAATTTTTCCTCGATCCTCCATCTAGCCATTGGTTGGGCTGTCAACAAGGAATATATATATATATATATATATATATATATATATATATATATATATATATATATATATATATATATATATATATATATATATATATATATATATATATATATATATGACGCTCGACTACAGTGCGACTAGGCCTCCAAGAGAGAACAGCCGGGCGCGCGGACACACGGCGTCGTGTTTTATCGGTCGCGCCTTTTCTCACTCGATCGCTTCCTGCAGCGCACTGCCGGGTGCAAAGTAGCACGCGAAAAATGAGCGTGCGGCATCCTTGAATGGCCGCTTCCTCCAAGGCCGCCGCCGCGGCTTCGCTGGCGGCCAGGACTTCCCTCTGGCGCAACTATATATCTATTGAACTGGCGCCGGTCTAGCGGCACTAGATGGGAACGCTCGCCGGCCGAATCGAAGGCAAATTGAGTAGTGCCAGAAAACGAGTCTTAATCGAATCGAACATTGAACGTTTTTGTTTTTCTAGAATCGATATCGAATAATGAACAGCCGTTTTTGCCATTATTGCGAAACGACGTTCACATCCAAGTGTGTTCACACCCAAAACGATGTTCACATCATAGGCTTAAATTATCTACAGCGCAATGATGCTTAAAGTGGCACTTGTGGGCAAAATGTTAGTTCTCTTCGTCCTACGGTGAAGGTGAATTGCAAGTTTCTGTCTTTACACAGCACGTTGGGATTAAAAGCACAAATAGAACAACAAGGACAATTGAGCTGCTCAACCGCATGCTCTCGGATATTGACCAGCTGGGATTTTGACCACCTGGGAATCAGTAATGTGCGCCCAATGCACGGGTGTTTCTGTGTTTCGTCCCCATCGAAATGCGGCCGCCATGGCCTCGATGGGATCCTGCGCCCTCTGGCTTAAGCAGCCCAACGCCAGAACTATTACACTACCACGGCAGGTGACACGCCGATGGGAAACCTACAGCTATGAAGCCCTTCTGTATTAAGAAGAAACTTCCTCACTAGACCAGCTTCCAGTTCATCATTCAAATGCACGCGAATAAACACAGAGAAAATAATAATAATAATGAGTCGACTATATTATGCGAAGCATATTACGAGAGCTCAACCCAGCTCCTCAGGCGCGGCGGTGTCGCCATGAAATCACGTGACACCGTGACGTCACGACAGAGGAGAAGTGGCTTTGGCTCAACTCTTGCAAGACGGGCTGGGTGGGAATCGAACCAGGGTCTCCGGAGTGTGGGACGGAGACGCTACCACTGAGCCACGAGTACAATGCTTCAAAGCGGTACAAAAGCGCCTCTAGTGAATGCGGTGTTGCCTTAGAAACGAGCTGTTTCTAAGGCGTGCGTCTCTTGCTCAGGCGCACATTTCGTTGCCGCGCCGAACGCTGCTTTGCTCGACGCTCACCGCGTCCAATGCGGGGCGCGTAGTCACTGCCCTGTAGCCCATTGTCTTACACCCCTTGGCGGGTCGACGGGAACGCTGTCGCGTTCCACTCTTGAAGGCGAAGAAGTAATGCATGAGTTGTTTCTTCGTCTAACCGAACCAAATATAGCCAAGCAACAGCAGTTCACCAGGCTAAACAGTGGTTCAACAACTAAAATAAAGGCTAGTATGCTTCGCATCCTGGGCTTAACCTTACCTAAGCCACAGCCATTTTTTTATAACTACATATAAGTAGAGAAAGTTAGCGTAACTATATGTGAACAGACGTAGTATATCGTTATTTATGTTCCGTGACGCAAAACAAAGTTGCACTCGCTGGAACATTTATTATGGCTCAAGAGACCGTGCTGTACAAGCTGCGGCTCGCTAGGCTTAAATTATATACATCGCCATGGACGTGGTTGATAATTGTGGAGGCTGTTCGACGCGGCGTCACTTTAATTCCGGCTGCAGAGTTCTACTTTAGTCTTTAGATTTGTCCTGTTGCAGTGTTCTGCTTTGGTCTTTAGATTTGTCCTGTTGCTCTCCTTTCCTTTTCCTTTTTCCTCCCCTCCTTCCTATCTTCCATTTCTGTGTTGCTGTCGCCTCCCTTCAGAAGAGTAGGCAGGCGTTGTGCCCCTTCCGGTGGCAGTTGCCAGCCTGCTCCTCGCTTTCCCTTTCCTGTTACCTGTGTATATGTGTATATTTGTTCAAAAGAAATAATAATAATAATAATAATAATAATAATAATAATAATAATAATAATAATAATAATAATAATAATAATAATAATAATAATAATAATAATAATAATGTTCAAAGCGGTGGTTGTGGGCAAAGTGGTAGTTCTCTTCATCCTATGGTAAGGGTGAATTTCGGGATGGGAAGGACGCCTGACGACGACACGAAAGCCCCGACGACTTCAAGACGACGATTTGCGCCGTCGTCAGCGTAACGGATAGGACGGACGGACGGACAGACGGACGCAGCGAATCCACTTTCAAGCTTTCTATAAAGGGCTCCATACCAGGTTCGGCAATTGCAAGCAAGCAAGCGCGGTAAACATGTGACGCGCTAACGATCGTGCACGCAAAGTGGCAAATGTCTGCGGAGCTCAAGAAGAGCTGAAATTTCAGACGAAAGCCCGTGCGCCTTTCCTCTCGAGGGAGCTCCCCCGAAGAATCGAAGCCACACGCATTAAAGCCTCAACGTCTCACGCGGCGCCTGTAACGTCACCGCTTAGGGCACGTGATTTCCGTAAGCCATTCAACGCAGAACGCCGAAACCACCACGGCAAGTGTGCAACGCAGAAGAGAGAGAGAGAGAGAGAGAGAGAGAGAGAGAGGCGGTGCTCGTGACGGTTCCTCGGCTCAGTTTGCGAACGCTACTCGAGGCAAAGGTATTCAGCGTTGGGACGCTCAAAGTAATTTCTTTCAGGGTCGCAGTTTTCAAAGCAGGCGTAAAAAATAAATCTAGCGGTAGTGCACATCCAAACGCACCAATGCCAGAAACCCGCTCACGAGGAGGTTGCGTCTTTCCTTTCTTCAATACACGGTATATCAATATCGATGATAACGCACTTAGCATATGGCCACGAAATGACTATGAAAACAAATTCGGACAGAGCTCGTCCCCAATGACTATCCAACGTATGGCGAACAGCGGGAACGCGCCATGTGCTGAGACGTGCAGGTACTGCATCCGGGTTCCTCTGTCGCGCTTCCATCTGGACACACTGCGTCCTCTGGCGACGCCGCCGTGAAGTACGCGCATACTCAGGTGGCACATGCTCAAGTTGACGTCAAATAGGTTAATTGAAAGCGCCATGCACCCAGTGGCGCATACCCACGCGATCGGCCCACACTTTTTTTTTAGTGCACTATCTCCGGGATCGGCCCATATCTTTGGTGGTATAGCTAGATAGCCGGAAAGAAAACCGGTCTGACAATGCCAAGAATGCTATTCGCATTTAGTCAACTGAAATTAGTCAACTGCTGAACCGCTCTGAATGGAACTGTTGCTGTCAGGATTGGGGGCTCAATCCCATCGTCCGTGGTCCTTTGCCAAGATTGGAGTACGGCATGAATTCGAAGGTAGCTGGCCCATGCCGTCGTCCAACTTATTTACGCTGAGATCGTCGATGAAGTGAAGAACTGTTTCTCATCGAGAACGAGGAAAAGGGTTTATTTACAGAAATTAAATCAGTCTAACATGACTGCTTGAGAAAAAGAGTATCAGTCCAACATGACTGCATGAGAGAAGTGACTCAGTCTAACATGACTGCTCAAGAGAAGTGTCCTCAGCATTCGCACAACCACAGTTTTTATACACTCGATCCGCCGGTCCTACGACGCGGCGACTGTTCGTTTACTCATCACCAACTCGCCGCGGCTCTGCAGATCAGTTTACAGACACAAAGGCAACCGCGCTCTGATGCCCGACGACGGCGTTGGCGGGGTGCCGAAGCGTGAGACGCACCAAAATACGTTGTCCCCACGGCAGCTTGTCCATGCGGGTCAAATCAGCTCCGCGTTGGGGAACTCCGGAATCATTGTTCACACACGCCGAACTAGTTCCGTCACAATGTCGATGGGGCGGGTGGAAGGCGGCGGATTCCAGCGCAAAGGCCGCTTCTTTGAACGCCTCCCAGCTGCAGCGACGGAGAGGGAGAGGTGCGCGTCGTGTCGCCCTGTCGTAACTGTGTGGCAATCTTGTTTCGCAGCTCGCCATTCTTGACATTGCATTTAAACGAAAACGTTGGATGGCATCAGCTCTTGGAAGCAAAATTTTGATTTAAGGCCTCAAATTTACAAGTCTGATGAAAGCCGGCAAGTTAAGAAAAATAATCGAGACCCGAAATTTTAACCGAAGTGACTGTAAGCGCTATCCGACATCTACAGCGGACGCCAGCAACTTGGGAAACATTGAATATTCAATACCTTGTTCTTCTTTTTCTTGCCACGAAAGAAAAATAATTGTGCCAATGACGGACGGTAATATGTTAAATGACCACTTTTAATGTATCTAGAGATTCTGATAGTGTATGATTTTTTGCTGGATTGCCTGCCGGTCGTTTACTGGAAAGAAAACAATATTTCGCAGCATTCGGCAGCTCTTATTTCTAGATCTTGCCTATTTGGCCCCAGTTTATCCGGCACAAGTGCCGTCGGCTGAAAAACGGCGCTCCTTAGGCTTTTGAATCAAGATAACAACAGTGGGCTCTATATATGGCAAAGCTGTGAGCCGAAATATTTTGCTCTTTGTCTCTCTCTCACTCACTTGACCTGCTTCATTCACAACACGTACTGCACGTGCCGCCGTGCGTTGCCACACACTTGTCACGATACGCCTCAAGGTCAACCCACATTGCCAAAAACATTACGATGTTCGTTTGCTTGGCTGGGGGGCGGGGGTTACCCCCTGTCCATGCCCTGGTTTTCTAATCTCCCAGCACATCTCAGTTTTCTCTTCCAAGCGCACTGGCAAGAGAACCTTAGCGCGGTAGTTGGCACGTACGAGCGCCCTCTCCATCGCAGGGTATGAAACTTCAGGCCTTTCACTACTCTCATCACTCTTCTACGTCAGCAGTGTTCGCGCCAGAATACTCTGTTCGCCGGAACCGCTAGGTTTGTGTCCTTTGGCGACATGTTCTCCCGCTGGCGGCTTCGACGCTACGGCCGGTCCGGCGCTTGCTCCGAGGTCATCGGCTTGCCCCCTTTTTTTCTCCTTCGCCACAATACTTGGCTCCCGCATGAGGGTTGCTGGCACGTCGTCAACGATCGACAAGATAGGGAAGGGGGGGGGGGGACGAAAATGCAAATGCGATTTCAGCAGCAGCTTAGAGGGTCAGTCCTCCACGGTAAAGGGTAACGTCGCTGCGGAGCGCCGAGTGCAAGGTTAACCGACACTGATGATGACTAATGAGTTAGGTTTGACTGGCAAATTACGCTCCTGTAATATTGACAACGTCAGCCTTACCGTGAGCCAAGGAAGGCTTGGGTAAGGCATTATGTGCGCAGGAACGAAACGCGGGCTTAAAGTTCCCGTGCTATAGCAAGTCGTAACGCCATGAAATTTCGGCGTCTGCTCTAGGCTATTCAATAGATTACCGATAAACAACGATTAGATTTCGTTCTAAAAGAATCGAAGGCTCGACTGAGTGAGTTTTGAGAACTCTCTCCCGAAGGTGAGCAACCGAGAGATGCGAAAACACTTTGAAATCAGTGACATCAAACTAACCTACAGGCGCTGCCACTCGAGCGCGAAATTTAAGACAACTCTGGCCTTCTTTTTCTCTGCGATTAACCTATACCTACTTATAATTTAAAATAACATATTTTCAATCAAAGAGACAGATCTTCACATACATTACTTGGATCAAGTATTCTCGAACCAGTCGACTGGGCTTGTTTGGAGACGTTATCCGCTTGTTTGCCTGAATCCGAGCAAATCCTAACCTAAGAAGCCAGCCTAGGTGATCTCGGGAGGATCGCTGCTGCAACATGCTGTGCGATCATTTCTTGTGAATGGACATGACAACAGTGTCAGCGTTAAACGTTTACGGGGCACTTGAACTGCGAGGACGTTCAGCTTTCGCAAATTCTAGGCACGCAGCCGGGAATTCACAGTTTGATGGGAGGCTGATGAACATTTTGACAGGCTCGGCAGGTTGAAACAGCGCGAAAACCTCGTTTAAATCGGCAGCTTTCTTTGTCTGTAGTTCCTACACTTTGGCCGGTGTCTGCTATATATATATATATATATATATATATATATATATATATATATATATATATATATATATATATATATATATATATATATATATATATATATATATATATATATATATATATATATATATATATATATATATATATAAGGTGACACTTGCGTCCGGCGACAGGTCTTGCGTCGACACAGCCACCGCGGGCCTTGAAGAGCAGACGGGAGAAGCGATCGCAGTGTATCACCGAAGGTCACACTTCGACTCAGCCGGGCCTGCTTGGCAATTGCACTGCGCTGCTTACCATCGCCGGCGATAATCTATAAGATATGAGCAACGCATACCAAACCGCTGGAGTGAGCTGCGAGGAATGATCTTGGCTCCCGCATGCATTCGGACGGTTGCCGATACGTACGGAAGGCCCCCGGGGTGGTGCAGCTGGTTGTCGGCGGGGGCAATCTGCCATATTCGGAGCCAATGCACGCCCCGTCTGACACCCGAGACACGATACGCATCCACTTACAGCGCAGCCGTTCGTCGGCCCGGACCCGATGGGCTCGTTTCCAGAAATATGCGGCGTCTGTACAAGATCAGCGGGGGGGGGGGGGGGGGGGGGGGGGTGGAAATGTTCGCGAAGGCTTTCTTTACCGGGGCAGTATCAGCGGGGGCTCACGTATGAGGCTGAAATTCTAGCGATAAGAAGGCGTGGAGGTCGATTGTTGTCGATGTTACATTAGACCACCGTCACCCCGTTCGTTTCGCCGATCGCGTTCGATCCTTCAAGGAACCTGCGCGGACGTCACACCGGAGTTATGCGCTTCTTTTTTTTTTACTAGTTCCTTGATATAGTAATTTACTCGTCTCCCAGGACGCGATCAACGCACGCCTTCATGTTTGCCAGCCATAGGGTTTGTCCCGAGACGAGCTCGTGGGTCGGGCTTCAGTAGAAGCGCTAGCGCAGAGGCCTCGCTCCCACTTAATTTGTTGCCAAGTTGTTTCTCTTGCACTGTGTTTCAAAAATAATGTTGACATAACGTTCGAGATAACGTTGTCATCAACTAATAAGTAACCCGATCAGAGTCCGCACGTGTGCGTATACCTCGAAGTGCGAACGTTGTCTTCTCAGACGCGAGAATTCAGCCGCGATGTCCACATTGTTTTAAAGGGGAGTATAGTCGACATTACAGTATCATCGCTATCGTCACTGATCACATAAATGAAGCCTTCGACCAGACGAAAGGCCTTTCCCTGAGATCTCTAATTACCGCTTCCGGGCGTCGACCGAACTTACGCCATGGACCACTGCATTGGAGTCTCAGTGACTCTATACTGCGTTCATTTTTTCTTTGGCAATGATTCGGTTACGGTCTCAGGCTATTGGATATCTGGTCTAAGCATTACACCACGAGTACCAGCTGCACCTTTTTCTTTTAATCTTTAGGATATAAATCTCACCCTGCTAGTGTCGCTATATGCTGCCACGGCACCGCCATATCAAGTACCTTACGTTCAAGTTAACCTTCAAGAGCTCTACCGCGAGGTGACCTAAAACGAGGAAAGTGAAAATTATTATCACGTGTGCGAAGTGAAACAATCGCCTCAATAAAGGTAGTATGTGAATATCTCTACAAAAATTTATCTGTCGGTGACTTCGCAGGCAGATCCAGGTGTGACAAAAGCACCTTAGGGGTACCATTCACTTTACTGCAGCGCCCACACCGACCGACCGACCAACCGGCCGACCGACCGACCAACCGGCCGACCGACCGACCGACCGACCGACCGACCGACCGACCGACCGACCGACCGACCGACCGACCGACCGACCGACCGACCGACCAACCGACCGACCGACCGACCGACTGACTGACTGGCCGACTGACTAACCGACTGACTGACTGACTGACTGACTGACTGACTGACTGACTGACTGACTGACTGACTGACTGACTGACTGACTGACTGACTGACTGACTGACTGACTGACTGACTGACTGACTGACTGGCCGACTGACGGACGGACCGACCGGCTGACCGATCCACTAACTGACTGGAGCACAGGGACTACAAGAGCCACCATCGTAAAGAACTACATGCATGTTAACTGTGACCATGCACCTAGAAAGAGTTGCACAACCCAAATGTCTTATGTATGCCTTCCTCATTTAACCTCAGGCCAATTCCTTGTGTTTTCGAAAACACATATTGTGGGGCATCGAAAAGGTCTGAAAAAGTCGTCGCAGACGTCAAAGCAAGGAACCATATACGGTCATTCTCACAAAATGCAAGTAAAAGAGCACGTGACGACATGTGGTAATTGCCGAGCCCGTCCAAGGCACGCAAGTCGTGGCACGACGCAAAAACCGCCTGCGATGCGCGAAGCCAAAGGAAACGTTATTTGGCGGCGTGTGCACTTTGAGGCTGCGACAGTCGCGGCCTGCAAGGTCACAGTCGAGTTTAAAGTGTCTGCATCCGTAATTGGCAAAAGCGAGCGACGCGGGGTGGTCAGCCGTACTCTTTTTGCTATTTTTCGCGTTCCTTTTCCTTTTCTACCGCTTTGCTTGCAGTGAACGTGGAACTGCCGGCAGACGCGCGACTTGGAATGATGAAACCGCGATTGCGGATACCTGGTGTCTTGCGAGTGTGAAATTCTGTATGCCGCGCCACGGATATTCGTATTTGGAAATCTGAAACTGTATGAGCGGGACGGTGTTTGACATTGTGCAGTACGTGTGTGTTGTGCTTAGTGTGTATTGTATTTTTTCCTGCCTATCTGTTAACAAATACATATATATATCCCTCTCTCTCTCTCTCTCTCTCTCTCTCTCTCTCTCTCTATATATATATATATATATATATATATATATATATATATATATATATATATATATATATATATATATATATATATATATATATATATATATATATATATATATATATATATATATATATATATATACATATATTATCGCGTTTTACGTGCCGACACCACCATACGATAATGTGGCACGCCGTAGTAGGTGACTCTGGATTAATTTCGACCACCCGATGTCCTTCGACGGGCATTAAACACACGGGCGTTTTTCCATTTCGTCCCCATCGAAATGCGGCCGCCGCGCGGCCGGAATTCGATCCCGAGACCTCGGGCTTAGCGGTGCGACGCCATAGGCACTACGCCACCACGGTGGGTTACCTAACAGTTACTGTTACTTTAAATCTGCTCAAATCAAACCTTCTAAAAAGAAAGAAGAAGAAAAGCCTGCTCCAATGCAGGCGTGTAATACCACGCCTTCTCGGATTACTGCATTGCCCTTAGGGAAATGTCCTGTGATCACCGCGATCGTCGAGGGTGGACTTCCCCGCGACGCTATTGTTGGGGGGAGTGGCCCTACTAGCAGGAACAAGATCCGAGCCGGCTCAGATGTGGCAAGCCTTATCGACTTCAAGGCAAGGCATCGAAATAGCGCTTCCCGAGTCTCGGTGACGTCGACCGCGCGCTGACGCCAGGGTGAGCTATTGTCTTTCGGCAGAAGCTATTCCGTCGAGAAGGAAGAGAATTAGGGGAGCACAATGGGGGACGCTCTCTCGTGGCCTGGAAGTGCGCACATGTGCGCGACGATTACGCGGGCTTCGGCGCAGAGAGGGACGCTCCTGCGCTTGCGTTGGTGTTGACGCGCAGACAAAGGCCGGCACGTCCTCCCTTCCACGTCTCCCCCCCCCCTCCTCCCCCGCGTCTCTTTCTTTTTCAACACTTGGAAGAAAGATCCGCCGACAAACTGTGAATCTCTGCGGAGCAAAAGGCGTGGGCTCTGCAGCTCGTGGCCATGGGCGCGACCTTGAGCGCGCTAATACGTCAGAGCTCGAACTGCTGCACTTTTTTCTTTATTTCTAATGTGTTGCCCAACTGCATAAACTGGTAAACATGCAAATGTAGGCCGGTTTCAGCGATATGCATCGATAGTGTTCGATGATTGGTCCCATAGAGGCAATAATCGTAGTCTGGTGGTCTCGTGGGATGAAGGCACACTGTTTGCAGGTAACGCCATCGTATCATGTTTAGGCCGGAACATTTACACAACAGGTGTTTCATTGTAGCCGCGGACGCTCGAGCTGAGCAATGTAGGCAGGTATACCCAAATTGTCCACGGATGTGTTGTGGCCAGAGATATGTGACCGATGGGGTGAGTGCAGCCCCCCTCCGCCCCCCCCCCCCCCTCCAACACGGAGTTTCCGCTACACCACCTCTAGTGTGGTGGAGGAAATCACCCTCGGGGTCACTTGGGAAAGGTAATTCCAAAGTTGGTGGCAGCTCAGTGTGGGTATAGCGGTGGCAGGTTGTATCTGAATAGAAATAGTGCCCCGTGGCATCCACTGTATCCGAAGCTAACCGGACATCTGTGCATCCATGCGGCATGTTTCGTCTGCGAAAAGGTGGACATTGTATACCTCCCGAATCTCCTTTGCGGCCGAGCTGGAGTAAGTGCGTGTTATTATGACTGACGTCGGCGACGCGGAAGCAGCTGCCACCACGTTTGTTGCGTCTCGTGGGGTCAAAAATTCAGCACTGACCGATGGGATCAGAGTTGTCAGACGGTACACGTAATTGGCACTTGTGGATAGGTGCCCTGGCACAACGGCGGAAGCAATCACTCGTTCGTCCGTGCAGCTCGAATCGGTACGGGACACCAGTGAGCCTGTCGGGAATGCGGCATCTGCTTCTTCTATGCGACGCCGGAAGGTAGCCGATGGACGAGGGACCGAATTTAGGAGGCGGCTGATGGGTTTGTTGTGTATGGGTTGCTGGTGACCCCAGGGTGGGAGGGTGTCTATCGAAGGTGGCGAGACAGAAATCGGACCACCAATGTATGCCGCTAAGTCAGCAGCAGGTTTCAGAAAGGTTGGTTTGAGATCCTGTGCTTGGCGGCGTTGATAAATTTCAGGAAGAGGCGCAACTAATTGCTGCACCTAATGCTGTTAACTGCATATTTTCATAGCACTTTTGCGCAAGCTACAGACGACACGTCATTCACATGGACAAAAGTAAATACAATATTTGGCAGCAATAAGGCACTTAACAAACCTCTTCAGCTTAAGATTAATGGGACCTTAGTCAGCGGTAAAGAAGTAGCCAATATTTTTAACGATTACTTTGTAGATACGGATCACCCTCCCATCGCGAATGCTATCACATGCCATCAGAAAGAATCGTGCAAAGATAGTGTTCTCAAACAGCGTATCTGAGTGTGAGGTGTTGTCTCTAATTTCAGGTTTGAAAAATAGTACTACCTGTGACTATTATAGCATGCAGGCCCGTCCAATAAAATTTGTTGCAGATCTTATTGGGGCACCAATCACACACATTTTCAATCTATGCTTTTCCAGTGACACTTTTCCAGTGCAGCTACACATCGCCGAGGTGGGAGTTCGTCACAAAAAAAGGTGATCGGAATAACTTCAACAATTACAGACCTGAATCCATCTTGCCTGTGCTTTCAAATGTTTTAGAAAAAGCTTTACTTCCTCGCTTGTCGTCTTTCACAGACAAACATAACCTAACAACGAACGCACAATTTGGGATTAGGCAGTACCGGTCAACAGAACTCGCCCTCCTCACACAGAGAGACTATATATTGCAGAACATTCAACGTAAAAATTTAATATTAGGCATTTTTTGTTGATTTCACCAAAGCATTTGATTCTTTGAACCACAGTCTACCTTTGTGCAAGTTTCAATTCTATGGCATACGTGGCTTAGCGCACAACATTATTCTGTCATATTTGAGCAATCATAGACAGTTTGTAGCAATTCATCACCTTTCTTCCGTGAAAACCATTTCTTACGGAGTACCCCAAGGCGGTATTTTAGGATCATACCTTTTTAATTTGTTCGTTAATGACATCACACAGATTGTTCAGAATATAAAGCTTCTAATATATGCGGATGATACAAGTTTGTTTGTTCCGGTTGGTAATCCTGGGGCACTATTCCTCCGAGGAAATGAAATTATCTCAAAACTAGCGCTCTGGGCCCCAATTGTAATGGAATAACTACATATGTGAAGGAAACCAAGGCAATTGTATTTAGATCAAAGGGCAAGCAACCACCTGCAGATCTTTCACTCGTATTAAATGACAACCCAATAGACATAGTCAACCGATTCAAATCTCTAGGCGTGATATTCACTGAACATATGATTTGGGACATGCAGACCGATTATACAATAACAAGACTGTCACGAGTAACACGTTCGTTTTATCGTAATAGGGACGTACTACCCACGAACATTAGTATGTTACTATGTCACTCAGTTTTTCTTTCTAACATACAACACCGCTTTCTTGTTAGGGGTAGTACAACGTCGACTAATATAGGAAAACTCGCGCGTGCCCAAAACAAGAAGACTAGAGTTATATGTAGTGTACCGTGTTGAAGAAGTAAAACGAAGGACACCGACCAACATAGAAGTGCTAAAAAATGAAACAAATCTAAAAGACGTTTCGGCTTCGCTACTGAAGCCTTGTTCACAAGGCTGTGAACAAGGCTTCCGTAGCGAAGCCGAAACGTTTTTTAGATTTGTTTCATTTTTTAGCACTTCTATGTTGGTCGGTGTCCTTCGTTTCACTTCTTCAATGCTTCATCCCGACCAGATGGGCTTCCGTCGAACCCTCGATTTCAGTGTACCGTGTTACACTGCGGTGTCTCCTTTAATAAAACAAAATGGTTTAATCCCTACGGACAACCTTTACTGACAGCGCCATCTTCTGAAGAACAACTTCTGCGGGATGCGCACGACCTGACGCTCGCTCGCGATATAATAATTATTTCATGTCGCATCCTCCGAAATACTCGCACAGATGCCACCACTTTCGGAGTCCGCGTGGAGCGCGACTCCTTGCCGAAACTGGCCAAGCGTCAACGCTGGCCGATAGCCGAGACGGTTTAGCGCGTCTGGCTTTCGAGAGCACATTGCCTCGCTGACTCGACCCAGTTGATTGCACGACGCGTTCGACTTCGTTCTTGGAAGGGCGGCGTCAACAACCATGCTCGAGACGCCACAGAACTGGCAGAAAGGCCTGCCCGTCCGATGTGTCACGGGCACAGACGAACCTGTCGGCGCAGCGCGCTTACTCTAGATGCGAAGACATCTAGAGCACATCTCGTCAAGTGATCCGGACGGCCTCCGTTCAGAGTTGTACGATCCTCACCACAACTCTATCCTCTTTTACAGCACGTAGCCTGGCCTGGATTCTGTGTTGCAAATGATGGAGTCGAAGGAAAGTCCTGACGCCACTTTTGAATAGAATGGCTGACACCACCGCCGCCGCCGCCCAGGGCCGATGGTAGACAATGCTGTTTTTTTTTTAATGTGCGTGAGCCGCTTGTTTAGATGCTGTACGTTATCTTTCTGCCGACGTTTGTAGACGCAACAATGTCTAAACAATGAAACAGCTGAGTACAATGCGCTCGTCTGCGCACTTAGAGATACCTATCAGACTGTGCGCTTTAGATAAAACCTGTTAAGTAGATTCTTCCATTCTTCCTATGCCTTCCATTTCTATCGTTCTCTCCCCTCTTTCGTGAACAGTAGGCAGGCGCTGTGCCTCTTCCAGTGGCAGCTGACACCCTGCTTCTTCCCTTATTCCCCTCTGTGTCGATTGTGAATATGTTTTCTAATATACTACTACTACTACTACTACTACTACTACTACTACTACTACTACTACTACTACTACACCTACTACTACTACTACTACTACTACTACTACTACTACTACTACTACTACTACTACTACTACTACTACTACTACTACTACTACTACTAATAATAATAATAATAATAATAATTCAACTATATAAACACAGGTATCGCGCTGGTCCCGGGTTCGAATCCCGGACCAGGACGAATGTTTCTTCAACTTCAATTTCTTCAATTGCTACGATTGGGCGGATTTCTCATTTTCCCTTTATTAACAGGTATTATGGAATGATTTAGAATTTCATTAAGCAAAACAGAGGTGCGCTGACTGGCACTTTTTATGGCTTAGAGGGCCACGCTATATAAGCCGGCTTGTTCGGCTAGACTTCTCTGCAGCGCAAGCGCGATTAGGGTGGCGGTCGCGAGCAAAGTTTTCGTTTCCTTCGCCTCACGGTGAAGGTGGAGCTCGACCTCAGTAAGGGGTCTCACGACGACACGACGATGACGACAACGACTTGAGAATGACCCCGTGCGTCGTCGTCAGCGTAACGTACGTAAAAGACGGATGGACGGACATAACAGGCCCAGCTTCGAGGTGTTAAACGACCCCACTCCAGGATCCGGCATTGCAAACTAGCAAACGCCGGCGTAGTGGGTCACGCGCCGACGACTGTGTCTGCAAAGCACCCAGCGGCTGCAATGCCTCAGCAACAGTAGGCATTTCAAACGGAAGCCCACGCGCCCTTTCTATCGAAGGAGCCGCGCCTCCTGCCCAAAAAATTGAGGTCACACGCATTAAAAGGCCCCTCACCAGGTATGGCAACTTTGAACTGACAAGCGCTATGCATACAATGCGCGCTAACGATCGTGCCTGCTAAGTATTACACCGCTATACGCGCCGCGAAAAGAGCTGAAATTTCAAACCGAACGCCCTTCTCGCGGGAGCTGCGCTCCCAGCGGGTAGTCGACGTCAATGGCACGAGTGCGCTGACGTAGTTCGCAGTGCTGTGACGTCACTAACGGTGACACGTGAATCTGACAATTGTGCAAGCCAATAGCTGTGATTTGTTTGATATGTCGCTTCAATAGACGAATTAAAAGTTTAGAGAAATAATAAAACCTACAAACCAATGTCTGCGTGTCTTCGTTTTACTGCGTACCGTAGCAAGCCAGATGCACTTCCGTTTCGTTTGCTTGTTTCCATTTCGTGCAGTCGCACGCGAAGAGAACGAAACTATAAACTTGGATTATTTTGAGTGCCAAGTCATGTGAACTCATACATGAGCGAAATGGCTGACAGTTTCCCGAAAGCGGCCCTCAATGGCCTTGTACTATTATCACTTTCTACACCTGCTTACCCAACTACTGCTAGATTCAGGAGATATGCAATCGCTCAAGATTTTATAAACCCAGCTATAGCAAAATTTTCAGAATATCGACACCTCCTATTCCCTTGGCACGAAAATTCCTTTTCGCACCAGAAAAACTGAAGTAATTTTTACCCACTTACCTTGTCCAATACCAGTATTAAACTTTTATCTTCACAGGGCTGGTCTGGCACCCTCCCCTCTGGTGCCCAATATGTGCAGAAGATGAGACCACAGATCACTTTTTTCTTTTCCTGCCGCCGTTTTTCTTCTTTAAGGAAAAACATTTTATAACCAACGTTCAGGCAACTTGGTTTAAATTTTTCTGCTCTTAATATTCTTTCTCTAGGAGCCTCCTCTCTTGGAAACAACCGCAGGGATGTTTGCTGAGCCACAGAGAAATTCATTGTTGTTTCAAAACGATTCTATTAAGTTCTTCAAAACATTACTTTTTTATCAACTTCCACCTGGCAATTTTACCAATTTTTGTATTAACAGAATTTTCCTAATACCATCCAAATCTTGGCCGATCCCCCGCAGAAGGTCAGCGCCATCGAAGAAGGATATATATCCAACCCTATCCTATTCTACCAAGTTTCAGCGCGTGATCATGCTGTGTGATCCGCTTGTGTTCGTGTAGCACTGACTTGTACCGCTGTTCAGGTGTTCTCGTGCACAACGTGCAAGATCACGCGTTGCGCGAAAATAAGCAGACGCAAGAGCTCCCGCGCGAGACCATCACCAGAACTGCGCCGCGCAGAAAAAAAAAAATAAAGAA
Organism: Dermacentor albipictus; assembly: GCF_038994185.2. NCBI lineage: Eukaryota > Metazoa > Arthropoda > Arachnida > Ixodida > Ixodidae > Dermacentor > Dermacentor albipictus. Next base: position 145,457,472 of record NC_091825.1, on the reverse strand, counting down.
AGAAAGAAAAGAAAAGTGAGAAAAAGAAAAGGCGAGGCCCATGGCGTATGTCTCACGCGATCCACCAGCTCCGGTATTGAAGAACGCATGAAAGGAACTTCGCCTGTGGACGCTAGACGGGGGCAAGTGGAGAGAGTGTCTGTTCATCGCGAAATAAGGCAAGGCGTGCAGACACGGACACAAGAGAACCAGACGACACAAACGCCGACAGACGACACAAACGGCGCTTGTGTTGTCTGGTTCTCTTGTGTCCGTGTCTGCACGATGAATTCCGCCAACGAGCTCAACTTTCTGAGGTTCTAAGAGGGTGTCTACGCTGGCGGTGACGCTCGTCTCCTGAAATAATGGGTTCGTGGCACTTGAAATATTTCTGTCTCGGCTATTAATGAACCAATTTGAAAATAAATTCTTGCGGTAAAATTCTTCTAAGAGAACTTCCAGCGAACTTCCAGCGTATAACCAAAATTTGCTACGTGGCCTGGTGACGGGCTCCTTAAAGCCTTCACGTCAGACGCATTGCCTGCAATGTCACTGATTTTATATAGCACGTGACTTAAGTAAGTCGTTTATTGCAGGACGCCAATTGCCACCACTGAAAGTGGGCCACGCAGGAAGAAAGGAGAAAGAAAAGAAAGAGAGAAATGAAGAAAGCGGTGGGGCTCGTGGCGTAAGCGTGGCGAAGTCCATCAGTTTCGGTATGGGAGAACGCAGGAAGATACAGTAGCTTGAAGTGACGCTAGTCGAGCCAAAGGGAGAGAGTATCTATGCTCGTAGTGAAGCTCGCCTGCTGGCAGCATGGCGATACGATATTTCAGCTTCTCCTGTCTCCTCTAATAATGGCGTGATTGGGAAAGTCTTAGCGCTAAGAAGCTCCCTAGACGGCACTTAAAGACTTCCAGTTCATAATGAAAATTGCCGATGCTTGATGCGATGGTTTAACTCGTCACCTCAAAAGAGGAGTACGAGTTTACAACTTTGTATTTCCCCTAATAAAAGCAATTATGGCTATTCCATGGGGCATATTTATTTATTAAGACAGATAAAGACGGAAAACACTAATGCATTGTTTGTTCTTCTGACTTACACAATTTTAGTGCGTACTTTAGCATCGCGGCTGGATCGTGGCTGGATCGCGCGCTGGATTTGGTTGTTGCGTCATATTTCTCGCAGAAAAATAAAGCTATTCGCCATGTAAGTACGCCGCGGAGAGGAACATTAGGAATCGCTATATGCACAGCTTAGGAACTCGGCTTTAAGGCACTTTGACGTGCGCACCGCATTTTTCAATCAAGACGAAAAAATCTAACGATAGTATTTCTAAACGCGACAACACCAGTAACCATCTGCTCACGCGGTGGTTAAGCGTTTCTTTTTTCTTAATACACGGAAAATCAATGTCGAGAGTAATGTACTATCGTGAGCAATACGAGCGGGAACACGAGGACGCGTGGCAAATAGCCTCGAAATCGAGTTCGTGCAATACGCGGATGGCGCTGTTCCGCAAACTGTTTGCACTCCCCTCTCGCTAGTGTTGCTAGGAAACATCAGCTGATTGCGTTTCACCGGCGGGTAGCGATGATAAGGCGGTTATAGCACGCAGAGCGGGCAATGTGTGGCTTGTAGTTCTGCGCAAAATGCCCCCCTCTCTCTCTTTCTCTCTATGACGCACATGGAACGTCTGGCAGTGATACCAGCTTGATACTATAGCGCCTGTAATAGCGTTCATGCGCAGGAAAAAGCGCTATTGTGTTTTCATACCTATTTTGCTGAATCCTGTTTCTCGTGAACAGAAAGAAGTTGCACGTAGCAGTCGGTCGAAAAGTTTTTGTTGCGCGCTTGTGACATGGTAACAAACTTTGAATGCACATAAAGAAAGCACCCCATTACGTCAGCGTTAGCTTGCCCTTTTATTGCGCGTTTGGTGGGCTAATAACGGGTCATGGCTCCACCGGATTAAATGACGGCCTCCATTCTTTCTGGCAGAGACCCGCAGAGAGCCTCGACGAAGGCTGTGTCACCTTGAAAACGTTCCCACTCTTCCTGTATAGCTCCGCACAGTTCATCAGCGGTCGCCAAGTCCTAGGAGAGCGTGGAAAGATTAGCCTTCATACGTGACCAAACATGCTCTGTTATGTTCGTGTCCGCACCCTTCGCGCACCACTAAAGGCGTATTGCTCCTCGTTCATCCAAAATACTTGTCCCGACCTTTGCTGTATGCACAGTAGACAAAGTCCTGTTGGAATAGATAGTACCCATCCGGGTGTGGATCATTCAATGCACATGGGATCATCTCGTGCTCGAGCAATGTGCAATACGCAGCACTCGTAAATCTCCCAGATATTCTTGTAAGGGAACTTAGGCCGTCATGCAAAATAGCCGCCCACACACTTTCAACGTCATGGCAGTTAGAAGGAATAAAACCTAAAAAAACAAAGACTATAGGAAATAATTATACATTCATTATCGGGTTTTGCAATGTAGCTATACGCTATGATCGTGCTTAATTAAGCGTGTGAGGTGATTACGGTGACTGCGTGTATTTGGAAGGAAGGCGTATTCTCCATTTTCACCTTGACTCTTTATGGACGAGAGTTGCCTACAGGCAACATATCAGTTTTGTTATTTCCTCGCTGAGCTTCGGCATTGAGCACGAAGCTTGGCTGAATGCATTCGACCAACGCTGAACGACAGGCCGCCAACGTCGTTTGTTGGTTGAGAGCAGGAACACAGGACGAGCAAGAAGACGCTTGGCACGCGACTCGGCTTTCTTTTACTGAAAGCACGGTCAGATGAAACGGACCGATGATGCAAGGTCTTCGGCTGCAGTGCCACCACTACCACTCACGGGATGTAAAGATATTGAAACGTGTACCTGCGGGTCACGTATGATGAGAGCTGTCCGCGCACATTCGGAACGAAGACATGGGTCGCTTGAGGTGCAGCCCGCTTACAGTTTTCTGCCTGGTGTTTCGCCGCTTGTTTGCAAAATATAGCATAATATATGTTTATGTACGCGCGCGCGCACGCACGCACGCACACACACACACACACACACACACACACACACAAACACACACACACACACGCACGCACGCACGCACGCACGCACGCACGCACACACACGCACGCACGCGCACACACACACACACACACACACCCACGTGCGCGCACACACACACACACACGCACGCACACACACACACACACGCACGCACGCACATATGCATGCGAAATGTGTTTCTTGCACATGTAGGCTGCAAATAAAAAAATGTTTCGGGCATTTATGTGGCTCGCATGGCTAACTTTCTTTAACTCTCATTAAAGCATTTCCCTCTTTTTTTTCTGTCTCTCTACCACTAGTTGCGCTGTCGCAGGAATTCCAAATTTAGAATTTTAGGAGCGGCGGTAGTGAATCTCGCGGTGCACCACGTTGTTTCGGAGCGGGCAAATCGACCTAAAGAAAAAAAAAAGGTTTGAGGATCTTAGGTTTCCAACTAAATTCAACGCGATCTCCGAGGAAAGTCTTCACATTACCAAACAAACTCTGCCGAGTGTCGACACCGTGCTCTGGAGACACTTTGCTTCAGCCAAGGTCACGTTCGCGCGACACGCGTGACTGCAGAACAAAGGATTCCAAGATTCACTCGACGCCATTGTATGGGACCGACCGGACACGCATTGCATGGTGAAGATATCCTCGCCTCTCGACGGCGTTAGTCCCTATGCAGGTGCTTAGCTCACACGTGTCATCAGTATTTATCACAGAGCTCGGCGAATAAACGAGATTGCGAAATGGAACCGCGTGGACATGTACGCGGCTCGTATTCGATTCGAGTATTCAATGTAATCGGAATTTTACCAGTACTAGTTTATTGCCGAAGGTAACTATAGTAACAACTGTTTTCGAGCCTTCCGGCAGAAAATTACGCGGTTATTTCTTTCGCAAAAATAAGGCAGCAGTCAATGTTGAATAATATTCGCGAAGGCGCGATGCCTTCTGCACTATTCGTTTCGACGTCCGTGCGAAAATCCAATAGCACTTGAGCTCCTCTAGCTGTTATCGAAGAGACGCAAAAATAAAAGAGAATTATTTCAGCTGTATTAGCAAATTATTTTTCTGCAATACCAGGAAAAGCCACTCTTATCGCGAGAGGAAGCTAGAAAGAAAATATGCAAAAGACGAAAGCCCAGTGGCGACGCCGTCTTGAAATCGCCGCACGAGCTCGCCATGATGTCACTGATTTTGACAGCGTCCGCTCAGGCCTGGTTAAACTTCTTATTGGTAAAGATCTACTGTTTCACGTCCTAAAAAAGGGGGAGTCAGAGAACGAACTTCTCTAGCTTCAAGAACATTTATTGGGGCCACGACTGCTGAAATGCGAAAAAAGAAAAAGAAAATACATTGAAATCCGTGACGTCAAACTGACATACCGAAACCATAGTTCCGGCCTGAACTAGACAAAAAAAATGCACAGTCGTACCTCACATGGGCTCCTGCTTTTCTCGCTATTTTGTGTGGAACATTGCCTGGAAACACAGCGAATTTGGGAACCTCGGATTCCAGAAGTTGCAAGGCATCGTTTGACACCAGCCACGACGCAGTGAGTAGACCTTTACTCGAATAATCGAACCCTGAACATTCTGTGACCGTGCGCTCCAAGATAACTCTAACGCCGGGGCACCCGTGGCACGAGCGGGAGACCAGCGGCTCGCGCCTGCAGGCCCGCGGTGCACGAGCACGGCGCTCTCGCAGTAGGAGTGAATCACGCAGAACCAGCAACTGAGGCGAAGCGCGCCCGCTTTTCTGGAAACAGATGGCGAACGCTTTACAAGAGCCGACAACGGCGCGAATGGAGGTGACTGGGGCTAACTCCGACACCATACCACAGTGGACATACGACGCGAACAGCGGCAAAACGACGGGTAAAGCCCACATCGAGTGGCTACAAGTTTCTCGTAAAGGCAGATCAGCAAAAGAAGACAATAAATCTGCCGAGGAAAGAGCCATAGAAGTCCTGAAACCAGACGCCAAACCTCAAGCACAAGCTCTGCCGCAGCGTCAACGCATTCTGAGGATGCGACCCTTCCCTACTGATGACTTCAAAATCGTCTTCCGCCCTCAAGCAGGACTTGACCTCTCGAAGCACACACTCATCGCAGTGACACATGCCATCGGAAGATCCAGCGGTTTGGTCCAGCAAGACTTTCACGATAATGTCCGTGTACAAGTGCAGAAACTAGAGAATGTGATCATCGCGAGCACGGCAAGTACGGAACGAGCTTCCAAACTGCAGCACATCAACACCATACAACTCGGCGGAACCGTCTATCAAGTAAATCCCCACATTCGACACCCAGACGATGTGTGCCGCGGAGTGATATACGGCCTCGAACCGGGTACAAGTCCCGCGGAGATAGCTGCCGGCCTTCGAGTGGACTCAAGATACACGGTTCTCGGCGCGCGCATGCTAGGATCTTCAACAGCCGCGGTTATCACCTTCGACGGACAGCACGTCCCTTATTACGTAACGTACCAGAGCGGTGACTACAGATGCAAGCCCTACCGAAAATCCGTCCAATACTGCAGAACCTGCGGCGCCATCGGACACCGACAGGATATATGCCCTCAGCCGAGAGCCAACTTCTGCTACACATGCGGGCGCGATGGAGTCACGGAAGAACACGATTGTCACCCGAAGTGCAAGATTTGCGGCGGAGACCACGAAACGGCAGGCAAGGAATGTAAGAAGAAGCTCCGTAACAACCCGCCTCCCTACCAAGTAAGAAGACAGCAGATTGACAACGCTCGCGCCCGAGAGAATCACTGGAGCTCGAGCACCGAAGACTTCCCCGCGCTGGTTACCACCTCGGACAGCTCACGGGGGCCCTCGCCTCGACAAAGACCTGGCCGGAGCCGCTCTCGCTCTATCCTAAGATCGGGCTCTACATCCCGCTCTCGGTCATGGTCTCGCTCCGTTAGGCGAATCACTTACGTCGCCGCGGCGAACGGAAGCAGCGCCTCGAATTCCTCACGCAACCCGAGCAGTTCGGGCGAGTCAGCGACGATACGGACTCTCGAACATAAAGTACAGAATCTACAGACGACGATACGACAGCAACCGGTAGCCGAGTGCAACACGCCAGAACTCGAGGACAAAGTAGCGAAGAGAGTAGAAGAAAGCGTACTAAAACAGGTAGAAGCTAGAATAATGAAGCGGGTAGACGAACGGCTGCAAGCACATGAAGCGAAGATTCTTGACCTTGTTGAACGACGCCTTCAAATCTTCGAGGAAACCCTCACTACAAAACTTCTCGCATCAGCAGAGAGAACCATACAGACAGTGGTAACTAAAATCATGGAAAAGGTAGAGCCACTAACCCGTACGGTCACCACACTCGACGCCAAACTGGATGGCTTCATGGCACAACAACACAACTTCATGACATATGCTTACAAGAATTTCGTGACTCATGAACATCTGGCGGAGCAGTTAGGAACCAAACGCAAAGGACGAAAGACAGCACGAGTGGAATCCGCAGAGGATTCTAGCTCGGCAACACCAAACCACCTACTCCAGGTGGAGGACAACTACCAACATGGCGGCTCCCCAACGTAGACATACCGAGCAGCTTCCCACCCTCCGCATTTGGCACTGGAATTGCAGATCCTATAGACCCCGCTCAGCCAACCTGCAAGAATATCTCAAAGCAAACAATCCGGACATGATCGCACTACAGGAAACCAACACCATGAAAATAAAGCTCCTTGGCTACAACACTATGGCACAGACTGCCCGCACCGCAATTCTTGTCAAGAAGACACTAACCGCACAGCCTCACGAAATTGAAGACACTGAAATCGAACACACCATAGTGGAGGTGTTGCCGACTCGCAAGAATCAACAGAGCCTATACCTGGCCAATCTCTACAGCCCGCCGCGGGAGCAGCTACTCCACTATGACCGCTTCGTCCGGGACCTTCGCAAGAGCGTAAACGGCAACCGGCTGGTTGTAGTAGGGGACTTTAACGCCCCACACGCGGCCTGGGGCTACCCCAATACCACCAAGAAAGGGGCACGGGTTCACGACGCCGCACAGCAGCACGGTCTTACGTTATGGAATGACCTGCTCCAACCCACCCGAGTGGGCAACAGCGTGTCCCGGGACACCAATCCTGATCTCACGTTCACTCGAGACGTGCGAAAGGCCACGTGGACCCGACTCCCGGACACGCTAGGGAGCGATCACCACATAATTCAAATCGAGGTTGAACAATCCCACCGCGCGCCCAAGACAGGAAAGGCACGACTCACTGACTGGAACGCGTATAGGAATGAGCTTGACAACGATTCGGACATCAAAGACATTGAAGCATGGCTGAACGGTATCGTAGGGGCGGCTGACGGCCACACCAGGACGATTCAACTAGACGAGGACAACCCGGCGGTCGATAACCACCTACTGCACTTATGGGAGGCTCGGCGATCGCTCCTCAAACGATGGCGACGCCAAAAGCTCAACCGCAAGCTCCAGCGCCGAATTGCCCTATTAAGCATGCAGGCACAGGAGTACGCTGAACAGCTTGCGAGCCATAACTGGCGATCCTTCTGCGACCAACTTCAAGGGACCCTCAGCACAAAGAAGACTTGGCATATACTTCGAGCCCTGGTCGACGACACCCACACCAAAACCCAACAAAGACATACAATTCACCGACTAATCCACAACTATGGCGGCACAGAGGATCAGCTACTCCAAGAACTTCAGACGAAGCTACACGGCTCAGCTAACCCTCAAAACACTGCCACCAACCTTTCCACCCCCACGGAGTACCAAGGAGCGCCGAACGAAGAGCTAGATCGGCCTTTCACACAGGCAGAGTTACAGGCGGCCCTCTCTAGGCTAACACGCAATACGAGCCCGGGCAAAGACAGAGTCACCAACAAGCACCTTCGACAGCTACCTCCTCGGGCGCTGACGGCTCTCCTTCGGTACTATAACGACTGCTGGATAAAGGGCGAGCTACCAACAGCCTGGAAACACTCGGAGGTAACCATGGTACCCAAGCCAAACAAACCCATCTCCATCGCAAATCTCCGCCCCATCTCACTTACATCCTGCGCCGGGAAACTTCTTGAACACATGGTCAACGAGCGGCTCACCACACATCTCGAGGAAAACGATCGCTATCCACACACCATGTTCGGCTTCCGCCAGATGCTCTCCACGCAGGACGTCCTCTTCCAGCTAAAGGAAGATATTCTTGACCATTTGAGCAAACACAGCAAGTCTTCCATTCTAGCTCTAGACGGAAAGGGCGCCTTTGATAACGTGAGCCATGAAGCCATTCTCCGTAACCTAGAAGATATCGGCTGCGGTGCTAAAACATACGCCTACATGCGCGCTTTCCTCACCAACCGTACGGCCACGGTGGGGATTGCCAACCTCCGGAGCAAGGCATTTCACCTACCTAACAGGGGTACGCCACAAGGTTCGGTAGTCTCGCCACTCCTCTTCAACGTGGCCCTCCTCCAACTTCCCCGCCTCCTAGACACCGTCCCAGGGATATTCCATGCTCTATATGCAGATGACATCACACTGTGGACGAGAGGCGCGAGCACGGGCGAACAGGAGGCCCGTCTTCAGGAGGCGGTCAACATCATCGAACGGTACCTCAACACCTGCAGCCTCCACTGTGCCCCAGATAAATCCGAGCTGTTAGTACTCGGGGCACGCACTCGGGGCCGGCCCCCAAGCCACGACGCACCGGACCCGCAAGTCCTTCTTCAGGGAGTCCCGATACCGAAGGTCGACTCACTTCGAATTCTCGGAGTCCATATACACAAGGACGGGTCCGGCTGCGCCACACTCCCTAGGCTACACAACACCGTGGCACGGCTCACTCATCTGATACGACGGGTGGCCAATCGCCGCAATGGCCTCAAAGAACACGACACCTTGCAAATGGTACAAGCCCTCCTTTACAGCCGCATTACATACGGAACTCCTTACCTCAACCTGAAGACAGCCGAGAAACAAAAGCTAAACCTCCTAATACGAAAGGCCACGAAGCTCGCCCTACGACTGCCGACAACCGCCTCCACTGACCGATTGCTTCGCATGGGAGTTCACAACTCCTGGGAAGAACTCGCGGAAGCGCACCTCATCAACCAGATCGAGAGACTGAAGCTAACAACCACAGGCCGAGCAGTCCTCCGACGCACAGGATACGTAACCAACCCAGAACACGATGGCGAATGTAAAGAAAAGGTCACGTCGAAGATCCGAGAATGTCTACAAGTTCTTCAGATACCTCGAAACATGCATCCAGAACACCATCGAGGCAGAAGGCTCGCCAGAGTAAACGCCATCAGACGCAAGCACCATAACAACCCGCAGGCGCGCTACGTGGACACAGCCAAGTATCCGGGCCGAAATGCCTTCGCCATCAGCGTCACAGACCACAAGGGTACGACACTGGCGTTGGCGACCATTCTCGCCAAACGAGCCGACACAGCTGAGGAGGCCGCTATAGCACTCGCCACCCATACAAGCGAGCATGCCATAGTGGTCTTCACCGACTCTCAAACAGTGGCACGTAACTACATGAAGGGCAGGATCTCTACAAAAGCGATCAAGATACTGAAACGTGGCGACACTCCTCCCCCCTACACCTGCATCATGTGGGTTCCGGGACACGAGGGACTCGAGGGGAATGAAGCGGCACACACCGCGGCCCGCGCAAGCGTCCACCGGGCCTCCCCGCACGAGATTCTAGGCTTGTCCGACCCACCCAAATCACCGGAGGAAACGGCAACAATACCGCTAACTTATCAAGCACTACTGCAGCACTATCGCCTTGGACGCAGGGTATACCCTCCACCACATCCAAAACTAACGAGAAATGAAGGCACTGACTACAGGCGACTCCAGAGCAATACCTTTACCCATGGAAGCTTGCTGCATCATTTCCACCCGACGCTATACAGCTACACCTGTCCACACTGCAACGTGCCAGACAGCCTGGCGCACCTCCTACTGCAATGCAAGAAAACCCGAGAAACTATCACAGCGGCACAACTAGTAGCCCCAGCAGACGCAGACCCAAACCTCCTCGCTGAAAGGTGGGAGGCTGCGATCTCCAAGCCTGACCTGGTCGACCAGCGCGAACTCGTCGCCCGGGCCCGGAGGGCGATCCAAGCCAGAGGGTTCCTGGAATAAGGGACCCTCCCACCTCGAGTGACAAGTCACTGATTCAAATAAAAGTTTCGTTCTCTCTCTTTCTTCATTTTCTCTTCCAGTAATCACCTTAGTCCAACAGTATTTACGAATATGTAGGGTTTTGAAAGAATACTTCATCAGCCTAAGCCGCCTCACTATCTCTCTTAATTGCCCCTTTAAGAAGACAGTGCGGAAAATGCCCTTGTTGAGGTGCGGGCTACAAAACGGCATTAATTAACAGACCAACGTGTCGGTGTTTGCGCAAGTTGGCAAGTTATGGTAACAGGTTAACAGCGTAAGCAAAACACAAGCGATCGTCGTTTTCTTTGTGTTTTGCTCGGGCAGTTAACCTTAGAGACCGAAATATTAAGAAAGGGTGGGTATATAATGGGTTTTTACGTGCCAGAACCACGATCTGATTATGAGGCATTATGATTATTACGATTACGATTATTATTACGATTATTATGAGTGGGGGCTCCGGAAATTTGGAACACCTGGGGTTCATTAACGTGCACCTAAATATATAAGTACACGTGTGTCTTTGCATTTTGCCCCCATCGAAATGCGGCCTCCGTGGCCGGGATTCGATCCCGCGACCTTGTGCTTAGCAGCCCGACACCGTAGCCATTAAGCAACCACGGTGGGCTGTACGTATATATAAAAGCAGCGAAGACGAAAACCAACCTAACCCGCTTGCACGGAGCGGTCGCAAGTATACTTGACTACTCCCAGCACGTTCCTGCTACAACAGCGTCGCACGCAAGACCGGACGGAGCAAGCGACGGAGGGCATAGCTGGGGCGCGCAGTCAGTGCCTCAGACATTTCAGTTCTAATGTCTTGTTTGTAGCTGTATACGCCCACTTAAAACGCCGGAAAATAATACTCGTCTCTTATACAATAGCTCCTACATCACCACCGTAACTGTGGTGACGACAAGGTTGGAATCCGCCTTGCTCGTGGAAAGGACATGCGCGGCTCCTCACTGAACGATCTCAGCTGTTCCTCCGTCGTCGATCATCACGTCCGAGTCATCGATTGAAATTATAGTCACCGGGTCACCAAATTTCTTAAGACCGTGTAATTTCTTAAGACTACTTGTAGTTGTTTCCTTTAGGTGCGTCAGGGAAAAAGTAAAATGCGTAATCCAACCGGAGTCGAACGGGTTGAAAACAGTTCTAACGAATGCTGTGTGGCGCAAAATATGGTACACGGTTTGTTCGTGATGGGTCGAATAAAATATCGGCGCACTTCGGCACTTCCTCCTGCTCCGAGCTCGTTCACTGCGACATCAGCATGTTCTCACAGCGGACACGGTCAGCTTGCGCGCAACGCCATCTTCATCCGTTACAGAATAGCCCGTGTGCCGTGGCCCTCGATGTAGATGCACAAACGCCGCCACTCTCAGAGTCCGTGTGCGGCGAAAGACCTCGCGCAAGTTTTTTAAGCCGCCATAACCTGCGCTTTGGCGCTGTGGTTAGCGCGTCCAGCTCAACGGTGCGCTCTGCGAGCTATAGTCTCAGCCGCTTGGCTGACGAACCGCTATCGGAGAAAAAGATCCTGCTGGCCTTAGCCTAAACGCCCTTACCGGCACAAGGTCACAAAAGCTCTATTGCGCTTCCTGAAGGCGACTGGACTGTGCGGGCGTTTGTGTCTGTTGGCGAACATTCAACTGCGAGTGTATTAACACTGACTGCTTCTTTATTATTTTTCTCACATTTCCTTTTTTTTATCCATTTTGCTTTTCCATGATAATGGTAAGCTTCCAGTCAGGAGCTGGCAATACCAAGAGAAGGGAAACGCAATCGAGAACGACAGAGGACTAGGTGGAGCGATGAAATTAGGAATTTCGCGGACCCTAGTTGGAATCGGTTGGCGCAGGACAGGGGTAATTGGAGAGCAGACGCGCCAAACACCGAGAAAGAATGTATATCTTTGTTTTGATAAAAGAATAAAAGGTCAGAATTATGCGTCCGTATGCATTCGTCCTGCAGTGAACATAAGACAGGCTGCCGCTGCTGATGGTGATCATGGTGATGATGATGATCTATCTTGCACCCTTCCCCTCCCTACGTAAAACTCCCATCTGCGCATTGCCGCAAGGACGTCGGTTAGAACCTCAATGTTGGTGAGCAATCTTTTGTTTCTCTTTGCCGTAGGGCGAGGGCGAGGCTGCGGATGTCGCCTGGCACAGGCCGCCGCAGTTTCGAGCTCTCAATTTCTGTCTCATCAAAAATAAAGATTAAGCAGACCCAACGCACGTTTTTGAATCGGCGTAAAGGAAGCTCTCGTGAAGCAGGTTATTAAATGCTGTAAGATTGTCAATCTTGTGCAGCGCGTTTTTCAGCATGGCGATTGCATGCCTGCCCGGCGAATCGGCGAGATGCGGAAAAACCCCCAACGCACGGCCCCCGTGATCCTCGCAACTGCAGATTACACAGACTCGGAGATCGGCCCACTCTTCATCGTGCCATCTCCTTGATAAGCCAAGTCTGCTTTTGCACTATCTGCTTTTGCACCGGCTCGCCGTACAGGGCTAGAAGCAAACAGAGCAGTCCCGCCAAAGCCCAACAAAGAATGTATGTCTTCGCTTTAATAAAAAAAAATGAAGGATCACAATTATGTGCCCGAATGCCTGTATTTGTTCTACTACCGTTATTTTGGTACCGCTTGCTGTTTGACTGCGTAATCACGTGCAGAGCAGAGGTGGCCATGGGCACAGCTGTAGGGGTAGTACACAGATACGGCTACATATAGGCCAATTCGTAACGTGAGGGCTGTCCTGCGTGTTCAGCTATTCGGCCAGGCAGCAACAGCAGCAATGAACAGCCTTCTGCCGGCAGAGAAGCCTCGTGCCGCATCACGCGACCGCAAACTTCGGTCCTCTGGTCGTCCCGCTCACCTGCCGGGCCCGAGCGGCTCTCGCGGCACGCAAGAAGGAGCGCATACGCGAACCACGTCACCTGCATTTCGCATGAGCAGGCCATCTCTCAGTCAGGTGTGTGCCCTGTCCCGTAGTATACCACAACTGTTGCAAAACAATACCCCTACACACATATGCTATACTGCAGTTCTGTAAACTGCAGCTCGTCCAGATGCACAAACTCCTAGAAAAAAAGGAAGTTGCACCATCATTTTTTTCATTTGTTGATAACGAACGTCAGCATAAATTCGGAGGGCGTTATGGATTCAAAACTTGTTGGCATAAAAGAGTTCAGTGCGGTTGCCTCAGTATACATCTAATGCTCAGTGGAATGTCCGTCTGCGAGCTGTGTTTATGAATGACGTGACAGTGCCGGACCCCTTCACGTGGTGCAGCAAAGAGCCCAGCGTGCGTACTACGCTTGCTGCACGGTTCGTGCGTCGCGTCAGCGATTCTGGCGTAACCAGACTCGCATATTGGCGCGCTTGGCGCACATCCGCTGTTTTTGCGTCTTCTGCTATTGTAAGCGCGCGCGCCTGCTGCTTATATAATAACGGTCTTGTTTTCTTTCTTTACACCGAGACCGTGCGCGCGTAAAGCTTAAGCAAGCACTTACGTCGCTGTTATAGTTGGGGTCCCGTGTGACGTGCGACATGGGGTGCGTGACGCAACTTGCGTGTTTTGGCACCGAGGCGAGTTTGTTCTGTATGTGCAAAGGAGCGTCGCCGTAGAGGTTACGAGGGTGAACCGGCGCGCGCATTATTCTGTCAACACCAACTGGAGCCGCAGCACCGTTGTCATAAACAGGGTCTAACCAACATCAGTTAGTTAGACCCTGTTTAGAAGTAACCCCGTTAGAAGTAACGCTGTAGCTAAGCTAGCGGTAATTTTAATAAATACGCGATGCCAGCTACGGAAAATCTGCTTGCAGAGGCGGTACATGCGCTTTGCAGACTCAGTTAAAGATATTAGTGTTACCAAACGCACAGTTAACAAAAACCTTCTTATTTAACTTTTTCGCTGATGGTATATGTTTATATTTGAAACGTCAAGACAGTCGTACTTGAAGACAAGTTCACTTTGTTTGGTTCTCCTGGAGTGTTTCTGTTCTGAGATAGTCATCATCATAGTTGGCACTCAGTCAGCTAATTTCGCGTTCACGGCCACGTATCTCGACGCAATGTAATGGCTCGGGGGAACGTCAACGTGAGGGAAAGGGGAAAAGGTCAGTCGTTGCTTGTCCTCGCCGGACGTTAGCAAGAGCGCAGCTTTTATCAGCTTCGCCCAACTTGCAAACGATATGCCACACGCAGTAAGCTACGTCACAAATGGTGCTTGACGTGCCAAGATCGTTGCCCGTGAATGCGAAATTAGCTGAACGAATCTCAAATATGATGGTGAATATCTCGGGGAAAAAAGTAACCATGCCAGGAGAATCAAAGTGAAGTTCATTGGTGCCGTAGAAGTCATCGGAATGGAATCGCCTCCCCGCTTCCATCGCCAGCAACCCTGATCAATATTCATTCAATATTTACGTATAGAAGAATGTACCACAACTATACCACTCATTTCTGTAACGCTGCAATGGCATTGCGAGCATTCCAAATAAATAAATAAATAAATAAATAAATAAATAAATAAATAAATAAATAAATAAATAAATAAATAAAAACAATGCAATATATACAATGATCAGAAAAAATGAAAGCGATGACCAAATACGATTAATTGAACATACACTGAAGTATTAAAGCTTGCCATACCTTAGGACAATCTCAGACAGAGCTCAAAGAATCAGGAATGAAGGCTATGCGTAAAAACGAGCACTTGCAACCATTCTCGCGAGGAAAGAAAGCAACAAACAGCAAGGGCAAGTTGATCGAACATTGCAGAATACTGAAAATAATAAATAAGGAAGATGTGGAATGGATTAATTCCCTTCAGTGTATGTTCGACTAATAAAAAAAATTGACGCCTAAATTAAAATAAAAGAGGGCAGTAGCAAGGGTTGCCAACATAGCAATAACGTTAGTATTAAAGACAGATACGTTCAATAGAATCAGTGCTCATCAATTGCGATAATGGCAGGCTGTTCCAATCTGTTGTAGCGGCGGAAAGAAAGAAAGAGTTTAGTTCGGCTGTTATAAAGTGCTAATGAATCAGCGTGACGATGCCATGTTCGTGCGCCTTAAGTGGTTTAACATAAACCTCTGAGTGAAGGGACAAAAAAGTGTTTTAAGAAAAAAAAATTTCAGTCTCTGTGTTTTCCTACGTAGCTGCAGCGTCTGAATATTATGCTGATTTATCAGGCTGTGTAGGAGAGTCACTTAGTCTCTATTTAGAAAGCATAAACCTGACAGCCTTACGTTGTATCATCGCTAGAGCGCTAGTTTGTCTTCTTATAGTCATCCCACACAATGCATGCAAGTTCAAGTTTCGGTCGGAAGGGCGAAGTGTAAGCCAAGTAATCTAGTATGCCAGAGGGAGCGTGCTTTAGTTCGTGCCTGAGGAGGCAAGGTTCCCTGAAAGGCGAGTTACATACGTTGCACACATACGCTACGCACAATTAATTATACAGGTATAGCCTCCAGTCTTGTCACAGCATTGCCTGTGATGGCCTCCGAGATACGTGAACGGAGGCCACAGTTGCCACATCCTATGTGTCGCGCAATAACCCGTGCAGATTGCTAAGCGTTAAAGCTGCGCATTGTATGCGCTCTCGCCAGGGGCGCTGTCGGCGACAGGAGAGCCACTCATATCTGTAATGCATTCCTAACTCCCGGTCCAAACAAAGAAGAAGAAGAAAAAAGTTATGAGAAAAACAGAGTCAAAGATAGCGCAGTGGCTAGCGTGTCCAGTTACCAAGTGCACATCACCGCGGGGCCAAGGGTTTGAATCCCAATGGCGAGGGTGAAGCTCCCGACGACCCCAAGGTGGCCCGACGACCCCATGACTCACGCATTACATTGACGCTATACTGCGGGCCTGGCGAAGGCTAGTCATCGCGGCATGTCTGCGGCGATGGCCGGGCTGACGTTGTCTCGCGATATACGCCACTGCCGGTATATACCGTATAGTGAGACGCGCAGTTCGACGTGATCGCCGTCGGTGCGGATGTGCGGCACGAACTGCGCGCGCCTCCAGTATACGGGGCATTCGGCTGCCGGATCTACGTTCTCCACGCGGTCACGGCTGTCGATGCGTAAGTGGCAGGTGCCAGCAGTGACCCCCCCTAGGCCGGTAATTGCAACCAGGGACCGCAGGGTTGGCTTGTCTTACTAAGATGGTTCAGCAGCGTCGATCGACAGCTCCTACATGTAGGACAACGCTCGGCTCGGTTGACTTCCGGCTCTCTCGCCTCCTGCGCTGGCAGTTTACGTCTTAATTCGTTAGGATCAGGAGTGTCAAATTGGGGAGACAAAGTTCATGTGGGTGAAGTGTGGAAAGCAGGCCACATGGTATTATATATATATATATATATATATATATATATATATATATATATATATATATATATATATATATATATATATATATATTGCAATTGATGGTGGTCTCCTCCGGACCACTGTCAGTTGCAGCTCGCTCGTCAAACAAAGAGCTGCGACGTAACGCTAACGCATTTCTCTCGCATTTACCGCTAAATCTCTGCTGAATCTTCTTTTTCTTTCTTGATGACACCCACGCATTGGCAACAACTGGCCCTCCGACAACTTCCTTGCATTCCCCAACGTGTGCTTCAGGTATCTGGCTTACAATATTTTCTGCACTCACCGCTTCCAAATTATTGCTCATGATGAAGCGACTGCTGCTTAGAGCAGGCTCTGCACGCACGTGAACAGCTTTTCTTCTAGTTGCTGCTGTTTACGGGTAGTATCGCCAAAAGACAGCGCATTGTGACCGCAGCGCATGCACGGGAAAAGAGAGAATACGCGATTAGCTTTGGAAAACACAGGCGCGAAATGTTGCATTAAACCCGTGATAGTTAAGGTTGTCCCACATCATTACATTATGCAGAAAGAAAAAGAGAAAGTTATTGATAGCCCGCATATTATACAACCCCCCCTCCCCCCAACGAAAAAGAAATCTGAAAAGAAAAGTAAGAACTAGCGGGTACATGATGCCCCGTACTAGGTCGCCGAACTCCTCCGTCTCAAAGCCAAGAAGTTGACCTCTTTCTTAGATAGCTTAACAGATCGTACGTTTTCAGACTTGGGGTCATACCACATATCATTTCAGCTGTTTAGATAATTTCGATAGTGGTTGTACTTCCCGTCCTGCCTTTACGTTGCCTTTTGTTTTTAAAAGAATTAACTGACCCAGTTGGAAGTCAGCGCTTTCTTTCGTGTGTTTCTTTTTCCTTTCTTTTTTTTTGTCGCCCAGTGTCTAGTCTGCGCACTGTTAAGTGCAATCACGTCCGGCTAACTAGCCTAAACCTTCACGCTTGTTCGTAGCGCCGCCTCCTTGCCACCACCCCTGTTGCCCTTTGCGTTTTCATATTAATGAAACAACCCTTGCGCCAATAGGCGTACACTCTAAGAACAGTTTACACCCTTTGGCGTGCCCCTTCTGCCACACAACGATAATCGGCATCTGCCTTGATGCGTTTCCTTTCTTTAGCGCTGCGAGCCCGGAACTTTCCAGTAACGAACGGCACGCGCGTGTGTAGCCAGGTCTTCAAGTGCGTCGGCAGAGCGTGTCGTCGATGTTCGAGCTTTCCCGCTGTAAGGGACACGGCATCAATGCGACATCATCTATAGCTATACGCGGAAATTTGACTGGCGCAGCTACACAGCTTCGTCACCATTTGCACACGTTGCTGCTCTTTCCTCTATAGGAGAAGTTATCGCGGAAGGCGTCTGTTGGGGGCACGATTCCCTCACGCACTGCAGCCACATAATCCAGCGGACCTTGTAGACGTGTCATGCTGCCCGCCTACACAAAGGCCGTCTTCCTTTCTTTCATTTTTTTTTTCGCGCGATGCAAGTACAGAAGCGCTGAGAGACCCTGACGTGCTTATGGTTCAGTTGACCGCAGCCGTGTTGGTACGCCTGGCTAAGGTCACCCGCGTCTGTTTTGACTGCGGCAAACGGAAACGACATTGAACAGAAGCGGAATCCATCTTAGATTGGCTAATCGCGAGGACTAAGATGATTCTTCGCCTTGAATCTGTGTGGTCAAACTTCCGTGTTCTCTCGATCATGCATTAGCTGAACTACGACACTGCGCCTCGCTTTTTTTTCTTTTTTTTTCTTATCTTTACTTGTCATCGAAGTCGGCACTCCCTCGCGACTTTCCCTGTAAGATCCTTGTCTGCAGGTACGCCCTCGAACGCAAGTTCGCGTAATTGATCGTGTACTAAATGGCAGCGTCATTATGGGTGACGTCATTGCATTGATAACAAAATAATGATAATATCAATAATAATAAAGTCCCATGAGAGAGACAGGAAAAAAAGAAACAACTGACGTGACGTACGACTACTGCGATATGTTGATTACTTCTGAAGATCATTAGAAAGTCGTCAAGACACTTTCAGGAAGTGACCGTGAGCCTTGCTGCATTGCCGTTTTTTTTTTGCCCTTCTCCATTTGGGGAAGCATCGCCGGCTGATGTTGAAGGAACCAACTAATTCTTACAGTGCGCACTACAGAGCTTGTTCTGTAATCGTGGTAGCTGGGCAAAAATGCGGCGCATAGTCGATAACAACGCAGGAAGAAGACTGCTCCGGCACCTTGGCGCTCGCAATGGGGCGTGTTAGGTGCGCAATGCCTAATCGTGCCAGGACTGCCAGTTTGTCTCGAAGCATATGTTACCGAGGTTAGGGTTAAGCATAGACGTATGTAATATGTAGCTGGTGATAGTTCTAAGACAACCGAGAACGGTTCTCGGCAAGCGGCAGTGAAAGTTTCACACGTAATGAGATCGACTATAACACGCCCAGATACGAAGGCCGCGCATAAACAGCCGCGGAGGTGGTCGTTCGGCCAATGGCTAGGAGGCGGGCGAGTGGTGGCCTCAGATTTCTCGCAAGTGTTCCTACACTATGTGCGAAAGGAGCGTCGCGCGGGTTTGTGGTTACTCTTGAGGCGTACTGCCGCCTTGACGTTGCTTATACCTATACAACATCGTATGCTTTTTTAAAAAAATTGTAGGCTCCCTTAGGGATGCACTTATCTCAACCAACCGCACGGCTTTGCCACGGGCGGTAGCAGCTGAAACACTGGCGGACTATAACCGTGAAAGGAGCGCGATAAAAAAACGTCAGTTACTCTTGGCAAATTTTACCTAAGCTGAGAATTTTTCTTCTGGCAAATAAAGAATTTCTTTATTGGCACCTATGACGAAACTGTTAGGCTACTGCTGTTCAATGAAGCCACCTCGTCGCCCAGGCAGGCGACAGATGGTAAGTGCTCGTAGAGGGTGCAAATACAGCTAAACGACTTGTCATATCGCGCTCTCCTTTCTCAGAATCAAAAGGCTAGTTTGAGAGTCCTGCTGTGAGGCATTCAATAGTTTGGTATTTTTATCTTACACCCCTCAACAGACTCCAGGTCATCCCCTTCACTTAATCTATTTGTTCGTCAATGTAAAAAAATTGAATTGAATTCTGTGGTTTCACGCGCCGAAGCCACGATTTGATTATGAGGCACGCTGTAGTGGGGAACTCCGGATTAATTTTGACCGCATGAGGTTCTTTAACGTGCCCCCAATGCACAGGACGTTTTTGCGCTTCGCCCCCATCGAAATGCGATCGCCGTGGCCAAGATTCGATCTCTCGATGTAATGTAAAAGTACCTTACATGCCTCCAGGAAGCCACTGACGATATTGCATTCGCTAGGTCTAAGTACTCCGCCAAGTTTCCGATTCCCATACGCTCAGATGGTACACACAGATTTTTTTTTTTTTAGGTGCACAGTATTTCTAAATATTGCCTGTGGCAGATTGCTCATTTGTAATCCCTGATCGAAAGGACTCTATGAGACGGCCAATACTCCTGCAAGAAATCAAAATGCTTAATAATTTAATAATTAACACAGTTACGCTAGTTAATTTTTAGATGATTACTTTACGGCACTACTTGAATATACGAACTGTAGCTTGTGAGTATGCAAGGTATATCTACTTCGAACGAATTCTGAGGATGACAGCAGTATCGAGATATGCACTGCTGTTCCACTCGTTTAAGAAAACGCTGCTTTATGCACTGAAGCACGAAAGTGACTGGAACGCCAACGCATTTCGTCGGGCACTATGAAAATATTACCTCGAAACTGGCGCTGTCCTGAGCATTCGTCTCACGTGGATACACCTTGCGAACTCAGCAGCTACAATTTGTAAATTGAAATGTGCGCCGTAATGTGCTTAAAAACTTAATTCACGTAACTTTGTTGATTATTCAATTAATTAAGCATTTTGATTTGTCGAAGAAGTAGTGGCCGCCTCATCGAGTAATTTAGATCAAGGGTTGGAATTGTGCTGTCTTCCACAGACGATTTTTAAAATTTTTGTGTAGTTAAAGGAGAAAAGAAAGAACACCTTGTATAAGCCCTGATGTGGTTGCGTGCGCTGTTCGCTTCCATTGGTGTATAGACTTTCATGTTTATGCATCGTGCTACCTATTATATTTCTATTCCGAACGCATGTATATTCCACGTAAAATACAAACAAAAAAGTCACTACTGTTCACATCACTCTTCTTTTGTTACTCTTATTTCTTCTCGTTCCTTGGACCTGTTATTCAATGGCAGCCTTAGGGCGAGCCCTCGCTCAGGTCCGATTTTCTGGCCTCGTACGTCCCGACCAGCGGCCGCGCTTCCTGCTCCAACGCGCGGAATACACAAACTGGAAGCTCGAACCTCGCCACAGCGAATAAAATTTTCAAGCAAACTTGACTACCACTTCCGACAGCAGCGCCCCCACTCCCGCTCGCGCGTCCACTTTCATTTTTACCCACGAGAATCTCGTGCTGAGCGAGCACCGCAGGCAGCAGCCGCATTCCCGCACAAGCACGCGCGCACACATACACGCAGACCCGATTGGAGTGCGTGCGCGTGAATTCCGCCGCCGCCGCCGCTGCTGAGCACGGGTGCCGCATGGCTAATGAGCCCCCTTCTGGGGGAGACGCCACCCGCAAAGTATTAACTGCTCCGCGCGCGAGGTAGCGTTGCCGGAAGTGACTTCCGCTTCCGTAAGGCCAGCACGGTCCCCCCCCCCCCCCCTCCCCTCCCTGTCGCACAAGGGAGGCCGTCGAGGCCGGGAATACTCTCGCGGACCGGCCGAGTAGGCTGCCGTTGTTGTTGCTGCTCCTTGCCTGCAATGTTGCGTAACTGGAATCGATCGGCAAAGGAGAACGCCTTTGAAACGGATCGCTGCCCTCTCCACTCGCAGAGGCCTCGCGGACAAAAAAAAAAGCAATGAGTACGCTTGGTTTAAACATTGTAGAAATCGATTTTGCGCGCACAATTTACGAACACACCTCGACTCGAAGTTGTTCCTCGACGTTATGAATGGATGGATTAGGAATTCCGGTTGTCCCCTTTGAAACGAGGATATGCCTCCAAGCCTGTTGTTTTTTACATGTCTGCCGCGCCGGTCATCGGCCTTTGGCACCCACGGTTCCTGTTAAAGAAGCCTTGATGTTTGAATCTATTGCCCTAAAGTTTATTTTTGTGTGTTCCCTGCTTTCACTACTCTTTTCTTCGCTGTCCTTAAATCACTTTTTAAGTATGTGCCATTATATTAACGTACCACTTTATTTATGCGCCATTAATTATGTGCCATTATTAACGACTGTAACTCTGACATTATTGTACTCACAGAAACATGGCTAAATACCAAAACAACAAACCCCGATGTGTTTGAATGTGAGAACGATTATGCTGTTTACCGAAGTCACCGAACAGGTACAATTTTCTTTCTAATCGCCGACGATTTACAATCATTAACAATCTTTTTTTTCGCCCCTTTCCTATGTCTCTTTCGGCGTGCCACAAGGTAGCGTTCTTGGGCCGCCATTATATTTTAGTATACATTAACGGTCTTACCAATAACTTAGCATCCCGGGTGCAATATTCGCAGACGACTGCTATATTTACCTCCCTATAACCAACCCCGACAGCAACGTACACAAGGCCCCCCCCCCACCCCCCGAAATTAACATGCATAACCTCCTCCCCCCCTCCCCCACTCCACCTCTCCAGCCACATCATCACTTCTCACACGCATTCCTACAGCGCCGCCAAATCAATGTTGAGCGGTCAATATTCGGCGGTCAACATTTTGCTGCCTTTTTCACTCCTTTTGGATGGCGGTGGTTATCGGCGTCTCCTGGGATGTGAAGGCCTGTTTTCTCATAAATTCGGTGGCCGCGCGATTAACTCCAGCTGCATTCAGTTTTAACCGTCTATTCAACGGTCACACGCATCGTTGTTGCTTCGTTAGTTCAACCTTCTTCGTTTAGACTGGTCCAGGGACCAGGAAAGGGATTCAGTTCGTGGTCAGCTGGTGTGTATGCACGTGGAACGAGTTGCGGCTAGAGAAAATGCTAATTGCGTTTAACTTTTCTTTTTGTTTCATTATTTCCTCGAGTGACGACGGCTCACCGCGACGCGGACAGATCCTCGGAACCATATACCCGTGATATCGGTTATATGGAAAGATGGAAAAGATGGAAAATAAAATAATGCGGGACAGCGTCCATCATTAAATACTGCAATAAACCTTAAACTCATAGGCAATATGACTGTCACCCGTTAATTCGTCTGGATTTTCCTCAATTGCACGGCCCTTTTCGTGGAAAATTGCCAACTGGAAACAAGAGTCGCAAGGATTTGAGAAATGAAGCGATCTACTAAGGGAGAGAGCCAAGGCAACAGCCAAACAGAAAGGAAAAGCGAAAATTAACAAATTTAACCATTGTTTATGAAAACATTTATGGATCATCATCTTTTTATTTAAAAAGAAAGTAAAGAAAATGCCGCCGGAAGTGGGGGACGATTCCGTGTGTTCTGAATGTCCTTCTACAGTTATCATTCGAGCCGCCTAACGTAGCCACTTCTCTGCTGTGCTTATGTAGGTGTTTTTCTAACATTCCGCGGTGGGCGCAGTACGTGTATAGAATCGCAGCTTCCTGTGGCATACGCGGTTGTACGCGACTGGCGGCCACGCATCGTTGCGCAACTTCCCAAATAACAATACCAGTCGGTTGTGGCACTTCTTAGAGCAGTAACCGAGGGATCCAAAAGAACTGTGATTGTTCCGCAAATATATATTTCTGTATAACTCTTCCAGTGCTAATTCAAAAAAACGCTGCTATAGTCGGATACAACTTAAGTCTGCAATGAATCCCCGCCCACGCCCTCATAACCACCAGCCACTGTTCCTCCGCGAGGTTGCAAATAATTCGCACTTCTAATTTTCTATGGGGGCGAAATGCGAAAACACCCGTGTACTTAAATCTAGGTGCACGTTAACGAATCCTAGGTGGTCCAAATTTCCGGAGTCCCCTAGTACGGCGTGCCTTATAATCATATCGTGGTTTTGGCACGTAAACCTCCATTATTTTTTTTTTACTTCAATCTTTTTCGGTTACCCCAATAAGGTGGTAACTACAAAAATAAAATTATTAGTGCGTAATTTTATACCTTTTTCCTCGTCCATTATAGTGGCATGCCGAATGCCTAATTCTTTATTGAACTGAAATAACATGCTTGATTTGCTACAACTATTTGTTGTGAAGTTTCACTTAAGTTGGCAGTGAAGCTTCATTCATTCATATCAGTGACTAGGCAACCACTGATATATTATATCGTGTCCTTCGTCAACTAGTCGATGGTTTAATTGATGCCAATCGTACCTCATTGCCATTGAACTACATGCCTGCACCAAGACCATCCTCACCTTTATGGTACCTGTACAGACCTGACACACGCCTCACCATCCCAGGAATCATGAAGAAAGCCAACATGCCGTCGTTTTCCCTTAAGCAGGCCACATTAGAACTTTTACTAGAGGTGCACAGTGGCCGCGTACAAATTTACATCGATGGTTCAGTCACATCTGCAAGCGCAGCTGCCGCTGTGGTGATACCAAGAAGATCCGTCAAGATACAGCTAAAGACGTCACATGTATCATCAACGACAGCTGCTGAACTGGTAGCCCTGCGTGCGGCTCTTCATTTCTTTAAGGAGGAACCATCCCACGCATGGTCAATCTTCTCTGATTCCAAGGCAGCTCTACAGAGTGTACTCTCAGCACTGCGCCATGGATCACATGAGCAGCTCGTCGCAGAGATCAGAGAAGACCCGAGCTAAAGCTTCGTCTTAACTTTACGAGACAAAACAGATAGGCAGTGTGCTAGACTTCGATAGACAGGGTAAACGCTGTTCATCTCACGCACACCAGGTGAAAATTTGTCGTCATGGACCCCGTTTGAGAAGGTACGCCATTAACGATAACCCTTGAGCGTCGAGTAGAGGAGTGTTGAAGAATACGGCGAATACAATATAGAATCCTATAGCTGAATACGGAATGAGGGTACTATAAGAAGAAAAAAAAGCGACGGACTGTTAATTTTGTTAGTGGTCCGAAGATTCGCGAGCGTTGGAGAATCTCGTCAGAATTAATTTTGCTTCTGCCCTTTCCCGGGCTACTTCCTCGTGGTTCGCGCACCACTTTGCAAGGCATGAAGCTCAAATACGCATACGCTCTTTCACGGATGTGCTCGTATGACCGGAGAGGCCGCCATGAAACTTCCACGACAAGTCCACTTCAGTAGCGTATGTCCAAGCGTTGTCTCAACGGAAGCCAGCGTCAAGGAACAGACCCAGCTTGCATTCTGTGGGTGCGTGATGGATATTGTACAATAGAAGCAAGCGAAACGAGCAAAAAAATTCGTCGCGTCCGGCTTTGTTCCTCTCTAGCGAAGCAAAGCGCACTGCGTGTATAGGAAAAAACGGGCCGCCTGCGATGATAGCACGCATCTTCAGGCACGGCAAAGCGGGTTGAAATAAAACAAACACCGACCAAGGAACACGTCGTGCACGCCAGCGAAGGAAACTTTAGGGCCGCGGCTCGTATGCGGCACAGTCCCGCAAGACAAAGCGGCCGCCTTGTTTATCTCACGCAGCAATGCGCCACCGCGAACGACGCTGGTCAAGCGGACACAGTGGTTGAGTGTGCCATAACCCGCTTCCGGTGACTCTTCCTCCAAGGAACTCCCGTGCTGGAGACGGCGGTTCCGCTCGACGGGCCGCCCCGGTACACGTCCCGGAACAATCGTGCTCTCCGTAGTTGCTTGCGCGTGCGGTCACCGCGCAGCGGAACCACTGATACGAACGCGTCGTTCCCATCGGCCGCGAAGCGCTGTTCTCGGACCGCCCCTCTTTTCTATTACACGGATCAGATCTTCCGGATGTTGTCTTGTTCTTGCGCTGCCTTAATCATAGTTACATGATGTGATATATATGCGGAAAGTCTATAGGGATAGGGCTCTTAGTGGCATTCGTGCGCACCCTCTCTTTAGCTTACACAAAAGCAATCAGAAACATATCTATGAGGCTGCTACCAACCAACCAACCAACCAACCAACCAACCAACCAACCAACCAACCAACCAACCAACCAACCAACCAACCAACCAAACAAACAAACAAACAAACAAACAAACAAACAAACAAACAAACAAACAAACAAACAAACAAACAAACAAACAAACAAACAAACAAACAAACAAACAAACAAACAAACAAACAAAATGGAATAAGCAGACTTCACCGACTCCCCAGGCGTCTACCACGCTGCGACAGCAAACGGGCGCCCACGGCGGACGTCGCCATTTCCTCAACAACAGCGACTTCGCGATGCGCACGACGTCGTCTGCGCCCGATGCGTTATTACGTGTTGTGGCCTCAGGAATACGTGCACAGACGCCGCCAGTCTCAGAGTCTGCGTAGCGAACAAAACGCCGCCCAACTATCTAAAGGTTCGGGATTACGCAGTGGCTAAGGCTTCCGGCTCCCAAATTCATATTGCTGCATGGGCGGGATCGATTGAGATCCACAGCAGTAGATGTGGGCAAACTTTAGTTTTTCGTCGCCACATGGCGATGACGAAGCTGACGATGATAAATGACCTCATGAACACGACACGAGGAAATCAGTATAACCAGCATGCGTGTTCCCTCAATGCTTATGTGTTTTGCTTTCTTCGTATGCGCCGATACCACGTTTACCCTTCTTTTTTTAATTTAAAACTCATTTTATATTCCACTGACATCGCACTCATTCACTCTCTTTGTTTTCCCTTTCTTTCGCGTCCCGTCGTGTAGCACGTGACTGACGTATCCGGACGGGCCTCTCTTGGCTTCTTTAAGAATTAACTACCTCTGCTTTTACTCGTATAGGTTTTTAACTGCAGTAACGCACGAGTGGTACTGAACGAACTGTGACAGTCCTGGAAGTTGTCAACGAATAAGGCGCATGAAATCGAATGGAAGTAAGAACAGGCCACTTAAAACAATAGGGACGTGCTCGCGGAAACGTGCTCGACGAATAGGGCAAACTCTCAAACCCAGAAAATTACATCAGTTCCAGCACACTGGATGAGCTGCTACGAAGACGGCGCGCTCACTCCCCGCGCATGCAGATCGCATGCAAATTTCGCGCAACGGTACCATCCTCCTGGCACTCGTCAAGAAACCACCGATAAATAAAGGCCTGCTTAACATTGCGCGCTCCGCATCTTGATCACTGTTAAATATCTACAGCGCTGTAAGCTATTTCAAGTAAGCCATGTCAAACAAGTGCGTAGTGACCGTTAATTGAAGAACGATCACGCTGTCAAATTTAAAGGTGACAATAAAGTTAGCTATGCAGCCAAAAGTTGCTCGCTGTGCCAAGACGAAATGGCCGATCACGTTTTGTGGACGTTTTCGTTGTGTTGAAATGCTTTCATCATTGACTGCCAAGGACAACGGGATCGATTTTACGTATACTTGCGAAATACAGTTTCAGAACATATTTCTTTACAAATTCGAAATCTCTGAAAATAAAAAAACAAAAACAAATGAAAAGTGTCCTCTTAGCCAGGAGGGCATTCTGCGGATTGTACTAAATTGCAGTGATCACATAGATTACAGGATTGCGTATAGAGGGATCGCTCCCTGTCCTGCCCTCTCTTATTCGAACATGTTGGTGGAGCATTGGGGGCTTGTGATCTTTAGCGCACAGTGCCAATGATGAATCGATGGTGGTCGCTTATACAAGGAACCTCGTAACGACGTTATACATGCTTTGCTTTGATAAGTAAGACTGACGTGTGCGTGGACAGCGACGCACGTGAGACTGTAAATGCCGTCTAATATAAGAACTCGCTCAACGGTGCAGTGTACACGAACGCAATCCTTCGCACACGACAATAACAAAAGCTCCAGGATCCGTTTGAAAACATCCTTCCTTTCCCCCTTCGCTCACCACGAAGCTCTGTTACAGGAAAGCATGCGCTCCTGTAATCATATAGACATCATTTGGCACACCAATATGAGTGCGGGGAAAGGAACAGTGCATACGTCTTGATTCCTGGAAAGCCCCCGGCAAATGCTGGGCAAACGATGGCGCTTCGCTAGTTTCCACGATTTCATTGTTCGCTAGTTGCGGAGAAAACAGCCGACAAAACAACACGCACGCCATTTCCTGCCGTCTATCAGGGAAACGTCTCGTGAGGAAATGTCGCGTTTCGCTTCAGGTAACATGTTGATGCCTGGGGCACACAGTCTTGAACTACATGTAGGGACTGACAACGACAAAAATAAAAGCTGACAAAACGAGTAACAGAAAGCGGAGCGAATGATTGAACACAACTACTGATACATTACGTTATTCTTCAAGAAAAATAAAAAAAGTGTTTTATTCATGAGATGCGGTTGCAGGCCATGGTGTATATTCACCAAAAGCCGAATAATATTTAGTGGATTCAATACTCAGTGACAGGCAGATGAATTTCAGGACGACGTTATGTTTGACTGATGTGTTTTATGAACAGCTTGTTATAATGTTGGTCCTCAATTTTGCAAAAGTCTACTCATTTGTTCAAATGCATTTGAGACAGGGGCAGAATCGAACGAAAGTTGTTGCAGTTACGAGATGCCGAATAAATTTCTAAGCTATCATGTCTGTAGGTTGTGTGTAAGTCGTAGTTTACGACTTTTCCACGTATTGTAGATTGAGAAATTCAATTAGTTCAGTCAATTCCTTGCGTGACATGGAGGGCCTGGGTAAGAGTGGTACGAAAATTATTTGGCCGAAACACCGTCCGACGCCGGACTCCCTAACGCTAACGATCTCCTTAACGACGCCGGACTCCTTAATGGTCTCCTTAACGCTATCGCGTTAAAGAGAGTCTGTAATCGTCAGAGTCAGTCACAGAAGAATGTCCGCTGTCACACGCACTCGTATAGTGCAGTAGTCTTCAAGAAGTGCAGAAGGGCTTGTGTGGCCTTTCGCATACAAGAATGCATGCATGGGCCATGGTCCCAGGATATTTTCCTCCGAGAGCACTCTATTATCTACCGGGCTGAGTTTAGCTTGTAGAGCACATCGCTGAGCGTCAAAGGATGGGCAATGCCACAGAAGATGCTACAGAGTCTCACCGCGCCCGCACAAATAATACGCCTCCCTGTTGGTCACTCCTATTAGGAACGAATAGGCGACGCCCAACTACATGCGACACAGTAAAGTTGTGTCGTGACGGGAGAGTCCAGGTGGCAGGCGATGATGTTTTTGATGATCTGCGCTGTCGTTGCCGACAACTCCGCAGTGGCTCGGCAACCACTGAAAAAAAAAAGTTGCTGGCTTTCCCGTAATGGAGTGTAGATGTAAGCATGAAATGGCAACCGACAAAGCAGATTGGGTGGAGATTGTACTAGCCACAATCTTAAAATTGGTGTAGTTCACGTTCGCAACGGCGCACCCCAGCACACCACACCGCACAACGCCATACTGCGCACTGTTTCATATGGACGCTGTCCAGCTGGAAGAAGAAAGCCGGCTGAAGGCCGCACGACAGGCAGCGAAAGACGCCAGGGAGCCAGAGCGCACTGCCCAGCAAGAAGAAAAATGAATTGAATTCTGGGGGTTTTACGTGCCAAACCACGATGTGATTATGAGGCACGTCATAGTGGGGAACTACGGATTAATTTTTGACCACCAGGGGATCTTTAATATGCTCCCAATGCACGGGACACGGGCGTTTTTGCACTTCTCCTCCATTGAAATGCGGCCGCTGCGGCCAGGATTTGATTCCGCAACCTCAAGCTGATCAGCGCAACACCATAACCGCGAAGCCCTACTAGTGGATCCGAAGGCGTGCTTGCTTTACAGGAGTATATGCAATTCCATGTTCGTACTAGTAGAGTGATCCTCATGGGGGACTTCAATTTACCTGATCTGAACTGGAGTACCATGCACTACACTTCAGCCACATCCGCAGCACTTACCGATTTAATGCTAAACTTCAACCTCAACCAGGTAGTCGACCAGCCAACTCGCTCACAAGGCTCTACGAATAGCATACTTGATCTCATACTCATAAGTAACCATTTCCCACTTCACGCAATTGAGATGACAATAGTCGGTGGTATATCGGACCACGACATACCTAAATGTAAGCTCTCGCTTGAAGGCAACATAAAGAAGCTAAACCTGGAGCGTGCTGTACTTGATTTTCGCAGAGCAGCAAATGACTGTATCGTCACTCACCTGGCACACGAGTTTGATGCTTTTCTCCAAGCAGCTTCAGAACCGTGTTGTGACGTCAACACTTTGTGGCATCAGTTTAAGTCAGTCGTGCTACACTGCACAACAAACTTCATCCCGATGAAGCGTTGCAAACCACAAAAGAAAAACCCATGGATATCGCGTGAAGTCCTTCAAGCGAAGCGTAAAGTAAAAAGACTTAGACATACTATTAAAAGAAAAGGGCCGAATCAATCTCTGAAAGACAATCTGACCTCCGCTCTCGCTGACTTCAAAGGAAAGTAAAAAAATGCAAAACATCACTATTTCAGCACAACATTCCCCGACTTCATTACCAACAATCCACACAGGTTTTGGAAATACTTTCGCCCGTGTTTAGGTGTGTCACCCGAACGGTCTCTAGAAGAGAAAACAGCTCGAGCAAACACATTCAACAAATTTTTCTTCTCGGTTTTCACTTCAGACAATGGCTTACTTCCCTCCCTACCCTGCCCACCTAAAACCATCGATTCATTAAGCATTACGAATGCCGGTATTCTTAATCTGTTGCTTAATATCGACATCAAGAAAGCTAACGGGCCAGATGATATCCCGAACGAATTTTTAAAAACGTATGCAGAATGGTGTAGCCAATACCTTGCCATTATATACCGCAAATCACTCGAGTCCGCACAACTACCAGATGACTGGAAAAAAGCGAAGGTAATTCCAATACATAAATCCGGCGACAGCAATGAACCTTCCAACTACAGGCCAATCTCACTTATCAGCACATCTTGTAAAATATTGGAACATATTATCTTCAAACACATCACTACATTTCTCGAGCAAGAACATATATTAATACCTCAACAACACGGCTTTAGAAGTGGCCTCTCAACGGTAACACAACTAACCGAAGTGGTCCATGACCTTGCGCTCAGCCTAAACAACCGAAGCCAGACAGACATGATCCTCCTCGACTTCAGTAAAGCGTTTGATTGTGTAAGCCATGTAAAATTAGTTGCAAAACTGGAGGCTGCAATCGGAGGTGGTCAGATTACTGCATGGATAAAAAACTTCTTATCACATCGAACACAATATGTTATTATAGATAACACCCCTTCCAGGTCTGTAGCTGTCACCTCCGGTGTTCCCCAAGGGTCAGTACTGGGCCCATTGCTATTTTTGATCTTTATTAACGACATTACTGCTAACATTGAATGTGACATTAAGCTCTTCGCGGACGATTGTATTATTTATAAAGAAATTCTCAGCTACGCAGACCACTTATTATTAAACAGAGCACTCGATTTGGTGTGCAATTGGTGTAAAGAGTGGCAAATGTCAATTAACCCCACTAAATCTGTATGCATGTCCTTTACAACAAAAAAGAAGCCTTCAGAATTTTCTTACGCCCTCGGTGGCACTTGCCTGAATAAAGTAAATAACCACAAATACCTAGGTTTGACACTCTCTTCTACCCTTTCTTGGAACTTACATATTGATAATATTACCTCAGTCGCATTACGCAAGCTTTTTTTCCTTAGACGATGTTTACGCCTTGCACCGAAGCACACCAGACTACTAGCCTATACAACTTTTGTTCGCCCCGTCTTAGAATACGCTAACATCATCTGGTTTCCACACACATCAACTAACATATCAAAACTAGAAAAGGTGCAAAGAAAAGCTGTGAGGTTCATTTTTAACAAATACAGTCCCTATGACTCCCCTACAAGCCTCTTAGCTGATGCAGGTCTTAAAACACTATCTGTTAGGGCCAGACACGCCCGCTTAAAATTCATCTACCAACTAATGCACGACAGTTATAAGATAGACCGAACTAAGTACGTTACTTTGTCTACATCACGCCTGTCACGAAAAAATCACCCATTTACACTAAACCAGTACAGTATTCGCAATGACACGTTCAAGTTTTCCCTTTTCCCACGTGCGATCAGAGAATGGAATCTCCTCCACTCAGACATAGTTTCCTCTCCGTCGCTTTCATCTTTCATCAACCTAGTGGAGACATCAAACAGAGAAGACGCCACTTAACACACCCACATATCTTAATCTTAACCCACATATCTGTAATACTTATTTCTGTGCGTGGAATTTATGCATTTCAAACCCCAAACTTGCCGCTTCTGCGCGGTTGTCTGTTGGCTGTATAAGTTCTCTGATCTTACAAGTGTCATTCATTCGCTATTTTTTATATAAATTCTAGTAATACAATATTGTTATATTGTTATACTAACTACATTGTTATATTGTTATGGCCATATTGTTATACCAACCAAAAGTATTGTACTAATGGTGATTTCTGCAGTAGTTAAGGAAGTGTCTTTCCTTTTTTTTCTTTTATGTACCATGTAACATGACCTGTTTGTTTCTTTCTGTAAAATTGTGCCCACCTGCTTTGGTCTCAACTGAGACTGGCAGTATTACAAATAAATAAAAATAAAATAAGCCACCGCGGCGGGTAGAAGCGCCTGGAGGAGGCGCCACGTAGCGTGGCGCCATCTCTCGAGGCGGCGCAACCCGAGCCGCGGAACTCACGGACCGCTGGCGTTCAGCGCTCAGCGCCAAAAGATGACAATGAAGAGTATAACGCCCAGTATCTGCCTTTTGAACGTCGCTATTGGGAATGCCAAACAAAATTTTGGGGTACTAGAAGTTGCAGCTTGAGTGACATTGTGAACAAACATTCGGAAAACTCGGAAGCAATAATTTTTGTAAGTTGTTTGGGCAGTAACTAGCGTATGTAATGCGGTGCTGTACAAAGGGTTGGTGGCCTTGGGCTTGTACACTCTGTAGTGCGAGCGGATTAGTCTTGCATGTGCGGGACAATACTGGAAGACTATCGAAGAAATCCGAGAAAAAGTGCCGTATATGGCTGTAACATGGAGCGCACGTGTGGTGCCCACGATTTTCTAGCTACGAATTTAAAGATATTCTAAGTATAGATGAGTTTTAGAGCGCTGCTATTTGGCGCCCGTTCCCACGTTTCGCGTCGCCGTCGGCCTCGTCGAAACGAAGGTCATCATCCGCGCTCCTCTAGCTGCACGCGCTCCTGCTGCGATCTCTCGCGCGCGGCGCAAGTCTTGCTCTGCCCTTGTCCTCCAAAGCCGGATCACGTGTTCTCGCCTATCCTCTCGCCCCCTTCCTCCGCACAGCGCCGTTGTGGTGAATATCGCCTCTACCGTCCACTCTGCCCTCGCCGTCCCTTCTCCCGCTGTCGCGGCACTGCCGCGGTGCCGGCGGCGGGCGCTCCTTGCCGCCTCGCGCGTGATCTCCGGCTCTCCGCTCTTCCGTCTCCGCGTCGCGTGGCTGTACGGCTCTCAGCCGTGTCCCTCGCTTCCCCGTTTGCGGGGCTCGTTCCTCAGTGGCCTTTGTCGCCTTTGGCAGTGCTTGCGCCTGGCTTTCCTCCCGCCTCCATTCTTGCCCTATACCTCCCCTTACCTGGCGCAGTAGCGGTGCTCCGGTGACTCGAAAGACACTAATAGCGTTTCGTTCCACTTACTTCTTGCTACCCCAACCTTGTGCGGCCACACTAAAGCCTGTCTGTAAGTGAATGAGTGTGTGACCTCTACTCAATATCCCTGTTCTTCACCCGTTTCCTCATCCCGCCTCAGAAGAAACATTAAATAATAATTGCTAATCTCCCCCCCCCCCTCTCCACGGCGATGACCCATTATAAGGTGGCGCGATCGCGCGTCGCTGAAGCGCCGGCTCGATAGTGGCGGATCGAGGTGTGTGCGGCTCAATCCGAAACGCAGAACCACCTCCATTCGGTACTGTGTGTTCTGTACACGATTGCCTGTTCTTGAAATAAGACAGCAGCTGCGCTCAAATATCCCATTACTAAGAAGCGTAATCGCCGGCCAATTTTTTTCCTCATGTGTAAGACATGGGGACTCCTGGTGAGGTCACCATCCAGACTGATGATTATGATTATGGTGACGTTGATGTAACGATCTTATCTAAAATATCACAAACACACTTTGAGGTGTTGGGCCTGAGTGGGAGGAAGGGATATAGGCCAAGGTTCGTGACCTAATAGGAAAGAACATAAATTACCAGACAGTGGAAAATGGTGGTAAGTAGAATAATGGAATGCTTGCCAATGCAATCAGCCTCGTAAAAGTAAAATAATAAATAAAATCACCGCCCAATTACTTCGTACAAATGGTTAACCAGCGAACCTAAAACGTGCGGACCCGGTGTGTATCATTGGGTTAATCCCGATGGTTCATTAAACGACGGCTTGGTAGGCTGTCAGATTCTCGGTACACAGTTGCTGCTTGCGCTCGGCTGCACGAGCCTGTTTTTGTGCCCGGGCTGCAGCATCGGCACGGCGTAGACGAGCTCCTTGCCGGTTCTGCTCGCGGTGGTGCTGATCCAAAGCTGCCTGCTCCTCAGGAGCACGTACAACGCCTGGCCTACCCATTGCAGAGGCGGAGGAAAACTACCCCGCACGCGTTCGGCTACGACGGAAAGCAATGACGTCACTGCTGGCGCAGCCAATCGCACGCCTCTTTCTTTTATTTCTTGGTGCATGCGCATGGGGTTGCGTCGGAGGAGTTGTCGGCGTACAGACGACAGACGGACGGACGAATCAGCTAGCCATATACAACTTCGCCGTAAAAATATAAATAAAATCAAGAAAAGGCAAAAAGGAACGTCACAAAGGGGACCTCACAGATTTTGAACCCAGTTCATTGATTCTATTTTCTGTAATTTCAAGTTTACAGTTTTGCGAAAGAGAAATAAATCGGTGGATGTATATGGTAGAGAGTACTTAAAATTAGGAAATATTAAGCTGCCGTTGTCGTGCTTCACAAATTGCCACCTTCGCTCAAATTCGACGTTTCTTTCTCTTTATCGCCTAAGCCGACGCCTCGCCGAAAACGGATGATTCACTACGGATTCATTAGGTTCTCAATCATTACTTAATTTTCCATTTATATATGCTTTCGAAGTCCTATTTTTTAATTCTAAACTATGCCTGCATATTCTGAATTATAATTCAGAATATGTAGGTGTAGGTTACAACGATATTGGTAAACTACCCTCCCGTTTTACATATTCTAATTTATTATTTTGGGTCACCCGATTCCTGGGAAATGCCAAAGAAGAAAGGTTATGAGCGATTCCAAAGTAAGGCTCTACGTGAACATCTGCGAATTCCTTCGCGCCCGCGCAAGGACGGCCCTGTGCTTTTGCTATACGGCTTCCTGTCGCCGTCTCGCGTATCCTGCCGACTGCGTATCTGTCACAGGTCAGCTGCTTTTACGTCGTGGCTGGAGTCCCTCGCAGTTGCCAGGGTAAGAACGAAGCTTCTCGCACTGGCAGACAGCGTTCGCTCGCACTTGCCAGTGTTTAACAAAGGCAAACACATTCACACACACACGCTGAGAAAAAGTGCCCGGCCAAACATCGAAAGCGCACGCGGACGTGCTTCGACTGCGTAACTGCCGGGAGTGGTTGGTTCTGCCGCTTCGCCCGCAGTTTCGAGGCCCTTGCCTGTAGCCTAACGTCACGACCAGGCCCGGAAGCCTGAGAAACCCTTTCGCTTTCAGTATATGGACCGTCTCTCTGTTTCTGCTGATACAGGAGCCGGCATAGCGAAGATTGAAGAGTGAACGTCGTGTTCTTGTTGCAAGCGCTGTCTCTGACTGATTGAAGACGCCTTTAACAACTCAAAGCAATGCAAAGGTTAGGAAGCACATCGCAGTGCGGAGCTCACAGATGGTCTCCGGCCAGCTGGCAGCACGCTTTGGGTGATGAAAGACATCTGAAAACTGTCGGTTTGCGTACACCGCACACGTGCGTTCCCCTGCTGAGACGTGAACGCAAGATACCCCCCCCCCCGCTCCCAAATAATAAAAAGTAACAATAAATAAATGTATGATTAACTTATTTTAAAGCATGGACAATGGCACACGAGATGAAGGCCGCAGCATATATGATGACATAACCACATGCGTAGGTGCAGGTAATGTCAGCGTGCCTCTCGCGTCATCGATTGCTGAGACTGAAGCCTATACCCACGGAGCGCATTCCGCCATGTTCGTACGTCACAGCACTTACACGCCTTGCAGCACTGGCCAATAGAGTTAACCGATAAGTGTCCTCATGCAGCGCATCTCAGCTGAGCTAACAGCTATATCTATCACTCAACCTTGACAATCCTCCTCCCACGTTTTCTACTCATTCTTCATTTTTGATGCGTAAGCGTCAGATGGCCTATTGACCGCAAAGCCGGCGTCTGTCGTCTGTAGCGGCGAAACGGAGCCTAAATTCCCATTGGCTGCGATGCCACCTCACGAGTGCGCCTCGACGGAGCAGAGCGGGCAAAAGCGAACCCCTGCTGCAGTACTAGAGCGCCAGGTATTGCGTGAAGGGAGAGGGCATCGATGCGACGCCACGTCATACTCGCTCTCGCTCTCGGAAGCTTGTGTTATCCATGCACGCTCTCGCCTACGGTCTAACTGCGCGTCTGTAAGGCCAAATCAAAACGCGCCAAGCCTCTCAACGCGGTCGCTTGCCCGCGAGGAGTTCATTACTCGAAGGACCGCTCGGCAGCGTTAAAATAGATATCAATGCTTTCGCATTCAAAACGCATAAGTGCGTAGGCGTCCACAAACCTTTTTCAACCATCTCAGTTAACGGGCTTAAAAAATTCACCGACGATGACAATACTCCTTAATGCGCGTACGTACTTTCATTTCGCAATATATTGGCTGGCGCGGACAACCTGTCTCGTGCAGCACGTTGCAAACAACGCGAAGTGTAACGCGATGGCCTCGCTAATCGGGACTTCGTGAGAGGCAGCGCGTGGGTGACGCGTCGGCAACGCGTCAGCAACGCGTGGGCGCGATTCACAGCAGCCGCTGCAGAAAGACCTCCGCTCATGCAGCGCCTTCTACATATATGGCATGGTTGGCGTCATCGGTGAACAGACGCCGCACGCAACTCTGGCGCCATCTCGCAGCCATCGTCGCCGCAAAGCCCGTCTTGCGCGGCACTAGGCTTTTCCTCTCAGGCTTTCACCATACCCTCCTCTTCCGCTTTCCTCCTCGCGCTCTCTTCGCTATTGGCGGCGAGGAGTTACGGAGTCGCCATCTAGCGGAAGCGCCTCGCTGGCGTAGTATGAGGGATCAGGCGGCGCGCTCCTCATAGGTTTTGCTGTCAGCGCTCACTGAAAACACCACGCGCGAGCCCTCCCGGACGTTTCTGTAAGTACTTTCGAAACGAGAGAAGTTTTTTACTGTCAAAATAGTAATCTTGGGCAAACTGAAAGCACACAATCGTTTACAGACGCTACCTCTTCACCGAATACGTACAGTGAACGCCACTGCGCGCGGTCGCCGCGATGGAGTATCCCGAACCGGCTTCTTGCGTGAAAGGTAGGTAAACGGTGAGAGCAAGCTATGTGAAATATGTTCTTATAGTGTTTGTATAACTAAATGGAGCGTAATAGAATGAAGTCTCAATGCAGCGATCGCAGATTCCCGGCGCGGCGCGTCCATGGATGCTTGTCCGCGCACTGTTTCGCTTTCTCCGCGCGCTATTTCGCACCGTGCCATGAGCTTTAGGCCGCAGAATATGAGCATTTGACAATATACAATCAACCATTGTTGCGTGGGTGTTATCAGAGCTGTTCAAAAATAACTTCATTGTAGAGACTTCGACGCCTACGGGGACTGTGATGTGCCGTCGCGACGATTCAATCTTATTTTTTTCTTCTAAATTCTTTGACCTTTCAATATTATTTCTCGAGTTGCGTCGCACTGTATGTTTATCGGTGTTCTCTGCGTCCAATTTCCCACTGCTCCTTTTTTGTAATCCAGTGCATGCATTAATTCATAACACAAACATGACCATATGCCATGCTTTGTTAAAATGTGCTTCTTACCGCTCTCAACTTGGCAGTATCTATAGCATCGACAAGTTCATAGACCAAACCGTCATGACATTAGTCGGGCAGCGGACTCGGGCGAGTGCAGACCGCGCGCCGTAGCAGAAATCTTCCTCGCGTGTGTGCTTGCTGCATACCCGAGTTGTAGCCGATGTTTGCCGGTTTTATGTTTCGCGAGCCAAACTTCACGCAGCTTGTCCTGCGGCTACGTGTGAATAAGGCTGACTGCGGGCTCCGTTGCGTACATCCGGCCCTGCGGCACCGAGCAGTAGCCTACCATGTTGCGCGCCTTCAAAGGCAGCCACTACCTATTGTAGTGCTTTCAAGCGTTGTAAAGGAGACACTCGAAGCGGGAAAATTTCACCACTAAATGAGGACTGCAGCGTACGAGGGAATTTAAACTCGTTTTCAGCTCGCTTCGGCGCGCCCGAAGCAGCCGACGCGGCCGCTATGTCCACGTGATCCCTCCTAGCACGTCACGCCGACGGTGGCGCCAGCTTTTCCAGTGGTGGAGCTCGAGGCCAATAGCAGTCTTTCACCCGCGCCCCGCGTTCGCTGTACTCGTTCGCTCGGTTACGAGGACGCCTAGGGACGACAACGACGCCGGCGCTAGCCGCGGGAAAGGACGCCTAAGAGCTGCGCTCTAAAATCTCGGTACATGAACGTTCGTGCATTCCGAACACATTGTAAGTGGACCGCCATGACCGGGACTCGAACACGCGACCTCGTGCTCAGCAGCCGGACGCCATGGCCAAACTGCGCCACCGCGACTGAATATGTCGGAAAGTATTGCTATTTCAGTTAACATTTTTCCGCACTGCATTTTCTCGCAGTACGAAAAGATGGTATACTGGAAAGTCAAACATATTTCGCCGCACATTTTGTGTGGCTATTTTCGAAAACTGG
This sequence comes from Dermacentor albipictus, assembly GCF_038994185.2. Taxonomy (NCBI): domain Eukaryota; kingdom Metazoa; phylum Arthropoda; class Arachnida; order Ixodida; family Ixodidae; genus Dermacentor; species Dermacentor albipictus. The sequence goes on along the minus strand of NC_091825.1, from coordinate 145,418,758 downwards.
AACTACAGGCGCAATAGTTTTAGCCAGTGCGAAATTGAAGTCAGACAGTACACATTATAGTGTGCACCGTCTTGCTTCAACTTCGCACTTAGGATGTGTCCTCTAAAATGCCTACTTAAGAGTACTCAGTCAATTATGGTCAATTATTCTGCCAATCAGGGATCGTCACACAGGTGCTAACGTCTGCAACTGCGAATGATGCATTGCCCCAAAGTCACCTAATTTCTAATTGTGTTTTAAAGTCACCCAGAGTCTTCATTAAGGCACACGGTATTTTCGCAATCAGAGAACATGCGTGCGAGTTTATCCCTCAACGATTACTATATTACGATATTACACGATTACTGGGTTACGACATTAGGGTACACGACAGTTCACACTGAACCATATGTATTATTATTTTCCCCTGTGCGCAGTTATTTAGGAATACTTTTCATAGAAATCGAGTGGGAGAATTTTGTCCTTTTCCTTTCTATCCGCAAGAAGCAGCCAGCTCTTTCTCCAGAGGGGAGTTCTTTCTCGAATCAAATCACTCCCGAGGAATGGCTACTAGCATTTTTTCTGAAGTAGAGCGTGACGGACTCGTGTCCTTTCTCGCCAGGGTCATTTTCTTCGCATTATTGTATATTACCGTTCCTTTTTACTAGAAGAAGACAAAGAAAGAAAGAACGCGAGCGAAAGGTACCGACAAGCAACAAGGAATGTATACACCGTCCCACTAATTCCGTGCAGTACAGAGAAGGGCAGGGCTCGTTTCAGCCAACCAGTAACGCGAGCCGGCTGTGTGCTTCAAGGAGAATGTATACACCGTCCCACTAACTCCGTGCAGTACAGAGAAGGGCAGGGCTCGTTTCAGCCAACCAGTAACGCGAGCCGGCTGTGTGCTTCAAGGAGGATGTAGGGTTAGCCCGTTGCACGCTACAAATCGTTCCGTGAAGCTTACTTTCAGTAGGCGTTGGGCGTTGGGCTATCAGGGGCGGACAATGGATAAACCGTTCCGTGTGGTTCACTTTTCCAGTTGGGTGACGTGACCCATAGTTTTCACCGGACTGCACGCCATATGTGAGATGGGTTTATAAGTGAAGGGGACGGCGTTTCGCGGTTGTTTCGCGGTTTTCTGTTCGTCGATCTGACCAAGTGTTGCGAAGCATTTTCTTTCTGCGCTGTACATGGCCGACAGTCCGTACAAATTTTCCTTCCCTCACTACGCTGTCGGTTCCGGTTGTCCGTTATTCTGCCATACCGCACGTACACACACACATGTACAAAGCACACATGTGAAACCGGAAGACCTCGACGCACTCGATTTCTTGTTCTTTCTTTACCGACGTTCTCCACTGGGACGCTGGCGCAAGATGTTCGCGTTCGCCCCGTCGTCGATGTTGGCCAATTGGCGACGCCTCTATACGGTCCACTTGAACCCCTGAGTTCGTGCGGCTTGTTCAGGGTGGTATCACGGCCGGCCGATAGATTAATTCGGCCGTGGCGGCTTATCGCCGTGCGCGTGAGACCCGAACGGCCTTCCGGTGTGTTACGTGTGCTAATTGCTGGCAATTCGAAGGTGTAGAAACCGGCGACTTGGTGTTGTGTCTCGTCCCAACACCATAGCCACTAAGCGACCATGGTGGGTTTCTTGTAGCCTTACATATTGTAGACGTCTGTTAGGAAGCCTCCATGAAACGGGTAAGCTCTGTGCTCCATATTCGTTGGTTATTGTGGGCCACCTCTTACTTTCCTTAATTTTTTTCTCTCTCTCCGGCACTGAGTAGCTGGCACGGATACTTTTCCCCTACAATGGTCCTGGAAGTGTCTGGAACGTGTGCTACACCACGGGCCTAAACAAAGCTGTTCCTTGTTATGCGGCTCTCCGGAGCGTTTCCTGTGAGAACTACTGTTAATTAACGGCACCGGCGTGGCGGGAAAGGCGTTACATGAGACCGGCTCCAACTTCTGGTGTATGGTATAGATTTTTGGGCGCCGCTATACGCAGGCGAGACTGCCTACAGAACAACACTGCTCACGCGCCATGTAATTTTCTACACAGATTACCACAGAGGGAAGCCCGAAGTTGGTGCCTGCGAGAATCGCTTATTTAAGGGTTTCCTACCGGCAGAAAAAAAAAAAAGGATTGCAATGCGACGTACTTGATAACGTTTAGGATTTTGTGGCGCAAGGGCCAGTAATGGGCCAACGACATTTTTTTTTTTCGTCAGCCACTCCACCCTTCTGTCTTTTCAAGTTCTTGACATCTTTTATGTCGAGAATCAAAGTTAATTCTTCATCACAAAGTGGTCATGTAAAAAAAATGATTGCCTTAATTCAGCCAATGTACACCACCATTCACTTGATTCTTTTTGCTGTGCGTTTTTTCAAGTCCTCACACTATTAAAATGGCACGTTGGCCTTTGTTGTTGTTGTTGTTGATTATTATTATTATTATTATTATTATTATTATTATTATTATTATTATTATTATTATTATTATTATTATTATTATTATTATTATTATTATTATTATTATTATGACGACTACGACGACGTCGACGATGATGTGCTTTTTCGCCATTTTCGATGCTAGGAACGAAACAGTTGTATATATAACTCGTGCAAGAGTGGACCGAATTGCAGTAACTCGAGAATTCACATGAAATGTGTTCACTGTTGTAATATTTTCCTAGCTATCAGTCAATTGCCGTTTGCAGTTTGCTGCCTGTTAGCAGGCGATGAACAGACACGGCGTATATATGAATGCCACGCATTTGGTAATTTCTCTCAGTACAGGACGTTATAACTTACTGTTCACGATGAGACAGCTCTTTAATTTTGCGTGTATCGTGTAGGTCTAGACTGTACCGAACGCACATAGCGAAGATGATGCGTACGACTGTCGCCATTGCATATGGTTGCGTACACAGATGCACACAACTCACGAAGAAACAAAAGTCCATAAAATGTGAGAGCCTTTATTGAGCCGGACAAGCGCGGTCTCTAGCACTCCTACTCAATCGCTTAAAGTTAAGGGGTCCGCCCTAGAACAGGAAATGACACAGATTAGAAACATGTTAGAACAGATTACCCGAGAGAATGCAACGCTTAAAGATGAGGTCAAGCAGCTTAGGGCAAAAAACGCGAAGCTTCAGCAATAAAAAAAGAATGGCAACGCACCCTCCGCCAGTACGACGTCGACGCCTAGTCGAGCTCCAACACCCGTTCCCACACAAGCGAATGGGGAAGCACCACCACACAAAAGAAGGGCGCAAGAAACGGTTGAAGAAAAGAGCGTCTTCGCAATCAGGCTATGGGAACGTTTAAAGGAATGTTCGATGGGTTACAGCAACAAATCACAAACATGCATGTAGAGATTACACAACGATTCGATTTATTAGAGAATAGAGTAGCGGCACTAGAAAGCACACCAAAGGATATTAGGCCGGCAAGCGCAGGACCGGTTAAAAGCGATAGACCGAATGCGGTAGAAAATAGCAAGGCCACCGGGGAAGAACAGATAAATCAACATGGCGCCGCGTAACCAATACGCGCTTTGGCAATGGAACTGCCGCGGGTATCGTCGCAAGCGAGGAAACCTGCTGAGGAATCTCCTGAGGAATCTTCTGAGGAACGCCTTCAACGTTTACTGGCAAGAGGGCTGCGAGTGTGTCTTGGGGTTCCGCAGGCTACCTCGAGTTCTTTAGTAATTGCTGAAGCTCGTCACCCACCATTTCCAGTCATACGAACGGTTGAAACATGCCGACATATTTGTCGCATCTTAACCCAACACGAGAATCATCCATTAAACCTCGCGCTTACCGAAAGAAACAAAAGCAAAATTCACGATGTTATTCGAGAACATAAAGTATTATTACCAAGGTTTGAAATATGCAAAGTGGATGTTTGTTACCCTCCCTGGATCTTAACATGTCCTAAAATAGAATTATCGGTTGACGGGATTATATCTAAGAGAGACATGTTCATAGTAGCCGCCCAACAATTGGCACTCTTCCAAATTTACTCCTTATATCCCCAGTACATACACGTTTATACAGATGGTTCGTGTCATAAAAATTCCTCGACTTCAGCATTCGTCATTCCACATTTAGCGCTAGAGCAAACATTTAAATTATCCCGAGAGACATCTTCCACCGTGGCAGAACTGTTTGCAATCCTGTGTGCTTTGCGGTTCATAGCATCAAAAGAACATTCGCAAAAATGGGTTATCTTTAGCGATTCGCAAGCCGCTCTCACATTACTACAGAGCAATAAGAAAAATTCTTTGAACACTTTGCTATTGTATGAGACACTCAAAGAACTTACAAAAGCAAGCGCACTGAACCACGTAATTGCATTCCAGTGGATACCTGGCCACTGCAATATTCCTGGAAATACTGCAGCGGACGCAGCTGCGAATCGGGCGCACAGTAACGTGGAGACAACCAATCTTCCTCTATTGCGTAGTGAAGTCCGTCTGCTCTTGAGACAGATTTCTTGTCGCCTCAGCAAAACTACCTGGTTTGATCAGCAAACTAAAAACTCTGAGCTATACTTCATAGACCCATGTATAAACTTAACAATGCCGGGAAATCTAGGAGACAACAGAAAATTTGAAACATTGGTACACCGCCTGCGTCTTGGTACTGCATTCACTAAACACTTCCTGTACAGGATAAAACGTGTCTCTAGTCCACAGTGTTCTTGTGGCCATACAGACGAAGATGTGCATCATCTTCTCCTCGAGTGCACTAAATACAATCCACAACGAAGGGTACTGCAAGCAAATTTGTTGATATTAGACAGAAGACCTTTCACTCTAAAAAAAATACTTGGCCCATGGCCAACTGCGGGCCTTCAAAAAAGAGCGCTTCTTGCTCTGAAAAAGTTTTTAGAGGAGACCAACATTTTGGGAAAATATTAGGCATCAGATGATCCGAATGCGCTAAGTGAGTAACATAAACGTTGTTCATGATTCATAATTGGTTTATGAGGCGATCGCAACTTTTATGCAATATGTATAATTCTGTTCTGTACTTGCAGTGCATTACATGTGTTGAGTGTTCTGACTGTTCTAAATATCTGACTTTATATATGCGTACGTGGACTGGACTTATGCACAGAACTTTGCGACTCATATACTGTTGGACTGTATATTTTTTATTCATCCAGTGTTCTACTGAGTGTTCTACTGAGTGCCATCTTTCGTGTCGCTATTCTCCCTTTTTACGCAAACTTGTTTTCCTTTGCCAAGTGACAAGGAGTAGCCGGTGCCACCATAAAGGCGCCAACCTCTCCTAAAACTTCATCTCAATAAAAAAAAAAAGGAGACGCCAGATGTCATCGCCCTGCAGGAGACCGGGGGGATGGCAAAATTATCGGGGTATAAATCTTATAGCGCTTTCGGCGAGAAGGCAACCGTCACAACGCTGATACACAGAAACCTCTCGGCTGTCGAGCACGATACCGGCATGCGCGGCATAGACCACGTCCTGATTGAAATAATCCCCTCCCGTAAAGAAGAGGGAAGTCTATTTTTTTCTTAACATATACAGTCCACCTCGACACAAGCCCAAATTCGGCCCACTCTTCCGCAAAGTGCTGAGCGTAGCGAACAAGCCGGCGCTAGTCGTGGTCGGCGATTTTAACGCGCCACACGCGGCTTGGGGATACAGCATAGATAACATCAAGGGCCGAAGCCTGTGGGCAGGCGCTCAGCACGAGGGACTAACGCTCATGACTGACCCTCAGGCACCAACCAGAATAGGAAACAGCGTAACCAACGACACGACACTAGATCTCACATTTACGAAGAATGTAGCAGTTTCTCAATGGCAAACAAGCAGGCCCAAGGAAAAAGAGGGGTAGAGAACTGAAATTTGTAGAATGGGACTCTTTCCGCAAAATCCGACAAGATGATGCGGAAGACGCTATAACGGACATTGAGAAATGGGCAGAGAACCTACAAGAAAGCACCAAACGAGCTGCCAAAACTCTTCCAGAGGAGGCAGGGATAGAGGAGATGGATAGCAGATTATTGCACATTTGGGAAGCGAAAGGTAGTATGCTGAAAAGTTGGAAAAAGCAAAAATATAATAGGAAATTAAGGAAGAGAATTGTGTAATTAAACAAGGAAATCGAGATAGATGCAAATAGGTTAACCCAACAACTGTGGGAAGCCACGTGCGACTTGATGGAAAGGCAGATATGAATGTCCAAGACCTGGAACATTCTCCGATGCCTCTTGGACCCCGACAGTACAAAAACCATACAAAGACACAATCTACAGAAGGTTATACACAGCTACGACGGTACAGAAGAAGAGCTCTTTCGAGAGCTCCAAATAATGTACCTTGGAGATGCGGATAGAGAACAATTCCCGGATTACCTAGGTAACGAGAATCCTGATCTAGATACCCCTAATACGGAGGCAGAAGTCAGATATGAACTTACCAGGCTCAACCCGAAATCTTCATCAGGACCCTATGGGATCAGCAGCAAAACACAGAGGAACCTCGACGATGTATCCATTCTAGTTCTCACGGGCTACATGAATAACTGCTGGCAGCAAGGTGGCATTCCAAGTCAATGGAAATCAGCCCAAATCATTTTTATGCCGAAGCCTGGAAAGAAACCACAACTGAAGAACTTAAGGCCCATATCGCTAACATCCCTTGTCGGTAAACTCATGGAACATGTGGTTCTCATACGCCTCACGACATACATGGATGATGGAGGACTTTACCCACTTACCATGGTTGGATTTCGAACCAAGTATATTATGCTCAAACTAAAACGTCAGATCATAGATGCGGGTGAGAAAACTCTAGACACCAAGGCAATGCTAGGTCTCGATCTAACTGAGGCCTTTGACACCGTCCCGCACAAGGCAATACTACAAAATCTCCAAAAGCTGGATGTAGGGCGTAAAACATACGCGTGTATCAAAGACTTCTTGACGGATCGTACCGCAAAGATTTCAATTGGAGAATCCAAATCGGAGGCGCTCAAACTAGGTAATAAGGACTACACCGCATGGTTCCGTCCTATCTCCCTTTCTATTCAACGTGGCAATGATCGGTCTTCCTGCGAGGCTCGACAAGATAGAAGGACTTGGACACAGCCTACACGTGGACGACATCACCCTTCGGGTGGCGGGTGGAAGCGATGGGCATGTGGAAGAGATCCTTCAAACAGCAGCAGACACGGTTGAAGAGAGAGAGAGAAAAGGGCAAAGGAAAGACAGGGAGGTTAACCAGAGATTATTTCCAGTTGGCTACCCTGTACTGGGGAAGGGGAAAGGGGATGCAATAGGTGAGAAAGCACGGTTGAAGACTACATCAGAGACAAGGGACTGAGATGCTCCTCGCAAAAATCAGAACTTCTGCTCTATAGGCCCACATGCCAGGGTCGAAAAAGCATTAGGGAAAGGCCGGGCATTGTGGTCACAGTAGAAAGCACCACGATACCGATAGTGGAGAGCCTGAGAATACTGGGACTCCGCATATCCGAAAACGGCCCCCCATAACGGTGAAACCCTTAGACTACTTGACAATAGTATTCAACAAACAATCAGATTAATAAAGCGGATATCCAACAGGCACTATGGCATGAAAGAGCACAATCTCATCCGATTAACAGAAACATTCGTAATCAGTCGCATTGTATATGTGGTCTTTTACCTCAAGCTCTACGCTGCGTAGAAAGCCAAGATAGAATGCATTATTAGAAGTGCGTATAAGTAAGCCTTGGGACTTCCGGCAAATACGTCAAACGAGAAATTCTTGGCGTTCGGCGTGCACAACAAACTAGACGAACTTATTGAGGCACAAAGGGTAGCGCAGTATGAAAGGCTTACACCGAGTTTCACGGGGAGACACTTCTTAGATGACATCGGAATAACCTACGAAGCACAGCACGGAGTGCGGAGAGACATCCCAAGGAACATAAGGGGAGATCTATCAATACCCCTAATCCTCAGAAACATGCACCCGGAGTTTCACCAAGATCGAAGAATTGTAAGAGCTAGAGCTCTCCACAAAAGATTGCGTAGTGCCAGGGACGTGGTCTATGTGGACGCGGCGGAGTACGCAAATAGACAGAGTATGTCGATAGTTGGTACGAGTCTAGAGGGTGAGTGCAAAGTTAGTGGCACGGTAAAAACAGGGAAGGTGGAGGTGGCGGAGGAGGTTGCCTTAGCACTGGCAATAGTCTATAAATTGGGAAGGGCCCATTTCCCCCCCGGCACACTCCTCGCTGAGAAGACGGCAAGCGACAGCATGGCGCCTCTTACAAACAGGTACATATCCGAACCCGGTGGCATATACTACCGCTACTACCCGGACCTTTACACGGATAGATGTAGATTCTGTCAAGAAAGGGTGGACCTACAACATATGGTTTGGGCTTGCCCTCGGACACTCACACAGAATAAAACAAACAGGATCAGAGAGCAGTGGGAGACCACGTTGCTCAGCTGTGCGCTGGAAGACCAAGTTAAGGCAGTCCAGCAGGCCGAAGATGCTGCCAGGGCCCAAGTGCTCGAGGCCGTCATCTAGGCATAGAGAGGCCTAGGTCTAAAATCTGCTGTGCACAAATAAAGTTTATTCCTCCTCCTTTTTATTGTGCTCAGAACCGGTTTACCCGAACCCTGCAGAGTAAGAAATGAAGAATGTCATACAAACGCCACTGAAAAGATACGCCGGCATTAATTCACGCACGATTACAAGGAGTACGCATAAACAGGAGTTACAGAAGTAAAGTTACAGAATTACAGCATTTACAGAAATGTTTGTTTTAAAACGTCTTTCAGATAACTACGCAGTTCTCAACAAATAAATCGAGAGACTCCAGAACATGCGTGTCGCTACGTATAGATATTATGCGGACTTCATTCACCTTAATTACTTTAGTAATGATACAGTAAACAATTCTAAACAAGAAAATGAGCTAATCAATTCCACTTAACGAATTTCCGCTGATCAGCTTCACGAACGGTTATCAGTCAAGAGTGCGCTGGACAAATCCATGTAGGAGTGTCCACAACACTCACTATATAGTCTTAAACCTCTATTTTGTCGCACGGCACGGTTGCTATAGCACCGGACGTTCTTTCCAGTTATTCTGCAGCATGAAAGTGTACGCTTTGTACGACCACGACAAAGGACGGCAACAAGCGAGGAAAAAAATGAGGTACTCTGTCGTCGCATTCACGCGATGTCACGAGGCTCTCAAGTTACAGAGATAGCGATCGACGTGCTACTCAGCGTCATTGTCATCTGCTTGCAAGCCGTCTTCTTCACTTGAGCTGCACGTCGTCGGGCAGGCCGATTTCGCGAAGCCTAACGTCGGTGACGATGAGGATGCGATCTCATTATATTTTCGCGCTCAGTTTTCTTCCATTCCGCTGTAATCTTCGCTCCTCCGCGCGCACGTCTGAGCCAGGCACCGCAACGTGATACGAGTCCCAGATCACGCCGATTGAATGCGATGCCGAAGTCTCGGCCAGGAGTGCATATACCTGGTGCGCCCCTGCATCAGCGACAAGCCGCGTGACTCTGCCTGCATCAAAAAGGTGCAGAGACAAGTGGCATGCTCTGCACGGCAGTTTCTTCGCTTATTCTTCTCAGAACAATGGAATTACCTGATCGTAGCGTAGGGCATGATTGTCGCGTTAGCTCGACGCATACGCATCACCGCGGCCGCATCACGGTCATTCCGACGCGTGATAGAGTTGTGCAACGCCGTTGGCCTCACCTTGAGCGAGACTGACTTCAGTGAGAGCTCTTATTTCCACGCAAGGCTGCGTTGCAGCTAAATGGTCACCGACACAGATAGCTATCACGTGATGCCGCGAACGCATACTTCTCACTGTGTGCGGCCACGATGGCATCGGTGCACCATATTATCACGCGTACATTGTTTCGCTTTTTGATGGTGACCGTTTTTCACCAGGTTACTACTGTTATCGATTTGCCGCTCGGCGCAAGATGCGTCTGTCATGCTGTCACGTTTCTTGCCTGCGCGGCTATTCGACGTGCTAGTACCCCAAGATTGCGGCTGCAATCACGTCAGTGCAAATCACCTACACCACCTTTCTTCTTTTAAGATTCGAGCAGATATTAAAGGAGAATGCCGGCAGAAACCACACCAGGGTGATTTTCGACGTTAACGCGATTATAGCATTGAAGCTGTGAGGGAGGACACACTTCAATGGTGGTCAATGGCGGCGCTTATCGCCATCTTTATGACAAAGCACAGTTTTCATTGAGGACATCTGTTTTTCTATAGATGGCTTCAACGTTAGACGCTCAGGTATTCTGTTGTTTAGGGGATCCCCACCTTCTTGGTGCGGCGCGCCGGCGCAACTGCCGGAATAATCACGTCGTCCCCGTGCGGGTTGCTTTCCCTTGTCACCCGAGGCGCAATTTTTTGTTCTTATTTGAATCTGGCAGAGTGTAATGTCGGCGATGAACATGTTGCACGTTCGAGCTGGAACAGCGTTATAATATATAACTCGCCTTGAACGATGGCGTGCTTGAAATCTACAACATAAGTTTCGTGAAAAATATCTAGCGTGAGTTATGGGTGTCGGTGTTTCAACACGAGATTAATTGAAAAACAGAAAACGGGAAGGAAGTGCTTTCGCCACAGCCTATTTATTGGGTGGTCAAGAAAAATGGTAACAGTGGTAACCGAATCGAAATCAAATTACATGGCTTAAAGGTCCTGAAGCAAAACTCGGGCCACGAGGAACGCCGTAGTTGAGGGCGCCGGATTGATTACGACCACCCATTGCGTATTTTTTTTAACTGAGCCAAAAATCTGGATACGTGAGTCTTTCCATATTTCGCTCTCATCGAGGTGCCTCCTGGAACCGAATCCGAGACTTCTGCTAATTTCTTCCATGGTACTAAAATGACACAGCCACTAAGATACGGTGACGAGTAATGACAATCGACCACCTCCTCGTCATTTAAAACGGAGCGGTGACAAGGTGGCCAACGCCTTGGTTGCGCTGTCACTTGGGCGCCGCAATTGTTAGACGCGAACGTGCGTAGCGGCGCGCCCCCATTACGCGTGCTCCGTTTACAACTCGCCGCACCGCCGCATGCTAGCCGCGCAAAGGTCAGTCGATGACGCAACAGGCGGTTACTATGAATAGGCTCGCGGCCGAGAAAAAATGACCGGTCTTCGAGCTCGGCCCGCACTGTTGCGTGTCGCGCCGACGGCAGACGGCGCAAGTATATGCACCATTGTGCGTAGCCACTGCTGTGCTCTTATCGGACGAAGCATTTCGCCGCAGTCGTTGTCGTCTGTTTGTGGGGCGCATTGTCGCCCGCTGCGTGCTCCGCGTCATCTGCTGTTTCGTGACCGGCGTCTGCAACGCGGCGCTGTGGTGGTGACCCTCATAGCGTACCTCCAACCCACGCCCTATTATTTCTTCTTTCTTTGTGTTCTTCTTTTGTATACGACGCCCACACTTTGCCCGCCGGTCGAAAACTGGTTGCATCGAGCAAAGTGTCGACGGGCGAATCTGCCACACAAGTTTCGCCTTCTAGGGCGACTGGATAACAGTGAATTACGTTCTGGCTTGTCTTCCATTCGTAATGGGGCGAATGGTGCAACAGAAGGTTCCTAGGCTGGTGCACGCGAACGACATTGTGCTACTATTGGGCAATGCAGGGGATTCCCAGAGACTTGTACATATGTATGTCAATTGAACGACAAATGTAGGCCCAAAGTTTAGCAGAGAGAAATAGGGAATTATGATCCTATTCTGAGACGAGTAATGACATGGCATCAATTCAACAGCAAGTCATACCCATAGTTAAGCAACATAAATACCTGGGTGTGTACATAAAGGAAAGACCTATACTCAAGCATCCACCAATATAATCTAAGAATGAAGGAGAAGGGGAAAGCAGCAATTGTGAAACATAGAGCACTTGGGGCTACACTAGATATGAGGTGGTGCGAGGAATTGGGAAAGGAGTAATGGTGCCAGGCGCTAGCGTTCGTAAATGCCATTCTGTTCCTAAAATCGGATATATTATAGGGGTTGGAAGTTAAATATCGGTAGGCTGGTTGGCTTTGAGAGCCCACAGTAAAACCACGAATGAGGCAGTTCAGCGTGACGTGAGTTGCGCCTCTTTCGAAGTCGAAGAAGCGCAGATCAAAATTAGTTTTGAAGAACGACTATGGTTTTGAAGGCTATGCTCTTGCTAAGTGCATGCGCAGGAAGCAATTGCGGAGCCAAAAAACACGCCATAGACGCCACGTTTTAAACATCACCTAAAGAGGCGTGCGTCCCTCTTCCTAGGCAGCCGATACAGGCCGGCTATAAGCGTGAGTGAGTTGACCGGGTATAATGACAACATCGCTGCATACAAAGCAATCCCACCACGTCACGTGCACAACTTTCTTATTGTTGTATGGGTGCAATGAACGCTTGGCGGCCTCGTCGGAACTAATTGTTTCCGCGGCGGCGCAGCGAGCGGAATGGGGTTCTTTATCGCCTAACAAAACCGCTCCTCGAAGCAATAAAGGCCGGAGAAAAAAAAAAAAGAGAACGCGGCCAATTGCAAGAAAAAGACGGTTATCGTTGGTGCATATTCGCTGCAGCATGTAATAAGGTCAAGAGTTAGAATTCCTGCGGCAACAAAATGAGAGCGGCAATACAGTACGCCGACAGATTCGAAATGATGAACCGGGCCTGAGATTACAGCGTTGTAAGTTTGGCTGCAGCGTGTGTGCGCGTGCGCATGTGTTTGCGTGTGTGTGTATGCGTGTGGTCGCCCATCCTTTCGCTTTTGCGTCCTTCCTGCCCTTTTCATGCCTTCTCATGGCAAAAGTGGCTTTTTGTTGCATTGTGAAACGGTAATTCACTAATGCGACACAACTCAATCTTTTCTTCAGCGATCCTTCAATAAGCAAGCGCGGTCGTTCAATGCCAAAAGGATGAAGTACATGCAAACTTAAGTGATGCCTTTGTTTTTCCCGCGCTCGCTGAACACGCCGTACTATGGAAGCACGCACCTAGGCGCTAGCGCCAATTTTTCCTCTAGTAGTCTCAGTACGAAACTCTATAATCCAACCCGGCGATGTCACAACGGGTCAACGTCTCACATTTGAAATGCAAACGTCATCGCTTTCGCGCTGTAATATTGCGAGTCTGTTGCCGACAGCTCTTTGACGTCACCGGTGGCCGTGTTTACCTTGACTCGACATTTCCGGATTATTGACGTATAGCTTCGTTTTTTCCTTGCAGCCACGCGCAACGCCGTACCCGCACGCTTCATTTATATCCATCTAATTACTATTCCGTCGGTAAACAGGCGTACCTATTCTTCCTGTATACCGTGTAGGTTACTCTGTCGCTTATTTAACGTAATCGGGAAATTCCCAAAGGCGACACGCAACAAGGAATGCAGGAGCAACAAAGGAAGAAAAAAAAAGAATGCGAGCTCTGACGTATCTTAATTCCGTTGTGCGCGCGCTCAGAGAACGCTAATCCCGCCGCTGACGTAAGACCTATAAGCCGGGGCTGCATCGTTACGACAATTGATCCGCGTAGGCGTGACCACTGCTTCCGTTGCGTGGTACAATCAGCCATGGCAGGCCGATTACAACACGCAGCATGCCGCGCCCGTGTGCACGCCACCAGGACGGGGAATTCCCCGCACACCGCAACGGAGCTCCCGGCGGCTTTTCTCGCGTCTCGGCGATCCGCGGCGGCTACGCCAGGCGCGTCTTGGCACGGCCGCCGAGAATTTCTTTGTTTCTTTTTTTTTACACGCTATCCCATCAAAAAAAAAATAATAAAGTGCGGTAATTTTGTGCTGCGCAATAAATTCATTCATTCTCAGACCCTCGCTGTGTGACGTAATCGGGAAATTACTGACTGTATAGGAAACAAGAGTTCTGGTCCGTGCCGTTAATCGCAGATTCCAGTTCCCACAGCGAGGCCTCTTTGATTTCGTAAAATCTAGGAAACTGACGTTGTGAAACTAAAACTATGTTGCTACGTCATATGAAAATTATGCGGATCCCACGCGCGGTGTGGAAGATCAATGTTGCGCGAGACATATTGCAGGTAGCTGGCTATTTAGGATCGTTTTCAATTGCGCAAAGCGGTACCAGGTGGCTTCACATACACACGCTAGCACGCACACGTCACCAAAACGTCAAATCACCAGATTCACTGCTCATCCACGTTTGCGATAACTTTTCCATTGGTATAATGTTGTTATATCACCTCATGTATGACTCTTTAATCATTTAAGAATTGAGCAATATAGACCCCAACGTTTCCAATGATATTCCAACCATATCAATAAACAAACGCTAATCTAGATACAGCATGTCCCGTACTGCCGCGGGAGTCTCCGACGCTGTGCCGGGGAAAAAAAGAGCAGCTCTACTCGACATGTCTCTCTGCGCCAATCAAAGCCCGTCTCCCTCTCTCTCTCTCTCTCTCTCTCTCTCTCTCTCTCTATATATATATATATATATATATATATATATATATATATATATATATATATATATAGTGCACGAGGCGCAGGCCCGAGACGATGCCCACGCATACTCCCCTTGTACTTATCCTCTCGCTCTCCGGCGGCAGTTATCCCGTACCCTTTCGCATTTGTTACTCTGTCTCAAAACTCGATAACGCAAGTGATAAATCTCGATTCCGCACGTATTACTTAAGCAAGCTGACACTGCCATTACGGGGACGGTGCGTCTGAGCGTGCGTGCATATCTATTCCTCCTTTCGCTTCTAAATCTTGCATCTACGTGCTTCCGGGCGTGTGCTAGTGCGCACCGCAGCTAGGAGTCGGCGCGGGCAGATTAAACCGGAATGGAGAGGGCACCGCACGACTACGAGTGTGATCGGATGCGGCGCGCACGAGGAACGGTATATAACTGAGCGTATAGAACACGAATACATACAGCAGTACAGCACCCCCAACCACTTGGGCAGAAGCACAATGTAAGCGTAAGCTGATATTGAAAATGTACCCCTCGGTGATTTAATTGGAGTCGTATGGACGCGGCGCGTAGGCCTCAGATATAAGCATCTGCTGTGGCTCAATGCGTAATCATAGCCCTACTCAAAAGGCGCCGAGTCTGCAAGGGTTCTCCGGACACGCGGAAGAAGCACGCCAGAAAAGCGTGCTGGTCCCACTTAATCGGCAAATTAAAGTGACTGCTCGCGGCAATGTTGTGTGTAGGTTGGCCGCTGCCTGCATGCGGACCGCTCCGTTCGCTCACAAGGGGGGCCGGCGTTAGGGCCGATTTACGCTCGAGCCGCCCATCGCCGCAAGCCGCACCGCATGCTTGCGGTCGCGCGAGAAATTGCCCATATCGAACACTTGTGCACAAATTGCCGTTTACATCATGTACACGGTGTAAACCACACATATTGTAAACTGAACTTTGTGCAGAAATATTCGATATGTGCAATTTTTCGCGCGACCGCACGCGTGCGGTGCGGCTTGCGGCGATGGGCGGCTCGAGCGTAAACAGGCCCTTACGCGCACGTTACTACATACGAGCGTGGATGGCTCACGGCTCGTGGCAACGTGACCAGTGGCCTGCGAGATCGCAACGCTGCACCGTTGTCCCGGTGTGATCTCGGAGGCCACGATAGATCGCATTGAGTTTCCTACAAAAGTGACTAGAGGTAACTCTGGCACTGCGATTGTCGAGCTGTATTCAACGTGGGAACGATGGGTAATGCATGGATTTGTCTAAGCTTCGTGCTTGTGTTTTCAAACGTTATTGTGGCCTTACTTATTACGCTTTGTACTTCGAATTTTCCAAGCAACCATGACTCAGTGTAAGTGTGAAGGCATTAAGACCCTGCGCACACGCATAACCATTGAAAATTTATTGCATTTATAACGTGGTGCTTTGGTGAAAATGATCAATCTGCATTTTGCAGAAAACTTTTGCAGGAAACTGCCTAATATAGACAAGCTACAGAGCATGACGTCACGAATATACGGGCGAGCATCGAAGGAGAGAGAGAGAGAGAAACGAAGATTTTAAAGAGACCTGAAAATGCTAGCGCCTGAAACGATACTCGGCCCGACATTATTCAGTAAACTGGGTGAATCTTTGAGTGTTTCTTATTTCGTTTTCCTCAAAGCGTGTAGCGAAGAATAGCGGTGCCAACGTAGTCTCCTGCCCCTTTTAGCTGTAAAACGCATGATTTTGTTTACGAACACGAAGCTAAGAGCACGCCGCATTGTAACTCGGCGGCCGATTGGCTCACGCCTAGGTCTAGTTTCTGCAACTCCTTGCTTCCACTATTTGAAAAATCCGGGATGCCGCGCATTCTTTGTCATAGGACACATTATCGATTGCTCGCCGATACGCAACAGTCTCCGTGAGCACACGCTTTGTGCTTGCTGGAAGTGTAGCCGTCGGCTTCAGGGGGATAACTGCCGGACAAGTAATACTACCCTTTGCCACACGCACAAGCGGACTTTCCTGCACCATAATTGGACGATGGCGCCGATGACGCAACATCGCGTGACAACCAATAAGGGGTTGGCTGTTGTACGTTTCACAAGGACAGGTATAATGGTCGCAATTTCACGCGAGATCTGACACTCAAGCACGAAGTTTCTGCAAGCTGCGAAAGATGTCGACCGCTTCACAGGCAACTCGCACACCAGCTGAAAAAAAAATTAAATTATGGGGTTTTACGCTCCAAAACCACTTTCTGATTATGAGGCACGCCGTAGTGGGAGACTCCGGAAATTTGGACCACCTGGGGTTTTTTAACGTGCACCTAAATCTAAGCACGCGGGTGTTTTCACATTTCGCCCCCATCGAAATGCGGCCGCCGTGGCCGGGATTCGATCCCGTGACCTCGTGCTCAGCAGCCTAACACCATAGCCACTGAGCAACCACGGCGGGTCACACCAGCTGAGGGAAGGGTATAACTAGCGTTGCCACAACCTCTGTCGTCCCGAGCAAGAAGGTTACGTCGGCAAAAATATCAAAGGGAACACCGTCAAGGTTGGACAGAAAGCTGTACATTCCTGATTCGCTAGCGCGTTATCACTGCTATTAAAACGAAAGTAACAATAAAAAAAAGTTTTTCGGAGTTTTTTTCTCTCTCCCAAATCGGCACGAGAAAGGAGAGCTAGCAGAATGACACAGTTTGCTGAAATGGTATAGGGATGAAGACAAGAAGCAGCGATGGCACAATTACTGCGGTGACTGAACGCGCCAGTTCGAGGTCGAAAGTATCGCAGCTATGTCGTCGCTCTTATGCAACTGCTATCAGAGTCACACGAAATCTCCTGCGAGACCAACCCTGCGCGTACGACAATGGTTGTCGACGTGCTCATTGAGTGCTCAGTCCTTGGAGTAGCATTGGACTGGAACTTAATATACGCAAACCACATTACTAAGCTAAAACGTGTACGTTAGCCCCTGGCATCAGAATATCACTGAAGGTCCGATACACCAAATTTGCTTACACTCTACAAAACGTCTATTCAAGTCTACATTAATTACTGTATGACAACATGGGGGAATACTTATCGGACGCATTTAACACCACTACAACATTTACAGAGCCGAGCTATAAGAATCCTTCACATTTAGCTCATTCCGTAGTAATGCTTCTGTGCTCCTTCAGGAACCCACACTACTGCCAATCATTTACCTCGTAAGATATAATCATTTTAGCACCTTGTTCAGAGAACCTAACGACCTTCTTTCTAAAAAACATTTTCTGTAAGTCATCTCTCATTAACACAAATCATACTACATTCGCTGCCCATAATAATGTTCCTTTACCAAGGATACGAACTAATCACGGAAAACACACTGTATGCTTATCAGCATCGTCATTTTGGAATAACCTCCCGTTTGATATTAAGTTGTCTCCATCGTTACATGCTTTTAAACAAGTATTATTTTCTGTTAGGTAGCTAACTTCTGATGTATGGTTAATTTTATTCGACTCGTTTTGCCATATTCATGCTTACAAGTGTTGCCGTTATTTTACGTAAGTTTACGACTTGCCTAATTAATGATATATTATATATTTATTTCGAAGTTCTTTATTACTACTTATTATTGTAACTACGCACACTTCCGGTGTTTAGAACGACAGAAAGTTGAGCTAGTTGGTAAGGATTCATCCGGTGTTAATCTGCGCTGAAAATTTGCGTTTCGTTCCTTGCTGCTTTTAGAATGCACTATATACTCCATTATTTTACGGACAGGAGGTCCCCATACAGCTATACGCTCTGAGACCATCTCCTGCATTTCCATTACGAATGCACACCCCTACTGACTGACCTGAATAAACTGAAACTTAAACATAAAAGATTCATTTTCCCTTATGTCGCCATGAGCTTTCCGACCAAGCCAGGGCTTTTGGATTCACGTTATTATTGTAGAATGGCTAAGTCGTCCGCATGGGTGATATGCCATCCACTTAATGCTTTCACACGTGGGTGACTCTAACGCATCAGAGCTGAAGTGCTAACAAGAAAATCTGAGGTATAGCTCAGCAGTTTGCACTTTGTATATATCAATGTATTGGATGCCGCACGTCGAAAATTTCTACCCTGTTTTTCAACATCCTTTCTTGGTGAATGCGTTCTCATACAATCTTAATTTAGGATAGTAGTCAGGCTGTTGAAATCGTGACCACAGGCTCTTCATACCGGTGTTTTCCTCCCCAACCATCACCAGCTACGGGGAAACACCAAGATTAGCTTCAGATAGCAGAATGACGGCAGCCCAGTGTGTCGGCGGTGCACTTGCCTGAACTCGACTGATTTCAAGGCGCTTTGCTGGGTTCACACAGTGTTCACTCTCTCAAGCTTTCCTCTTTCTTGTCCCCCTTTCCCTTTCCGCAGTGAAGGTTAGAATAACCGGGCGCTCTGCTGGTTGAGCTCCCTGCCATTCTTCTCCTTGCTCTCTCTCTCTCTCTCTCTCTCTCTCTCTACATATACCGCAGCCCTAATTTAGAGCCTTAATTATGGAGTCAAAGCGCACAGCGAGGAGCAAATCATCGCAGCAATTGAGCAAATTTTGCTGCACGAATAACGCAGTTACAGTACCGCCATTCCGAGGTGACCTGAGTGACCCCTTTATCGCTAAGACGGGTCGCGAAGAGCGGGCCTTTCCGCAGCACTGTGACGAGCTACTGCTCACCGCAGAGTTTCAGGAGCATCGTCGAATGCCGGCACAGTCAAACTAATAGCAGAGAGCGGAGCGTACATACACCGAAGCTTCTGGAATCCAGCTTCAGCTGCTGGATTCCCGCGCGGTTGCTCTCCGCCGCTAGTGGGTGTGTCAAAAACAGGACAGCGGTAGCTGCGCAAAAAAAAAAAAAAGGAAGGATTTCAGGGAAAGAAACGGCGTAGAGAAGCTTTCATCGGATGCAGAGACGACCCGCCATTTCTGTAGGTTTGTGCTTCATGCAACGTGTCCACTTAATTGCGCGAACCCTTGTGAAAGGCCGAGCCAGAGCATATGTAGGCAGTTGCATGCAGCAGGATAAGAGGAGCCTAGGTGGACGATATTTCGTTACTCAAAACTGTATACGAAGCAAACAGACAATGAGGCCAGAGAAAGCAAGGGGAAGTAAACTGTGGTGCGTTCTTTTTTTTTAAATTGAAATGTGGAAATAATAAGGTAAGAGAAAGTGAAAGCATTAGAGTTGCGACGAGTATTACGCATAATAGGCACAAATATCGCGCGAGATGGCGCATTGCATAGATGATGGCAAAGGCAACTGAACGCATCGCATTTACTTTTATAGGATTTAAGCAACCGCCTCCCGAAAACTTCGATTCATAGATATTCTACACATGTACGTTTGATCTGCATAATTTTCCTCTTCTATAAGCGTTACTGAAGATAAACCAAGCGGCACAGCCTGGAGGCCACCAGTGCGCTTGAATCACGCAAGTTCCGAAATTCCGCTTTCAGACTCCGTGCATGTCTTGTCAAGAATGGCGAGCTGCGAAACAAGATTGCCACACAGTTACGACAGGGCGACACGACGCGCACCTCTCCCTCTCCGTCGCTGCAGCTGGGAGGCGTTCAAAGAAGCGGCCTTTGCGCTGGAATCCGCCGCCTTCCACCCGCCCCATCGACATTGTGACGGAACTAGTTCGGCGTGTGTGAACAATGATTCCGGAGTTCCCCAACGCGGAGCTGATTTGACACGCATGGACAAGCTGCCGTGGGGACGACGTATTTTGGTGCGTCTCACGCTTCGGCGTGGCACGGAACAACGAGCGACCCTCGATCGGCACCGATAGTTCCTGGAACGGCACCCCGCCAACGCCGTCGTCGGGCATCAGAGCGCGGTTGCCTTTGTGTCTGTAAACTGATCTGCAGAGCAGCGGCGAGTTGGTGATGAGTAAACGAACAGTCGCCGCGTCGTAGGACCGGCGGATCGAGTGTATAAAAACTGTGGTTGTGCGAATGCTGAGGACACTTCTCTTGAGCAGTCATGTTAGACTGAGACACTTCTCTTGCGCAGTCATGTTAGACTGAGTCACTTCTCTCATGCAGTCATGTTGGACTGGTACTCTTTTTCTCAAGCAGTCATGTTAGACTGATTTAATTTCTGTAAATAAACCCTTTTTCCTCGTTCTCGATGAGAAACAGTTCTTCACTTCATCAACGATCTCAGCGTAAATAAGTTGGACGACGGCATGGGCCAGCTACCTTCGAATTCATGCCGTACTCCAATCTTGGCAAAGGACCACGGACGATGGGATTGAGCCCCCAATCCTGACAGTCTATCCTGCGCATCTGTTTCAGAAGAACTATTGGGGTGCTAATTGACGGGCGCTCCAGCAGCAAACGACAAAACGAAACTTTTCGACACATACCTCCTAATGAAGGACAGCCCGAAATGGCTAATCCTTGCTAAAGGTAGGTGCTGATTGGGATTAGTGGGGGACGAATTTACGAAGCTTCTCTTTCGCAAGTGTTCTTTTTTTCGCCACTGCCCAGGCGCATTCAACCAATGCAGTACAGTGAACAAAAAGATATTGTATTGACACGTGTACTTGTCTTTATCGGGCGACACGTTTCAGCGCCTAACAAATGTTATCGCACAGCGCGGGACGCACCTGCATGTATCGAAAGTTTCTGGAATGTTATCGATGCTTCTATCCGCTGTCTGTTGACGCCGAACCTTGTGTTATCTGACTTCATCGCGTGACACGAATGGTGTAGAACATTGTGGAAGACACTCGGGTCCCAGCGATCAGTCTTGAACATTCCACGACTGCTGTACAAAAGCCGACGTGCTTGACCCGCTGATGAGATTTTCAACGATCTCCGAGTGTATTCGCCGCTATCGTTCTTTGAGTGTAGCCTGCTTTTGAGGGCACAAGTTCGCCCGATAAAACGCTAGTTTCGCTAATCAATGTTTTGCTGCTGTTTTCACCGTCACTACCACGTGACATATTTTGCATTTGCGTCCTGTGGGCTAAATTTAGAATGCTAAGGCTGCGTTATGATAGACCACTAGCCTATAGGTTAATAGTCTCTTGAACACGCCCTGTGAGAGAAAGTTTGATGATACGTGTGGAGGTTAGCCATGCAAAAATCATTGGCACCCTACTACATGTTTACTATACAGGGTCTTTCGGTGAGTACTTTCGAATTTTTTTCAGGTGGCCTGTGGCAGATAGAACAATTATAGTTAGTGAGGTGGTCTACTGGAAGAGGCGTACAGTCCTTGCACAAGAGAGAATGAAGAGGAAAGGCAGGGAGGTTAACCAGATATGAGTCTCCGGTTTGCTACCCTACACTGGGGATGGGGGATAGGGGTTAGAAAGATGACAGAGAGGAAAACGCTAAAAAAAGGAAAAAAAAACACGCACACATGGAGGCACACACACAAAAAGGCGTTCCAGTTAAAGTCGTTCACACAGGCCGGTAGATCGCAAAAAGCGCAATAGCGCTTGCACGGCCTTCTTCTGTGACGGTAGGTCCTCTCGATGTTGTAGAATTCTTTTTTCGGATAGCGCTTGTTCGTCCAGTTTGTCAAGTTCGTGGCGAAGGCATGCCCTCTGTGTACTGTACTGCGGGCAGGCACACAGAATATGGCCAATTGTTTCTTCATGGCCGCAGTGGTCACAGGTTGGGCTGTCGGTCATCCCTATGCGGAATGCATAGGCTTGAGTAAAGGCAACGCCCAACCAAAGTCGATATAAAAGCGTGGCGTCTCTACGGCGAAGCTGTGATGGCGCTCGAAGACTTAATGTTGGGTCAAATGAGTACAGTCGCGTGTTTCTTAATTGTGGTTCATTCCATTGCGACGCGGTGCACTGCCGAGCAAGTAGGCGGAGCTTCCGTGCTGCGTCAGTTCTAGAATGAGGAATCGGGACGCAGCGTTCCTCAGTATGGGCTGAGCGGGCAGCGTGATCCGCCCGTTCATTGCCGATAATCCCGCAGTGACTTGGAAGCCACTGAAAGGTTATCTCATGGCCTGCTTCACTTATATGTTGCAAAGTCTCTGTAATATGGAATATTAGTTGCTCGTGTGGTCCACGTCGCAGAGGTGACAGTAGAGACTGCAGTGCCGCCTTCGAATCGCAGAATATTGTCCATTTATGTGGTGGTTCATCACCAATGTGATGAAGGGCAGTAAAGAGCGCTGCGAGCTCTGCTGCCGTCGATGTTGTCGCGTGGGTCGTCTTAAACTTGATTGTTGTAGCTTTCGCTGGTATGACGATTGCCGCCGCGGTGCTACTTGGAAGGACAGATCCATCAGTGTAAATATGCGTAGAATCACGGTAGTTCTCGTACAAATGTAGTAGCGTGAGCTGTCTAAGGGCTGGCGATGATAGATCAGCTTTTTTCGAGATACCAGGTATTGTGAGGTTGATTTTTGGCTGAGCGAGGCACCATGGAGGAATCGAAGGTCTCGCAGCCGGGGTAAAACAAGCTGGCAATGATTCGTCATATGCGGTTATCGTCCGGCTGAAAGATGTGTGTGGTCTGTCCGCTGTTAGGGAGGCCAAGTGGTGACGAGGAGTCCTGGTCAGATGCCTTATATGGGTCCTGAGCACTTCAATTTCAATGTGGGTCTTGACAAGGTGATCTCCAGCGATTGCTATCGTAGCCACTGTTGAAGCACTCTGAGGCAGGCCTAGACAGATCCGGAGCACTTGACCCTGAAGACTTTGTATTGTGCGTAGATTTGTTTTACCAATGTTGTTTATTGCTGGCAAGCTGTATCGCAGAAATCCTAGGAAAAGCACCCTGTACAGTTGCAACATCGCACTTGGCGACATTCCCCAGGTCTTGCCAGCGAAAAACTTGAACAGGTGGCAGATGCCTGCCAACCGTTTTTTCATGTATGATACGTGTGGGCTCCATGACAAGTCCCTGTCGATTATGACACCTAGGAACTTGTACGATCGGACCCGTCGTATTATTTGGCCATTTATCATTACACTGTAGTTGGCCATGGGCTTGCGCGTAAATGGCACTAGTGCGCATTTCTCTGAGGAAATTTCCAGGCCTCGATTACGAAGGTAGAGAACAGTTTGTGTGGCGGCTTTCTGGATTCTCGCTCGCAGCTGTAGGCGTGTTACTGCAGATGTCCATAGGCAGATGTCATCCGCGTACATTGATACCCTGACTGTGGCTGGTACGTGCTCAAGGAGAGCAATTAGTGTTATATTAAATAACATGGGGCTAAGTACACCGCCCTGGGGGACGCCGCGGTAGCTATAATGTAGAGAAGTATGGCCTTCCTCCGTGCTTACAAAGAAGGATCGCATGGATAGATAGCTCCGTATCCATTGAAACATCCGTCCACCCACTCCTACCTCTGCGAGAGCAGAGAGGATGGCTTCATGCGTAACGTTGTCATACGCCCCTTTAACGTCGAGGAATAAAGACGCGCAGAGACGCTTACGGCATTTCTCATGTTGAATGTAGGTGACCAGGTCGACGACGTTATCGATCGATGATCGACCGCGTCGGAAGCCCGCCATGGCATCTGGGTAGGTGTTGTGGTACTCCAAGTACCACTCCAGGCGTCCTAGTACCATCCTCTCCATTACTTTGCCCACACAGCTCGCCAACGCGATCGGGCGATATGATGAGAGCTCCAATGGCGACTTGCCAGGCTTCAGCAGTGGAACAAGGCGACTTGTCTTCCAGGTTGTTTGTAGCGTGCCATTTCTCCAAGATTCATTGTATACCTCAAGAAGAACACCTCTGGCTCGCTCCCCCAGGTGACACAGAGCTCGGTAGGAAATTCCGTCAGGTCCTGGCGCTGATGTGCGGCTACACAAAGCTAATGCTGCCTGAAGTTCGTGGATCGAGAATGGTAGATCCAACCGGTGATCACGTGATGGCGGACAGCTGATCGAAGGCGACGGAATGTTGGTAGCTATGAGTTGGCCGGATAATCTGGCGCAGAAATCCTCTGCCACGTCAATCTCCGATCTCTTTTGAGAGAGGGCAAGTGCCTTGAATGGGAATCGCTGTACGGGAAGTGTCCGCAGTCCGCGCACCGTTCTCCATAGTTGCGATAAAGGCTTGCGTGGATCTAGCGACTCACAGAAGGCAGCCCAACGTTGCGATTCGAGCTTGTCTAACCGGCGCTGTATCTTCTTTTGCGTGCGCCTGGCAGTCCGTAGATCGTCCATTGTTTTCGTACGTCGGTACCTTCGTTCAGCACGTCGTCGGATTGCTCGAAGTCTTTCTAGTTCCACGTCAAATTCGTTCAGTTTCGAAGAGCATGTGAGAGTGCGCATAGTGTCTTGCACCGCGCTCTTAATTGCCTCTTCCAAGTCGAAAGATGGATTGGCGTCGCAGTGTTCTTCCATTATAGAGTGAAATTTAGGCCAGTCCACTCTTTGGATCGTATCCCGTATTTTGGAAGGGGACAATCCTCTGATCTTGATGTACGTGGGGATATGGTCACTTCCGTGAGTCTCTATGTCCGCAAACCACCCTGCACGTCTGACAAGGCTTCGTGAGACGAAAGCCAAGTCAAGACAGCTGCTGTAGGTGGAGCCACGTAAGAAGGTAGGACTTCCATCATTCAGCAGCCAAAGTTCATTACTGGAGGCGAAAGATACCAGAGCTCTGCCTCTTGCGTTGATCATCGGACTTCCCCAGAGTGTATGATGGGCGTTGAAATCTCCAATGATGACCCAGGGATTGGAGGTTGAGGAAAGGATGTCTTGCAGTCTTTTGTAATCAAATCGACTTGACGGAGATAGGTAGGCGCCCACAAAAGTAAAGGCCAAATTCTTTTTCCTTACGTTTAGGCATATGTATTGATTATTGTCATCAGGTGGTACAGGCTGACGAGTGTAGGTGAGGTCACGGCGAATACACACCAAAACCTTACTGTTTTCATAAACAGTTGACGACATAAATAATTCATATCCAGAAAGCCTGATTGTGTTCGTTAAGTTCGGCTCGCAAATGACGATAATAGGAAACATATTGGCGTACACGAAGCGACGGAAATCCGAAAGGCGCGCTCTGAGTCCGCGTGCATTCCACTGGAAAATAGCTGCATGTCGGACCTCTTCCCTAAAAGACCGTGGCTGTGGAGCCATGATCTACTCAAGGGTTGCAAGCACCGGACTCAGAGCGTCCAGTACTTGAAGCGCACTTCTGGCAGACGGTGTGTGCATGTTGCTTAGCAGCACGCGAATGGCATTCATTAAAGGGCTAATAAGTGCTATCACTTGCTCATCTGTGTTCCGCGACTGCTCGGGTACAGCACCTTGCTGCACCGGGGGCGGCTTCTGCTGTGGCTCCTCTGGCGGTCGTGTACGTGGAAGTGGCGGCCATTCCTGGGTGGAGAGAGATCTGGCAGTTTTCTCCCTTCCAACATCGGTGTTCGGAGGGCTGGAAACTTTCGCTGGTGATGCTGCTTGACGAGTTGACTGTTCCTGAAAACTTGATGTTTTCCGTCGTGAAGACCTTCGACGGTGACGTCGTCTTCGCCGTACTTTCACAGCAGCCTCTTTGTGGGTAGAGTTGTCTCTCACCATTTGTTTAAGAATGGTGATCTCTTTCTTGATCTGGGGACAGTCTTTGGAGGAGGCGCAGTGATCACCCTGACAGTTAGGACACTTCAACTTGATTGCGCTGCAGTTGTCTTCTGAGTGGGGTTCGGCACATCGAGGGCACACGGCCGAATTTCTGCAGACACCCTTCACATGGCCTATCTTCTGACAATTGTAGCATTGCATTGGTCTTGGAATAAATGGGCGAACCTGATGGCGAAAGTGGCCGACTTTCACGTAGGGTGGAAGGCAGTCGCCTTTGAACGTTAGTCTCACACAACGTGTGTTGCCGAGGCGACAAACATGCACAATGACGTTGCGTTCACTTGCTGGTTTTATAAGAACTTGGAGGTCTGCATTAGGAATTTCATTGTCAATGTCATAGATGACTCCTGTTATTGTGGCACCATTCGTTGGCATGATGGATCGGACCTTGATGTTTCCCAGCTGCGTTACATGTTGTAGTATGGTCAGCGCGCTCGGGTTCATCACATCAATTGCCAGGATGTTTCGCCTAGTGTTTATCCTGACATCCTTAATCTCGTTTGGCACAGTATTTTCGAGATACACGGAGAGTGCTTGCCTGTTGAGGACGCGCAGGTTGTCGGTAGCGTTCTGTGGCACAAACAGGATGGAGTGAGGCCATCGTTGAGGCGCTGTTTTCACAGTGTTCGAGCTGGATGCCGAAGATGAGTTGATAATTCTTCGTTTGGCCTTGCGGTACTGGACAAGTCGAAAGCTGTCTTCCGAGGACTCGTCACCTGATGCGGAGTACAGCTCTGTGTCCTCGCTACCACTCGATGTATTTCCTCGCTTCCTC
Organism: Dermacentor albipictus; assembly: GCF_038994185.2. Lineage (NCBI taxonomy): Eukaryota > Metazoa > Arthropoda > Arachnida > Ixodida > Ixodidae > Dermacentor > Dermacentor albipictus. The sequence continues at coordinate 145,391,899 of NC_091825.1, read as the reverse complement.
GAACCGATGTCCGCGGGTGAACGGGAACCGGGAGGATCCTCGGGGTGTTGTACATCCATCACCGCGATGGAGGGGGCGGTAGACCCCACAGGTGCAGTGAGAAGTCCAGAAAAGCACAGAGACGGGCGAGATGTGTTCCGCAAGAGAAGCACTTCGTCTTCGTCCTTGCACAAAAAAAATTTTTTTATTTTTTTTTTGTCCTTGCACAAAAAAATTGAAGCGCAAGTTGGCTAATTGACAAAAATTAACTAAGTTCTTATCTAATTGCCGTATGGCCCATATTGCAATGTACAAATTCTAGCTGTGGAGTTCGCAGAGCGGGTACACTTGGAACTGATTCTCAGGATGACACTAGTTTCGAGACATTATTTCCCGAACTTCGCGGAGAAATGCGCTGGCGTTCCAGTTACTTTCGTGCTTCAATGCATAAAACGACGTTTTGTTCAGGAAGTAACTGGAACGCCAATGCATTTCTCCACAATGTTCGGGAATCAATATCTTGAACCTTGTGTCATCCTGAGAATTCGTTCCAAGTGGATCTGCCTTGCGAACTCTACGGCCAGAATTTGTAAATTGCAATATGGGCCATGAGGTAATTAGTTTAACACTTAATTAGTAACTTTCTTTAATTAGCACATTATGGATTTCATTTTTTTAGCGCAAGTAATGTCTGCCTCTTCGAGTAGACCGGCTCATGAACTAGAATTGTGCTATCTGAAATAACGAAATAACGCACACGCGTGCATGCAGTCACGCAAAAAATATCGGAAAGGGGCTGCAATGAAGACCATGAAATGAACGAAGTCGAAAGTGGTGCTTGATGGCAACGTCAATGAACAAAATATTATTCATGTCGTTCCATTTTTGGCTCCGCTATATACAGAAAGGGATAACACTTCTGTGCACGGCGCGCTGCTGAGTGTACACGCGGTCGCGGGATCGAATCCCAGCCGCGGCAGCCGCATTTCGACGAGAGCAAAATGCAAGAACGCCTATGTACCCAGGTGGTCAAAATTAGGGAGTTTTAGAATAAGGGCCCCAATATTTTGGGGCCCCAAACAGCTTTGCGGGTGTTAGCGTTGGGGCACGCAGGAGTGAAGAGATTTAGAATAGGGGTTTGCGTTTGCAGATAGCGCCTTGCGCTGACAGCGCCACTACGGCGTCTTAGAAAAACGATTAAAAATAATTAAATAAATTATTTCATTTTTATGATATTCCATTATGATATTAATTCATAGGTCGCTCTACTACGGCACGCCTCATGATCAGATTGTGGTTTTGACAGGCTAATCCCCAGAGCATGAGTTTTTTTTTTTGCATTTTCGCCCCCCCCCCTCTCTTCTTTATAATTTAATCTCGTGAACGCCGTAGTGAACTTAGATGGACAGAAAAATTAAAAATGATACGTAGTGTATAACTAAAACCGCATCTCGCCTTAACTCTTTCCCTACCGCGCCCATTGGACATCGTTATCCCGTTACTGATGGTTTCAAACGCTGCTTTCGAGACCTTCCGCACCACTCCCAGACACACTGCTTCATCGGACGTGAAGGAGGAGAACTATGTTCTTGTTTTGTAAGCAGTCGACTTTCTTTTTTTCCGGCCAGGTAGTGATTTTTGAACGCGCTTCGAAGTTAATTTCGCGATCGTCAAAGTGGAAGGCAAAAATGGCCGCCTCCGGCAGCAACGCGCGCGCTTCGAAAGATCGCAGACCTCGTGATTCCGTTGCGTCTGAGGCTGATTCACCGATGGATGGAGCAGCGGCGAGTCTCAGGGTGCTGCCTCTCCGTCGGACTTCGACTCTGAGAGCGACTACGACGCAAACCAGCCCGAAACATCGGTCGCCACAGCCCGGCAGAACCAACTTTAGTGCTCTTGCAGTTACATTTTTGTAGCGTAATACCTGTCCAATTAATTTTATTTTTATTTTTCCGAAAATAGTGCCCGTTTAACGGCAACACATTTTGTATATGGCATAATTTTCGTTACGTTTTTTTTTTCTTAGTAGATACAAGCGTGTCTTCACAAACGTTTTTCAGTTTTATCCCACAATGTTGATTCTGGCAATGTATATATTTTTTTTATGACAAACATCTCGTTAATAAAAATTTCTATGCCTGAAAAGTGGATTCATTTTGCTTTTAATTGGTTTATGTATTACATAAAATATTGAGTGCAGTAGTTTCTTCAGAAAAATGTGTCTGGCGTAACCAAAAAAAATAAAGAAAAAAGAAACACCTATATTTCCCATGGTAGGGAAAGAGTTAACTGACTGAAACTGATTAAATCACTTAAATTTAAGCTATATACATCTCGAGGATGGCAACGGCCCCGAAACTTCACGTTCTCAATAAAAAGCAAATAAACTGTACCATCCTCAAATGTATGTAAGGCACGTGCTTAGATACCGGCTACCTTGCCCGTATTTAAGCGCGAACCTGGAATTTTTGTTTTGTATTCTTAGGAAGGGTCACGTAGGGGGGACATCAGATGTCAAATTGCTGTGTTTTCTTCTACTTCGGGGAAATCCCGTTTTAGTTGCACATTACCAATGCCCGCACATCGAATACCTAAAATCAGGACGCCGGTATAAAAATGTTTTACGAGAAGGGAACACTGGTGAGCCGGGATGATTCCAGACGGATAACGAGGGAGTAACGCACCAAAGTAAACAGCGTTGCTGCCTTTCCAAGATGGCCTTGACAGCAGATGTCAACCTTCGATTGAGCGCCTTCGCTTGCATATCGTCTGCAGTTCTTGAACCGTGCAGAGTTAGTGTAGTGAACCGCGTAGTGCATAAATATAAGCACTGCACGACCTTACACGTTGCATTAGATTAAAACAGAGACAACTGTAGGCATCCAATCAAGTAATGTAGAGTTCAAGCAACCGTGCTTCTCGAACGTCTCGCTTCGCATAAATTCCAGCAGGCCCGTTAGATCCTCATGTACGCATCGTGTGTCCTTCTGCATAAAATTTAAACTCAGACGTTGCTGAAAAGCTTCGCTTAACGTTGATTCCAACAAGATCATCGGATATGGCATTTTTTTCTTTTCTGTTTTGCTTGTCTGCACAATCTGTAGACGCGATAGGTACTTCTGACCTGAACGCAGCCGAACGACTGTAGTATGCACGCAAGTTGTCCTTGACAGTGACGGTGAGCGGAGAAATGTAAATCTGGAGAAACGCGCACACGTTAACCTGAATCTGGTCGGTAGATTTCATAACCGGATTCGGGATTTTCCTTGAGAGTTAAGCTTGAAGTGCCATGCCGTTCAACGTCAAGTCAGGGGAGTAGAAAGTACAGTGTTTTTTTCCTCTTTATTTTATCATTTTCCCCGGACGGCTGTCGTCATCAGTCAGCCACCTTGCATAGCTGCAACGTATTTGAGACGTTCCATGTCGCCCAATGAGGACGCGGCATAGCAGGGAGAAATTATCGCGAGATGTCGGATCATCGTCTCCTGCAAAACAAGGTTCCCGCCAGTAACGCCGCTTAGTAGTCAAGAAGTTGGTTACGCATAAATGTCGAAAATAAAATATTTGACAGAACCATGAGGTATGCGCGTCATAGGAAATGCCTAATCACGATGCTGCGTTACTGTACACACACCGGTACGGAAGAGGAGAAAAATAAATGTTCAACGCGAATAATAGAAAATGGGCACCACCGTGCTATCCTCAAACGTGGAAAGACACGGATATTAACGGCCACACATTCTGGTTCAGTTTCGCCTAGCACCACCACAAATGTTTGACAGCGCGTTTAATAACCGACACTTGAAAAATTCGACCATGAGAGTTTCTGCGTGGTCTCGTGCACTTCTGAGGAAAGCACCGCGAAGGCACTGATATGCGATTGTGCATTACAGCGATTCCCGTTCGACAATCATTGCGCCCAGGTCAGCAATTAAGACATCGCATAAGGCACCGAAATCAACGAGAAAGGACAAGAAAAAACAAAAGAATGGGGAGTTCGCTCACCGCTTCTTGCGCAACTACTGAGGTAACGAGAACGTCCATGTTTGCGGAACTCACGAAGCTGACAGCGCACTGTCGGCACTCAATACGTGTTTCACTGAGCAATGGGCTCACTACGGTCGCAATCGGGCTTCGAGAGGCACTTGCCGAAATCTGATGAAACCCCGAAATCTCGTTTCTTCCTTGCTCTCTTCTTTTCTTCTCCTTATAGGAGCAGTTAAAGGGGTACATCCCCGCAGACAACAACGAAAGGCCGAAACGCACCAACTTTGGCACCGACGGAAGTGGTCACATGCCGTGGTAGGAGTGTTAGGGGCCGCGCAGGGGCGCTACCTGCGAGGCGCTCCTATCACTGTCGCAAACCGCGGCACGTGACCACCCTGCAAGGCGATGCTGGAGGCATCACAAGTAGGAAGGAAAATGAGGCCAGTGCACTCGCTCCCTTGTTCGCTTTTCACGAGCAGCAAAGCAGTGAAGTAAGCAGGCATAGGTTTCAGTGGAGCGAGAGCATTCAAGAGACCCATCGTACGGCCTTATGCCATGTTCCTTCCTTTTCTCCCTTTCCCTCTCTTCCGGCGTAGACCATAACAGGCTGTGAGGTGCGGGTCGTCCACTTTCGGCCATCGTCTTCAATTCCATGCTTGTCTGCATACGTCCATTCATTCATTTCACTTGCGTTCTGCTCTTGAGCTCGAGGTCGCTGGTTCGAGTCCCAGACGCGGCGGCCTGAAATGGAGGCGAAATGATAAAACGCTCGTGTACGTAGCTTTACATGCAAGTTAAAGAACTCCAGGTAGGTCGAAATTAATGTGGAGTACCTCCGCTGCGGCGTAACTGACAACTCCGGTGTTGATTTAAGACGTCGAACGCTGTGAATCAATCCATTCACCTCACGCGCGATAGCCAATTGCGCGTGGTGTCTGCACTGGTTCGCGAAGCCTCTTGTCTGAAGCCTCCTGTGTGTCATACGTGTTCAATAAGGAGAAATGAAGGAAGCAGAAGGGTGCGCCGAAACATCGGACGCAACAGCCGTCATTCGCAGATACACGCTACAGTAGGTGATGGCACAATACCGCCTGCCGTAGCAAACGCAGATGCTTCACAAATGCGCGGACATCGTATATCTGCACGCTGCTAGCGCAAGTTCTCCAACGGGATTTTTGAAGCACAGCCTGGTGGGAAAGATCGTGTACACACGTGATAAATGGTTATGTTAACCATAAGTTTCTGCGAAGAAAATTATGCAGATCCGACGCACATTTTTGGAATCTACGTGAAGCGAAGCTTTAGTGAAACGGTTGATGAAATCTGTAAATTTACCAACTTCGTTACTGCGTCTCGGACGTAAACTGGAACTCGCGCATGTACTCTCGTGCACCTGTGTCATGCAATGTGACAACTCTTATATTAACTTGTACGTATTTCTTTCATTTATTTTTATTTATTTTAAATGTGGCGCCCACTTCTAGGCCAATCTTCCGTTGTGGGTCATAGTATAAAAATTATTGTCATCATCAACACTCGGCGACCATCTCCAAGAGGTGGTTGGCGTCTGCACGATAGAAGCGCATGTGCGATTTCGGCCTAATGGTTAGGGAAGTAGGAATAAAAAAGGTTAGAAAGGTTTGCTTTCTTGAAGAAACTCTGCTCTTCATGACGTGTATGTATTGCAGTGAGGACATTTAAGTATGATTAGTTTTATCACTGAGTAATTTCGCCCGAAACAAGGCCAGTAGCCTAGACACTTGTTAGAGTAGTAAAGATGGCAGTGCTCTCCTGCGTGCGAGCTAATGGGCAAGACAGCAGCAGCACCCAGGCTGCAGCCACGGTGTAGAGCATCTAGGATGTTTCGTAAAGAATGCTTGGCATTAGAAACTAATTGAAGCGCGGTTTTAAACCCCGCCTGTTGGTGCATATTACGTGCCTCAATCCTTCACAACAACGCGAAGAACGGGACTAGATTAGACAAACACGAGCTAGATGGACTAGATTGACTGCTCTCGCGTTTGTCTAGTCTAGTACCGTCCTTAACTTCAAGTTAACTCACGGGGTTTTACGTGCCAAAACTGCGATTTGATTATGAAGCATGCCGTAGCGGGGGACTCCGGATTAATTCTGACTACCTGGGGTTCTTCAACGTGCACCTAAATCCAAGTACAAGGGTATTTTTGCATTTCGCCCCCATCGGAATGCGGCCTCTGCGGCCGGGATTTGATCCCGCGACCTCGTGCTTAGCAGCGCAACACCAAAGACACTAAGCGGCGGGTATACTATCGTTCTTCGCGCAGTTCCTAAGAAGACTTGAAACTGAAGATTGCAGTTCAGATTTGAAATGATAAACATTGCAGTGCATCTGTTATCTTCACGTTATCAGTCCGAGTTACCAAACATCGCTTTCTTTTTCTTTTTCTTGCAGGACCCTTTGTCTGTATACTTTTGATGGCAGGTGTACGTCAGCGGCAACGTCAGCAAGTTTATTAAAAACTTGCTATCACAAATTTCTTCAATAGCACTTTTACGCCAAGAACAATTATACTTCTTTTCTTTTTCTTTTTTAACACATATCGTGACGTTAGCGTGACGTCGACGCAGGCCTAAGATCATGCCCAGCAGCTACCTGGAATATAAGGTTTTGCGCCTGTCTCTGAATAGGTACCTGCAGTGGAGATTCAGCGTGGGTCCTTGTTTTTTTTTTTTCTTACATTCGCTTTACTGGCCCACGGCTGCGCCTCCGGAACTTTTCCGTGTGTCCTCCCTTCACGACGCCACTTATGTATCTGCGCTCAGGATCTACTGTGTGCGTCCCCTGCATGCATAAAAAAAAAGCAAACTACGATCTTTCGCAAGATAAAGGCCTCTGTACTGCCGCCTCTCCTTCCAGATATACGCTCTGGCAGTTGGGGTTTGCGATCGGTAGATCCTTATCGGGACGTCACCATGGGCTGCTGCGGCCGCCTTGCTGCTTTCTGGTATATCTGCAAGTACACCCGCGTTCGCGCAGCACACATTTCCGGTGGTATGCGTCGCTTTCTTTTTTTTTTCGCCTTTTGCCACGCGAAGGTCAAGACAGCAGTCCGCGGAAGAAATTGTTTGCTTTTGCGCCCGCCGCATACGTGGCGAGTACGAGCGGAGTCGTCAGCGAGGCGGGAAGTGCGCATTGTGCGGCAGGTGGCGCGGCAACGGACGTAGTAAATGCGTTTATCTGAGTTCAACGTAACCGGCACAGAGAAAGTTAGTCACGTACTCCCAAGACTGAGAAGGAATAAGGAAGTGCAAAGGCCCGTAAGAAAACGAAATCAGCACGTAGTATTTTGCTTATATTTGCCTAATCTAGCACCAAATAAAAATGCCAGGTCAAGCTGTATGATTGATTGATTGATTGATTGATTGATTGATTGATTTATTTATTTATTGATTGATTGGGCTTAGCGTCGCAAACTCAGAGGCTACAGAGACGTCGTATTGAATGGCGCTGCAATAGTTTTTACCACTTAGGGTTCCTTAGCGAGCACCAACGGTCAGAACACGAGCGTTTGTGCTATACATAAAACAATATGCTCTTACACTAAAAGTCACAAGTTGTGATGGAAATACTCCATTAGTTTCGCTCCTTGAGGCTGTATGGATGGATGGATGGATGGACGGACGGATGGATGGACGGATGGATGGATGCTACGAGCGTCCCCTTTGGAACGGGGTGGTGGGTTGCCCCACCAAGGTCTTGTTATTATACCGCCGAATGCCCCAACTATGTTTAAAAAAAGAAGAAACGAAAAAAGAATACCACGCTTCAAGGAGGCCAGAGATGCCTAAATTGACCGCAGGGTAGATATCTTCACATTCTAATAAAACATACTCCATCGTTTTCCTAGCTTTACCGCAGCAAGCACGTGCTTTTTCTTCCTTCTTATATCTCGCTTTATAAGTGCGTGTTCTAAGGCTTCCCGATCTCGCTTCAAAAAGTAATGAGCTTCCCTTTGAGTTACCATAAATTGTTTCTTTCCTCATTTAATTTTTTTCCTCTTAAGTAGTTACTCATGACAGGTTTCTTTTCCACTGCCGCCACCCATGTGATTATCTCAGCCTCTATGACTTTCCGCTATTTGTTGCCATGTTGCTCACCGTACAGGTAAGCTTCCTAGTTTTCTCCCTCCACTGTGAATCAATGTTTTATGCGAAGCATATTACGAGAGCTCAACCCAGCTCCTCAGGCGCGGCGGTGTCGCCTTCAATGACCTTTGACCCCATGCCATACGACGTGACACCGTGACGTCACGACCGAGGAGAAACGGGGCTCCAACTCGCGCCATCGCTCGCGGCGGTATATAAGCAGCTGCGCTTGTTTCTAGGTGGTTTTGGCTCAACTCTTGCAAGATGGGCTGGGTGGGAATCGAACCAGGGTCTCCGGAGTGTGAGACGGAGACGCTACCACTGAGCCACGAGTACGATGCTTCAAAGCGGTACAAAAGCGCCTCTAGTGAATGCGGTGTTGCTTTAGAAACTAGCTGTTTCTAAGGCTCAGGCGTGCGTCGCTTGTTCAGGCGCACATTTCGTTGCCGCACCGAACGCTGCGTTGCTCGACGCTCACCGCGTCCAATGCGGGGCGCGTAGTCGTGGTGCCGTAGCCCATTGTCTTACACCCCTTGGCGGGTCGACGGGAACGCTGTCGCGTTCCACTCTTGAAGGCGAAGCAGAGTAACGAATGAGTTGTTTCTTCGTCTAGCCGAACCAAATATAGCCAAGCAACAGCAGTTCACCAGGCTAAACAGTGGTTCAACAACTAAAACAAAGGCTAGTATGCTTCGCATCCTGGGCTTAACCTTAGCTAAGCCACAGCCATTTTTTTTTCTTGTACAGATGCCTTCAACACTTTTCCAGCCCATTGCACTTTCTTCCACATTCCTCAGTCGCTCTTCATAATCAATTGTACTGCTAGCTTCTCTCATTTCAAAGCTTGTCCAGCTCATATCATCCTGCACAGCTTCGTTTGGAGTCTTCCTGTGAGCGCCCTATGTGAGGCTTCCCACTGACCTTTGGTTGTCACCGAGTCCTGATTGTAGCCCTGCTTTCAAGCAAACAACTGCATTTCCAAATCTGAGTCCTGGAACCATTACACATTTCCATATACACCGGAGCACCTCGTATCTATTGTATCCCCATACCGCTTTGAGTTTCATTATGGCCGCAGTTCTCTTCCCCTTTGCTGTTATTGTTTTTTCCTGTGCTTCCATATATCTACTGCCTTCGTTTATCCATATACCAAGGTATTTAGATTCATTTACCAGAGGTGTTTCCTGGCCCCGAGTTGACACTATCTGTTCACTGTTTTCATTGAATACCATAACGCCTGATTTTTTAACGCTAAATTTCAGACTTAAATTCTCGATTTCCGGTCGACGTATATTAGCCAGACGTTGCATATCAATTTGCTTGTTAGCTAGCAACACAAGGTCGTCCGCATTAAACAAAAACCTGGAAGCTGCTGCTCTACTACTGCACCCACCTGTTTGTGTGAGATATTAAACCCGATATTGCTTTCCTCTAGCGCCCTTTCCGTCCTCACCACGTACATCAAAGTATAAGCTGCCAATAAAGCATAGCACCCTCATCGAAATGCGGCTGCCGTGGTCGAGAATCGAACCACACACCTCGCGTACCCAGCGGACGAACGTTACATCCGTTAAGTCACCGCGGCAGGATATGCAGATTGTGAAGAACTACTACACAGCATATGCATAGACAAGTGTTGGGTAAAAGCAGGGGCTTGGCCAGCATGAATAAGGCAACACTGACGAACGCTGCGAGACCGTCTGCCAATTGTTGAAGTTTTGAGAACTTCTGCTGCGCTAAAAACGGCTGAAATACACGAGAATAATTATTTTATTTTATTTATAGAATACTGTTAATCTTCCATGGGCATTATTACGAAGGTGAGCAACATGTCACAACTCGTCAGTTATCGGAACTAAAACATTCTATAGAAAAAGAGCCCATAATGAATGGAGAATATACAAGAATAGCAGCAGTATATTCATGCATAATAATACACACGATTAAGCCAATGTACATCAACCAGCAAGGAAATTCAAGAGATAAAAAAAGCAATGTAGAAAGTATTATTCAGGTACAAAATGCGCAGAACAAAAGGTGTAGGCAAGTGCTTTCCTATCATAAACTGAAGCGGGATGGATTGCATGGCGAAAGAAGTTAATGACTTATATTGATAACTCATTTTAGGCTAATACAGCATGCTCAATTAATTCCATAAATTTTTCTAAAGTTGGCTGCAGTGTTGCGACTGCATCCAGTGTATTCCATTCACGAAATGAGCGTTGGAAGAAAGAATAGCTAAAAGTAATATTAATAAATGGATACTATACAAGTTCCCATGCATAGTTGGTCTAGTATCGCGAAACTTCAAGTAAGAGTCAGGGTTTACACGGAATGATCTATGCAATAGTTGGTATTTAAATTTGAGCCGGAAAAGCTTTGCGCGACTTTCAAGGGTAGCTAGACCAGCACGCTGTAACAGAGCAGTAGGCGAGTCAAGGCGTCCATATCTGTTAAAGATAAAACGCACCACTTTCCGCATCACCCTTTCCAAAATTGCGATATCGTTTGCAGTGTGAGGGAACCACACAATATTGGCGTATTCTCATACTGGGCGGACAAAAGTGACGTATGCGAGAAGCTTTGTTTCATGTGTAGAATATGACAAGGCCCGTTTAATGAATCCATAATTACTTTGTTTAGCGCAAAACAGCGGGTACAAGAAAGGCGACAGGACAAGGCGCTGCTCTCAACTGACACCGTTTTATTGCGTCACTCCTTTATAGACAGCAAAAACTAGAGGAACCTGAGCAGTGAGCACCATGTGGTGGAACCACCAACATCCGATCACAAGAGCGCACTCATACGACAGAATTCAAAAAACCACATCTAGCACTGTAACAAGGTTAAAGAAGGCACACTAATGCACTGTGACCCCAATGATTGAACGAAGAAAGCTTCCGATAGCTCTCGGGCGGTGGTATCCCGGCTCTTTTTCAAAATCGTAGCATCACGAAACATAGCTTTGCACTTGCATGTTTTACAATGCTGAGCCAAATGGGAACCTGTGCCTGTTGGTATGGATCGCTCATGTACTCTAAAGCGCTCGTTAACACAGCGGCCTGACTGCCCTACATACACTTTGCCACATGACAAGGGAATCTTATATACCACACGGACGCTGAAATCTACAAACTTCGCGGGCTTCTTATCCCAATCTGGTTTTTTACTTGCTTTAGAAATACATTTTTGTTTAGAAAACATTATCATTTTCTGAGGAGCAGAAAACACTACCGGAATTTGGTATCTAGTGGCGACATTCTTTAGATTGTGGGCCACTCTATGACAATACGGCAAAACTTCAGGCCTCTTCTTTTGTGTAACACAGTTACCTTTGTGCCGCTTCCCTTTCAGTTTCTGAAGCCAAACCTCAGAGACTGACGTCACCACCACACTTGAGTAACCCGCAGCCTGCAGCCTATTTAACTGTGCAATGAAACTCTGGTTCGCAGTGTGGTGACAGGATTTCATTGAAGGAGATTCTAGAAACACCAAAGCAATGGCGCGTTTCACGAACTTTGAGTGCGCAGACTTATGCATAAGGTAAATGTTGTTTACGGTCACGCCTGTTGGATGTACTTGCCATGTGCACGTAAACGACTTTTACCTTATGCGTCTGCACACTCAAAGATTGTGAAACGCGTCAGAGGACCTGGGCTACCTCGTCTCCCTTTTTTTTTCGCGATATTCACAAGCAGCCTGTCCGTGCACGGTCTTGCACTTGTGCCACTCGAATGCGCAAACAATGCGCGGTTTCAGGGAACGCTACACACGGCACTTCTTCTTTCCATCTTTTGATTTTTAGCACACCCCAAAAATTGTGCGCTCCGGCATTTGCCCAGTGAAAGGCGCAATTATCCCGGTATAGTTGTAAGCACGATATAAAGACCACATTTACTACCTGTCCTCGGTCACTAAAACGTTGCCCAATTTGCACACCAAGTTCTTTTTTGCTCGCTTAATTGACGCACAGTTTCTTCGCGTCGACTCTCTGAAGCTAGCTCGCGCCAGGGCGATTAAGCCCGCCCGCGAAAAGAATTCGGTAGCCAATAATAAAAAAAAAGATCTAGAATTCCGGCCCCTCAGTCTACGTCATACGTGACCCTCCGCGCAGTTCACAGCGCGTGTGTGACGCAACAGAAAAGGGAGAAGCTTTTCTGCGAGCTGTTATACGAGCCTCGCTAACGAAAATATCAAGAGGCAGCGCCGGCTTTGTTGTACGCATACGGCAGAACCCTGTTCGGCCGCGGAATAATGAAAGCTGGCGCACTGCCAAGGCGGCAGGCAACAATAAACACGGCTCCTTGTTTCCTCGCAGCCCTTTGTCGCTCGATCGTACCGCAGGCGGAGACAAGGACGAGGCCGTCGAAGCTGAGCTTTGCGTGTTTGTAAGCATGGCATCGAAAGATAGAGAGAGAGGGGGGGGACTTTTTTTTTTATTCTCGTCTACCTCCCCGCCCCTGTTCCTCACTGACGGGAAAGTATCGCTTGCCTTCGGCTACCCCGGGGTCAGAGAAACCACCGCAGGAACAACTCTTCCTCGCAGCCCGCGGTCACATTTTTTTCGTTTTTGCGGAATGATAATGTGTGCGGCCACTCAACTTTGCCCCCGCCCTCCGCAGTGCCATTAGCCGCTACATCGAGAAGCCATGTGCTCTGTGATGACGTCACAAGGAAAGAGGCGCAAACCGGAGTGCACGACGCGATGACGTCATCGGGACCTCTCGACCAATGCGGAGCGACAGACGCGGTGACGCAGGAGGCGTGCTCCGTGATTGTTACCACTCGCGCAAACTCCGCGCCCAAATTTCAGCGTGCCTATCTCGTGTCGTTCACTCGACGTTCCTGGCTGATTGATACTTCGAGGCGTCGTTTCCGTCCAAGGGAACGTGAAAAGAAAGTCTCGGAAGCCGGTTTCAGGGACCCCTGCGCGGAGTCGCTTTCTCCGCTTCTTCGGCGTATAAGTAATGCTGACGTTTAATGACCGGTCGCTCGCTTAAGCTGGCGTCGCCTCGGGCTCACCTCGACTGCGAGCGTGTATATTTCTTTTCTTTTCTTTTTTTTTCTTTTTTGCTGCGTGGCGCAAACGGTGGGATTGCGGATGAGACGGAATGCGAGGGAATAGCTTCACACGGTGGCTATTTTTGGGATACTTTCAGAGGCTTAAGTTGACAAGCGCGCTCCACTCCTATCGCGGCGATTGGCCGACCTTATATATCGTGTCATTAACGCACTGTCGACTCGGCTGGTCAAAAACCTACTGATCCTAATCGAAGCTCATAGCCTGTTAGTTATGCCTTAAATGCGCTGCGGTTTAGACTCGAATTTACCTATCGGTAAAAAACATCGAGGTAACTCCGGCACGTGCGTACAATTGATACTGCCGATATGACGCCGCATATGAGCGACGTTCCACAGCGATGAAGAGAGATTCGTTTCAGGTCGACAGGGCGAAAGATGCTCACCTCACAAAATGGGCACCGGCTTCACGTATATTGAGCGAATTAGAGCGGTGATAAAAAAAAAAAGAAATAGAGAGAGAGAAAAGGAGGGGGCTGGCAAACTCGTGTAACCTGTCCTTGAGTGCGAAATTATGGACATAAAAACATACATTCACATGCATAAACAAACACAAGATCAGTTTGACCATATGTTAAAAAATATGCGCACATGGAGTGAGAGAGAGAGAGGAAAGACGGGGAGGTTAACCAGAGGCAAGTTTCAGGTTTGCTAGCCTGCACTGGGGTGGGGGGTATAGGGATTGTAAAGTCGGTAAAGAGCGAGAGGAGAAAAAAAAAAGGAACGAATAAAAAAGAAAAGAAGAAAAAGTAAACAGGTAACAGAAATGGCGTTCCAATCACAGTCGTTGACACAGGACCGCCGATCTCAAGAAGCGCAGTAGCGCTTGCGCGGCCTTCTGAACCAATGTCAAGTCGCGTCTATGTTTCAGAATTCTTTCTTCCGAGAGAGGCGGGTCGTGTAGCTGGTTCAGCACGACGGACAGCGATTGTCTCTGCACGCTGCACTGCGTGCACTGGCAAAGAGCATGACGAATCGCTTCTGCGTCACCGCAATCGCCACATGTTGCGGTGTCGGCCATCCCTATGCGCGCAACACAAGAGAAGAGGGTCGGGTCTCCTCGGGGAAGTGTTGGTGGAATTCGGAGGCTTAAGGTTGAATCCAGGGTATATAAACGGGCGTGCATAAAAGATGGTTAATTCCACTCTGATGTAGTGCACTGGCGTGCAAGTAGGCGGAGCATCCTTGCAGCATCTGTCCTAGACAGCGGGATCGATAGGCGGTTGCCTTCTGCATGAGGTGAACGAGCAGCTTGATCGGCACCTTCATTGCCGGTGATATCACAGTTATTTGGTAGCCACTGAAAAATTATTTCGTGTCTCTTCTCAGTCAGGTGGTGTATGGCTTCTGTAATTTCTAATAGCAACTATTCATGCGGACCACGCCGTAAGGCTGACAATAAACGCTGCAGTGCCGTCTTCGAGTCGCCGAAAATCGACCACTCGTGTGTTGGTTTGTCATCAATGAAGTGTAGTGCGAATCGAAGCGCTGCGAGTCGTGCTGCCGTCAACGTTGTCAGTTGAGATGTTTTCAACTTGATAGAGATGGCTTTTTGCTGGAACGACGACAGCTGCGGTAGAGCTCTCCTTTAAAAGGAGTAAGGCAAGCTGTTTAAGAGCCGGTGATGACATATCTGCTTTTTGCCGGAAGCCAGGTATTGTCACGTTGATCCTTGGTTGATTGAGGTGCCGAGGAGGAGTCGAAGGTATTGCGGCAGGTGTGGCCGGAGCACGATGGCATAGCCTCGCGATGTGCGGATACCATTCCGAAGAACGAGGCACGCGGTCTCTTCGCAGGTAGAGAGGCTGCTAGGTGGTGGCAAGGAGTGCGGTCAAGGTGCCTTACGAGCACTCTTAGTGCTTCAACTGTGATGCGGCTCTTGATGAGGTGGCCTCTGGCGATTGCAATAGTTTCCGCCGTTTGACGCACTTGGAGGAAGACCTAGATAAATCCTGAGCGCCTCAGCCTGAACGCTTTAAATAGTACGTAGGCTTGCTTTACTTGCATTAGTCAGTACTGGCAAGCTGTACGGCAAAAAGCCGACAAAAAGCCCCCTATATAGTTACAGCATAGCGTTGTGGACACTCCCCAGGTCTTTCCAGAGAAGAACTTCAGAAGGTGACAGATGCCTCTCAACTGCTTCGTGTACAATACATGGAGGCTCCCTGAGATATCTCTGTCAATTGTGACAGCCAAGAACTTGTAAGACCGTACAAATGGCATCATCTGCCCATTGGTTAATACGCTGTAGTGCGTCGTGGGCTTACGCGTAAATGCCACAAGTGCACACTTATCAGATGAACTCTCCAGGCCTTGATTGCGGAGGTAGGGGTGTAGTCTGAGTTGCAGCTTTTTGGAGCCGTGCACGCAGCTGCAAGCGCGTCACTCCGGACGCCCAAACGCATATGTCGCCCGCGTACACTGAGAATTTAACTGCGTTCGGAAGTTGATCAATTAGGCCAATCAGCGTACAGCTTAAACAACGTAGGACTCAGCACGCCGCCGACGCCACAGTACGTGTAGTGTATAGGAGCGTGATCAAGGACGAATACACGCATGAGCATAATCACACACTAGCACCAATAGTATACGTCACGAGTTGACGTATTCGCGACTCGTGGACGTGACGTAATCTATATTCTTGAGCACACTTAGTGCCCGTCTGGAACGGTGTACGGTGCTTGGCGGATGGAGCTGCTGGTTGTGCGCGCTGACAGGTGTCGGGCCAGATCGAGCCGTTAGAACAAGGAAGTGTACATCCGGCGACAAAATATTACGGACCATGAAATCTAAGAGAAAGCTGAATACCTCCGCAATCTCACAACGCAATCTGGTATTTGCAATTCGGACCTCGACTAGAATATGCTAACAACCTTGTCGTGTGCAGTTCTACTGGTTACCGCTACAGGCTGCTCGGAAATTGAACGTTTTCGGAGATCCCGTGGTGCGTAAACTTTCGTCGCCGGGTGTACACTCGATGCGGCAAAGTGTATACGCGCGCAATGACACACGTGCGTTCGTTCAAGACGCACGGATAACCCTTCGCAGTTGACAATGGCGGTTCGCGCAAGACATATCGTTTTACATTCAAGTCAGTGCTTGAGCTATAAGTAAATTAACCCGAAGAAACACTTGTCCACAAGACAAGGAACGACAAGGAATAAGCGGGCGGGACGACGTCTCGGGAGGAAAGTTGTAAACGGTATCCTGACAAGGAAGAATGCCTTCTATACAGAAAAGACGCGGACACATGTCGCGGACGAGTGTGGGTATTAGTACAGGGAGGAATAGAAAAGAGCTCAGCGCAAGTACGGTGAGAACGGTGTCAGTGAACCCAACAGGAGCTCGCGTTTACCTGCCGAGGTGCACGGCCCAGTGGCGATGCGCCCCTGAGCACGAGGTCGTGGGTGCGATCCCGACCGCGGCTGCCACATTTGGATAGGGGCGCAACGCAAATGAAAAGCGCTCTTGTGCTTAAATTTGTGCGTTGAGGAACAACAGGTGTTCAAAATTATTCCGTAGTCCCCATCATACTGTGTGCCCCATAATCATATCGTGGTTCCAGCACGTATAAGACCACAGAATTTAATTATACTTTCCAGTTGTAATCTACATGATACAGTCGCGCAACATAGGCGGGAGAACACAAACCTTGTCATAGCCAAAGTTAAACATTTTTACCGGAAGTTCTAGTCTGTATCCCATGCTGTTTTCTCCCTCCACTAGAGCCGAGAATCGACAGATAACTCGGAGGTGCATCCTCTGGTGCCAGCCGTAATGCAAGACGCGTTTACGCTTGTAGTTTCGAAAGCATCCATACAGCGCCTAGGGCTGATTCCTGAAAAACATTTTCTCAGTTTTTTTTTCGATATCTGTTTCAATTTTTCTTAATTCTTAACAGTTAGTAAATATCGACACTGGTCATACGCTGGAGCAAGCAGCCGTGTTTTTCTTGTAAATTAATAACGAATATGTCAAGATACGCTTACATTTGCAGGAAATCTGAAACGGAATTCCGCGTGGCCACATTAGGCTACAGCCAACACTCGTGTAAGTAAGCGGGTATGATTGAGCGCCCCTCATTTTTTTTTTAACACTAACCACGCATATTGGACGGTTATTTGAGGCACGTTCGTGATTTTCCGTCATTATGCTTTTATCCATTGCATTATTATTTTTTTTTCTTGGCATTATTTCTATTTCCTCCCTCCTGAACAGCTGGGAAACATCATGGCCCTTCCAGCGGCAATTTCTGATACGTTCCCACCTTTTATTAAAATAAATGAAGAAATAGGAAACAAGAAAATAAAGAAAAAGAAGAAAAAGGAAATAATATTAATTTATTATTATTATCCGGGGTTCTAACACCGATATCACGATCTCAGTATGAGGCACACCATAGTGGGAGATTCGGAATTAATTTTGATCCCTGGGGTTCTTGAACGCGCATCTAAATGTAAGTAAACGAGTGTTTCTTTTCCTTTCTTCTTTTCTTCTTTTTTCTTTTTTTTCTTTTTTGCCTTCATCAAAATGCGGATGCCGAGGTAGGGATATCTGACTCGCCAAATAACGCTGTAACGACGAAAGAAAGAAGAGTCGGAGTCGAAGAGTCGGTTTCTAGAGGTCGTCAATACGTCCCCGAAATTTCGTTGTTCGAACTGAGCTTTCGGTGTCTGCACGTGTCGTTGTCCATTTCAGGGCATCACCGACTCCATCCGGGTCACTGTAGTAACAGCAACTCTTACGCAACGGCGCCGTACGGACGAAACTTCCGCCTGAGCGGACGTCGCGATCTGGCGCTACATAGATACTCGATCTACAGAAATAAACACTACGGCCAGCCGAGACACGGCCCTCGCCTTTAATGATCTCGCGGAGCTGTCGTAAGAGTGGTCTCGCGATAAAAAAAAATTACCGACGATTACGTTACTTCCTAATGCGAAATTTGAGCGCAGCAAATAAGCTGTTTCACCTTTTCGATAGATTGAGGCAAAGAAATCGAGCAACACATGTATGCGCTATCACAGAATTTTTTTTTATTTTTCACACGTATTCCTTTAACAAAGACTCCACTAACAGTTCTTGACAGTCATGAAGGAAGCTTTGTGGTCGGAGAAATAGACTGATATATGTTCGACTTGGTACACCAATGCTTGATTCTCAAAGAAGAGATCTATGCAAGTGCCTCGCGAGGTTGTCACAGCCGTGGGACGCGTTACGAGCGAGAGGAACGGGATGTTCTCCCGCATAAGTGTTAGGAAATTGCTGTTTGTCTTTATGTCAACATTAAAGTCCCCCACTACTAACATCGGTGTGGATCGATGGACGGTTAATGCGAGTTGCAGGAAGTGCACGACGTCTTTCGTGAGTGCGGTAGGGGCGAAGTAGGCAGCTACTACCAGCAAGCCGTTGGGCAACTTTGCGGCGCACAGTTCGCCAACTTCAAAGTTCGAGCCGGCGCTTTGACAACCGGAGGCTCGCAGGAAGAGGTGGGAGGGGGGCGGCGTGTACACCCAGCGGCAAACGATGGGGGCAGAAGCGCGTGCAGCAAGCGGACAACACGATAAAGGGAGGAGGGAAGAGATAGCAGCGACTGACTGATGCCGCTGACGCCGATAGTGAGTCAACCCCAGCTGCGGAGTTGGTTTCAGGGACAACGCCGCCGATGCCGACACAAACAATATGATACCCTCGCTTCCGCAGCGCTAAGAACCAGGGGGGGGGGGGGGGGGGACCCTTTCCTCCTCTTTCTGCATGGCGGCGACGGTGTTCTATGCAGTCACGTTATCTTGACTCTCTAGCGGCGTCAGCGGCATCCAGCGGTATCAGTCGGTCGCTGCTAGCGCTGGGGGGATGAGAGGGGGGCGGAGCTGGTTACGAGGCCGACGACAACGCCGACGACGACGCGAAACCCAGGAACGGACGCCAAAGAGCTGCGCTCTAAAAAAAGCGAGTCGACCAGCCGGCGCTGCCGATGCAGCTTCGCCGCAGTCCTCGCGCACGTGCCCGCGCAAGCACGCGCACACGCACGCGCCGCCGCGTGGCGGAAGGTCGTGGTACGGCACGCCGACGGCGTCGTCGCGCGGCCGGGACCCATGTGGGTCACGCGCGGGCCCGGCACAACTCGTCGACGCGCCGTCGCTGGCCACTCAACCGCGCAATGATATGCAAACGACCTGCGACGAGTGGCAGCATCTTCTCGGAGGGCCACATGCGCCGAGCCCGGAGTGTGTGCTTTTCGTGCGTGCCTGCGTGTATGCGAATGTTTTGAGTATGCGGCGTGTGTGCGTGTGTGTGTGTGTGTAAGGATCTGGCTAGCCCGCGCGAGGAAGTGACACGGGAGGATATCATCACTGAACCTGGCACACGCAGGAGGAGCAGGAGGAGGAGGAGGTTCGCATGATACGGGCCCGATCGGCGTGTACGTAACTCGCGCGCACGTAACGACGACGACCGGCGGGCGCCCCGTGAGTCGCGAAGGTCGCGACCGCCAGAGGGCCAACCAGAGGGGCAACCACGTGCTGTTGTGGCGTGCGTGTACATAAAAATAAAAGAAGAGGAAGAAAAAAACACTGGCACGTGCGGCACAGGGTCGGGTGCGTCTGCTGCTGCGCGTTGGGTGTGTGCGCGTGGTGCCACGTGCTGGGTCGGCAGCGCGCCTTTCCTGGCCTACATTGCTCGTTTCACTTCTTACGCGCTGCCTGCCCTTCGCGAACCGGGAAGTTGGGGAGAAAAGCGACACCGCCGGCACTTTGGACGCGCACACCACGTATACCACCCAAGCCCCTGTGCGATGTTGTGATCATATATATATATATATATATATATATATATATATATATATATATATATATATATATATATATATATATATATATATATATATATATGGCATATGACAATAACACAGATAACTCACACGAGGGTGGCAAGTAAGCGGTGACACAGGTACGCTCACTTGAGACTGTTCGTATCTTTGAGATTACGCCCAAAGCAAATACAATTGAACATTTGACACGTACCATTTACCTTACACAAAATAAATGCGAAGTAAAACTAGTACACAGACAAAGAAGGAAGGAAATATATCAAAGCAGGTTATCCTGAGCGCGTGAACACAGGCCATACCGCGAGCCGACGCTTGGTGAGCGCTATAGGAAGAACGCAATAACGACGGGTAGGTTACGGTGCCACCTTGAATATCAGGCGCCATTCCATCCCGGAATCGCCGATTTCATTAGCGCACGCAAGGCGCAACAATTATTTTTTTTTGATTAGGAAAGATATACATTTAATACGAAAGTAAGCGAGTTACTCAGCCTGAATCCTTTAGGAGACTTTTCCGCAAAAAAGAAAACGTGGGCATATGCAAAAGTAACTTGAGATCCGCGAGACGTGAAAACAGCTTGAAATCCGTAATGTCTGCCTAAAATCATTGGTTGCGTTTTTTGGAGCTGAGTTTAGGAGGTGGTGGAGGGGGTTTGGCTGAACCATTCTAATTAGCTCCTAAACAATTAATACGCAATTTTGCAGCAATAAAATGCTGATGCGGTGTTTTGAAGAATAATATGCAGAGAGCAACGTACATATTAGTGTCGGTAGCGACCCCTTCGCAATTGCATATCAAGATATATGTCGTTAAAAATATTTGTTGCACGGATGGCTACGTGAAATATCGCCATAGGCCTAGCAGGAAAGCATATTCAAAGTAAGAACAGCGTGAGAAAGAGGGAACAACGATTTCAACACCTTGCACTAGCATCACATCTTGCACGTCTACAACGGATCAACTTCGTTGCATTTTTCTCAACTAACCTTCATCCGTCTACCTGCGAGATTAAGCGACCTTTCAGTTCGGCTGCTTGGCTCGGTCTGGCTAACTGACAGTTCATTCGAACACCCTCTTTTCGCTGAAAAAAAAAAAAGAAACTGTCACGTTCGGGTTGGCGCAAACGTAAAGTCGTTCGCACTTAAAGCGACTCCGGTATGCGCTAGCCGCCAGCCACGTCGATGACAGTTTGTACGAAATGTAATGTAATTCAAGAGCGCGTCTAATACCAAGCAGGAAGGAAAGCCGATCAATCACCCCTGTTTGTAACGACAGACGGGTCGTTAAAGCTCAAATGGGCGTTAAGTAGGTTGTCAGTTGTATTTATGCACCGCATTAACGAGAATTTAGGAGCAGTTTTGTTTATTTGTATTATAAATCACGGAGCCTCATACAAGGATTTAGAACTGACTAGATGGCTAACAAACCATGCACTAAATAACAGTGCATGACCAAATCTAACAAGGGTGCATAGAGAACGACGCGCGACAAAATTCAGCAATAAACACCCGTTTTCTTTATTCTTCATTTTTTTTTTCTCTCAGAAGTGAGATAGAATAAAACGGCTGCTTAGATTTTGGAGGTGCTCAAATTGGCAGTAATAGGGCCATGTGCAGCCCTTCTAAAAAGTTCGTAGGCCACTCACTGCGGGACCTTAGCACGGGCGGCCGAGGAACCGTGTGGCGGATCTCTTAGAAAGATCGCTCGAATACATATGCAGTCACAGAGTCCTACAATCTCCACACTTCCGGATTCCTTCCCACTACGTTTCAAGAATGCAGAAGAGAACGCGCCGCGGTAACCCAGTGTCTGTGGTGCTGCGCTGCTGAGCTCAAAGGTCGCGGGTCCGATTTCGACCATGGCGACCGCATTTTGATGGGGGCGAAATGCAACAGTGCTCGTATACTTAGATTTAGGTGCCCGTTAAAGAACCCCGGGTGTTCAAAATTAAACCGAAGTCCAACACTACGGTATGCCTCATACTCATATCGGGGTTCTGGTGCATAAAACTTCATCATCATCATGATGCTCATCATCATCAGCAGCAGCCCATTTTAATTCACATTTAATTAAATTAGTAACACGCTATGGTGTGGTTGTTCGAGACCTGGAGTGAAATATAATCAAACTGACAATGTTTACCTGAAGAGGTGAAATAGTAGTTAGCCCAAACAGCGCAGTCACTTTTTTCTTTCCATTATCGCTTGATAATGGAAAGAAAGAAAGAAAGAAAGAAAGAAAGAAAGAAAGAAAGAAAGAAAGAAAGAAAGAAAGAAAGAAAGAAAGAAAGAAAGAAAGAAAGAAAGCGCGGCTCATCGACAGCATGTCAGTGACAGTCCTTTGAGCACTAATTCAAGAGTAAATTGAGAGGCCCTACGTAGCTTATGTCCCTCTACAAAGAGTACGCCGGAAGTGGACGGCGAAATTAGTCGTGGACGTCGTAGTATCTATAAGCGGCACGTCACTTACCTGGCCGGATCGGAATAGCACACATTTTGTCGACATGCAGTAGTCAACGATAACAAAGGACGGTGCGAGGGTGAAGCCACCGCACTCAGTTCGGCAAACACCTTGAAAGAGCAAGTCATTGAAGTGAAAGAAAACATACTGGTGCAGACAATGACGCCATACACCTTTCTTTGTGTCTTTCTTTGTTTCTTTCTTTTTTTCTGGTGGGCACAGTAGTTTTCCACGATGCAAGACGACCTTGTCAAATACCGCTGTGGCCTCGTCGTGTGTCCCTTTGTGTCTTCTCTTGTCCCGTCTTTGAATCGTTCTACCGTACTCCCCTTGAAGATGCATTACCAACAAGCCCACATTGCAACGCCCGTCTTACGAATAGCTCGGCACTATAAAGCCTGTAAAACGCGAAGACGTTTTTTGAAATGCCCGTTTCTGCTTTACGCTATAACCAAAACGGGGTCGATGCGTATTTCAAGTGCCTCACGGCGAAAACCGCTGCTGCAGCAGCCGCGGAAGCTCGTTGGCGAGTCGACAAAAGAGGCGCCATTAGGGCAACCTTAATCGCTGCGTATCTGTGACAGCCGCCTCCCAAAATACCCCACTGCGCCAACGCAGGCGACGCCTCATTATGCGTCACGAGTCGGGCCTTTTCGAGAGCGACCGCGAGGCTGCACGCTAATTGAGGAGCATCGTGTTAGTCCGTGGTGCTGTCTCGTTAAAACGATGCAGCGTTAGCCGGATTATCACTGTTATTATTATTATTATAATTATTATTATTATTATTATTATTATTATTATTATTATTATTATTATTATTATTATTATTATTATTATTATTATTATTATTATTATTATTATTATTATTATTATTATTATTATACATGGAAACATGCAAACACACAGAAGAAACAGGGAGGGAATAAGCTGACAACTGCCCCCGAGAGCGGAACAACGCCTCCCTACTCTGTCCGGAGGAGGGAATCAAAAAAGGAGAAGAGGCGAAGAAGATAAGAAAGAAAGAAATAGGAAAGAAAATAGGAAATGAACAAATGACAGAGACACGGACAAAAGGCAGGAACACGGAAAAAAAATGTCTATAAGCGATAGGCCTGCAGCGATTGGAAAAAGCATGCCACAGGAATAGACACGGACTGGTGACACTAACGTGGAGCCGAAAATGTTTGCCTATAGGCACATTCCTGGAACGTCACCAATGATAACAAAAGAAAGAGAAGAAGAAATCGAAGAGACCCGCTCTTCACCCGCTGCAATGCGAACAGCTGCCAGTTTTGCCCATGCTTTCTGGTTTACGACTTCTTCGTGCACTGTGTCGCGACGAGCGCAGACAGCTGCGATGAACTCTTTTTTAAGATTTCAGCAAAGAAAGGCAGCGAGACTATGGTTCTTGTTCGTCCTAATTCACGTGGTCACCATGCTGAGTCGACCTGGCAGCACGTTGTGGAACACCAAACGGTGCCGGATTGACGGCTACCTCCGAAACGCTTCGCGTTACATCGATTCCCACAGTGAGTGGGATCTGCCTAATTGCTTTAAAACCATGACAGTGATAGGTGTTGGCGCCTAAAGTTGGCACCGGCTGCTCCTTTTCGAATGGCAAAAAAAAAAAAATCGAGTGACCAAATGCGGCAAGGAACACTGACTACAGTATATTATACGAACACATACCACGTTCCGCCCACTGTCGTTCAAAAAGCCACAAAAGATAGTACAGGAACACGTACAGACATGTATGGACACGCACAGTTTGATAAATAAATAAGATATCTTTAAGTTGTTTGTGAAAACACGCGCTTGAATGTTTTGCAGACGAGCATGTCATATTTACACAGCATAGCCATTGTCTTATCCATTAAATTGTCACTGCTGAATTCTACAACACGCGTACTTTGTGGTGCGTCTCATTTCGGTTACGAACAGATGGACGGACACTTCCGAGGGCTCCAAGTGAAGTCCGTTCTACTAAATAAATGCGCTATTAATGATAAAGAAAAATGAGACACCTTGTGAGTGCTATATTTTCTCTGAAACATCTGACATAGAGCTCGCCCGTACAAGGATTAGTAAGCTCGCTGCCGCGGTCTTGGTGGGAGAGGAGTAGGAAAAGACTGAGAGGTTAATCAGTGGCGCTGCTCCCGCGTGCCTTGCGGGCCGGCTACGACTTAACACAGGAAGATTCTTAAGCTGACTCAAATGGAGTAGCAAGTGTCTGTAAAAATTATTCTGTGATCAGGGAAGTGTGCGCGTGCGTGTGCGTGCGTGTGTGTGCCAGCACACACAGACACAGCAACTCTTCAGCAACCAAGGTAATCGGCGCGTGCCATTTCGAATACTTGGCACACAACGCCTTTTGAGAAACTAGCTTCATGTGGGTGCTGGCGCAGTATACGTAGGAGAAAGCTCGCTTCGCGCATTGCACACGTGTGCATTCTTTTGCAAGCAGTTCTATGCTTGTAACTTATCGTCTTGTAAAACGGAGACCTTCATGAAAGTGACGGGATTTACAGTCTAGGTAGTCTTCCCGTGACGTCACGAACGCAGCTTCTCACCGTGCTAGTAGAATTGAACACGACGGCCACGATGACGTCAGTGCACCATGCATTATCCTGCGTACATTGCCTTGCTTTTTGATGGTGACCGTTAGTTAAGTTTTGAGATGTTCTTTTCTCCTTGAAGTCGACCAAAGTCCCTTCAAGGTGTTTATCGGCGTTGATGAAGCAGGAGGCAGGTTGGAGGTAACAAAACTTGAAGATATATTGCAACGGAAATATTTACACAGTCAAATACAGAGTTAGCAAAAGAACACTGATACAAAACACACAAGTAAACAGCGCCTTACTCTTCTACTTTTCTTAAGTTAGAGCCTAGGACAACTGTCATTACATACGACCAACCGAGTCTCACTGTTCTACCACTAAGTGGTTACGGCCCAGACTAGCGTTGCATCGTACGGAGTCTTACTGTTCTATCAGGTTTAGTGATTACAGCCTAGACTGAGGAACAAGCACCTCGTCTCGGTTGTTATAGGGGAAAGAGACAAAGAAAAAGGGCGGTAGGGTCGTTAGCCCATCCCACGGAAGCAATTGCCAATGAGAGTTGACAGTTTCTTAAGCCACAACCCAAAGGGATGGGCTTACTCTCATAAGTGAATCTATTGGAAAACCACCCTGTTTTCCCTCTTCCCACATCTTCTTCTCCCCCTCCTATTTCCACGTGGTCAGTGACGGCCTCGGCAAACACGCCAGGCATGCACGATTTATTGAGGCCATCTCGCACCTCAGCGGCGTTTCTAGCCAGCAAGGGGGCTCGGGCGCTGGTGTCCCAACACCGCGTACCGTAGTCCCCCTCAAGGTTTTTCCTGGTAGAAAAATAATTACCGCTGGCGGCATCCGGACTCGGGTGCTCTTAAAACGACATTCTCCGAACGCGGCCTCCGCATGCGCACCGCGCCCCTCTCTACGGCGCGCACTGCATGTTAAAACACGACACCAAGCGGGCTCTCCCCAGCGCTCAAAACAAGACGCACGTGGCTGCCGTCCGAATGCGTAGGGGCGTGAACCCCCCGCTCCGTACGCGCCAGACGTGGTCAACATTGCTAGCAGCTGCGTCTCTAATTAGCAGGGGACTCAAGAGCCGGCGCCACAACGTCGCGTATACAACCGTCCCACTCGAGCTTTGTCCGCGTGGCCCTATTATGACCGTCGGCGGAATGTCAACACAGCGCGCGTAAAAGCATGTTCTCCGAATCCGTTTTCCGCCTCTGCACCGCGCCCCCCACGGCGGCGCGCGCCTCGGCTCGTCACCCAACACCACGCGAGCCGTCCGACCCCTCAACAACAGAAACGGTTGCCGCCCGAGGCGCTGGGGGGTGGACGCTTCCCCATTCACAAAACGCACGGGCAACTCGCGGCACTGCAAAAGTATATACAAAACAATCATGCAGCCCTACGCCGTCCATTCTGCCTGTTCGACGATGAGCGGCCTAACACCGTTTTTCACCGGAATATCGCTGCTATCTATTTGTCGCTCGGCACAAAACGCGCGTGCGCGTCTCGTGCTATCACGCTTTACGCATCTCCTCGACGTGCCAGTGCCTCAAGATGGCGGCCACGACGGCGTTAATTATCGTACTCTTGAGTGGGCGATGCGATCTGTGGCTCTTGCTCCGGTGCCCCTTTACCGAGAAGCAGCGCAAGCAACGGAACTTGCATGCATTACATGCGGCCGCCGTCGCCGGGATTCGATCCCGCGACCTCCGTGCTTCGCAACCTAACACCATAGTCACTAAGCAACCACAGCTGGTGCCAACATTTCCAATGCCACCAGAATAAGTCACTGATTCACGCTGGTCAAAGAGAGAGATGCTATTTAATGAAAACTGGAGTAGTTTGCTTGGCTGCACACCCAGCGTGCTACTCCACGTGAGTGCGATGATAAGCGAAATGGCACACACAAGATATACGACACTTAAAATACACTTAACACGCACTTAACGCATGCGTAGCACACACGTACCAACATACATAATTAAATTATCTGGTTGAGACCAGTGGCCTCGCAAAAAAGTTGAAAGCGCCTTCATAGCGTGGGACGCACGGGCGGCACTAGCTCGTGGTACCGTATAGGGTACACCAATAAGAACTACGTAAGCATATAACCACGTACCACAAACCAAGGCGTAAACAAATTTTCAGGAAGCAGTAATCGGTTCCAGCCGGATGAGCTCGAACCAGAAAGTGGAGCTTTGTTCGTGTCCCCTTTTCCCTTTCCCCAGTGTAGGATAGCCAACCGGGCTCAGTCCTGGTTTAACTCCCTACCTTTCCTTTATCATTTTCTCTCTCTCTCTTGTTCGTGTTTCTCGTTCGACTCGTATTATCTCCAAGTGTTTATGTCAGAGAGAGATAGTAAACATTTATTATTGAGCAACTGAGGTGTTCTTCGCCCTTGGTAGGCAGTTTTCTCAGGCCAGGAAATCGTGGATGAGGAGAAATAAAAAGGAGGACGACAAAGAGGAGGATAAGAGAGAGAGAGGGGGGGGCTACACATCTTGCGGCTATTCTTTTCCTTTAATTCTTCAAACTGCGCAAATGTTGCGTGCTTACCCCAAGTTTCTCTTCGAGCACTGCACGTACTCCTCGCACTACTTCCCCTCGCGTGCGATTTCACCCAGGCGTCGCTTTCGCATCAGTTCCAGCCTCCTGATTTCGAGGCCAATTTGTGTGCTTGTACTCGCGGAGTTACGCGTTGCCTCCCCAAATCCGTGCAGCATCACGGAAGCCACCCCTATCGTTCAGCCACTATGGTAAACAAACTTGCACG
Organism: Dermacentor albipictus; assembly: GCF_038994185.2. Lineage (NCBI taxonomy): Eukaryota > Metazoa > Arthropoda > Arachnida > Ixodida > Ixodidae > Dermacentor > Dermacentor albipictus. The sequence goes on along the minus strand of NC_091825.1, from coordinate 145,364,100 downwards.
GTGCGCCGTCTTTTTTCACCGCGACTTGCGCTCAGCACAACAGCCCCGTCATTCTCGTCTGCTCTGCGAAACACGGAGCAGCAGACGACGCGGCGAAACACCCGATGTGACACTGAAGGTGTTTTATTTTATTTTTTTGTTAGTGTTTCGACGAACGTTTGTGATGAGTACGTGCTGTGCTCTAGGAGCAATGGGTGCGCCATTTAAAGCTATCGCAAAAAACGCGCATCTGTTTTACTCGCCACGTCACAGCCTCGCAGCGTCGCCCTGCAGCCCAAGCAGCGCTGTACACATTTAGTGGGGCAGCGCGTACGCGAGGCCGTGTACTCAGCTCTGTAGATATGCGAAACGAGTTTTCCGTATACACACAGCGTATCGCTTTCTTCTCCGCACGTGCGACCGGATACTGTTTGCTCGCTGCAGCCAAGTCCGCCCTCCCTGTTTTTACGCCGTCGCACAACAAACAGCGCAAACGCACTCGCTCAATGCTCCTAAATTTCGCTGATCCACTTGCGAGGAGTATCGCGACTGCGTATGCGCTGAGCACTTCGTTCCAGGCTTGGATTGACCCGTTTCCGGATTGTCCCACGGCCGGCAGCTTTGCACGTACAGTGCTTCCGGATCTCCTTTTCATTTACTCGTTTGTTTGTTTGTTTGTTTGTTTGTTTACTTTATATGTCTTTATGGCCGTTGCCATAGTCCATTGAGTTATCGTCATCGTGAAAGAAGAAACTAGCAAAGAAACAAAAAAATTATCTAATTAAGTAAATAAGCGCTTCAGAAGATAGACCATCCCATTAACAAACGTGCCTTTCGGCGCCCCACGCGAATTAACACTTCTTCTATGGGCTAGGCTTACCTCCGGAGTGGTGTGACCAGTCTAGAAAAGGAGGATTAGAGTGAATACGGCTATTACGTCGGTAATCCGAACCGGTTCGGCTGGGTCGCTATCAGCATCGGCCACTTTCCAAGAAATCACTTTTAGCGCAACTCACGCCTGTGGGCAGAAGGCGCATCGCCCCAGTGACGCACTGCCGGATGCTACGTCACGTCACGGAACAGTGCAATTACCCGTTACAGTGACTGACTGAGGTTGAGGTCTCTCGATGCACCAAATGAAATCTTTCATGGCCCGAGCTCACCGTTACAGATGTCTCAACGCAACAAAACATGCATGCGTCATGGAAGTCTTCCTTTGCTATCTAAACAATAATGTATATAGTTACATGTTTCCAGAAAGCCATTCGATTAATTAAGGGACTGATGCGCTATGGGAAGTGCATATTTGCTGCCGTGAGGATATTCGGCTATATCGCTTGTTGTTTCATTACGCAGTTCCCTAAAGAACAGAGACGTTAATTTGTCCCTCGGTAGTGGTAGAATAGGTGTCTATACTTATAGGCTGATTCGTCATATACGTACGCCTCAAAGAGGTACAATAGTTGGCACGACGAAAACGCGCCGCAACTGGGTTGGGCGTGAACCAACGCCTTTATATCTGAGCTGGATAGTCCGACCAATTACCGCCGACCACAAAAAACTGCCGAAAGAGCCAAATATGGCTATTCGCTTAGAAAAAAAAAATTAATAATTGGGTGATTACTGCCGCTGTCGTGCGCCCATTACGACACTTTCATATAGCGCCGAAGGTAAAAAGCGCCTTTGTATAGCTCGTCATTAATGTCCGGGAAACGCTTTCGAGACGCGAAAGGACATTGTTTTTACAACTCCAAAGAGGCAAACTTTGCCACGAACACATCGCGATCGAGATTCGATCGAGAGGGAAGAGATTGATGCGACCGGATCCGTTACAGGCATATGCGGTGGTAGTAAGGAGATGTATACAAAAATGCTAGAATGAAAAGCCTCTATAGCATAGCTGATTAACTCGAGCAGGCTATAGGTGACTATTTTTCTCCTCCCCGTTTCAAAGGGAATGCCAATAAATTCTCATAATCATCATTATTTACGCGTATAGGCTGGAGACAAAAACAAATAGGGCGGGTTTACTGACCGTTTTGGTGTAGGCTGTTTGTAGATCTCGCATAGGTACAGCATAAGTCTGTAGCAAAACGAATCAGTACAAGTTTATACGAAGCCGCATAGTCTACACACGGCATAAAAACTTTCATAAGGGAGGTCGACCCTGGCTAATCGGTCAGTTAATGCGAGGACGAAAGTTTGAGGGACGTTGTATTGCACTCAGAACTATATTTCGATCCCACCGGCTTCTTTAACACACACGGGAATCTCAGCACCCAGGTAATTTCGCAGGTTCGACACTTTGAAGCTGCGGCCGGGATCCCAAGAAGAGATCTGGAGCGCGATCTCATCAGCCGCTGTAGATGCACGAAAAAATACCTCGGACACTTCGTCCCGCGGTACGGCTCACGATTGGCAACAACCTACAAGAGAGAGAGAGAGAGAGAGAGAGAGAGAATGAAGAGGAAAGGCAGGGAGGTTAACCAGATATGAGTCTCCGGTTTGCTACCCTACACTGGGGATGGGGGATAGGGGTTAGAAAGATGACAGAGAGGGAAACGCAAAAAAAAAAAACGAACGCGCACACATGGAGACAACCTACAACCTACAACCTACAAGTGAGTCATAGCGGTAATGTACGCAATCCCACGCAAGATTAAGGGAAAACGCTGCTTATGTTTGTGTCGGCCACCGAACAGCCGAAGTGCCTCTCTCTCTCTCTCTCTCTCTCTGCGTCGTAGTGCGGGCAGTGCATCTGATATCAGCTGTCCGTTTAAGCAACGGAAAGTGCACGCCGTGAACGAAACATTGTAGCCGTGTTCCGGAAATGGCCGGGCGGCATGCCTCCGGCTCTCACGTCGTCGTTGCCTTTCCTCATTTGGCGAAATCACGTGGAGTTACGCGCAGCCGGTGATGCGTGCAACCACCACGTGACCCGCACTCGCCCGACACACACACACACACACACACACACACACACACACACACACACACACACACACACACACACACACACACACACACACACGCACGCACACACACACACACACACACACACACACACACACACACACACACACGCACGCACGCACGCACACACACACACACACACAACACGCATGCACGCGCAGTGTTGGCAGCCACCCGCGCACAGCGCAGAAAGTCTCGTTTTGCATTTCTCCTTTGTCTTTCGAGCCCGAACGCGCTTTGTTCTACACGCGAGAAGAAGTCTGCGAGCAGTTCTTCCGGCCGGCGTTCTTATTTCTTCCTTTTTTGTCCGCGTTGGTCGGGACGGGGCAGGTTGAGAGCGGATGCTCCAAACGCGCATGTCGGAACACGTGATTTGCTAACAGGAAATTATGCGCAAGTCGAAAGGGGTGGGGGCAGTGACGAGAGGGAGAAGGGAAAGAGGACAGACACTGCCGCGTGTTGTCGAGAGCGCATTTGATTGATTAATGGAGCTGCTAGACAGGCGGGCGCGCTTGGTTTGCTTCTGCCTCCGTGGCGTGGTGTCCGCCACCGTTACGTCAGACGGTATCCCGTTGTTGTGTCTCGGCTGACAGGTGCCGCTCCAGGTTGCTTGCGCGGAACTTCCGACGCCGTCGTCCACTTCCTTACCCCTCCCGCGGAGACGCCCATCTGTGTGTGGCTTTGTGAGACGAGCTTGTTCGAGAACGTGTGGCACACTGCTGCGAGTAGGGTGCGGTCTGCAAGCCTGATTGGCATCACCTACTAAGATGGAATTCATAGCCAAAATAACTTGTTCTTGTGTCACTCGCTTGATACTCGGTGAAGCCAATGCAACGCCAGTAAAAAAAGAGACAAAGAACACAAGGCCGGACTCCCGGTGGGTGCTACTGTTCGGTCTTGTGTTCTTTGTGTATGTCTTATTTGGGCTGGACTGGCTTCACCAAGAATTTCTCTAGGCAGCTTATTGCTTGAAGAGAGAGGGGGAAAGGCTTGGCGCATGCTGTTGTAACCAGATTGCACACTGTTGGTAACCGTGTGCTACGCAGCTTTCACCATGCATTCGGAGGCGTTCGCAGAGCGCTGTATACGCCTTTCCTAGCCAATGCCGCGGGCATCTGTTGGCTTTCTGCGAGAATGACGGTCGAGTCCGGAGTCCCAATGTTTTCCGTGAGCACTGCGTCATCCAGCCAGCTTAGGGCAGCAGGAAAAGAATGTCTTTCGTCATCAACAAAGAGCAGTATAGCAGAGGATGCGTTGATTCTGTGACCTCATCGCAACCACAATTGCTGCACGAGACACTGTTCGTTATGCCGATGCGAAAAAAAGTTTAATTATTGAGTAATCATAAGACATGAAGTGACCATAAGGGACAGAAAAAAGAAAGCAACAAATATAAAAAACTGGGCACGCGCAAAGTTTCTGCAATCAGAGGCAAAAGCTATTAGAACATGCGACCAATGAATTCACCAAGGAAGTTCTCTCGTATGGCAGAGTTAAAGCGAGGTTAGCTCTGATTTACATCAAACAATGAAGAAAGGGGCTTCAATAAATAATTGTGTGCTGAGAACAGGGTTGCGCCGAAATATCACCATCATCATTATAATGATGATGATCGTCAGTATCCTATATACATTGCCTGCAGGAGGAAGGCTTCTTCCAGCGATCTTCAATTATCCCTGTCTTGGATCAGCTGACTCAAGTCTATGCCTGCAAATTTCCTGATTTAATCGCACCACCTAGTTCTCTAGCCTCTCCGACTTCTATTCCTTACTGTTCCGACCCATTCTGTAACTCTTATAGATGACAGGTTATCCCTCATACTCATTACATGTCCTGTCCAACTCCATTTGTTCTTCTTCATCTCAACTATAGAAATACCTTGGTGAACTGGGAAGGAAAAACAGCCGCACTTTCGCCCGAGAGGCGAAGCATTGATAGCGACAGCAAAGTATTAGACAACTACGAAGAGTAAGATTCGTAGTTTTATCGGCCGTATAAATTGCAGTAAACATTCGCTTACGAATTAAATGAACAAGCATGGCAACACGCGCGCGCTGGCGAACATGAAAAGATACCATTCGATGATCGCGAACAATCGTTGTAGCAACTCTGGCGTGATGAGGAGCGCAAACGGAGGGAAATGAACGCTTCAGCTGGCTTCAACGCGTCTCCGAAACTCGAGATTTCGCGACCTCCAGCAATAGGCAAGCCCAAAGACAGCACACATGCAGCCACCAACATCCTCGGCTCGCCCAGATTTTGTGTCCGTCGGAGATTACCTCCGAGATGGGACACCGGCGGCGTCCGCGCTCAGCCTCGCGGACAGCCATGCGCAGCCAAGGCTAGACTAGCGGAACAGACCTACGCTCATAGGGTCCCTAGAAATAGGGACCCTAACGCTCACTTGCCTCCCCAAACACATACCCCCCCCCCCCCCCCTCCCTCCCACCTCGGCTCACTCTCGCACGGTTTCCCTCGCAGAAAAAGCACACAGGGTGCGATAGGAACTTATCGCACTTGCATGGCACGACGACGGCGATGGCAAAAATTTTCTTGGAGTGTCCATATAATTGCCATCGCAAGAGAGAGAGCGTAAACTTTTATTTCAAATCAACAAGATTTGAGTCCGGCGTCTTTTTAGTGGGTCTGGGCACCCGCCGCGGACGCGGTTCCGAGACCTTGTCTCGAAGCGGCTTCCTCGGCTCGCTGGACGGCCCAGAGTTGTGCTGTCAGGTCAGAGCTGAGCAGTGCGGTCATCCAGCATGACCGGAGGCTGGCGGTGGAAGAGACGGAGGGGTCGGCACTGCCCGACTTGTTTGTTAGGTCCCGACACTCCCATAACATGTGATTTAGTGTGGCAACCTCGCCACACGACGTGCATCTGTTTGTAGTGTACATGTCTGGATACATGGCGTGCATGAGTCTGGGGTTTCTGTAAGAGTCTGTTTGTAATTGTCTGAAGTGTACTGCTTGCGTCCTGTCTAACCTAGCGTGAGGGAATGGGTATATGTGTCTTTGTAATTGGTAGTGTGCCGTGATGTCGTGAAAACTGGTCATACGATCCTCCCATGCCCAGACGTTTGCAGTACCCCGCGGGAGCTCTTCCTCCGATGCTGCTCGGTGAGTCAGGCCTCGAGCAACGCCGTGAGCTGCTTCGTTGGGGGTGCTCATTCCAGTGTGTGCCGGGATCCATAGCAAATGCCTTCGGTTATCAACGTCGGCCTCTCCCTGGTGTATGGGATGTCGCTGGAGTATCGGATAAGCCTCTTGCGAGATGCGCCCATTTGCAAAATTGCGAATTGCCGTTTGCGAGTCGCAGATCACGTATGTAGCTTTGGTTTGTGTGAGGGCCAGTGCTATGGCCGCTTCCTCTGCCGCTTCGGCATGTGCCGTGTTCACGGTGACGCTCGTGAGGTGGTTGCCTCGGTGGCTAGTAACTGCCGCCACGAAACTCTTCCTGTCTCGATAGCGGGCTGCGTCGGTGAAGACCGCCTCCTTGTCGTTAGAGTAACTTTGGTCATCTTTCTAACCCCTATCCCCCATCCCCAGTGTAGGGTAGCAAACCGGAGACTCATATCTGGTTAACCTCCCTGCCTTTCCTCTTCATTCTCTCTCTCTCTTTGTTCATTTGTTGTGCCCTGGCTTTACGCCTCCCCGTGGGGTGTTGGGGGTGCATGTTGCGAGGCAATGGGGGTACGTGTAGCTGCTCGCGTATGGCAAGAAAAATATTGAATTAACAGAGGCGGTACCATGGATGGGTAATAATTTACTTTCGCAACAGAAGGCAAAAGAGGCGCCAATCACGTGTGCTGAAAAAGTAGCATCGATTAGATTACGTATAGTGTTGTAGGCTTAAATACTTGGATACAATTTGTCTAGACTATGTGACACTGAATATGCAGACAAACAATCCTGTTTCACTTACTTTTAATTAAATTTAGCAAACATTTTGCACTCGCGAAGTTGAAGCCTAGCAGAGGTCGTAGAACGTTAAACTATGAACTATTTCTATTCTGATTTTGTTCCAACCTCCAGACGCAAAATTATAAGGAACCGCCAACTCAAGCGTCAGGCGGTGACTCGCAGTGTTGTTTGAACAGCCCCATCAAACGCTCTAGTCATTTATAGGCGGTAACTTTTTTTTTGCTTGCCAAGCGAATAGTATTGCCTACATTGACAGGCTTTTCGTATCTGGTTGGTTGACAAGGGTGATGAGCCCGCGAGTGTTTCGATGGGGCTGAGCTACAGCGTATAGTGAAACCAGATAACCGGGTGAGGACAATAGCGCCGGCGCCTGCGCTTGGTCCGCTTTCCCTCGGTTAGCTCGTGGTCGCTGGTCGAAAATCGCGGCGGCGTGCAACGGAGAGTAAGGAATGCCGCTAAAACGTGTCCTCAGCGAAGAAGAGTTGGCAAAGCGAGGTCGTATACGGGCCGAAACGGCTAGACAACGTTATACATCCGCGCAAAAATGTTTATTATATGCAAAATTCATTCTCGATGGCAGCTTCGAGTAGCCAGTGCCGTAGCGATCGGCGGGCAGCCGTCTTCTATTGCTTTAGGAACGGGGATTTCTCCGGCTATGCCGTAAAAAAAAAAATCGAGTTTGCGCGGCATATTAATTCATCTTTAGCGCGCACATGCCGCTTTGACGTGATGGGTTCTGGCGGTTTGGTCAGGCTTTGTAACAGACAAACTAAAGTGGCATAAAATTTTTATTCAGTAGCGGTGGGCTTTAGTCAAAGGAGACGTAGATTCGTAAATAATTTTGGTTCTGTTGTTCTACCTGATCGCGCATAATCAGTGTATACAAGTCATACTATAAATGGGGAGTTTTTACAGTTTTCGTGACGTCGCTTGCCAGACAAGCGAAGTGGGCATGGCCCGAACATTTTTACCTATCGTGGAGGGTTAATAGCAGAAATGGAACAGAAACAGCTTGGAATAGCTTTAAGTTACAGCACCCCCTGTAGTCATGCTTGTTTAGCACAAGTCGCAATACCAGCATAATTTGCAGCATAATGTTGCAGCATAATGAATTGGCGTTCCAATTAATTATTCTACAAAAGTGTGCGCCAAGTAGTTCATGATGATCTTAATTGTGGCGTCGGCGCATCTTTTAGCAGGTTTCGGGGACCGATATCTCGAAAGCGGCTCCAGTCTTAGAACAATGAAATAATATGCACAGAACTACCAATACCAAAAACACACCACCAACACTCAAAAAACAAAACAAAAAAAAAATCTAAAGTACCTTATTGAGACCAGTGTCGAATCCCGTACGTAACGGGAAGGCCTGCTAAATGCCTACAGACCAGAGTATACACTGCACATGACGTCAGAATCAGCTTTCCTCTGTCTCGAGTGTCCATCTATAGTAGCGAGCAATATTCTTCGCGACCGTGAGGGTTGTTTGGTTTTTGGAAGTTAGAAACTGTCTGTTCCACGAACATGATCCTCATCGGTTACGTGGTGGTGTACATTTAATTAATTTAGAGAAGGCACATCACCGCACTGAGCTTGCCTCTCGAGTTCTAATTTACGCTTCTTCCTTGTCATTTCTTATTCACTTTGTGCAGCATTCATATTAGCTGCTCTAAATAATGACAAGTAACGCTCACCGCAAGCTTACGTCGTACGTTTCCATGCCTACACACAGAACACGTTCGCTCGTTGTCTCCGTGGATGTTTTCGCTTTAGAACCGTGAAAAGTCTGAGGATTAGAAATGTTCCGCAGCGACGTAAAAACCAGCGAAAATCGGCGGCAGTCCGCCCTCCTTGTACGTATGCCCTTCTGCTATACTTGCGTACATATGTTGCACGTTGCATACGCAATCCAGAATACGCCACACTTGTTTGGAGCGCAAAGCCTCTCTCTTCTGCAAACCTGACGCCATTCGACGGCCCGTTCCTTGAAGACACGTGACAGCAGACCCTTCGCCTCACAGCATAGCGGCTATACAGGTCCTGGCACCATTTTGCAGCCATTCCTTCTATTTCCGCTTGCCGTTCGCCGTCGCAATAGTGGCGGCCTTTCATTGACGCCAAGTAACGCAAGGAACAAACAGACCCGCCTCCGCTAATGTGCAGGGTGCAAACAGTCTGCGTCGTGTCGTATCTGAAAGGAACGTAATCTCAAGGCGTCAAGGTGTCGGAAGGTGTGGGGGAGGAGACACCTTCGGAGGATCGTGACAGCTCAAGAGGACCCGAAAAGCCGTGACTCAAACCGGTTGAAGGTCACACGCGCGAAGCGGCTAAGGTGCCGAGTCTGCCGACTCACTTCTTCGCATAGCACTGATATTTATTTGCCATGCGAGAGAGATACGACTCCGCAATCGTGTAGCCCTAATGGTAAATGACACGTCACGCATTTCACCCATACACGCACGGAGCGCGTGCGTGTGGGCGTACGAGCTGCCAATGAGGCATGCGCGCCCAGTGGCGCCTTGTAGGACAACCGCGAGAGCTTCGGCCGCGACTGACATCCTTTCGGTGCGGCGTCAATGCCACGGTCGACACCGCCGAGGTTGATTCCGAGCGAATTCGAACGTCGTTGCGTCACTGCGACATCGACGCTTCGTGCTGGCCTTCGCTTGTCTGCGCACGAGGCTCGTTTCTTTTCAAGGTGGCTGCTCTTCTATATAGGGGCTCCTGTTCGGTCACATGCTCTCGCAGTTCGCGGACATCGGTTGCGTGCCGTTCCCGCGCAGCCGCCCTGACATCAGTGACCCCATTCTGTCACGGCCGTGTATGGTCGACGCGGTTCGTTTTCGCTTTGCTTTGTCCACGACTGGACAATGCAGCCTGATGCTTGGAGTGGTCTAACTGGCTTGGCCGAGCCTGCAGCGCTGTAGCAAAGAGAGAGAAAGAAGGAGAATGAGGAATAAAAAGAACGAAATAGAAACGAACTGTTCTTAGGAGTGTGGGGAGTCTGTAGGTCGGAGGAACACACTCTGTCATTCTTTGCTTGAGAGCATGAATATAGCAAGCATAGGAACCGTGGAAAACGCCACACAAGTGAAGGACGCTCAGCAGTTGATCTACTCATAGCGTTGAATTCACTAAATATTTCAAACGAACGCAGAAAGCCTTGTGGAACGAAGGGAATCCGCGTAAGAGATCAGTCTTGTTCGGAGACATGCCTTCAAAAAAATAAAGAAAGAGACATTTTTTTATGAAGAAAGCCGCAGCAGCGGCCTAGAGACGTATAGTATGCTGCGTATGGAGATGAACACGCTAACACATATGACCTGCGCTAACGGTTAGCAGATGGGACGCCGCCGTTCGGCTATAAGGCTGGAAAAGCCCGTAATAAGAGGCGGGTATCCGCGTCCATCGCAGGAAGAGAAAAGTTTGTACATTTTCCAACCAGTGGAAATCATGGACACACCTGAAACCGCATGGAAAGAAACCACAAAGAAGGATTTGACAAAGATCTGTGGAGGTTTCTTGACGAAGAGATGTAGGCCATCGACGGCTGTGTTCGATGAGTGCTAAAGGTTAACATATTTAAAAAAAAATACATTCTTACTGGACAAAGGATTAGACAAGCCTTGTAGCGAAGAGTAGTGGTGCAAATAATGCATGTAGTGGTGCCTTTTAGAGACTGAACAGTGGAGTGGCCTCTAATTGGGCTTCGCGCTTGGGCTTATTCCTTCTAATCAAGTTGGTGCACGGGGGACTGCTTGTGCAACGATTAAAGGCTGAAAAGTGCATGCCGCATTTGTGCGGAGGCGTGCACGTGAGATAAAAGTTGAATGAACTCTGTGTCGCGGTACTCTTATGTTTATTACGATTATCTTTCTTTACTTTCAAGGAGAGACAAATGGAACAGCCAATATATTTTCTACCTCACAGCAACCCAAACATAACATAGGATAACATAACGTAACAACATACTAACATGCCAACATAAGGTAACATAACATAACATAACACAATATAAGAAGCTTAAGAAGCACCTAAATTGGACGAGTTGGAATGGGTTCATTTCTTGGGTTATGGTGCCACGAAAAAAAAAAGAAACAGGAGATGGAAAGAAAAAGACTTCCTTTCTGCCTTCCATTCCGTCTCGTGTATTTTTTCTTTTGTCGGCGTCACCAAAAGAACAAGCTTGTAGCATCTGTTCCCGACCCATCCTTGCTTCCGCGCCCACGTGCGGAATCTGGAACGAAACAATCGTTCTTGCGTTCACCTTTGGGGCAGCGCTGCTTTCGCATTCGATAGGCGTGAGAACGAGAGGTGGCGGAGCACTTCCTTCGTCGTCCCGTGAGCGTGTGCCCGGTGACGCAAAACCAGGCGGCGGCGGCGGCGGCGGCAGGCTCGGCAGGGCACGCACGACCGCGGCCGAGTGTCGAGTCGACGGCTGCCGCTCTGGCGGCCAAGGCCAGGCATTTCCATTGGTAAACAAGGGTCTCGCCTCCCCCTCCCACCGCTTGCTCCAGCCCGCTACATCATTCTTCCCCTCGCTACCGAGTTCACGATCTAACGAGCAACGCTTGTCTCCTACAGGAATCAGGCACTCCTGAGATGACACACTGAGAGAGAGAGAGAGAGATGGCAAGACACTGCGATGCGTACATTGTCACTTTTGGGGGCAATAACCCAGAACAGCGGATTCAATGAAGCCATTCCGAACGATTGGCACAGTTCATTTTGTATCGCTTAAGAACCTTGCATAAGAAAGAAATTCGTGCAACGCACAAACCGATTGTGCTAACGCCCATGAAGTCAAGGAAGACAAACAAAACACTTAAGAAAACGCGGACCACAGAAGAAGCCGAAGATGCTTAGCTGGATTTAAGCTATAGTCGGATACAACTTTAGAAAAAAGGGGAGGCCCCACCCAGATGACCGAAGCGGCGAAGTCACCGGCCGCCCGGCGCATGACGTCGGTCCAGAATGCGCGCCCATTGGTGCACGCGCCTCGGAGGAGTAAACGCCCCCTTTTTTCTAAAGTTGTATCCGACTATAGAGGTGCACATCTGCGCACTGGGAAGTGTTCGCATGTCGTACTCGCACCCGACTGCTGCTGAGCGGCTGAAAACAACTGCGTGTAAATGGCCCACTGCGTTCTCCTCCACAAACGCCGCTCCTCCGCACATTTCGATGTCAACGTGGCCAACATTTATTATAGCGAGGGCATTGTGCAGCGAGGTAGGCCATGAAACGAAACTAAATTTATCTACATTCTATAGTTTTAGCGCCGAAACCACGGTCTTATTACGAGGCATGCCGTAATGGAGGTCTCTGGATTAAGTTTGGCCACCTGGGACTTCCTAAGCGTGAACCCAATGGATGGTACATGAGTGCTTCTTTTTTTTTACTTCCGCTCCCGTCAGAATGCAGCCGCCACAGCTGGGATCGAACTAGCGACCTTGTGAGTCTTTCTTGTTTAACGGTCTGATATAGCTTCTTTTTGCAAAACAAGGCGCTGCGCCGTATGACTGCACCGTCATTTAGCCTCTATCAAATTGCTTTTCCAGCTTTCCTTCCGTCACGTCAACATCTATTTTGAACGTAAACGTCTTACCGCGACAAGCTGGAACGTTTAACCGAGTACGCCGGCACCAAAAGCAAAGTGAGGCCTCACTATAATACGGGACATAGTGCGCATACCATGCGTTGTATTTACCACGTAATACAGGAACGCCATTGATTTACGCGTTTGTTTTGACGACGTGTGAAACGTTGGCTGTCTTAGTTAGCGGCACATTCAATTACAAATCAAAAATTCCAGTCATGAGGGGCTAATATATTCACAACACAACGAACTGAGAAAAGTCACGGCACTTTAGATTCGTTACATACATGTGTAAAAACAAGTAAAGCCTTAAAAGGAAACAACCATGTTGTACAAGACCATGCTCAAGCAGAGTACTTCGTAGACAATAGCACTGCTGCAGCCGCAAGTGGACAGGTCTCTGCGACTGTTTATAGACCTGCTACGCATGTTCCCGTGTGCGTGCAACTAGGATTTTATCTCTCCTCTTCTTTACCTCTTGTCGTCTATGTATCCCCTTCCCCCACTGCAGGGTAGCAAACCGGACGTGCGTATGGTTAACCTCCCTGTCTTTCCTCTCTTAAATCTCGCTCTCTCTGTGGGTACACAAAGCGCGCACGCTTTTTGAGTCAGACCGTGATGTCACGACCACAGGCGGTGTAATCATCGAAAACAGTGCTTTCGATTAAAGAAAAAAAAAAGCATGACCGCTGAAACGTATGGGCTTTCGCATTGCGCAGTGCCGCCATGATCTAGAGCGCCCAGGCTTTGCTGCTGTGCAGGAAGTGTGAGAAAATGTCAAAGACCTGAGACATGTAGTTGCACAAAGCTTTCTGACTACAAGTTGTGCGTGGCATCCCCTTCCACGTTCACCGTATATCGCTTCTGCTGTACGGCTGGGTCCGCACCCGCGACGACGCGCACGTGTATACGTCCGGCCAGATCGCGGGCACCTATCCTCTTCCATTTGCGAAGCAGGATCCCGTATTTGCAAACACTTATCACGATATAATTGTTGGTAAGAGAAAATTCCATCCAACCCTGATGCTAGACATACGATTAACGAAGCGGCCGGCCAGCGACCGAGAGCACTTCCACGCGAAGAAGAAGCTTTGTGGATTCGGCCCCAAGAGAGCTCGTGGTTCTTTAATTCTGACTTTAAATTTCTCTTCATCAAACGTTTTGTTCTTCTCTGCTATCTATAGGCTGTCAGTGATGGAGAGAAAAGGGAGTGAAAGGTCAACCAGACGCGCCTCCGGGGCCCCACCTAAGGGAGAAGATGTTAAGAAATTAAACAAAGAAATGGGAAAGGGCGCCGCTTGATTCGCAGGTGCTCATCGAGACTACACTCTGTCGCAGAGGCCAGTCGACTTTAGGAACCGCAGTAATTAATGCGCCTACCACTTTCTGAACCAGCGACGCACGAGACCACCGTTCGAGGACCTCTGTTACCTAGAAGGATATTCAGTCCAGGTGAGTAAGAGAATAAAGTGGATTCGTCCACATGGAGCCAGGCTACAGGAAAAGTCTGTTTTGTTCTCCACGCAACTGCGAAACACTGGCGTGACAGAACGCGTGGCAAAACTCACACCCACCCACCCACCCACCCACACACACACACACACACACACACACACACACACACACACACACACACACACACACACACACACACGCGCACGCGCGCACGTAAACGCACACATGCAAAGAAAGAAGCGGTCAATCCAATAGACACGCCATCTCGAGTCGATTGCCGCTGACTCGAGGTGTCGCTCGAGAGCCGGAAGCGATCGCCGCACCACCAGCGACGCCTGCGGGCAGCTTCCGGTCGTAACGATAGTGGGCCCTCCCATGGCGCGCCGTGACTGACCTACCTCTTGCGCGTAGTACTACACTACTGTCATCGCAGCCTGCGGCAAAGCCACTTGCGCTTTCTTTTCGAGCCAAAGCCACGCGAATGCGCCGCTCGCCGGTTTCTCTCCCGGCGAGTCTTTCAGGCAAATCAGGTCTCCGAGTGGGGGGCGTGGGGAAGAGAGAGTTCGTGGAGGAGCACGAAGGGGTGCGCAGCATAATGATGCTGGCGCCGAGGCGCCGGGCAATGCCTCCGACAGCGCTGCGGCGAACCTGCTGTCACGCGGGGTGCGCACGGTATCGAATGAGCCTCATCATAGTCGCATTCTTCACGCGGAATGACACATCTAGTTCAGTCGGAGCAACGTGAACGCTGGGGAAGAGAGAGGTATCTTGATGGTACACCGTATCGCGCTGTGACAACGTTTCCAGGCCGCCTTTGTCGTCGTGATCGGTCTGCGTGTATAGGCGACACGCCAAATGTTGCAGGAAGCGGGTCGCTCGGTATACGAGAACGCCGTCGCGCAGAGTTGGAGGGGGACGCGCCTCCACTCCGTTATGCGTGCCGGCTGCGCATCGACTCGGCTGCTTCTTTTATAGTCACTGTATTTTCATGTTTGCGGATAATGTGACCCTCGAATTGTGTATCCGTCGTCGCCCGAAAGAACTACTACCACAGCAGGTGAAAGTATACGACTGCTGCTAACATTGCCACCGCGGCCTAGTACTACTGATACTACACAACAGCACCCGCTGCGGTGTCTTAGCGGCTATTATGCTGTTGCGCTGCTAAGCACGAGGTGTCGCGGGATCAAATCACTGCCGCGGCGGCCGCATTTTGATCGGGGCAAAATGCAAGAACGCCCGTGTCCCACGTTAAATGCCACGTTAAAGATCGCCTGGTGGTCAAAAATTAATCCGCAATCCCTCACTACGGCGTGCCTCATTATCAAATCGTGGTTTCGGCACGTAAAACCCCAGAATTCAATGCAATACTACACCACAGCAATTATGTGGAAGCTACGAGATGTGCTCTTGGTGCTCTAGTCTGAATAGAAAAGAAGACGCCCTGGTATGTATAGACATGCAATGACGTAGAGACACGGGGATTTCATTCGCACAAATCCGGCCTCGACTGGACAGCGCCAACTGTAAATTTCACTATACTACCACGTTCCATTGTAAAACGGGGCATGAAACGCGCCTCTATTTGCACGAAAACATCAAGAGGCTCGAAGTACGGGTTTTCTCCTCGTTCAAGTACGTTTCCCGTATCTTGCCGTATAGAAGCGAGAACATTCCTTTGTAAGTCTGTAGTCCGCCCTGCTTTTCCCTCACCGAAAGTAGCAGCTGTCGCGAGGCTCCGCTCGTGGCACGGTATGTGGGTGCGAAACGCGCAAGGTCAGCACAAAGGTTGCCGAGGCCATCGGCGGATACCGCGGCAAGTGTGGAGGGAACACAAATCGTGCCCTAGAGCCACAGTTGTCTCGAGTTGAGGGAGGTCAAAAGTGAACACAGCACTTCGCCAGCCGAACAACAGTCATTGAAGCCGCGGAGGCGGTACCTTCTCACAGCCCAAACGAACGGCCTGCTTTTCTTTTCCGCGTTCTCTCATGCGGCAAGACGGGAGGAGTCCTTCTGGCGTCGGCGTCGCGTTTTCACAGAACCACCGTCGCGGAGCAAGGAACCTCTTCTCGAAGAACTGAGCCGTCGAACATGCAAGTGCCCCCGCACAGGCTTTTGTCGATAGTCAACAGACCACCAAACCATATTCTGCCGACAAACGTATTCAGAATAGCCAATAGGTTATGAATAATACTGCGCTAACAACTACATGCGATACACGGAAGTCCCGCAGAAGACGCTTCTTGCAATGACGCGCCAGCTTACAAAGGGACGCGTACGCGCTGGAATAAGAGGCGAGGACATCGGCATTCGTCCTCGTCGTCGGCGAACGAATCGGGAAGCGAGAGCAGCCAGTTGGAAAGCTTCTGGGTCGGCGTTTTCTTTTATATTTTTTTAATTACATCGCGCCCACGAAAGGAGGCGGCCGCGGCGTGCCAGAGAACCCGGACGGCGCTGTTATATAAGGGCCATCAGAGAGGGGGAGGGGGGGGCGGGAATTCGGCAGGTACTAGCTGAGGAAGCGGGGGGATACAGCGCGAGCCAAAGCGGCCAAATTTCTGCCCCGAGGCGCGGCCCGGTCGACACCACACCTCGCATACGGGCGAGCCCTCCCGCACACAAACACACGCACGCACAGGCGTATACACACACTCCGCCGACGCCGCTCTCCAGGTTTGGCGGTCAGTGGGGAGAGCCTTCGAAAAAGTGGCGTGACGACCGGGCGGCGGGCGCGATAGTGGAGAGACCGAGCTAACGGCCGGTTTACTGGCGAGGCCGGGCGCATGGCCCGGGTGACCCGCAAAGAGGTGCGAGCAGGGAGCAAGACCGAGCGCACGGAGAAAAGAGGAACGTCTGCGCGATACGCTGCAGGCTGCCGGCGATACGACGATAGCCCATTTCCGCTTCCGGTTACGTAACAGCGCAAAAACGTCGAAGATCACGGCGGGCGCAAGGCGCTGTGAAAAAAAACAAACGAAAACAAACAAAAGAAGGCACAAAGGAATAAAAAGGAAGAGCGGCCCCCTTTACAAAAGGTCTTGAACGGAGCGCAGCGCATAACACACGCCGAGTGGGTAAGACTTATAAATATACGTTACACACACACGTCAACGGGATGGGTAACACAGCGAGCCAGCACGGTCGGCGACTATGTCTATTGAGTTGTGCTTATTTTTTTTTCTTGCAATCGACCGTCATCCAAATTAGCTGCAAAAGTTTGGCAGGGGACATGTGCACGCGACGGCATAAAAAAAGGGGGAAAAAATGATGAAGACGAAGATGACGATGAAGGGGATTTCATAACGCTGCAGTTTATCAGTGCCGTCCAAATCTTGGCCAATGGCCAGCAGTGAACATGCGCCATCACAAAAAGAAAACCAAACCAAACAAAACGCGGCAGTCGCTACGAAATAAAAATTTACCCTCGACTTTGCAAACCAGCGTGGAATTGCGGTGTAGCATTAGCGGTGGCCGTGCGCGTAAGTACAGACGGCACCCGTGACTTACAGAATCGCGTGCCCTGGCATGCCGGGAGATTCTAGTACACTCTGCGCTGTTACGGTGGCATACAAGCATCATCCGTCGAACAGGATAACGTGAAAGCACATTTGGAAACGAAAGGCATCGTGCCCTCTCCGAGCACCACTGTCCTCTGCACTCCTCTCCTCGGCGGAAACGAGTACAATGAAGTGCTACAAGTCGCCAGTCTTTTGCAAAGATAATCGTCGTTTTTATTTATAATAAAATAATTATAATTACAATAGGAGCTAAGAAAATGGCGGTGATTGCTTTCGAGCAAACAGTCTCTATGTACAGGTGGGGGAGGGGAGTATTTACAGGGAACGGTGGGCGACGACGCCGCGACGTTCAGCGGGACTTGAGGGCTGCTTCTTGGCGCAGGTTGGTGTTCCGCATGTACGTCTTCACGTAGAAGTTGAAGAAGAGCACGAAGAAGAGCACCGCCTCGAAGATGGTCAGGTAGCCGAAGTATGGCGGGAAGCCGCAGTCGTAGAACACCGGGATGGCGCCGTGGATCATGAGCGCGATGAACTGGCTCATCTGCAGCTGGGTCAGGTAGCGCTTCCACCACAGGTATGGCCTGAGCCGGGGGCCCAGGGCGGCAAGCGCGTAGTACGTGTACATGATGCAGTGGATGAAGCAGTTGAGGAACGGGAAGAAGGCGTTCTGGCCCGTGGCGCCGAAGTTGACGCCCAGCCAGACGGACCAGGCGACGAGCGAGTGGTGGATGACGTGCAGCGCCGAGATGTGGCTGTTCTTCTTGGTGAGCACGAAGAACACGGTATCCAGCAGCTCGCTCAGCTTGAGCAGCATGTACCACCAGCCCAGGTTGATGAGCAGCAGCGACTTGGGCTCCATCGTCAGGTTGACGGGCTCGCAGAACCACGAGTAGTCGCCGAACAGGTACGTGAGCCGGCCGCCGTAGAGGAAGAAGAACGCGTTGGCCACCACATGGCCAACGTTGTAGATGAGTATGATGTTGCGGAGGTTGAACGCCTTGCGGTCGCGCATCCACGCCGGTCCCCACACCTTGACGAAGTAGACGTATCCAATGAGGATGGAGATGACCGGCAGCGGACTGCCCATGAGCGGCCACTTGGCCACGCGGGGGTCCGTATTGGAAAGCACGCTGTGGTAGGCCCAGCTCAGCTGGTCGAACACCGGTATTCCCATGGCGGCGGCAGTGAGCGTCTATGCACACGGGGAGTACGGAGGCAGCGCGAGGGCGACGCGGGCGGCGAGCACGGCACGCACGACAGACACAACACACCACTTCGCGGTAAGGTCGCTGCTTGCGGCAGTCGTCGGCCGCTGGACGCACCGGCGCTTTTCTAGGCTCCGTCCGGCCGCCCAGCCAATGGCCACGAGGTCGTCTCTGACGTCAGTCACGAGGACGTTTCGGCTCGGCTGCGTCACGACGTCCTCTCCTCGCGCCGGCGCGCGCGCTTTCCTCTTCGGCGCGCTCAGACGCCGGATTGTTACGTGCTCCTCCTCCTCCTCGGAGTCTCTGTCGGTGCCGCGTCGTTCGCATCCGCGCCAAACTGCATCACATTCGCTGCGGAACGGCGCGACTTGGCGTCGCTCCTGTTTGTCTCGTTAGCGCGCCCTGCCGCCTTGGTGGTGCCGGGCGTCATCGGTTCGCGGCGCGCCGTTTCCGACGTGTGCGCAGGCCCGCCGAGTCTGGGACGCAGTGAGTACAACAACGCCACGAGGCCAGGCCGTAGCTGCGCTCGCTTTGGGACGGCGCCGACCCGTCGATGTCCGAAGCCCGTCGCCTCGAGTCCATCCCGTGACTGCGCCGGAGAGCGTATACTGTGTGCAGCTCTTTAAGCAGGAGGCGCTTGGTACGATTCCGTTGGGCCGATCAGAAGTACGAGCTATCGCATCAAAGAGACGCAACCCTGCAAGTTTCGAGCAGGCTAACGACGGCAGTCGAAGCAGTCATCTTTCCGACCGGCGCCGCGGCTTGGTACCGGACGGCCCTTCGTAGCACGTGTCCCCTGATTCGAGCGAGCAAGCGTGTCGCGGTGGTCTGTTCAGTTAGCCCTTCGCACCATGTTTTCGCCGCGTGAGAATTCCTTCAAACGCGTCAAAGGCGTTGTACGTAGCTTCTTTGTCAAAACCGACTAGCCTTATGATGCAGTCCCTGATAAAACGGAAAATATCAGCGATGCGCTTCTCTTCAGGTCGCGTAGGCGTCAGTTAACTCTTCGGCATCTTGCATGTGTTAGATCTCCTCGTTGTTTGTCTGTTTTATTGGAAAGTGTTAAAATTCAAATTAAATTTTGGGGTTTCACGTGCTAAAACCCCTTCCTGATTATGAGGCACGCCGTAGTGGAGGACTCAAGAAATTTCGACCACCTGGGGTTCTTTAACGTGCACCTATATCTAAGTACACGGGTGTTTTCGCATTTATTGGAAACTGTACCTCCGAGCTGTCGGCACTGCTTCGTCTTCTCTGCTTTTGCTGACCCCCTTTGGATTTCTGTCGGCAGCGGCCAAATGTATTAATCTGCACGTGTCCTGCTTTCATTAAATGAACGAGACTTCGGTGTTGCAATGCCCAGACGATACTCGGCCAACGCTCATTGCTTCGCGTTTGGAGGGATAAGCGTCAGATGGGTGAAAAGAGCCTGTACTCACAGGTTCAACATTATCAATAGTCACTTCACCATGTGCGCACAGAGGTCCAATTCACAAAGCCCTTTGTTCTTAGGAGCTGTTTGCCATCTTGTCGCACGCCTTACTTGACCTGTCCAACATAACGATTGGTCGGCATCTTCTCTTACGAACAACTCCACAGCGTAGGAACCTCTCTGCGAAAACGGAGCCAGCTTATCACCACACTCGCATCTAAATATCGGGAATCACTTCCACCCTAGATGTCCTGTCTTTTTTTATTTTTTCTCCTCCTCTTTGAATGCACCGCGCTTCCCGCAGTTTTTCCATGCAGGCCTCTATTGTTTAAAATAATTGATTCCCCGGCGAATTGCTTTATTGAGTCCACCTCAGCTTCGTTCCGCAGAGAGAGAGATAAACGCACCCGACGTCACTGTTGATCCTGGCCGCACAGGCAGACCGTGAAGTTTAGCGCAGCGCAGCCGGCAAGTGGAAAACTGGTTTAGCGAATCTAACTGGTTGCCTTCGTGCGTTATTTTGTTTAGTTGGCGCTATTGACTTATCTCTCCAAATCTCGGAGCGCTGCCAAATGCAGGAAATGTCGAGCGACCACATCAAGCTTTGGTTCGAGCAGCAAGCAGATCTGTTAGGCACACTTGGCGTACCCGCGGTGCTGTTGAACATGTATACCGACTTACCTTGGCACGAGATTCCGTCGCGTAATTAAACGCTGGCACGTGTTCCTTATCGTGAATACGTTTAAAGCATCGTCTGTTCTCGGATTGGCTTCTAGACAGATAGCGTACGGAAGCTGGAATGAATGCCAGCTAGCACGGCACAAGAGCATGACAACTCTACCTCGAAATCTGAAATACTTTTTCGGGGAAGCCCCAGAAAAAAAAAAATGACTATCGTCTCGTCGTTGTAAAAGATGCACGCTTGTCTATCTTACCATTTTCTCTGAGGTTTGGATTGGATATCGCGAGAAAAATAAATATCAGAACAGAATCAGTTCCCACAAAACTAAATCAACTTACCAAGCAGATAATCTCTGAAAGACACCTACATTGCGATAGCTTATTTACATATTACGATAGCTAATAGGTGATTCAGAGCACAAGCACTAATATCGCGGGTTACTGGCAGCGCTTACTGGTCGCACTAAATGAGGCAAATTATGGCAGTTATATGTGCGATAATGCGGTTACCGTAAACCGGCGTCACAGGACCGTCAACGCCAGAGTATAGGTTACACATAAGCGCACAATACGCGTACTCTATAACTTCTAAACGCTGAAATCGCTCTTCTACAGAGACGTTCAGTGCAATTATGCTTCGGCCAGGGATCAAAGTAAGCGTTCAGTCGTTGATTGACAGTTAAAAGTAATCGAGAGAGAGAGATAGAAAGCTCTTTCACCTACATGCTACTCCGCAAGGAATGGGATGAAGGAGAAGAAAGGTCCCAGAAGAAGGTAGGCAGAAGAAAAGGGGAAAATAAAAGAAAAAAATGCAGGTCGTGCGATGTTATAAGTAATAGGGTAAGGACCGATGCGATGCATGCAGACGGTAAACGCAAAAAAAAAGTAAAATCACAGTCTTGATGATACGACGTGCGTGAGTCATAGTTTAGACAGCAAACCAACTGACTCAATGTATAAGAACAAGAAGTCCAGGGCTTTGCACTGTTATGATGGGCAAGGCCAGGGACCCAGTATCCGTGTTACTGTCACGCGGCCTTGGTGGAGCTTTTCCATGTTTATCTTATATTGGTGTCGCTCGTCTCTGTAAGCTTGGCACTCGAGCAAGA
Source organism: Dermacentor albipictus (assembly GCF_038994185.2). Taxonomy (NCBI): domain Eukaryota; kingdom Metazoa; phylum Arthropoda; class Arachnida; order Ixodida; family Ixodidae; genus Dermacentor; species Dermacentor albipictus. The sequence continues at coordinate 145,342,228 of NC_091825.1, read as the reverse complement.
TGTGCTCTAGAGAATATACCTCGCCACAGTTGTCACAGCATGGATTTGTGGTCTGGCCATAGCGGAAAAGAAAATTGTTCGTGTACGCAACGTTTAATCGAAGCCGGTGATAGAGGATCTCCAGATGCCGTGGTAGACTTTGTCGTAGCCTTGATTGGAGTTCCGGGTCGATATTGAATAAAACCTTGTAACTGCCTGACGGTGAAGATCATCTTCTACGCCGTTCACTAAGTACATATCGCTTCGCCATAGCGGAAGCTTCACTATAAGTGAAAAATACTTCCATAAAATTTAAGTGCTCACGTCCTTTGCGGTCTGCCTTATCCGCCTCTTCATTACCTATTATACCGCAATGTCCTGGAAGCCACTGAAATGCTATCACAGGTCCAGCATTATATGCCAAGTGGTGCACGTATGCTATGTTCTAGACCAAGATGTAATTGCTTGATTTAGTGCTTTTCGTGCAAAGGCTTTGCAATGCTCCTTTCGAGTCTGTGAAGATTGACCACTGTTGTTGAAGCTGCCGTAGTACGTATTCTGGCGCCTGTTTCATCGCGTACAGCTGAGACATTGTTGATGACGTTACTCGTGCTAAACGCCATGAAAATGCCTGGTGTGTGGAAGGAACGAAAATACCACAGGAAGAGGTATGTTGCGTAGAGGAGCCGTCAGTAAATATGTGCTTTGTAGTGGAGTATTTCACGCTCATGTAGGCCAGTGCTATCTGTAAGATAGCGTCTGAGGCATGTTCTTTTTGGACTGTATAACAGGGATGTACTTCCGAATTTGTAGAGGAGACAGCATCCACGGAGGGAACTGTAGTGGCATGATCTGTGGTGCCAGTTTGGGGATAGCGAGTCGAATTTGGCCAACAGCTTGCCCGAGTCCGGAATTGTTTTGCATTGGATATAACTCAAGAAATGGTTCTTGTTTTGAACCAAGTGCCTTATATGTATGCGGGTGGTTTCCTGAATTCGTAGCAGGTCCAGACTTAAACACTGGGCCTAAGCTACTGTCCTTATACAAAAGATCCCTTCGGACGACCGAGACAAACACGCAGGCTAGTGTTACGTGCTACTTCCAAGCTTTTTTTTTATTAGCTGGGGACAGTCGCTGCAGGATAGGAAGGCTATAGCGCAGGAGGCCATCAACAAAAGCATTATGAAGCATCAACATCGACCGGCAGTCGGTTCCAGCGAGAAAACTAATAATTTGGGGTGCGCCGGACATTCTCCCCCGTAACATTTTCATTTCCGGTGTCCAGGAGAGGTTACGATCGATCAAGACACCGAGAAAGGGATGTGTCCGTACGTATATGGAAGGGCTCGACCACCAAGTATCGGTGGGCAACCATCCATGCGTTTGCGAGTAAAGGCCATGGCAACGCTCATCTCTAGTGATAGAAGTAGCGCCCGCGATGTATAAGATACGATGACATCTTGAAAAGCACTCACTGTAGTCGCGGCCAAGTTACTCGACGAGATTGTGACCTACTCCATATACAGATGTCGTCAGCGCACAGTGTGATATGTACCTCAGTTGGTAGGGTCTTTTTCAAGTGAACGGGAGAGATGTTGAATAGTAAAGGGCTAAGGACTGAACTCCTTTTTCAACAGAGTAGAAGGATGTTAGACCTTTTGGAGTTACCATACAAAACTGCCGTCCTTCGAGACAGTTGGAAAGCCACGTATAAAGGCGTCCTCTAAGGCCTACAGCGTCAAGGGCCTCAATAACTGAGTGATGTAAAATAAAATCGAATACGGCTTTGAAGTCATGGAAGATGACGATTAGAATATGTCCAGTAGTTAGATGCTTTTCTACGGAGGAATCTGGGATATTATATTGTACAGTGCTGATCTATTTTGTCGAAAGCCATTCATTTCTTTGGGATGGATGCCTCGCGTTTCAAGGAACCATGCCATTTGCTTATGAATAATTTTTTCCCATTAGTTTCTCAACACAGTCGAACAAAGCGATAGGTCGGAAAGATGCGTAGCTGGTGGGCTCTTCTATAGGGCTTGATGAAAGGTACAATTTTCGCGAGTTTCCATTCGGCAGGCACTGTACCACTTGTTCACGAAGTATTGTACATTTCCAGCTGTCGGACATGACAGTGGCAGGAAAGGTGCGCTATAGCTTGATAGCTGACTTGGGCGAGGCCAGGAGAAGACCTTTTGCAGCTATCAGCTATAGCCGCTGAAAATTCTTTCATCGTGAACAGGAGGTCCATTGCATTCATAGACGTTCGCGGAAGTTGCCTGTCAGCCGAAGACACGCCGTGTGTACCACGATACCCAGATCCAGAAATAAGCCTGCAGTATTCTGCAGTTTGTTTCACGGTTAGTCCTTCGTGTAATGAGAGCGTCATGAAAGGGTATATATAACTGCTGGGCTGGTATCCGCAGTCGTCTGATAATACGCCAGATAATAGCCACGGGTTTACGTCCATCCAGAGTAACGCAGAAATCTCTTCACTATAGCCGGCACAATTTCGTGAGATGACAATTTTAATCGACGTTGTGCTCGTCGAGAAGCACGGAGATATTCAAGATCCCCAGTAAGCAGTACTTTCGCTCCGCACGTCTGAACAGACGGAGCATAGGTCTTTTTTGGCGTTTGTCCACATTGTCGTGTGTCAGAATCGACAAGGCTGTCTTTCGGTGTCACTCCTCGACGTCGAAAACACGTCGAGCTCGTAAATACCAGCTCTGGATTCGGTGGGGGCTCTCGACACGATGGGGCGTTTTCCATGTACTTGGTCGACTGTGTGTGCAAGTGCAGCTGCCCTTTTCTTCGGGCTTCGTCCGTTCGACGCCGGATGAAGTCCACCGCAGTTAGCATATCGTGGTTGAGCCCGAGAAGCGAAATCTTTTGTGTGAATTGGGTCATAACCTGCACATAAATACCCTGCAGCGGATAGTACTGCAGTAGTTTGCAATATGACCATGCTTTTGGCATTTGTAACATTGCGTTGCAGACCCCATGTGCTCAGTCACAGGGTAGCTGCTGAATCCAAGTAGCACACGTCTTGGCATGTGAGAATTCTTCACGAATTCTAGAATCGCTGATCTTCGACGTGCTTCTGTAATGGTTCCTTCCTCGTTAGGGATGTAGGAAACTTGCCTACGAGCTGACAGGACGCCTTGTCCGGTGAGGTATTCCTGTAACTCTTTGTCAGAGCACTAAGCAGGGACTCCTTGAATACGTGACCGAGTACGAAGACGGGAGCGCGAGCTTGCGCTGCCGTCCCTCCTATAGCGTAGTGACAGTGAGCAGGCGATTAGCGGCGGTGAGCGGCGACGCTCTCCCAATGAGGCGGCCGTCCTTATTGAGACAATGACTAAGGACTTTTCCTTGTGCTGTCGACACGATCGATGATGCTAGAATGTTCCGGTTTACTTTCCGCAGGGTGCAGTCAGGTTGCGTTGACTGGCAGATAGCCGAAATTCCAGGTGGTCTTTCTTTCTTGTACGCGACAGCGGTAGAACTTGCCTGGTCCATGTGTTATATCGAAGGCGTAGAGGGCAAAGTGTAGTGACTAAAAGTACTCAAAAACTGGGCGAGCGCAAACAGCTATAGGCTGATACCAAAAGTTTATCGACAGTAAAAAGCGCGCAGAGGGCCGCTGTCGACAAGTTAAACGCGGACAACTCAAGACGCCGGACTCGTCGATCCTTCGATGTATCCTTCAACGCAGTCGTCGGTGCAACATTTCGTTGCGTTCATACCTGTTTACCGTCATTTCACATAACGTATTTATTAAATATCTGATTTACTTGCACTTCTTTGATTTCGAACAATATGTTGTTTAAAGCTCCTCGCGCGCGAGGCCATATTGGCCACGCCCTATCTCCGTGGACGGTTCCCCTCCAAGCGAAGGCATGGCCCACCTTCGCCGTGGGAGAATTTAGCGACATTTAGCCCGCGAAGAGGTGTTGTCTATCCATTTCCCGCGCCGATCTCGGATCGAATCCGTCCAGGATGCTGTGTGTTGAATTTTCGCATGCAACGGAAACACTTATATACGCCGGTGGAATGATTCGAATCTTTCGAATATCGAACTCCGTCATCGCAAAACCGCTCACGTCTGCGCTCGCAGTCGACGACCAGCGTTGAATGCCTTCATTTTGCTGTGTCGCTGGGCGTGCGCCAAGAAAAAACCTAGAAAGTAGTTAACTGGATGCGTAAAGTCAAGTTACGCAACCAAACGCGTTGGCGGGCCGTAATCCGAAGGCAAGGACCGCGCAGTAAGAAGTGCGCTCGAAAAAGCGGACGGCCTCTGATTCAGGGGGGATTCGTATCAGCGGGTTAACGGGTGCCGCCGCTCAAGGCAACGCGCGATCTTGCTGTATTGTGGAAACCCGCGCTTGGCGCGGCAGCAAGCGACCTTGGTGCTACCGCAAGCTACGAGCGGTTCTTTCTTTTTTTTTCTTCTATACTTCGCGGCTTCCGGCATACGGCGGGCGTGTTTCTTTTAGTGTGTGTGTGAGTGCCGCACACAGGAGGTACAGAGATCTTTATAGCTGTAATCTCGCTTAGCGGAACCTTCGGCTACGCATAAGGCGCGTCAAGACCTCGGCGGACTCCGTACCGGAGTCCGTGGCCTGGATATGCTATGTGGAGTGTAAGTATATACCCGTTCGCTTTTACCGCAAACCCAAGAAGGGTCATTACGCCCTAGGTGACTGGAGCATTCCGTGGCACTGCTCCCGGGTCCCCTTGACTTTTCATTCTTGCAACGAATGTCGTGGAAAAAAACTCGCCTCGTCCAACCGTAGCTATGGTATTACCGAACGCAACGTTGTGGCACGTAGACATTATACTAAACGTGGGTGTCGCTTATTGTGCGCGTCGAAGCACCTCCGAAGATGGGCGTCACTTGAGGCGAACGCTACCCTTGAATGGCCAGCCGTGTATTATAAGGTTCAATTTGTCGCCGAACGTTCGTTGCACAATTACGGGACCGGAACGAGACTCGTTCTGTTCTCGGGGCCACAGTCGCAGCGGATTTAGCGTCCGTCCGTCCGTCCCGCCCACGATGGAAGAATACCTTCCACCATGGTCGCGCCTTCTTGCGTATACGTGTCTGTCGCTGTCCTTCGGATCACGTTTCTTCTGCCCAGCTCGAGGTCGCCGGTTCGGTGCCGCCTATACAGGGCGGCCGCATTTCGACGCGCGTGAAATGCAAGAACGCTCGTGTGCACTTAGATAAAGGCATGCACGTAAACGACCCCGGATGTTTCAAAGTAATTCCGGAGTCATTCCCCTACACGGCGTGCCTCATAATCGTATCGTAGTTTTGGCTCGTAAAAACCCAAGATACTTTTTTTTTAAAGGGGCATAGGTAATGCGAGTTACGCATTCTCGCATTGCGTATAGCCTTTCGTGCTCGTCGGTACGGCGTTGCAAACCTTCTCTTTTTAAAGAAAGATATTTTTCGTCAAGGCATGCGAGTTATCTACTTCTTGGAATACTGACGAGCTTACGCATACGGGCACACAGAGCGTCTAGAAAGGCTGCATGCCAACAGCAAATGTGAGAGTCCGGCGGCTTGTAACGCTGCGTATCCGCTGCGCATGCGTAGTATGACCGGTTTTACGCGAGGTCGTCGTTTTCGCCGAGTTGCTCGAATCCAGTTGTTTAATGCTCTTTATCTCCGCTCAATTTCTTCTCTCTCTCTCTCTCTTCTTTAGCTGCATTTTCTTTTTGCGGGAAAGGGAATGTGGGAGTGTCCTGTTTGCCGTATTTGCGTTGTCTGAGACGCTGCGTTGATGAGCTGTCGCCCTCAGAGTACGTACGTTTTAGCGTGGTACACAACATTTTTTTTTATCTGGAAGGACAGGCATACTGGAATGTGAATGTCCGGTCAGAATTGCCAGGCAAGCTTGGACGATAAACAACATGTTGCTTGAGCAGAGAGCGTGGATCGGCAAAAAGCAACGGCAACATTTCATATATATATATTGTTATGCTCTTAGGTGCATAGTGGGTTCACGCCACAACAAACAGTATGCGGGGGCACCGAAGAGTGGTGAACGAGGAAGACGACGTGTGGCTGGCTAGCTGAATCTCGCCAGGCGCTCAGCTGATCCAGGCCATCGCTGCTAACTCTACCCGGCTTCAAAGTAACGCCTTTTGCGGGCGCAACAGAGTGGTGGAGGTGCGGGGTACGACAGGACGTACTACGGAGTCGCAACATCCAGAACTTCGCCGGAGCCGTCGTCTTGCCGGTCTCTTGCCAACGACCTTCCCTATGGCTCAGGACGGTGATGGACAAATGCCAGCTCTAGTTTCACCTTCTCAAAGGTCAGCGCCAGTTGGACCTTTGCGGCACTACATGGAGCCACGCTCGTTCGCGGGAAAAGTGGGCGAGGACGTCGACGAGTGGCTGATGCACTACGCAAGGGTGAGCCGCTACAACCGTTGGGATTCTGTCACTCAGCTTGAATATGTCGCGCTTTTTCTGAGTGAGACGGCGCCGATGTGGTATGAAAACCACGAAGACTCCCTAACAACATGGGAGCACTTTGTCGAGGAAATAAAGAAGTGTTTTGGCGACACCCACGCCAAACAGAAACGCGCCGAGAGAACACTTGCTCAAAGAGCTCAAGATCCTGGAGAAACATGCACTATATACATCGAGGAAATCCTCAAACTGTGCAAAATCGTAAATCCGCAGATGTCCGAGGAAGACCGAGTCGGACATCTCCTCAAAGGAATTGCAGAAGATGTATACAATTTCCTCATAAGTCGGGAACACGTTGATTCCGTCTCAGATGTCGTGCGTCATTGCCGTACGTTTGAGACGTTGAAAACACGTCGCATTGTGCCAAAGTTTGGACGCTTGGCGAATGTGACAACCATTGCCAGCGTAGATGAGAGCCCGTCTGCCGATCTTTCGTCTACTATACGGCAGATCGTGCGTGAGGAACTGCTGCGGCACCAGGAACTTGCGCGCGACGTCATACGACAACCTGACGGTTATTACCCGCAACACATGGCGCCTGCCGCACCCTGCGCTTCCTGGCAACCGGCGGTATGTGTCACAGACGTCAACCGCAGAGGTGCTCCATGGCCACGTGAGGACACATTTACGACCGAACACCGATCTGCAGAACACCCTCGCTCCAGCAGGTTTGCACGCAGACCGACCGTTCCTCCTGTGGAGCAGGCTCAGCCGCTTCGCTCTGCTACACGACCCCCCACGGCTGAGCGCTTCGAAGGGCAGTTCGTCGATCGTCGTTTGCCTGTGTGTTATAGCTGTGGCGACTTGGGTCACATTGCCAGGTACTGCAATCGCCGCCAACCACCGAGGTTCGACCGATCGACGATGTCTAGGCGGTACCGCGCTCCTCAGGGCGAAACATACTCGCCTTCGCACACATACTTAGGACGCTTGCCTCACCAGCACCCGGAGCCGCTGCGGAACCGTTCTCCAGCATCCGATCGCAGCTTGACACCACCACCCGCTCCTCGTGTAAGCCGATCGCCCTCTCCGCGGCGTCGATACCCGTCGCCACCTCCGGAAAACTAGCCAGCGCGGCCGTTGGAGGTGAGGTCGCTGGACAATCTTCGCTGTCGACAGAGATACCTCCAACCATTTGTATGTTTAAGAATACGGTGTTTGTATTAATTGACGGGGTTTCATCCATGGCCTTAGTGGACACGGGAGCAACCGTTTCAGTGATGAGTCTGGCGTTTAAAAGCCTCCTAGGACGAAAGGTGATGTTTCGCTGGGACCGTGCCGATACGTTTCGCGGAGTGAGTGGGGAGTTGTTGTATCCTGTGGGCGTGTGTAATGTAGACGTAACCTTGGGTGGCCAAATATTTAACGCGGAGTTCGCTGTTCTACCGCATTCTACGCATGACGTAATCCTGGGCCTTGATTTTTTGAAACTGTGTGGTGCCACTGTCGACTGCAAAACGGGTGAAACCAGTGTAGGTACGAGCTTTTCTGCTGCGTTTATGGAAGGCCCACCGAATCGTGAAAGTGTGCTTTGTGTATCCCGGGATACCGTTGTGCCTCCGTTATCCGCAATGTACGTTTCAGTTGCCTGTTTTCCAACCACCGACGGAACGTTTGACGCTACCGTGGAGCCCGTTCACCTGAGTTGCATCAAGAGGAATGTACTGATACCGTATTGCACGCTGTCAGTTGTTCAGGGACGCACCAACTTATGGGCCGTAAACTGTTCCAGTGAACCTGCAATACTACCACAGGGTCTGAAACTTGCCGCCTACCATGAAGATCACGTGCTATCGCTCGCCATTCTTACAGAGGCCCTTGATTCTGCGGATGAGCGCCATTTCGCTAATGTCTGCCCTGCGGCGCACTCCTCATTTCTGACTATGGTAAACAAGTCGCTCAGCACTAAGCAGCGTCACGAAGTGGCGAATATTCTGCTAAAGCATGCCCGACTGTTTGACTTCTCCCAGCAAGAGGGGCCACCATTGTTTCCTCCTTCTCGTATACACCATCGCATAGATACGGGATCTGCCCAACCACTGCGACAGAAACCATACAGAGTCTCACCATCGGAACGCAAGGTGATCAATGACCATGTCCACGAAATGCTACATAAGAATGTAATCCAAGAATCCTGTAGTCCGTGGGCAGCGCCAGTGATCCTGGTTAGAAAGAAAGATGGTTCATGGCGATTTTGTGTTGACTACCGCCGCCTCAACACCATCACTAAAAAGGACGTATATCCTCTTCCGCGTATTGATGATGCTATCGACTGCCTCTCATCAGCGTCTTACTTTTCGTCTGTTGACTTGAGGTCGGGGTACTGGCAGATTCCGATGCACGAGGCAGACAAGGAGAAAACGGCATTTGTAACACCAGATGGACTTTTTGAATTTAATGTGATGCCGTTCGGGCTCTGTAATGCGCCTGCAACTTTTGAGCGCTTCATGGACAACATCCTGCGTGGTTTGAAGTGGGAAGTATGCATGTGCTATCTAGATGATGTAGTGATTTTCGGACGCACGTTCAGTGAGCACAACGCACGTCTCGATCTTATGCTAGACTGCTTGGACAAAGCGGGTTTGGTCCTCAACTCGAAGAAGTGCCATTTTGGAGAGCGCCAAGCACTCGTTCTGGGACACCTAGTGGATAAGGACGGTATACGACCTGATCCAGCGAAGACTGCTACGGTGGAAGCCTTCAAGCAACCTCGCCATGTAAAAGAGCTACGCAGTTTCCTAGGGCTTTGCTCGTACTTCCGCCGGTTTATTCGTGGATTTGCCAACATCGCGTATTCGCTGACATGCCTCCTCCAGAAGGGCGTTCCCTTTGAATGGACTCCTGAATGTGAAGCTAGTTTTCGTGAGCTGAAGTCTCGTCTGACGTCTCACCCCATTCTCCGACACTTCGACCATGCGGCTCCCACAGAAGTTCATACGGACGCTAGCGGTATTGGCATCGGCGCTGTCCTTATCCAACGCGTTGACACCAAAGAACACGTCGTCGCCTATGCGAGTCGTTCTTTAATTAAGTCCGAGCGTAACTACACCGTTACAGAGCAAGAATGTCTTGCAGTTATTTTCGCAGTACAGCGCTTCCGGTCGTACCTGTACGGGCGCCCCTTCACTGTGGTGACAGACCATCATTCTCTCTGCTGGCTGGTTAATCTCCGTGATCCGTCGGGCCGGCTTGCGCGTTGGACACTCCGTTTACAGGAATATAACTTTACCGTTTCTTATAAAAGCGGCCGCCGACACGCCGACGCTGACTGCCTCTCGCGCATGCCGCTTCCAACGACGGACTGCGACGCGGACAACTTCGACTGCTATATTGCATCACTGGAGCCGGGATTTCCTGATATAAATACCTTCAAGGTCGAGCAACAAAAAGACAGAACTTTAGAACCACTGTTCATTACTGCAAGGCAATCAGCACCATCAACTCGTTTCTGTGTTCGTGATGGGGTTCTTTACAAAAAGAACTATTCTACTACAGGCCCACGATATCTTCTGGTGGTCCCGGAGAGTCTCCGTGTCTCCGTCTTGCGCGCTATGCATGACGATCCAACATCTGGACATTTGGGTTCTGCGCGAACTCTCTACCGCCTTCAAGAAAGGTTCTACTGGCCCAAAATGCGCCAGACGACCGCCCAGTATGTGTCCAGCTGCAACGAGTGTCAACGTTATAAGCGTCCGACGAGTGCTCCTCCTGGTCAACTCCATCCAGTGCCACCCCCCAGCACTCCCTTTGAGCAAGTTGGCATCGACCTCCTCGGTCCTTTCCCGCGTTCATCCGATGGGAACCGCTGGATTATCGTGTGTGCCGATCACTTGACACGCTACTGTGAGACAGCTGCAATACCATCGGCTACTGCAACCGAAGTGTGCATTTTTCTGCTGCGTTTTGTCATTCTTCGACATGGACCTCCCAGAGTCATCATCAGCGATCGTGGGCGGCAGTTCACTGCAGACGTGGTCGAAGAGATGCTTCGTCTATGTGCTTCAAGGTTTCGACATTCCACCCCGTATCATCCCCAAACAAATGGCCTTACGGAACGCACGAACAGAACTCTCACTAACATGCTGTCCATGTATGTCGACTCAGATCATAAGAACTGGGACAGCGTGCTACCTTTCATTACGTACGCATTTAACACCTCAAAGCATGAAGTTACGGGTTACAGTCCCTTCTTTCTTCTTTACGCTCGTCCGCCTCGTTATACACTAGACACTATCTTCCCGTTCTCCAGCCACGATAATCTTTGTATATCAGAGACAGTCTGTCTTGCTGAAGAAGCCCGACGACTTGCTTCTTTACGCACTCTTCTTTCACAAGACCGCTCGAAGGCACGCTACGACCGCCGACGCCGACACGTGATATATGACCCTGGTGATTTAGTTTTGCTCTGGAAACCAACCAGGAAACGTGGACTATGTGAAAAACTGCTGGCCCACTATGTTGGCCCCTATGTTATTACGGAGCGCATCAGCAAATTAACCTACCGCATAGCACGTCTCACATCAAATGGCCGACGGTCAGCAAAGACTGAACTTTCGCATGTCGCCCGTTTAAAGCCCTTTATTTCTCGATAGCCTGTTAGCCTTGCCCGGCGGGCTTCGTCTGCGCGGAGGGAAATGTTACGCTCTTAGGTGCATAGTGGGTTCACGCCACAACAAACAGTATGCGGGGGCACCGAAGAGTGGTGAACGAGGAAGACGACGTGTGGCTGGCTGGCTGAATCTCGCCAGGCGCTCAGCTGATCCAGGCCATCGCTGCTAACTCTACCCGGCTTCAAAGTAACGCCTTTTGCGAGCGCAACAATATATATATATATATATATATATATATATATATATATATATATATATATATATATATATATATATATATATATATATATATATATATATATATATATATATATATATATATATATATAAATTGAGCCACTGCGGCTACGGCTGGTCTGACGGGAAACTTATTAGGTTGGACTGCTGCATGAAAGTTTGTGCCGCATCCATTCCAACTAGCCAAGCGCTCCACCCTGATGCGAGCACCGCGAACAAATCGACAACGTGTTCATTGTTCCTTCGTGGCCCGTCCTTAGCGCTTGTCTGAGCACCTAAGTCCGTTTTCACACACCCACAAAAAACAAAGTTCTTACGCTGTAAACTTTTTTTCGTAAGGACAGATGTCATCCATTCGTGATGGCGAACACAGTAAAAAAAAAAAAAAGGGCTGGCCAATAGCAAGCAGCATTCACGAACGAAAAGCTTTGCGAATTCGCCCACTTCTCTCTCCAACCTCTCTCTCTTCTAGCTCCTTCTCCTCCTCCTAACTTACCTTCCTCTTTTTTCTCTCTCATTTCAAGCGGCGCACCATCGGCAGACAGACGCACACCACGAGCACGTGTAGAGCTCTCACGTCCCGCCCCTCCCCGTGTCCGTTCATTTCGGCCGCCTGCGCGCACTGGCTTCCTCAATTTGGCATCGTTAACTCTTCCCGCGGCGCATGACGCTCGCTAAACTCTTACCTCCCGCATACCTGCTTTCCACGCCCCAAGCCAGCACACACGCACAACAACCCTCTCGTGCTCGAGAAATCGCCGCTTCCCCGCCGGCGAAGAAAGTGCACTCTCGCTCGCAATTCCCCTCGACGCTTCCCGTCCTTGCTTTCAGTAGCAATGCAGCGCACTGAAGCGGGCTGCCTTCCCTGCAGGCGGACACGTGACTCCTATAGCAAGTTTTTTTGTATTTCTAAACTGTGCTGTGCACTGAGCGGAGTCTACTTTTGTGTTATACTAACTGATGTATTGCAAATTGCATAGTACGATGTGCTGTTCATTTCTGTGTATTGTCTTGCAATATATCTCTGCTGGCTTTTATGTTCGCTCGCGCAACTGCCACAAGTCGGAACCCTTGGACAGCGTTGTTGGGTATCGCAAGTTATGTAACTTTTTAGGGCGTACGAAATGTCTAGTCACAACGAAGAAAACTTGTGGTTGTAATTCTGGGAACGTGTAGACAAATATTCTCGTACGGAAGTTCCTTTTGGCCACAGTTGCGAGCGATTGCCTACGGTTATCACGCCGGTCGATAACATGGTCAGCGGGTGCCCGAGCAACCACCCGGAAAACGCACTTAGATAATAATAATAATAATAATAATAATAATAATAATAATAATAATAATAATTTTCAACCTACAAAGTTCTTGTTAATTTTCATTACTTTAGGTAAGAAAACTATTTTCATACCTAAGGCTATTTCTTCTTAGCTAAGCAACTATGGTCAACCGTAACTTCATAAAAGAAGTCTTGAGAATAGGTGCGCAGAATTAGAATCAAAACTTTTCTTTATTATAACTACGTGTATCGTACATAATGTAAGGACATCTAGCTTCGGAGACACATCAAAGATGAAATACAAACCCAGATCCTGGCGAAAATATGTTTATCAACTTTCGTATTCTTACGATGGACCCACGCTTAAACGGATGCATCATCATCATCAGCATCATCATCAGCCTGGTTACGCCCACTGCAGGGCAAAGGCCTCTCCCATATTTCTCCAACAACCCCGGTCATGTACTAATTGTGGCCATGCCGTCCCTGCAAACTTCTTAATCTCATCCGCCCACCTAACTTTCTGACGTCCCCTGCTACGCTTCCCTTCCCTTGGAATCCAGTCCGTAACCCTTAATGACCATCGGTTATCTTCCCTCCTCATTATATGTCCTGCCCATGCCCATTTCTTTTTCTTGATTTCAACTAAGATGTCATTAACTCGCGTTTGTTCCCTGACCCAATCTGCTCTTTTGTTATCCCTTAACGTTACACCTATCATTCTTCTTTCCATAGCTCGTTGCGTCGTCCTCAATTTGAGTAGAACCCTTTTCGTAAGCCTCCAGGTTTCTGCCCCGTAGGTGAGTACTGGTAAGACACAGCTATTATACACTTTTCTCTTGAGGGATAATGGCAACCTGCTGTTCATGATCTGAGAATGCCTGCCCAACGCACCCCAGCCCATTCTTATTCTTCTGATTATTTCTGTCTCATGATCCGGATCCGCAGTCACTACCTGCCCTAAGTAGGTGTATTCCCTTACGACTTCCAGTGCCTCGCTGCCTATTGTAAACTGCTGTTCTCTTCCGAGACTGTTAAACATTACTTTAGTTTTCTGCAGATTAATTTTTAGACCCACTCTTTTGCTTTGCCTCTCCAGGTCAGTGAGCATGCATTGCAGTTGGTCCCCTGAGTTACTAAGCAAGGCAATATCATCAGCGAATCGCAAGTTACTAAGGTATTCTCCATTAACTTTTATCCCAATTTCTTCCCAATCCAGGTCTCTGAATACCTCCTGTAAACACGCTGTGAATAGCATTGGAGAGATCGTATCTCCCTGCCTGACGCCTTTCTTTATTGGGATTTTGTTGCTTTCTTTATGGAGGACTATGGTGGCTGTGGAGCCGCTATAGATATTTTTCAGTATTTTTACATATGGCTCGTCTGCACCCTGATTCCGTAATGCCTCCATGACTGCTGAGGTTTCGACAGAATCAAATGCTTTCTCGTAATCAATGAAAGCTATATATAATGGTTGGTTATATTCCGCACATTTCTCTATCACCTGATTGATAGTGTGAATATGATCTATTGTTGAGTAGCCTTTACGGAATCCTGCCTGGTCCTTTGCTTGAGAGAAGTCTAAGGTGTGTCTGATTCTATTTGCGATTACCTTAGTAAATAGTTTGTAGGCAACGGACAGTAAGCTGATTGGTCTATAATTTTTCAAGTCTTTGGCGTCCCCTTTCTTATGAATTAGGATTATGTTAGCATTTTTCCAAGATTCCGGTACGCTCGACGTTATGAGGCATTGCGTATACAGGGTGGCCAGTTTCTCTAGAACAATCTGCCCACCATCCTTCAACAAATCTGCTGTTACCTGATCCTCCCCAGCTGCCTTCCCCCTTTGCATATCTCCCAAGGCTTTCTTTACTTCTTCCGGCGTTACCTGTGGGATTTCGAATTCCTCTAGACTATTTTCTCTTCCATTATCGTCGTGGGTGGCACTGGTACTGTACAAATCTCTATAGAACTCCTCAGCCACTTCTACTATCTCATCCATATTAGTAATTATATTGCCGGCTTTGTCTCTTAACGCATACATCTGATTCTTGCCAATTCCTAGTTTCTTCTTCACTGTTTTTAGGCTTCCTCCGTTCCTGAGAGCATGTTCAATTCTATCCATATTGTACTTCCTGATGTCAGCTGTCTTACGCTTGTTGATTAACTTCGAAAGTTCTGCCAGTTCTATTCTAGCTGTAGGGTTAGAGGCTTTCATACATTGGCGTTTCTTGATCAGATCTTTCGTCTCCTGCGATAGTTTACTGGTATCTTGCCTAACAGAGTTACCACCGACTTCCATTGCACACTCCTTAATGATGTCCACAAGATTGTCGTTCATTGCTTGAACACTAAGGTCCTCTTCCTGAGTTAAAGCCGAATACCTGTTCTGTAGCTTGATCTGGAATTGCTCTATTTTCCCCCTAACCGCTAACTCATTGATCGGCTTCTTATGTACCAGTTTCTTCCGTTCCCTTCTCAGGTCTAGGCTAATTCGAGTTCTTACCATCCTGTGGTCACTGCAGCGCACCTTGCCGAGCACGTCCACATCTTTTATGATGCCAGGGTTAGCGCAGAGTATGAAGTCTATTTCATTTCTAGTCTCGCCGTTCGGGCCCCTCCACGTCCACTTTCGGCTATCCCGTTTGCGGAAGAAGGTATTCATTATCCTCATATTATTCTGTTCCGCAAACTCTACCAATAACTCCCCCCTGATATTCCTAGTGCCTATGCCATATTCCCCCACTGCCTTGTCTCCAGCCTGCTTTTTGGCTACCTTGGCATTAAAGTCACCCATTAGTATAGTGTATTTAGTTTTCACTCTACCCATCGCCGATTCCACGTCTTCATAGAAGCTTTCGACTTCCTGGTCATCATGACTGGATGTAGGGGCGTAGGCCTGTACAATCTTCATTTTGTACCTCTTATTAAGTTTCACAACAAGACCTGCAACCCTCTCGTTAATGCTATAGAATTCCTGTACGTTACCAGCTATATTACTATTAATCAGGAATCCGACGCCTAGTGCCCTTCTCTCTGCTAAGCCCCGGTAGCACAGGACGTGCCCGCTTTTTAGCACTGTATATGCTTCTTTTGGCCTCTTAACTTCACTGAGCCCTATTATATCCCATTTACTGCCCTCTAATTCCTCCAATAGCACTGCTAGACTCGCCTCACTAGATAACGTTCTAGCGTTAAACGTTGCCAGGTTCATATTCCAATGGCGGCCTGTCCGGAGCCAGTGATTCTTAGCACCCTCTGCAGCGTCGCAGGTCTGACCGCCGCCGTGGTCAGTTGCTTCGCAGCTGCTGGGGACTGAGGGCCGGGGTTTGGCTGTGTTGTTCATACAGGAGGTTGTGGCCAAGTACTGCACCAGGGTGGCCAATCCTGCTCTGGTGAGGGAGTGCGTTACCGGTTCTGGTCACCGGGATCAGGCCACACTCCAGGCCTGTTTATGGAATTTTATCAACACGCGGATTTTTTTTTTAATCCGGTGGAAAATTGCCGGCACCGGGATTCGAACCACGGACCTCTTGCACGCGAGGCGGGTGTTCTACCTCTACGCCACCGCTGCCGGATGCATAGTTCAGTAAACGGATGCATAGTTCAGTATAAATGTACAGTGCGGTCCACTATTAAAAGAAAACGCCTACTTACTAATAAAGGCAATGTAACCTGACCATCTGTTCATGGGGAACAAGTTGACCGATATGATCTATCCCACGTACAGTTACGCGCAAAATACTGTCCCTGGGCCTCCAGGCCAAATGTCAGCACTCATCGACGGAAGATTGCTAACATCGTGTTCTCTTTCAAAGTTGTCTCACTGTACATTAGTTCTAAAGTTTAGTGTTCTCACGCTTATTTATTACCCGCCATGTATCATCAATTCTTATTGTACGCTTTCTTGCTTAACATGTTAGCACCCTCCCGGTGCAATGTGATTGTGATTTGAGTGTATTGTAAAAAGGAAAAATAAATACACAACAAAGGAATCCTACGTGTCATCTGAGTTTCTATTCTCGTCACCGAGAACCCCCCCCCCCCCCCCCGCCCTCCTCTGCCTTCGCTGTTCTTTGCTTCGGCGAGTAGGACATAATAAACTACTCGGCATCGAACGACATTGGACATTAGCTACAAAATTGTGTCACAGTCGCCATTTCGTGTCTACCTGGACCTGGCACGCGAAACTGTTGTCTCCGGGGTGCTCTTAAACCAGAGTACGGGATGCAGACACGCATGCTTCAGCTACAACGAATCGTACACGCTTATTTGTAGAGGAGCGCGACAGCCCGAAAGCATTGGAAAACGTTAATTACTATTCAACGAACCGTGTCCCGCCGCTTACTTGGAACCCGACCTGCTGGCCGCTGCTTCACTGAGCTTATATAGTTTACCTAATAAATAGTTAGCCATTACAGCCTCACGGTACTTAGGTATGAACGACACAGAAACGAAAGCTCAGAATCAAGTTTTCTCCTTCGTAGATTTTGCACGGTACGAAATCGTATCTACACAGCAAGTGCACTTGGAGCTTCAAGAATTGTGAGGTGAAATTTGCGACTCGTTTATTACCGCCCAGCCGATCCAAAGGTCACTTAACCCCAGTACAGGCTCGAACAACTGAGGTGTTCGTAATATAACTTATATCCGATCGAGCGTTCCTAATTTAATGTCCCCGAGTGTTAGTTATCAGCCCTGTTTCTCACAGAGACGGTGGAAGTGAACAGGTAATGCCGCGCAAGTAGTTGTCACAGTGTTGACACGCATCCACTGTTTATATCTTTTTTTTTTTGCGGTGGTCATTTTCCACCAACCACGGTTACAAAGTTATCGCTCGCCCGCCGTGGTTGCTCAGTGGCTATGGTGTTGGGCTGCTGAGCACGAGGTCGCGGGATCGAATCCCGGCCACGGCGGCCGCATTTAGATGGAAGCGAAATGCGAAAACACGCGTGTACTTAGGATTAGGGGCACGTTAAAGAACTCCAGGTGGTCGGAATTTCCGTAGTCCTCCACTACGGCGTGCCTCATAATCAGAAAGTGGTTTCGGCACGTAAGGCCCCGTAATCTTTAAGGTTATCGCTCGGCGCAGGAGTCGCCCATACACGTATCGGAACTTTCCCGAATGTTGTCGCCGATCGACGCCGCAGCCAAAGACTTGTCGAACCAGTTTGCGTGCACGGCGCGAAAAGCGGCGTACATTCTCGAATGCGCGCGAGCACCAGGGACTAGCCGGGAAAGTACGATAAGCAATGCATAAAGCGCGCTTGATCTGCATATCGCATTTCGACGACTGTGCTCACCGCTGTCGTCGTGCTATGAGTGTTATTTATTTTTTCCGGGGACAAGGTCGGCCAAATAAAAAAGATTCATTACCCACACTGGTGGTACTGTCTGTTTCTTCGCCGTCCCTGCAACGCGGCAATAAGTGATGCTTAAAAGTACGCGCAAGACTATTTGCGCAAATGGGTGGGGATTACAAAGCGGATACATCATTCGGTCAGCGGCATGGGTAGACCTAAGAACTGTCCGTTGCACAGTTATTTCTTTTTTTTTGAATGCGAGGCGTTCACTTTCCTAGTCTGAGCCAAAGTAAGGGCAAGGTCACGTGCAAGGGCACGCCAGTTTTGGGTCCGAAGTATGTGGGCTAATCCCCGAAATAGCGCAGCTCCAAAAGCCGCGCCAGACACAGCGCAAGGAAACGCCGGCTATATATAGTTCCAATCAAGGTGGCCCGCGGCGGCAGGTAGTGCACGCGAGCTCAGAAGCGAGCTCCAACACCAGCATGCCGTCGTTGTCATGCATGCCGTCGTTCCGTTGACGTCATTCCGTTGCCATGACGACACTGCGATCATTCTTTCGTGGTCATGCCGTGGTCATCTTTCCGCCGTTTTTACTCTGTTGCTCTTACTGCTTTGTCGTATCGTTGCTGTCACTGCGTTGTCGCATCCTTGTCGTATCACGCCACTTTCGAGCAGGCATTAGTCCATCGTCGTCATGCCACTGTAGACATCGCGTCGTAATCACAAAGCTGCCGTCATAGTCGTCATTTTGTAGTAGCAGTTGCTACGTCGTCAACCCCGCGTCCCCGTCCTTTTGGCGTCACGCATGCCGCGACACCATTTTCATCATTTCCGTCGTCGTCATATCACTGTCATCGTTTTAATATCGTCGTCTCGTCCGCATCACTCCAGCGTTGGCACCCCTCTGCCGGCACGCCGTCTTTGTCACTCTAGCGTTGTCATCCCATGGTCCTCCTTGCGCAAATTGGCCTCGTCTGTAACTTTCAAAAAAGAAAAATAAAAGAAAAAGCTTCGCATGACATAAATAATCATTGGGATCGAGCCAGCCTTGATTGTTTTCAGTTATTTGTTTATTTATTAAAGCGAAACTTTCTTTGCGCGTCCTCCTTGGCGTTTAGCGTTTGTCGTCGTTTGCTTGGGACATGTATCTGTCGAGAAAAAAAGACAACCGTTGGCCCACTGGATATGAGCCCGGATACATAACTCGCTGCCGGCTGGTGCATGGCACAGCAGACGACGTGACTCGCTGGGTGTGTGTGGCCAAACGGACAATCTTCGGCACTCCAGGTATGTGTGCCACAGGGCTTCTATACGGCCATGTTCTCGGCCAGTGCCTCAAATCGGAAGTGCCACCGCGACACAAGGGGAGGGAATGAAGCCTCAAATGTATTTGCATACGTGTCGTATACTTCCACGTGCCATGCGCACCTCTCATCAGGATAGTTCTTTCCGCAATATGCGTCGCCTTCGTGCTCGTGATGCAGTCAAGAAAACACGCATGCCACAGGTGTGCAGCGGTAACGTCAGCCGTTACCGCTGCTGCCTCGCCATTTCAAACAAACGGCGCGTCATTTAGATTCCAACGTTGCGCTGAATCTGCGTGTCTCTTTATTGATTTATTATTTCTTTACTTTGATGTATAACACCGAGAAATGAAGTAGCCGATGTATACTGCATGCCTCAATCTTTCCAAGATAACATGCATGTATGAAAGAGTGGAGTACAGACGAAGCTATGCTCTATGAGCCTTGCATGTCGTGCTGGAATTTTCGTCGTTTACTTGAGCGTCAGAAATAGAATACATGTGGTAAACACAGAGGATTTCGAGTTGTCGCGCATCTTGCAACCACGCGCCACTTAGGTTATTATGCATGGGAATACCTGCAGAAATGTGCCCGTATAGCAGTGCGGATTAAGAAAAAAAAAGATACTTAGCGAGGGTTCGAAAAACACCACGAAAATTGCCCACCTGTTCTTATAGGCAGTATTACTGCTTCGCCTAGCGGCAGTTGACCATTGGCCGTCGGTTAGCGAAAACATTCGCGAAGCCCATATTCTTTGTGCAGGCAAATTCTTTTAAAAAGAAAAGAGAGAAAAAGAGGTAAAAGAAGAACGACTAGGCTACTTTGCATACGCGCTAAATATGCAGCTCACATTTAAAGAAAGAAGAAAAAAGACAGAAAATTGCTCAAAGGTAACTGTGACGTGGCTATAGTCCCCCAAATAGGTTTGTTTCTTGGTCAAACGTATGCCGCTGATCGAAGATAAAACCAGCGCTCCTACTTGACGGCCATTTCGCAATGATAATGGAGCAATCACGCTATTTAGGCTTGAAGTGAAAAACGTAACGATGCACACTCCCGGTTTGGAAATCTGTAGCCTAACGAGTTACGTCAATGAGCGAAATTTCCCGGCATATAGGATGGTAACTGCCTGTCTTTCAGTGAATGTCTATTCGTGAGGTAATAAACGCAATGACAGACGAATGCGATATCAATAAACGTCCGGACGTGCTCGTAATGTTGCATCATATGGCTAGAAGTTAGCTTAACTGTAGCATGTCTCATCACCTCAAATGGTAGTTGAGATGCAAAGTAACTCTGGATTTATCCCTGTAAAGCAACGCATCTCTTAATTCATAAGAAATTACCGTGTTTGCACGATTCTAACCCGCACTATTTTTTAAAAGAAAAGGTGCGTTCAAAGTGGTATGCGCGTTGCAATCGTAATTAATTATACTCAAACAGAAAAATAATGACTCCGATTCTCACAAAAAAAAAAAAGAAAGAAACATGTGACGCTCGGAGACATCGCATGGTCGGTCCATGGTGCGTGGAATGCTCTCCCGCAGACGATGGTTGCGCAAGCTTCCAGAAGTGTGGCATGTCTGGTGCATTTTCCTGAAGATGGCTTTCTGTGGTCGGCAGACAGCGAAAACGATGTTATATATATATATATATATATATATATATATATATATATATATATATATATATATATATATATATATATATATATATATATATATATATATATATATATATATTGTGGGGTTTCTTCTCTCGCGGCGTTTCTCAGGCTCTCGCGATGGCTGTGTGGAGGCCATGGCGTTGTGTTGCCGGGGGCTCCGTGTCCCTCTCCTCCTTGCCTGGACGGGGTGGCAGCGGGTCATAAAACACTGTCGCTCTGCTGTCACCCCGCCCACGCGAAGGTCAACAGGCTTTCGCCATTGGCCAAGATTTTGGCGGGATTCGGGCCCGGCTTGCGTGCACTCCGGGTAAGCGCGCGCAAGACGGGTCCCGCGGAGACCACATCGGGGCGTCGGAGGGTGCGTACATGTTCCTCTCTGCCGGCGGCGGCCCCCTTTGTCCGCCGCCGGCCGATGGTTACTTCGGCTCGTCGGGGTCCCGGCCTCGGCGGGCGTGCGCGCACTCTTCCGTCGTCTCGATGTCCTGAGGCAGCGTCTGCCGATCGTGCCCCCGTCTGTTCGTCTGTCGTTTCTCTCTATTTCCCTTTTCTCTGCTTTGGGGCGCACGATGGCAGGCGCTGACCGAAGGATAGGCAAATTCTTACTGCTGGGGGTTCTTTGTTCTTTGTTCTCTCTCTGTCGCGGCGCGCCATTCTAGCGGCCACCGGCGACCATTCGGCTTTGTTTTGTCTAATTAGATTCACATTCGGACGTGATGTTAAAACTGTTAAAACGTGTGTTTGTATTGACTCCCAGCTTAATAAATGTTCTTTGTTGTTTCTTGAGAGCTTTGCCTAGGGTCTCCCTTGCTGCGCGCGCGCGGTCTCGCCTCCCCCTAAGCTGTGGGGCCGGCGGGGCGCGTACGCGCGCAGCTGCGCGTCGGCACACGGAGCGGGCCGGAGCAGGCGCGGGCGCGCGGTGCCCTGCACGCGTGGCGGCTCGGAGTGCTCGAACCCGCGGTGGTGGTCGTCCGGCGCGCCGTGAGCGTCGCGGGTGAACTCCACAATATATATATATATATATATATATATATATATATATATATATATATATATATATATATATATATATACCTTGGCGGCAATATAACTGTGCGCTAAAATTGGTGGCGTGGTAGAATCGCGCAAATACGGCTTTCTGGAATACCCTTGAAAACCCTCAGATGAGGGTACTACATAGGGGAACAGCAATTATACAACTTATCAGGTATTGGTACACAACTATACAATTAGTAGCATTACACATATTGCACATAGCTACATATTACACATAGTTAGGCGGGACACCTACTGGAAAAATAATGATTACAAGGTCTCAAGAGCAACTCGCAACAGAAACAATAACGAAAGCTTCGAGACACATTTGCGCACTAGAGTGAGAAAAAGCAGTGTGGTTTGTTGCACGAGAGAAAAGACTGACTGAGAGATAAAAATAAATAAAACAGAACAAAAGAAGCAGGGGCAAATAAATAAAAAAACGTTGATTATCTCATACTGAGACACGGTAAACATGGAAAACAAACCGTGACACACAACAGAATAAATGAAAGGGTGATGGTGTTAACGCCGCCACAGCCTGCAGGAATACACCTACAACTCCGAGACTAATTTCGACACGCCCGCGCCAGGCTTTCGTGTCACCGTCAGTGCTGAAGTTCGAGGTGAGCTCGAAGGCACACCTTGAACTCCTGGTGGGGTTGTGGGGAGGGAGGGGGAGTACCATTTAACGACGCGCAGAAATGTAGACCACGGCGAATGACCTCGCTCGTTGCCACCCAACGTCGCACGGTCGGGACCCGAGACACTACTACGCGCCCCGAAGAGCGCCCCGCTCGGCCGAGCTAATGAGCTCAAGGTCACGATTCTTTTGTGTGAGGCGTGGTGAGTACCGCTATAGTCCACCGCAGTTGAAGAAAAAGAAACAGTGATAAAGACAGTAATGGCGCATCCGTCCCACGCGGCAGCACACCCCGGCCAAACAAAGGGGGGTGACCTCTGACTGTGAGACTCGAAACAGCGTCAACCCCAAACTCATTGCGCTCATCGCGCTGGTCCACACTACCACTACGTGTCGCTTCAAAAGAGACGCCTTTGCGCGGCGCAATCTCCATCCCTACCCGCCCCTTCCCCCCAACCCCTCCGTTCTTTTTTTTTCTTTTTTGTCGTTTACAGCGGATCGGGTGAGTACGAGAAAAGTCGTACTCTGTAGAGAAGTCGAAGGGCACTTAAAGTGTGTTTGTGTGGAGGGTGGGGAGAGGGGCGGGGGAGGCTAGATTTTTGTGACGGCTGAGATCTGGAGCAGGGCGGCTGGTTCTTGCGCACGAACGGCGGCTAAAGCACCGAAGACGGCGGCGTGGCCCATTTTGCATCCACAATTGCCACATCGCTTATACAACACGTCGCCCACAACCCACTACTTCTCCTGAAACGTCTCTCTCCTCGGGGGCAAGAGGACAGAGACGTTTTCCTCGTTGTCAACTGCCTCGCCCTCCCCCTCCCCCCACCCCCCCAGCCCTCCCCGCCCGCACTTTCAGCCGGCCCCTAGTAAAACGTTGCCGTGCTCTTTGCGGCGAGGCGAATCATCGCGGTGTCTTACTTCAGGCCGCCCGTCTGGGCCGAGCTGTGCGGACCGGCGTACCGTATTCACGCAAACTTAAGCGCCTCGAGATTGTAAACGCGCCCCAAATTCTCACAAAGCGAATCAAGGCGCCCAATTTTCAAAGGTGTTGGCACGTAAGTACGGTTCGTCATTGACTATAACGACTGACCAGCGCGCAAGGGCCCACGAACAAGAAGCCGTTCCTTGCACACCCAAGCGAACAACTCCTTGGGGCTCAGCCTCTGACGACAGCTCAATATCGCGGAGTTTAACGTCCAGAAACGGCGCATGGGGTTACGAGGGACTCCGCAGTGCATGGAGGGTTCCCGGTTAATTTTGAGCACCTGCACCCAAATCATGGGACGCGAGCGCTTCTGCATTCCAACCGCCTCAGAATGAGGCTCCCCAATACGGGACCCAAAGGGGCGACCTGCCCCTTTCTGTCGCGCACACACGCATACTAAGTTCCGCCGTTATTGTTTACGTATACGTCGACGTCGCGAGGCAGACCGCCTGCTTCTCGAATACCAACTGCGCCTTGCTTCAAGAGTAACCGACAGGCGCAACCTTGAGCGCAGCCCGCTGCCGCCTTGCGTCTTTGGCAAAGTGTGTTTTTTTCCGGCGGTGCATCGCTTCAAGGCTTTGAACAGTGGAATGACAGCGTTGCTTTGAAACGCCCCACAGCTCCTTGGTGCAAAACACACCAGTGCCATTAATTGGAAGAGCTGAAATACGACATTGCCGAGCGAGATATAACATTCTACTTGTCACTAATATATACTGCACGATTGGGCAAAAGGCGAAAGGTGGAAAACAAGACGAAAAATACGTGGAAGCAACAAAGAAATGCGCGAGCCCACCCGCGAAAAACGCGCTGTACACGGCCGCGGAGTTCGGCACAGCAGCGTCGACCTTGAAGAGTCGAAGTCGCGTCTTCCTTTCTTTTCTTCGGCGAGCTCGACTTCTGTGCCAAAATCTAGCGCTAGGGACGCAGTCGAGCGTGAAGGCACGCATGGAAACGACCGTGTTTGTTTCGCTTTGGTTCCCCCCTCTTCGTCTCGCTCGATTCCGTTCGACGGGAACCCAACCAGAGATCTCAGATGAAAAATGGAACGTGGAGCCAGGCTATCTACGCATTCCTCATAACGGCGGCTTCGGTTGCCACGGCAGATACCACGCAAAACGTCGTTGCGAACGAGTGCATTGACTGAAGAACGGCTCGGTAAACGGGTATACCGCAAGATCGGTGCCTGTATACTGCAGTTTCAGAGGCTTCCTAACTACCCGAGTTGGTCATAAAGGGTCTGCAGTTCGTCAGAAATCGACGAAATATTGTGCGCGCTGTATCGACGTGGAATATTGCCGTTAGACTGAATAGTCGGTCGCACGCCTTTCGCGAGTCACTCAGTTCTTCCCGGCCTGTCAGAGCCGAGGACGTATAAGCCCGCCTTCTGTGAGTTTGATTCTGGGAGCCTGCAGTGGAAATATGAGCGTTTGGAGATCAACACTTATTCGTGTGCGAGGATTGCCCTTTGTCTGTAGGCTACAGCGATGCTTTCGGTGGCAAAACCACTCTGAGATGAAAAGAAAACGCCTTTGCTTTGTTGGGAGGTAAAATAGCGAACCTGAAAAAAATTAAATCCTTACGCACCTTCGATCAATGTTGATTTTTTCTTCTATTATACACTGCGTGCGGTGTTCGTATGAATAGCGGGCATTTGCTTTCTCTCTCCTAAGCTACCGGAAGGGATTACCGCATTATAGTCACGTGTCTAACGTTGTGATGCGCCATGTTTTTGCGCAGAAAGCCGGTAGCGGGAGTCGAGTCCTTTCTCCGCTGTCGTCGTCGGCAGAGCTTTCCATCAACCTGACGCATCAACGTGGTGCTCCGTTGGCTCGACCTTGAGCGAGTGTCGGCCCGCTTCGTCGTGGGAGCGGCACTGTCTCTATTTTTTTTTTTCTGTCGGCGATTCGTCTGTCAACGTAGCAGCTGGCTCTGTGCAAACGATGTCTCCGCCACCACCGTACGAGAGACAGCGAAAAAGCGCACCCCGCAATAAAAAAGAAAAAAGAAAGAGGTTAAAAAGGAAATGGAAAACTCGGCGCCTTTCTTCTCACGAAAGCTGCAGCACGAGCACATAGCCCACCGTCTGCCAAGCGTCGTCTGCTCTCACCTACCGTGTTTGAACTCACGCAGACGAAATGGAATACAACGAGCTCTTCTCGCGAAAACGAGCGCATCCTTTTTATCTTTTTTTTCTGTTTTCTTACCACCCTATGCATCGCTTTGCTTTGACGGAGTCGCCTTACACAAATGATTGTGACCCGTTAACCACTTCGCCCTCCTCGAGGATCACTGTTGTCGCTTTGCCTTTCTCTGTCTGTCGACCTTTGTCCGTATATTCAGCACTGCGATTGTCCTTGACATTGAAGGTCGTGCTGGCGCCGCATTTTACATTGATCGCGAAGGTGGTCAAAAAGTTATAGACCCGAAACAATCCCAGAATTACAGGCACTACTTCACTTGGAAAGAACGTACTTCATATAGTTACAGCCCACTGCTTAATAATTTTACGGCATTATCTGTACGGGAACGGGTTTATGGCAGACCGTCCTTTGAGCGCGCGTTCTGTTCCCTGATTTTGTCGGCACGACCAGATGACCAGCATCTGATAAAAAGTCAATCGTGAACTTTCAATGATGAGACCCTGCATCGAGCAGATTCGTAAAAAAAAAAAGGTCGATGCCTAAGCTTAGCCTTTAAAGGGACACTAACGACAAATATGAAGTCAAGCTAAAATGATAGGTAGGTTAGTGCTCGAGAATCTTTAAGGCATCAATATTATCGCGAACAGAGCCTTAATAATCGAGAAATCGAAGTGAGCGCAGGACATTATTAGAGACTCCCCCAGGACATTTATGTACTTGCCCGATGACGAAGGCGCTCCTCATTTAAATCCTGTCACTAGTACTCAGCCACTCGTGACAAAAACATCATGTATTAATTGCATTATAAGACAAAAGGAAATGCTACTTGTCCAGTTCTAGTTCATTGTTAGAAAAAAGAGCTCATTGACATTACTCTTGACAACAACGCGGGTGGTCGACTCTACGATATGTTCATTTGAGGGATCGCCCGACGTTTGTGCGCAGGCGCGAGTTAAGAGTGGGCGCGATAGAGAAAATCTGCAGGCTTTTGCTCCTTGAATATCTGTCTTTGTCTATACCTATACACACACACACACACACACATATATATATATATATATATATATATATATATATATATATATATCATAAGAAGCCAACAAACACTGACACCAAGGATAACATAGGGGAAATTACTTGTGCTTAATAAATTAAGTAATGAAACGATAAATTAATGGAAATTAAAGTGGATGAAAAAACAACTTGCCGCAAGTGGGAACCGAACCCACAACCTTCGCATTTCACGTGCGATGCTCTACCAATTGAGCTACCGTGGCGCTGTTTTCCCATCCACTTTTCTTAAGTATTTATGTGTCCTATAGTAGAACCCTGGGAATGTTAGCCAGCGCCACCACTCACAGACCTTGGCGGCGGACGTGGAACGTCCTTCATGCCGCAGGCGTCACGAGAACGTGATCTTTTTTGGGTGAAGGCAACTGGTCAATAAACCCACATATGCTACCTAAAGGCATCAATGTTGCCGGATTCGGGACCCTCGTTATGTAAACAACGAGAAAGGCTTCTTATGATATGACTAATAAAAATCGGGCCTCTCGGTTAACCCCCTTTCTTCTCGTTATATATATATATATATATATATATATATAGGCGTGGGAAATTTTGCTCCGACGCTGACACTGAATTTTCTGCGGCACGGTGCCACAAACGCTATCGCGTTCAAAATTGCACTTTTACCCGAACGAGAAGATGGCATGCCGGCGCGAAGTATTAGGCGAGGTAACTGCTGCTGCGCAGATGCAACGACGCTGTGGCAGTTGCCATAGAGTTTCGTACAATTATTGCATGAAACTCTACGGCAGCTGCGATGCGTTTCGCAAGCCTGGCGTGACGAGGGGCGCCGCTATAGCGCTGCAGGCCATCGATGCAAAAGCTTGGTGGCGCAAACCACCGCCCCGTTCCAAAGGGGACGCTCGTAGCATCCATCCATCCCTCCATCCATCCATCGGTGAACGAGACCGAAGGTGAACCGTCGACGTCGGAAGCTTACTGCTGTTCATTCCGGCCAGACCTCTCTGTGGACAATGGTGTAGTATGAATGTAGCCCCCTCAGCGGGAACGCTAGTGTTTGACGGCACAGCGCCCATGTCTGTTCGTATATATGTTTTCAACGCGTTAGTGGATCCCGCTACACGTAGTATGTTTCGGAGAATCGAAAGCACTTTGTTACATAAAAATTTTTTGATCGATGTTTGACTACGTGCCTTCGACTCAGCCGCTCCATCGTGCGAAGCTAAATATTCCTTTAAATGACCTTCGCATAGTCCCTCTGCTTCTAATTAGAGCTCAAGACGGACCTTTCTGCTTTTCAGGACAACAGGGAGGGGAATCAAGAAACATGCGGATGCAATGCGTGATAAAAGATTGATTAAATACGAAATGTGTCAACGAGAAGCGACTGCTGAACGCGTCAGTGGATTAGCAGCGATGTTCCCATAAACCGACCGCGAAACGCTTTCTTTGGCACCAAATGTGCAATTTACGATTGATGACTTCGGTTACGCATGTGGTGTGAGTTATACATTACGCATTGTATCAACGTCGGTTACCTGTACTTAAATAATCATCAAGGTTTCCCACATTATTGGCACAGTGTCTCCACATTTTGGCGTCATCCTTCTGGCTTTATCATTGGTTATCATTTAGTTATCATTAGTTGTCATTAGTTATCATTAGCTTTATCATACGAAGAACCACGTGACTATATTTATTGCTCATGCTTGTTAATGACTGATGTAATGCAAGTGATGTGTATATCTGGGCCGGCTAATAGTAGGAATTCCTTTCACTCAATTCTATTAATTTCTTATCACCTACTATTCACGGCCGGTCAATTCCGGTGAAAGGGCAGGGGGAGCCAGGGCCGACCCGAAAGCCCCTGGCCCAGCCATCCGATGACCTTATCGGTGGGTTCGGGCACGAGGCCGCGGGCCCGGGACCCACCGGGCCCGCGGCCTCGCGGCCTCGTGCCCGAACCATGGACTTAGGCCCGCTAATTAAATGTCCTAAGTCGGGCTTTCGAACGCGAACGCTTTGCAAGTTTCAAGGCATTCTGTGCCAGGCTGTAGCAACTCGTGAAAAGAGGTGGCTCTTACTTAGCACAGGAAAGAGGAAAACAGATGAAGTTTTGTTTCTCTTTCTTTTCCACAAGAACGAACAATGCTTCTGCGTCAGGAAAAAAAGAAATTGTACAATAAATCTCTCTTCAAACCATTTCCCTGTTTCCATGTCTGTTTCTACTTGTGCGTTTATTTTATGCTGTGCGCTCGTGGATTCTCATATTTCGCGTGCTAAATGACCTCACAGAACTAAATAGTATGATAAAGGTAAACGCATGCGCACCAGCGGAAGAATACAGGCCATTGGCCAGATCACTGGGGTTCCCATGGGGGAAACGAAAGTTTCGATTTTTTATTGCTTACGTACTGCATAACAAGCCAACAAATCGGGCCCCTCGGTTAACCCCCTTTCTTCTCCTTATATATATATATATATATATATATATATATATATATATATATATATATATATATATATATATATATATATATATATATATATATTACAGGTCGGCCCTGGTCATAAAAACCACAGGCGCTGGCTAAGCTTATTAGCCAGGGTGCTCTAGGCGGAGTAGCTCTCGGACCATTCTTGAAGCGCGGAAAGGAATAACATTGGAATAAAACATTTGCATTATCCCAACCTTGAACACTGATTACACTTCGACTGCGACCGTCACATTGAAGTAATGTGCGAAGCATCATAACCTTGTTTACCAACATGGCGAACAGCGCCATAAAGCGCATCATAAACAGCGTCCGCAAGCTCTTTCCTCGATTACGGTCCGAGCGTTGCATGCACGCCTTATGTGCTGAAAGATGCCATAGTGTTTACAATCGATAATCGAGGAAAATCCCTCATGTAAAGGAACAAGGACAATCGTGACGGACGATCGAGACGCAAAAGGAAAAAGAACTTGCGCAGAAAAGTATGCAGAGTCATCAGCACACAGGAACCATCTACTCAGCGTATAGGGCTTCGATGTCACCTTTCGCTCAGATGTGAACCACACAAGGGCGCGTGGGTCAGCTCAAGAGTCAGGGCTATCATGCCGCTTGATGAGACCGATTGCGTTATGATGCTTTTAAAACCCCTTCCTACTCGAAGGACGAGCCAGGGTCGTAGGTGAAATCTGTACCGCTCCTACGGAGAGCGAGAATAGTTAGTTCGGCTTCATTGCGTGCGTTTATATATATATATATATATATATATATATATATATATATATATATATATATATATTATATATTGCATGACAGGTAACACGACAGGGCAGCTAGCTTTTGCACTGGCAACCAGCTTTCTCAAATGACGTTGTCCTCTTGTATAGGCTCTGACTGACGAGAGCTCCCGACCTCAACCTCACGAAAAGAACGCAAAAGGATGCCACGTCTTGTCGCTCGCCACTTCCCCAAGTAAATTCCCCCAACTGCCACAAGTCGAAAACCAACAAGGAGGCGTTCCGTCTGCTCAAAGCAATACTGAAGTGATCGTGAGAGAAGCACTCGAAAGTAAGTTGGTGCGATGACTATGGCGTGCCGCAGTTTCTTTCAAAGCAAGTGCACTTCAAAGCAAGCTGTTTCTTGCTTTGTAGTGCACCACACAGATGCCAACGTTTAGGACAGTCGAAACCAAGTTATACGAAGTTATACGGACGTTTATCATAGTACCATAATAAGTCATAATATCGCTTTATTTTAGTTTTAAAAGGTCCGACGCCACATGAGCACTTTTAATGAGTTGTGAAAGCGAACGCGTTAATGTCGGTTTGAACACCGCTGAGCGCGTCCTTCGAGATTCGCGCTGCGTGCTGCCCGAGCCAGCGAGCAGCAGCAGCCTAAGGTGCCAACGCCGCGTGCCACCGCGGTGCTGCGCGACGAGAGACCGATGAAGCAGCAGCGGCCACCAAGGGCCGGCAGTCGGGCTCAGCAGCTAAGCCCAGTAGGGGAGAGAGAGAGACGCTTCGCGACGATGCCCTCTCCCCTCACGCAGCACCTGGCGCGCTATCGCCGCATCACGTGTCCCCTTTCGCCCACTCGTCTCCGTCGAGGGGCACTTGTGACGTGGCGTCGCAGCCAATCCGAATTCGAGTGCCCTTTCGCTGCTCCCGATTTTAGACGCCGGCTTTTTCTTTCAACGAGCCATTTGAAACTTTCGCATCAGTAACACACCTTTTCAGCTAGCCTTACAATGGTAAAGCTCCAAAGTGATGTTTTCATTAGTGCGGCGGTTAAGCAAACTTTCAGTTAATGTTCTTCAAAATGTTTTTTTTTTCATAGTCTCCTTCTAGAATAATGTTCTCAGTAGTCCATTTCACTTATTCTTTCATTGCTCTACAGAAGAAAATAAACCTTTTAGTACTTTATTTGTATGTCTTTCTTTGCGAGAATGTTTCTTTGAATGAATAAAAAGAATCGGTATATTTTGGGTCGTTTTTCGTGAGAGTATTCGGTAGCGGAAGGCTTAAGCGTGTGTCATACATCACGAGAGAAAGGTGACGAGGAAGAATAATTCAACACAAGACATTTGCGTCGTATTATTATTATCCGTGCATTTATCTTTCGCCTTCATTTGCAATGCATTTTCGCGATCGTAGCTTCTTCTAAGAGAAATGTGGCACTTCTCATTTGAGTGTTCCTAGACCCCACCGAGCATTCGAAGGTTCGCGAAATATTGGGGTAGGGTGGGGACGCTGCGTAAGTGGCAGGCAGTCAGGTCACGAGGTCAGCGGCAGCCCCGAAAGTCGCTGCCGCTGTCGATGCCACTCAGACCCACCAGAATTCTACTCATCCGGATTACCCTCACTCGGTCCCAGGCTCTCGAAATTCTGCCAAGCCGGGCCCTCTCAGTCGAACTCAGTCTCACCGGAATTCTACTCAGCCGGCTTCACCTCACTCGGACTTAGACTCACCAAAACTTTACTTCGCGGGGCTCAGTCGGATTCAGACGCACCAATGATCCACTCGCCCGGGGCTCCACTCAGACAGACTCGTCAATACTCAACTCAGCCGCGCTGATTGGGCCTCACGGGTCGGTCCGAGTCTGAGTGTTTCGACTTATGAGTGAGTTTGGAGTCTTGTGGCAACGGAGGCGATGCAACCTACTTGAAAAAGTGCGATTCTCTTTAGCCCCAAGAGGGCCACGTGAGGCAAGCAAATAGATTCACGAACTATTAGGAGGGAGTTAAAGCTTTCAAAGCCACCGCGGGGAGGTGGAGATAGCGATTACCTCGACATTGGCAGCCTTGACGTCATGAGGTAGCATACGGTTGTTTACTGGCCAGTTGCGCCTAGCTGCTAAGTTCACTTGCTATATGTGATGCCTGCGGTTAGAAGGCTGCCGCCATGGTCGTGCGTGGCGCTGGCTAACACTCCTACAGGGCCGGATCTAGTACGAGTGCACAAATATGACGGGAGGACGCCCCTCGCGGTTGCTGAACTTGTAAAGCACACCGCGCGTACTGCGGAAGATGCGGGTTCGACTCCCGCCTCCGGCAAGTTGTCGTTTCGTCCGCTTTCGTTTCCCCCTTGTCCTTATTATCTGTTCATTTCGATTAAAGTGAGAGTCAATTTTCCCTATGCTTTGCCTAGCTTCACTGTCGGCTTGCTTCCCCTGGTCGTAACAAATAGGCGAGTCAACAACGGTTGACATCGAAGAAAGTCAAGGTCTTCTTGGGTGCATAAGTGTACCTACCACAGAGTTTTTCGTTTAGACTGCACTACCTTCGGGATCGGTCCACATTCCTAGACTGCACACGCTCCACGATCGGCCCATATGTTTCGCTGAGTAAAGCCACATTTGCGGTTCTGGTTTCAGGAGCGCGCAGTTTGAACGAGCGCATCGCTCTTTTTGTGATAACTACGCATTATTACTGCTCCGTACAGCTGTGGTTCTAGGCTAACTTGGCGCGTATTTTTCTTTGTAAACTTCATTTTGACTCCTTTTGCGTTACGTTACGTGCACTAGACGGCCTCAAATCGTCTAATCCTACGAAATGAAAGTGGCCAGGTATCCAAATCGCACGAACCCCAAATCGATCTGAAGTCCCCGAAGATCTTGTCTTCAAAGACATAGACCCTCGGTCCCGCTTATTCTTCTCGTTCAGGGGGAGACAAGATGGAGAGGGCTCGAAAATTGCTGGCGGAGGGTGATCAAAGGGAATGAGGTAAATTTACGTTTCGTGAATTTCCCTTCATGTCGGGGCGGCATCTGTTGCCACCACCACCACCACCACTACCACCACCACCACCACGCCCTGCCTAATGGATGAAAGAATAACAATAATTCGAGGAAGCAGACGCTCCATACAATGGCACACTGCCCCACGCTTCTTCTCTGTAATTTCAGAGCTCTTGCAAGCCAAACTGCTGATTGCATTTTTATTCGAGAAGTACTAATACTTCGTATTTGCAGCGGTAAACGCACTCGTCAACTGTGGCTGTGCCCGTCAAGTTATAACGTTGCGGTAAAACGGTGCGCCCTTGTTCATTCTTCACGTTGATGCGATTACATCTCTTGCTCCACGCAATCATGTTAAACGTACACATTTAACTGACTCTCGTGCATGGATCAGCAAATGATTGTTTCGCTTTTGCCTAATCTGAGCTGTTTCGTGGAGAACCAAATTAACTCAACACCTTGCGCGTGGCCGCTATATTACGCAGATGTTGTTTAGCGGGCAGTGCCGATAATCTACGCGACCGAAACATGTATGATTGCAAGGAAACGTGCCGGGGACCAAGCAACGAGCGATTAAATGGAAAATGATATGCGCAACTTTGATATATCAGAAGGTGGTTGCATAGATTAGATGGCACGGGCGATATAGCGTTGTCCCATCTCGGAGTAAAAGGAAAAGTGTAGTTTTGCATGTCGTATAATTCGCAGATCAGACAACACGTGGCTAATTAGAGAAACATAATGGGCGCCAAAGGAATGTAAACGCGCAGACAAGGGCGGCAGAGAATTAGCTAGAGTGGCCAGTTTAGGGTGGGACGTGATTCATTGGAAATCTCGCGGAGACCGCTTTCGTCCGGCCGTGATCTGAAATCGTCCGATGACGACGAATATTGCGGGCCATAATTATCCGTTGACGAGCGACCTTTTCGTGCCATTCCGCTGATGATTATTGTGGACGAGGAAGGCTAATGCGCCGACTGAGTTTCAAGCCAAAAAAGGAGTCACTTAGTGTAAATGGGTTGATTTCGTCGCGCCGAAACTCTGGAACTGGGCACTCGATGAGAGGCGTCTTCGCCTCCGATATTAGGTTTGGCAAGTGTGCTTGTCAAGAGTGACATAGCTCTGGAAAACGCGCAGATCATTTAGAAACGCTCGACACCATCTATTTCTCCACGTGCCGACTCATTAGGTGGAGTGCCCGTAATTCGTAAAGCGCAATACTTATTCAAGGACATATTGCGGAATGTTTCTGTACATTGAACCTCGCAGGAAACTGCGAGTGAGATTGTGAGTGCACAAAAAGCATTCTTGAGCGCTTTCCTTAAGTGCGTCAAAAACAAAAAAAATAAAAGTGAGAGAGAGAGAGAGAGAGAGAGAGAGATTCGTCCGCTCAAATTGCAATAACATTTCGTTTATCAACATGGCATGGCGTGATCGAACACGGTATAATATTAGCATGAGTGCCATCTGCTGTTTAGTGTCGCGGCGGTCACTACAGTTTCATTATAACAGCGATCGCTATCGCAAGTATAGGAAAAGCCCGAACAAACAAGGAGGCGCTCTTGCGTAAGAGAAGTGTAAGGACGACGTAAGGACGACTGTCCTTGTATGCTATCGTAGATACATTTAAAGTAGAATGCCACAGAAAGAAACTGGCGGCGACGTCCAGCCCGGCCAGTGAAGTCAACACCGCGACTTGAATATAGATTTGCTCATTGTAAGAGAAATCAATAAACTTCAAGTAAATAAGTGTGTAAGCAAGTAATAAAGTAAAAATAAAGTAATTAATTAAAGTGAGTAAGTAACTAACTAAAAGTACAGTAAGTAAAGTAAGTAAGCTAGGTAAGTAAAGTAACTAAGCAAAGTAAGTAAAGTAAGGATGTAAAGTAACGGTCTCGAGTTCAGTCGGTTTAAGGTTGTCCTGAGAGAGAGAGAGAGGAATTGTACGTCGTAGCAAGGACAGATACATTATAGGTTCTCGATAGTTTCCTTGCACCTACAAGAATCGCACATCGGGCTATAGGCCATACGAAAGGAGTAAGCGTTCGTGAACTCCACTTCCAGCCATACGCGGCACAACGAGGTTGTTTCCCCGTGAGAAATACTAGATGGCACTTATAGCCGAAGAAAGGGGTCCACCTGGTGTTGTACTTCCCCGATGTCTGATATCATCTGCTCGTACATTCTGTGATGTAAGGCAGACTTGATACTATGAAAAGCGAGCCACAAAATATGACCCATGTATGTACCAGCTCTTCAGTGACGTAGAACTTCTGGTACAGAAAAAGCGCGTCTTGCGCTGAGCGATAATATTGCTCGTAAGAAACGTCTACCAGAAATATAAACTATTTATACACGTGTCACTATAGGCAACTAACCGTGAAGGCGCCATTTCGATCATGGGTTCTAGTCCTTCGAGCCATTCGAAGCGCATTATGCAATAACAGATAGTTTTCGGATACTGCAAAAAGCTCAGTGGTATCATCATGTGTCGGTTAGATGCGTTGAGATATGTGCCATCGTTAGAATCATAATGGCAAAGCCTTTAGCGCAATTCAAGAAGACTGGGATGTGACAGAGACGCAGGATAGCGTTAACTTTCAGCTGACGTTTATTGAAACACAGGCACGTGTTTAGAGTATCTTTTGTATCTTTCCATACCTGCTTCGCAATATATATATGCCTCTCTCTCTCTCTCTCTCTCTCTCTCTCTCTGTGTGTGTGTGTGTGTGTGTGCGTGCGTGCGTGCGTGCGTGCGTGCGTGTGTGTGTGTGTGCGTGCGTGCGTGTGTGTGTGTGTGTGTGTGTGTGTGTACGTGTGTGTGTGTGTGCGTGTGTGCGTGTGTGCGTGTGTGTGTGTGTGTGTGTGTGTGTGTGTGTGTGTGTGTGTGTGTGTGTGTGTGTGTTCGCGTGGCAATACGTAGTAAAAATAACGATAAAGGACATCAAATAAAGACATGCAGCATATGTGATGCACGTACTGCCCCCTGAAACAATGATTTCGAGCATTTGTTCAGAATCAGAATCGGCTTTATTGTGATGGTTAGAAAGATTACAGGATGTTAATATACATTTACAGAAAGAGGTCCCGAAGTCAAAGACTGCAATTGGAACTCCTGATTGTTTGACAAGCATAGTCGCATGGAGCATTATAGGCTTGAGTAGGTGGCACCAACTCTTGGTCATTGCCACTAGGACACGCGAAATGCCGTCATAACTACAACGTAAACAAGTAGCTGGAACTACAAATCAGCATTCACAGCTGCAGCGGATCGATAGGCAACAGACAGGAATCACAGTGCAATGAACGATTGGTATGCTGGCCGCAAGAAAATCCTCACTCCTTCACCAACTCTTGGTCATTGCCACTAGGACACGCGAAATGCCGTCATAACTACAACGTAAACAAGTAGCTGGAACTACAAATCAACATTCACAGCTGCAGCGGATCGATAGGCAACAGACAGGAATCACAGTGCAATGAACGATTGGTATGCTGGCCGCAAGAAAATCCTCACTCCTTCT
Source organism: Dermacentor albipictus (assembly GCF_038994185.2). Taxonomy (NCBI): domain Eukaryota; kingdom Metazoa; phylum Arthropoda; class Arachnida; order Ixodida; family Ixodidae; genus Dermacentor; species Dermacentor albipictus. Next base: position 145,305,781 of record NC_091825.1, on the reverse strand, counting down.
TTTCCTCCACTTCCCCTGCCCTCTGAGCAGAGCAGTGGGCTAAAGGACTTTCGCCCCAAGGCGACCTCCCTGCTTTTCATCAAAAACATTTATATTTCTCGCTCTTTGATTTTAGCAGTAAAAACGCGGCTGTTAGCGGGGCATCTCCCTGGTCAAAGTTTTCATAATTTTCACTTGATCCAACAACTGTACCCCAGATGACGTCAGAACCTGAGCGCGCTAGCCTTCTGTCGGCTACGACGCGTTGAGCAGACGACGACGCAGCCACCGCTGAAGCTGTACGAAAAGAAGGCAAGACAAAACCAGACGACAAAAAAAGGACAGGCGGCGCTTAACCACGCGGAGACGTTGCAAGGACCGAGCGCGGCGATGGCTCCGAAGGTCGCGACCCATTGCGCAACTTTACGGCATCGAAACGGGCCCCGTCTGCGCCGCAGCTAAGGACGGCGCCAGAGCCGTTCTCGGCCTTCGGCGGGCACGGTCGTCCGCTTTGTGCGCCCGGCTATCCTCGGTCGGCTGAGAGGCGGCCTGCAGCGCGGCGGTTTGCTGCTACATTGTACTCCGGTAATCGCACCAGCCGACCTCCAGCCGCCGAGTGTATATACCGAGAGAGTCCGTTCGACGACACGCCTTTGTGGGTTATATACATGCGCTGCATAGCAATTGCGCTAGGATCCCTAAAGCCAGCGCACGCAATTTGTTACTGCGTGATGCACCTTGGTTTTCTACGGTGGACGGTTGCTGCCTTGTTTGTTAAGAGGTAGATTTAGCAATGACACTGTCTGTTCGAGCACATGCAAAGAGCAGAGATGCTTTTCTCAGACGACTTCGGAAACGGTATGTATGAGAATTGTGCTTCCACTAAGAAAAAAAGAAGAGAGAATAAAATATATCTACAGGCGGACGGCATCCCTATGCCGTCTCCCTGTAGCACCACCTATGCCCCTGTAGCACCATCTACTACCCCGTCCTGCGAAATTGCAGTTAGGTACACCAAATAAGCAAATGTCGACGATAACTGCCGAATCGAAGTCGGTTTACAAGTCGACTATAGAATGCGATCTGATTTGTGGCATACAACAATAGTAATAAATATTTCTTGGCCAAATTCTTTCCTAAATCCCTCAAAGCAACTAGTGCGTCCACAGCATTTAAGCGTAGCGCTATTTAGTTTATTAACCTTTAAAGTAGTTCAGCGGCACCGTTGGCATTTCAGATGAGACATATGGCAATATGTCGGTTAAATTAACATTCTTTCTCTCTCTCACTCTCTCTCTCTCTCTCTTTTATTATGTAAAATGTTTTGGTAAGCCATTCAGAAGTGTCATAGGCTTATCCTGTAATTAATTTATGGTCCTGATCCCAGCTAAATACGCAAAACTGAGTTATCGCGAATTAATAGATTTGCCGTTTTAGTAAAGACCGAGGTATATACGTATATAAATAAGGCGACTAAAATGATTGCGTGACTGCAATCGCGCTTACGCCACTTTTGCGGCTGATTAACGAAAAAATCCGCGAAGTTTCAAAACTGAATCTAAATCTAAATGTAAAATTGACGCACGCACCTCACATCCCTTGGGCCGTATCCACGCACCGCGAGTGGTTGCCACCAGCTTCCCTCTTCAGGAGGAAAAGCTGAAGCGGCCACGGCTGTGTTTGCGGCAACCACGGTCAGCAGCCGAACTCTGGATGCTCCACGAAATAAAAACTTGTCTAGAGAGAAAAAAGAAGACTGATGAAACTATCGCCGCAAGAGAGCTTAGGCAAGCATAACGCAAGAATGTAGGGATGATATTCGTGTCGTAGAACCTTCCGTTTGCTTGTTTAGAACTGTGAGAAGAGATTCTTGCATTGGCACCATTGTGACGTAGCCTATACCAGAATGCCTTTATACCACTGAAACTGATGTTATCATTTGTTCGCTCTCAGGCCTTCTATAGAGTTATTTCCCTGCCGAAATCGCTAGAGATGGATCTGGCACTGCGATCGCTCGTCTGTCATGAGAATGATGGTCAGAAGATGGACCTGTCTGATCTTCATGCTTGTGGCTTCAGACTTTCCTGTGGCTTTGTTCACTACGCTTTGTCAGCCTTTATGGGACTAAACTTCAAAGCAATCCTGCATTTCTTAACGGGGAAGGCAATAACACTATCCGCACATACATGATAACTTCGAACTCTAGCGTTTATAACGCAATATTTGATCTAAAAAGACCAGTTTGCAAAGCCACAAAGCCATTTGTAGCCAGGAGGACAAAGTTTAGGCAAATCCACGTGCAAACAATGATTCCCACGGTGGCTGAAGCGCCATGCTTGCGATTTCCGTAGACAGTGGCACCCAATGATCCCTTAGGAATTTATGTAGGAAACTCTGATGAGGCCTTACGTGTAACTCGGACATTGTCACTGCGGAGGCATGCCAACAATTACAGCATCGCAGCTTCGGCCCTAGCGCATCTGTGACCAAACTCGGTCAAATTCGGATAGACTCATTCTTTGCCATTGGTCAGCCGCCCTGTCTGACGACCCGTCCAGCATCAGGATTGGCTGAAATTTTCTCTTACGAACAATTCTATCCCAAGATCTGTTTGTGAATACAGTCCCTGAGCAAGAACAGTGCTGGCAGGCAGGAGCAGCGGCCTACTGCTCTGAGTAGGTCGTTGCCATGACGACGGACAATACGCACAACTGTAACAATCCGAAAGAGGAGGAGCACAAAGAAAGAAAGAAAGAAAGAAAGAAAGAAGGAAAGAAAGAAAGAAAGAAAGAAAGAAAGAAAGAAAGAAAGAAAGAAAGAAAGAAAGAAAGAAAGAAAGAAAGAAAGAAAGAAAGAAAGAAAGACTGGGAACAATGCTGATTTGATGTCAGCGGTAGTATCGTTCCATCTTGACCTGCCTGTCTGAGCTGCCTGTTGGCTATCGCTAAGAAGCCGTTCTCTGAACTCGTGGCACCAGGTTTGGCAGCCGCTGCAACTTCGACAGCGACCGCACGTCGCAGGGGCCGCTCTGTCCTTGCGTGTACGCAATCACGCGCTCCGCTGAGATGCCAATCATTGGATGCCGTCGTGAAGCCGACCAGACCAGAGCGAAGCTGGACCGGTCACGGTCAGCAGGACGAAAAAGCAGGCCAGACAGACTGAGACGGCTGAAGCTAACGGAGCGGAACTCGGCTCGTCAAGGGCTGACTGGCAATCACATGTCTTTGTTTTTTTTTCTTTTTTCTCCTGACTGAATGCAGTGTGCTCGTTACATTAATGAGAAGTAACTATCACGATAATTGCCAAAATCACACACACAAAAATGAGACCCGGGACAAAGACCTCTCTGAGCCCTCTCTATAGTTATCCCAGACTCGCGCAAATCCCGTCCGCGCATACTGAGAATTTTATTCCAGACTCATCCCTGCTTTTTTATCTCCCATTCGCTTTCTCTACACTTTTCGAAGCGGAGCAAGAAACAGAACTAATTACCGCCCCCCATACGCAGCGGCACCGACGCTAAAGAAAACAAGCCGCCTGCGGTGAAGCCGGAACTTTCGTAACAATAAACAAAACTCGAATCACATGGTCAGGGCATTGCAGCTCGCCCTAGAACAAACAAATCCTCACATAATCCTAAAAAAATGCATTTTTAAAAACTTTACATGTGGTTCAGGTGTGAACAGACTGCGCTAGACAGTTACTTCGGTCAGCAGCAATTTTCCTTCTCTTCTTTTTTTCATTTATTTAACTATCTAGTTATTTAAGTAAAGAAGCGATTACTACTACAATGATAACAGGCCAATGTCTCTCGCGAATGTGGAAGTTAATCAAAGTCTTAGCATCATCATCATCATCATCATCATCATCATCATCAGCCTGGTTACGCCCACTGCAGGGCAAAGGCCTCTCCCATACTTCTCCAACAACCCCGGTCATGTACTAATTGTGGCCATGCCGTGCCTGCAAACTTCTTAATCTCATCCGCCCACCTAACTTTCTGCCGTCCCCTGCTACGCTTCCCTTCCCTTGGAATCCAGTCCGTAACCCTTAATGACCATCGCTTATCTTCCCTCCTCATTACATGTCCTGCCCATGCCCATTTCTTTTTCTTGATTTCAACTAAGATGTCATTAACTCGCGTTTGTTCCCTCACCCAATCTGCTCTTTTCTTATCCCTTAACGTTACACCTATCATACTTCTTTCCATAGCTCGTTGCGTCGTCCCCAATCTGAGTAGAACCCTTTTCGTAAGCCTCCAGGTTTCTGCCCCGTAGGTGAGTACTGGTAAGACACAGCTATTATACACTTTTCTCTTGAGGGATAATGGCAACCTGCTGTTCATGATCTGAGAATGCCTGCCAAACGCACCCCAGCCCATTCTTATTCTTCTGATTACTTCCGTCTCATGATCCGGATCCGCCGTCACTACCTGCTCTAAGTAGATGTATTCTCTTACGACTTCCAGTGCCTCACTGCCTATTGTAAGTTGCTGTTCTCTTCCGAGACTGTTAAACATTACTTTAGTTTTTTGCAGATTAATTTGTAGACCCACCCTTCTGCTTTTCCTGTTCCAGGTCAGTGAGCATGCATTGCAATTGGTCCCCTGAGTTGTTAAGCAAGGCAATATCATCAGCGAATCGCAAGTTAGTAAAGTATTCTCCCTTACCTCTTATCCCCAATTCTTCCCAATCCAGGTCTCTGAATACCTCCTGTAAACACGCATTGAATCGCATAGGAGAGATCGTATCTCCCTGCTTGACGCCTTTCTTTATTGGGATTTTGTTGCTTTATTTATGGAGGAATACAGTGGCTGTGGAGCCGCTATAGATATCTTTAGTATCTTTACATATGGCTCACCTACACTTGGATTCCGTAATGCCTGCATGACTGCTGAGGTTTCGACTGAATGAAACGCTTTCTCATAATCATTGTAAGCTATATATAAGGGTTGGTTATAATCCGCACATATCTCTATCACCTGATTGATAGTGTGAATACGGTTTGTATGCACGTTAGCAACGCCTGATGGTCCGAAGTGTTACTAAAAGCCCGTACTATGGCATCTCTCATAGCATATCTAGCATAGCACAGCGGCACTTATCATGTCGTTTCTTACGTCCTTGTTTTTATCGTTGTACCAGAACTCCGATCTAAAACATAAGCACTAACTATAGCCCAATAACGTGTTTTAAAAAGCCACCTCTCACAGCCCCTGTGTTGCTTTGGCACGTTAAGCGCCATGAATTGAACTAAGGCATTTTCCATCAATATTCTGACCTGCAACCCTGCTACACAATCCCCATTGTACTACAATGCCTGACGATAACTCCGCGGCTCCCGATCACCGTGTCAGCAGAGGCTCCTTGGGTGCCAGACTACGGCCGCTCGACAAAAAAAGCACACGAGGTGTATTTTTCATCGAGCGGCCGTGGTCTCACAGTCTACCGAATGCGCTATTGAGAGCGCTGCTCTGCCATACACCAGCTGAGCAACCTCACAGGGAAGCCGTCGAAACAACAACAACAACAACAACAACAACAACAACAACAACAACAATACTACTACTACTACTACTACTACTACTACTACTACTACTACTACTACTACTACTACTACTACTACTACTACTAATAATAATAATAATAATAATAATAATAATAATAATAAAAGAAACGAAAGAGAGAAAGCGCTGACTTGAGCCCTTGTGAAATGCATGGTATTACAGCTAGGGTTCCCTTCGCCTTCAGAACAATGCACCTTCAGCGGGTAGAGAATCCCTCTTATATATTAACGCTAGATCCGGGTTACCTGTTCCATCGCTCATTAAAAAGCGCGGGACACTAAGAGCACCACCGCAACCGACATCATCATCGTCGTCGTCGCAAGGATCAGCATGGGGACAAAGCGTCCTTGCCTTGTTATTTTCTTCCTTCCCAACTACGTATGCTACAGAGCATTCGGCGGTGTAGAAACTCGATGAGAGTTTCGAATGTGCATGAGTAGACGAAAATGTGACGCACACGAAACAACCTCCATGGCAAGAAAAGCAAACGCTTTGCACTCACAGCACTTACCGCACCTCGAATCACGACGTTACTAGCAACTAGAGAGAGAGAGAGAGAGAGAGAGAGAGAGAGAGAGAGAGAGAGAGAGAGAGAGAGAGAGAGGTGCAAAGGAGAGAAAGGCAGGGAGGTTAATCTGAGTTAAAGCCTCCGGTTTGAGCAATGAGTGAGTTTCATGCTAAGCATACTAGGGAAATCTCTCTCGCTAGCGCTTGCGCTCGAACGAGCTTGTGCGTTCCTGTGGTATAACCTCTGAGGCAACACTTTATGGTAACACTTTAGTGTAACCTCTTCGTGGTAACCTCATCTTGGTAACGATTTGAGTAACGCATCATGATTATTAGCCGCAGCATCGTTGTATATTGCGATAATAGGTCCCTTCAGTCTTTAATTTTTCCCGTTTGATACCTTCCAAAGTATTGGAGACAAAGGCTGTGTTTAGCAAGCCTTTCAGTGAGAACGGTTATGGAAGTGTCTGATGGCCCCCCTTGTATTGAAAGCCAGCGAATTAGATCAAACGATTGTCTTATGCGCTAGCTCCTCGCTGAAGCTTTGTCGGGCGCCGCTTCTAATGGGCAAAATGGGAGCATGTAATGTGAAAATACGAGACAATCTTCCAAACGAGCTAAACAATTAATTAAAAGTAATAATTTCTTTATTTATTAGTTAATTAATTAAGCATACTTTGCATTTATTATGGCACATTATGCTGCTTTATGCACGGTTTATTTCGAAGTATTTGCGAAGCTACATACAGTCCCATCTAGGTCAAATAACTCAGGCTCCGTTGCTCAGTTTATATGCCATGACTGCGAGACCAGCTGTTGGTTTGGCGTGAAATGGAGACCTTCATCGGTTCATCGACCTCTGTTCATTGATTGCATGATTGCATGGAATTGCCTGTCCAGAGTCGATGTATCTGTGTTCTTTCGACAAATGAAGTCAACTTGCCACGTATACCGCCGATCCAAACTCCTGATATAAGCGCGTTTTTTTTCCGATGGTTTGTGTGGTTATACTTTCTTTTTTTCCTAACTTGACTCTTATGCGCCGCTCTTCGCTATCTACTCTCTCGTGGTGTCGTTCAACTGGCTTACGAATGCCTTGAAACTTTCCAGCAGTATGAGGCAATCTAATCCTTGCGTAACAACCAGAATTGAGAGTGCACACGTGCCACCGTGAAAGGCCCCGTTATATCGGCTTATCGGCCGGCTTCCTTGCCTACTATATGCCAGGAGCCGACGGAAGTAGCACACGTCGCACAGGGCCCGAGAACTTGCTCCTCCGTATGCAAGGCACCACTCGAGCACTTTCTAAAACAGTAACGAAAGTACCAAAACAAGGATCTGAGCAAGCATCGGGAGCCTTTGACGTATAGAACGCACCCGGCTGGCTACGTAGAGTAGAGTTCGGTTGTCGATAAAGAGATAAAATGCGTGACACGATCGGGGTCGCGCGCGAGCGCGTTTTGGTAAAAGCCAAATAGAAACAAGGGCGAGATTTCGGGCTGCGAGAGTAAAAGCTACCGGTATGTGTATAGAGCACTTAGACGCTGCCCAGAAACTGGCGCGTCTTTGCGCTTGTGGATTGTCACCCGCAGAAGTAAAGTTACCCCCCTTGTGAACTCCATTTCAAACAGACAAGAAATGCGCTACGCGCATACAGCGCCGTGAGAGGGTGCTGGTATCAGTGAAATACGCTTTGTTTTCTCCCAGAGTTGAACCATCTGCTTCTGCTCCACCAGAACACAGAGCGAGAGGTGCTTACTATATGCTTAGAAAACGTTCTACGGGCATGCACTCTTGAGAGACAGACAAAGCAGTATCGAGGAACTTAAAACGGCGCACATGACGCAAAGCATTAACAAGACAAACGCGCAGGCGCAGCTGAAAGATGCAATGGCGAATGCGACTTGCTGAGTGGGTCATATACTTCCTTGTTTCTTCAAGCAACTTGTGGCTGCATGGTCGATAACGTCGTCTACCTTCTCCGGAGAGCTCCTGTGGCGGTGACTCATAGGCTATAGCGTTATATCAGTTCTTGTGCTTAGCACTATAGGTGGGGGGTTCGACGAAATTCCGATAAATATGGAATAAGAACACACTATGTACTTAGATTTACACATTCGAAGCCAGGTGGTCCGTATTTATTTAGGGTACAGACCTCCTTTTTCCGCACTCCACACCACAGCGTTTTTCACAGCCTTGTTCCTTTGGAACGTATAATGTTTTAACGCACATATGCCAAAATCGTTGCCTGTTAAGAAAGTCCTCGGACGCATTGTTCTTAGACGTGCACGCGACTTTCCTTACACAGCAATCCCCAGCGAAGGGCGACTTATTGCACGATTTCTATATTACTCGCGGAAAGTCCGAAGCGCGGGATAGTGACGAGACCTGTCCTATGCTCATGCTCTGTGGTTTCGTAGCATCTAAACGATTGCAGCAGGGTTCCCAAACACGCGTCCCGTAGTCGCATACATGTCCGCGACGCCTGTGTAGGTGGTCTGTATGTGTACCTAGAGCTATAGCTGCCCCATAAGTTATTGCTTGAGACCTTCCACAGTTCTATCCCCTTCCCCTTCTCAAAAACAACCAAGTGCGGCCCGCGAGCAGGTATACGCACTACACATGACACCTGATTCCTGGCCTGAGAACACTGTTTTACAGTGACCCAGTTGTACGGCCCGAAGTGTGTGTGTGTGTCTGTGTGTGTGTGTGTGTGTGTGTGTGTGTGTGTGTGTGTGTGTGTGTGTGTGTGTGTGTGTGTGTGTGTGTGTGTGTGTGTGTGTGTGTGTGTGTGTGTGTGTGTGTGTGTGTGTGTGTGTGTGTGTGCGTGCGTGTGCGTGTGTGTGTGCGTGCATGCGTGCGTGTGTGCGTGGGTGCGTGCGTGCGTGCGTGGGTGCGTGTGTGCGTGTGTGCGTGTTTGTCTGCCTCCTTCTGGTCCTGCGTCTTGGCTTCCGCCGGTTTCCTTTCCGCTTAAGACTTATTTTTAGCCTGGATGGAGTCTTGCACGCAATCAGTTTACTGTTTATATATTAAATTCAACCTTTACTCGATTCAAATGCGCACTTTTTTGCTGTAATCCAGAGAAGTCCACGGAGCAGTAGCAGCGCGATTATTTGAGCTCCCGCTGGGTAAATTCTTTACGCTTCGCCTGGGTACAACAAAATTTGCGTCTTAGTTGTCTCAGGTCGTCTGCTTTTTGCATGTTTGAGTTGGCCAGCAAGTCTGAGCGCACTGAACCATCAGGGAGACGGTGACTGCGTTAAAAGGCCGTGTTCACTTTGACGTTCTGTTCCTTGTTCTTGTTCTCCTCCTGCTGCGGCACCTTATTTGTATATGCTTTACTTAGGATGGCATGCTTAGGATGGCATGCTGTAGGCTGATGATAATGATAAGGAGGCCTCTGAGAGAGATAAAGCAATGAAATGTGCCCGGTCCACTGTGGCTATATGATTCAATAAACTTTATTTTTCCAAGTCACAGCAAATCGCTATTACTCTCGCACACATCGCGCGGAAATCTGGTGAACGAACAAATAAGGCTGCGCGAATTCGTTTCCTTTTCTTCGGTATGAACGTCGGAGCACGCGTTATAGTAGAGTGCGCACTAGAATCGACTAAATGCGGTATGTTCTTAGGTAGGCGAACACTCGCCGAAAACGAATGCCGGGAATTGCTTGCGCATCCCCCCCCCCCCTGAATATAGGTAGGGCAGTACACAAAATAATGACAAGGCTTTGGTGGTGCAACGAACCGCCCCCTTTCAAGTGGGACGCTCATAGCATCCATCCATCCATTCATCCAGAAGCTTCGGCATTGGCCGTGCAGAAGGTGCCACGATGCGAACTTTCCTTTTCTTTTTTTCTTTTGATGTTCACAAATCTTCGGAGACCGCACAGAATTCCCTCACACGGCGTCACAATTTACGCCACGCAATAAAAGCGAGGCCATTGCACCTCTTCTTTTTTACGCAACGGTGCCGGCAAACGGACAGCCACGTGAAAACGGCGGCCGACCCTGTTTCTGGCCCCTCGTGTACTTTCTCCGCTCAACCGCGCAGTCGCGTGCGAAAGGCGTTAAACGAGGATCGCCATCGGGTGGCCGAAAAAAAGTGGCCGCGCTCACTCAAACGCATGCACGCGTGGCCAAGAGAGCGACGCAGAGGCGCCCAGGGAAATTCATAAACAAAGCGGCGACCGGGGGGGGGGGGGGGGGGGGTGAGTGCGTGGCAGCAGTGGTCAGGGGAGAGTGAAAGAGAGACGCGGCGAGAACTGGTCCGCATCGGCCCATTCTACTCGCCGCGCCAGACGTTCTTCGCCCGACGCCGCTCGCGTTTTAGCCGCGCACTGAGCGGGTCACCGGGTCAGCGGCTCGGCGACAAGAAATGCTCAACTGCGACCCGCCCCCCCCCCCCCTACCCCCGCATCTCTCTGACCCCTACAGCCCTCCTTTAGCCCATCATCCCACTTCTCCCTCTCGCTCAAGAGCACCGAGCGGCATAGCGCAGCTGCTTCTCGACAGATTGAAACAAGTTTGAGGCTGTACCGCTGGTCACCTTCGCCTGCCGCATCATCTATACAGCGTGGCAGCAGAAGTACTTCCTCGGTTCATCGAAACTGCTTGTGCCACAAATCTCACGCTCATCCTCTGCTTGCCCCGTGCCGAAGGCCTTATCCGCTCACCTATATCTCTCCCTTGGTGGGCTGCGTCGTTGGGGCGAATTCCGTTACGCGCTGTGACATACTACAGCCGGCTGAGTAGGTGCCGCGGTATTAGTCCCAGCCGCTGTCTTTTCAACGTGTCAGAGACCCTAGTTGAGGTCGTGGCTTTCTTTCTTCCCTTGATTTTTTGGAAAGAGATAAAGATACGAGGGAAAAGTGTGAGCAACCTCCGTATGAGCCTATACTTTAAATGGCACAACGTTGGTCAAATCCGTGAAACGCGAACAGGATAGAATCCGTGAACAGACGGACCAGAAGTGGTAATTTTATATAGACGCGGAACAAAAAAAGGCTAACTTTCGTTGTTATGAACACCAACGAAAGACAGAATAGCAAAACAGAGAAGAAGAGTACGAAGCCATGCGGAAACAAAATAACGGAGGGAGGAAAAAAGATCAGCAAGTAAATACGCGTGAATACTCGAGGGGTGTCAGAAAAAGATAACTTGGGTAGGCTGCATAATAGCCGTAGACTGCAGCAGCAGTGAGGTGTACGTGAAACGTATTCTTCGTGCTGCTGAGGATATATTAGCACTCGGGTAAAGTGACGTAACCAACTACACAAGTTACATTTATTCACACATTAGAAAGCTTACATGGCTAATTTACGGGACAGCTATCCAAAATCACGAAGGGGGCCGACAGATGGAGTAGCACACTGTGGCATAAAAATTTATAAAAGGGGAAGAGAGAGAGAGAGAGAGATGAAGAGGAAAGGCAGGGAGGTTAACCAGATATCAGTCTCCGGTTTGCTACCCTACACTGGGGATGGGGGATAGGGGTTAGAAAGATGACAGAGGGGAAAACGCAAAAAAAAAAACACGCGCACACATGGAGACACACACACACAAAAGGCGTTCCAGTTAAAGGCGTTTGCGAAGGGTGGTAGATAGCAGAAAGTGAAATAGCACTTGCACGGCCTTCTTCTGTGACGTTAGGTCCCTTCGGTGGTGTAGAATTCATTTTTCCGATAGCGGTTGGTCGGCAAACCACTATCGCAGGCCGACTCCTGGGATAATCCTGCGTCCGAACTGTTGCTGAGTGTTGCTCTCGAGTAGTTAAGTTGGGGATTTATTCGGACTTCTAAACTTCTAAGGGATCACCGCCACGGTCCTGGGCCTTTTTGACGTTCTCAGCAAAGCATTTGTACAAAACAAAACTCAGCATTTCCGGCATAACAAGAGGCGTACGCGCGACAGGCCAAAGGCTTTGACGTTGTCAGTAGTCGGGTTTCACAGCAACAAACATCCGCGAAACAACTACTCCAGATTTAAAAGGTAACAGCAACAGCAACAAGTTAAAGAATTTACGTTTCCCTGATTGATAACACGCATGTTGTCGCTGGATACAAATTGATTAACCTTGTAAACGTTATAGCTGATTTGTTCTGTACGATAAAGTGTTAAAGAAAAGCGATTAAGAAATACTGCTATGATATACGCAAGCGTTTTAGTTGCTTAGCGCGTCCTAAATCTAGGGCTTATAAGTTGTAAATGTCCCACATTATAAGCACTACGCTTTAAAAACTCCTCGCCCCCAGTGTAGGCTAGCAAACAGGACGCTCGTCTGGTTGACCTCCCTGCCTTCCCCCCCCCCCTCTTTCTGTCTCGCTATATATATATATATATATATATATATATATATATATATATATATATATATATATATATATATATATATATATATATTCTCCCTGAGCCGCGCCTACGGCCATGCTCCGAAGGCTATGTCAGTAAGGGCGATTCGCTGACTGCCCAGGCAGCAGTGACTGGCCCTCCCAAGGCAACAGTCACCCCGAACACGTCAGAGCAATGCAAGGCCAGGTAACGTCATCCCTGTACTTGCATTCCGAACTTTCGGCGACTTCGTATTCGTTTCTGCGAAGCAGCCCCACGTACCGTGCGGTATTATTAGCTTCCTGCACATATTCTGAGATCGACTGTATCGTGCTGTATTAGTAATTTGCCATATATATTCTGCGATCGACTGTATGCCAGTATTGTGGCAAGTCGTTTAGCTTGGTCATCGTGTGCTTGCCAAAATAAAGCTTCGTTTTTTTGTGATCAGTGGATTCTTCTTGTTCTGCGAGATCGCGACACCATGAGCATAGCCAATTTGTCGGAGATCCACGTCGTACATGCCATTCCGGCGACTCCTGGACAAACTCCCTCTCCTCTTTTTTCTTCCTTTATATCACCATTAGTTCGCATCTCCGTACGATCCCTACAACTGACCCGTAACAACAGTAGTCTATAAGTGCCCGACCACTTGGTAGCAATTACTGATGGAGATAGAAACGGGTGGATGGGGTAAGGGGGGGGGGGTCATTTTTGGTTAAGTAGTTCCGTATCCGACAGAAGTAGTTCCGTATCCATATTGTTGCCTGGTGTTCGTCCAATCATTTAATTATCAATCCTTCAAAAACTCAACTTATGATTTTCCGTTCTAGCCAAAAAATACTACCTGGCTTGCCTGAGATAACTCTAGATGGTCATCACATTCCCGTCTCTAACTGTGTATCATTTTTAGGCATCAAATTGGATTCTAACCTTAAGTTTACTGAACACATTGCCTTCATTAAGCAAAGTGTGCCTTCGGTATTAGAGCATTAATCAAGTCAAGAACACATTTCTCTAAAGACCCATTATTAGCATTACACTTTGCCTTCATTCACAGTCACATTAATTAGGGTATTGCTTCCTGGGGAAACACATATAGCTGTCATATCTCGCCTATTCAGCACTTACAAAACCAAGCAATACGCATTATCACTAACAGTGGGTTTTTACCGAGTGCTATTCTACTACTTCGTGAAAATAACATCCTTGTTGTAACGAACTTGTTCAACTATCGTCTAATAATTATGTTTTATAAATTACTTACTAAACAGCTCTCATACCTATTCATCGATTCCAACCAACTCATCAATAACAATAATACCAGGTTTGCGCGTAACTCCAATTTTCTACTACCTGTGGTTCATTCTAAATATTAAAAAAATGACATCATCATTCGCTGCTATAAAACTGTGGAATGGTTTACCCGTCAGCATTAAATCTTCATCCTTTCATACATTCAGTCATACCGTTAAGCTGTTTTATATGTGTAACTAAGTTTACGTCATTCATTACACTACATTTGTCAATTGTGTCTATTGACAGTTTTTTTGTTTTGCACTATAGGCTTGTATACATTCAATTTGTTTTCATTTATGTTATTTTTCTATGTTGTATTTTCGCGATTGTGTGTATTTCTTCTAGTTAGCTTGCTCTTCTTTAATACATCTCTACATTGTTATTATTAACCGAGGGTCCCGTTGCAGTCTGACTTTGGCAACCTCGTCTGTATATTGTCTGTTACCAATTCATTGTACTTAAAGAATAATAAACTGAAAATTGAAACTGAATGAGGGGCAACTGGTGATACTGGTAGTATATGTGCTTCATATACAAGTGCCTCGGCTAACTTTAGCCAGATTTTAAAAATATGCCGATGCACTCTAAGACGACGCGAGCAAATGCATGTTGATGACTATTGTATGGAGTAAGTCACACTATTTCCTGTATTCTCCTTCATTGCATAATTAGTCAAGATTCACTAACCAATGTCTGAATCAATGAAGATACGAAGCAGTTCAAATTAGAAAGTTGTAGAGCGGTTGGCAAAACGCCCGAATAACAGTTTCTAAATTTCTATCTATTAACTATTAGGTTTTTTTTCTTTCGCTTACTGCAGATGCCCAGGAAATAAAACAACAATTTAACGTGACATGTTCGCTTGCGCGCCGTGATTGCAGTGCTCCCAAATGTCCCACGCAAAAACATAGCATTTAGCAGGGCGTGCTGCAGCTTAATAGGCGATAGGGTATCCTAGGCTCCACATCATTCGGCGGCAGCGAGCCCATCTTGCATCCACGCGATAATCTCTAGCTTTTGTTGGGAATGAAATATATTTTGTGGTGTCTCCATAACATGGAGACATCTTAGAATTATACGGAGTACGTTTCAGCCGGAATCGCAGCGCAGTTAGCGCGCAAGGTCAAGTCTCCAGAGGATCAGACACAAAATTTGTCTGCGTTAAGAATATCAAGAATAACTTCAGCTTGTGTTCCCTGAATAAGGACCCTCTTCCGTAGGTGTTGTCCGCGAATGGCCACAACAATGGTTGCATATTTCCTCTATCGCGTCAGTCGCTTTATTGATATCGGTTGCGCTAGTAGCTGTAGTGGAATACGTTCAATAAGGAAACGTTACACGCAAAAGCACTTTCCTCGCTATGTTTATACCTACGTTTATACCTATGTTCTACCTATGTTCTACCTATTTCTACTTACGTTCCTACCTATGTTCCTACCTATGTTCAGTTTCCTATACCTAAAGAAGCACAGAGGACAAATTCGCTTTTTTTCCTGAGCCCTTGTTCCTCATTGGCCTGTCGTTATCGCTAATATCACGCTCGCTATGGTGATTGGCTGCGATCAAACGCGACGAGACCTATCGAGTTGTGTTTACTGCAGGAACATAAAACCGAACGCAGAAAGCCCCGCTGTCCTCCCGAGGAGACGCTCAACGAGACCGGCTGGGCTGCCCGCGCAGCTTTCAGATCAGAATGCCTCCGGTGCGTTTGCGGGTCGATCGAGATCATAGCGGTGTTTTTCCTCTCGTCCCGGCGCACCGCACGACCTTTATAGTGCGTGTGCTCGAAAGCGTTGTTTGGCCGAAGCGACAGTGCCCCTGGATACAGAAAATGAACGTCGGGAAGTCACACTAACCGGTTTCCGTACGCGCTTCTCCAAGTGAGCTTGACTATTGACCCATCGAGACACGTTTCTTTCTTTCTTTCTTTCTTTCTTTCTTTCTTTCTTTCTTTCTTTCTTTCTTTCTTTCTTTCTTCCTTTCTTTCTTTCTTTCTTTCTTTCTTTCTTTCTTTCTTTGTATTTTTCAGACATGCGAGCGTCAAGCTGTCCTTCCAGGCGCACTGTTTTCTCAAGTTAATTACAGCCGCACTCTGGTCTGAAACGGCCTTTGTAACAGAAGCTGATACCTGAAAGGGCACCGTGCAACTGCGACTGGGACGGACCAACTCGAATACAAGCCATGCGTGCCTTCTCGCACTGTTGGGTGCCTCGCGTCCTTCGGTTGCGACGCTGCGCTTCCGGTGCCATTAAACCGTGCGATTTCAACGACCAGCGCCGCATTGCAGCCTGCGGCCCTTGAAGTTGGCCAGGCGGTAGGTTGTTATTACGGTGCCTTTAATCATTCGGCCGCGATCATGGGCCGTCTGGTTTCACTTCAAGCGATTCGGCAAGAGTATAAATGTGTGACCGCAAGGGTGCAGGGGCGCCAAATGCCGTTTCGCGCACGAATGCTATGTGCGAACAGTAAATCAAGCTAGACAGGTAGGTTGCCATCGTGAAGCGCTACAAGCTTTTCTTTGTTGAAAAAATGAAAACAATAATTAGCGGAAGAAAGCACCCCTGCAGATCCGACTCGCCTTCCTGAATTCATTTCGCACTAAAACCACGGAACTGATGATGTCATTGATTGACGTCACTAATGTTATACAGTTGATACAGCTAATACAGCGCCTGTGATCGTTCCTCTTTTCTTACTTCTTTCGCTACTACGTTGTATTACGTCACGAAGAGCTGCTTCGGGAATCTGATCGTTGCGTCGCCGCCTGAATCACTGAAAAAGTTTGGCGACTTTCTTGGCACGCACCTAAAGCTTTTGCCTCAATAAAAGCGATATGTTTGTTATGATATGATACATATCATAAGAAGCCAACAAACACTGACACCGAGGACAACATAGGAGAAATTACCTGTACTCAATAAATGAAATAAATGCGAAGGTTGTGGGATCGTTCCCCACCTGCGGCAAGTTGTTTTTTCATCCACTTTCATTTCCATTAATTTATCGTTTCTTCATTTCATTTATTAAGTACAAGTAATTTCCCCTATGTTGTCCTTGGTGTCAGTGTTTGTTGGCTTCTTATGATATGAATAATAAAATTCGGGCCCCTCGGTTAACCCCTTCCCCTTTCTTCTCGTGTTTTGCGACGCCGTCCCACTAGTCTCAGAAGTCGTCAGTCAATGGACAGACGCGGCGGCCACCGTCTGCGGATTCAACTCTGGGACAAAGAGGCGCCTGCTCGGGGCCGGACCCGTGTCTGCGACAACCCTCTCACCTCGGTGTGGTCAGTGAAACCTGTGCGGAAGTGCGTAACCCCTCCCCCTCAAAGGCGGGTCCGCGGCGATAAACTTTGGACCCTCCGAATTGGTCGACGGTTGAACGGCCGTTTTCCCTCACCTAGGGATCTAGGGAGCACAGCGTGTTTATAAGCAGCTGTGGCGCAGAGGCTGGGTATGCATTCTCTCTCAGTCATGCTAGACTAATGAACTGTAACGTTCTCATGTAGATATTGTAAATAAATCCTATATTCCTCCTTCTCAATGAGAGAGAAGAAGAAGAAGAGCCGAGCGGCGTAGACGTGCTTCGCATGGGCTCTGTCGTCTTTCATTATTCTCTTAAGAAATTCACATCGGCGGACCGAAGTCTTTGTCGGACGTCCTTCGTGAAGTCATCCGGAACCCCCTTGGGAAGTTTGAAGACCGTGAGTGCATATTATTTTGCGCTTTTGGACTTTGAAGTTCTCCGGGGTGGCGCTGCCGTGTTAAGCCTGACGCCGCCGTACGTAGCAGCGCGGAGGTAGGCGAGGCGCTCCGCCGCCTTTGCCGCCGCTCGCTTGCTACGATTACTCGGCACTCACTATGGCGCACATTGCTGGATCCCAGCCGGCCACTTCTACTTCAACGAGAGGGAGTGGAGGTGGAGTTGTTGCTACAGCCCCACCCGCCCCCGGTGCTATTGTTCAAGCTGCCGCCGGGCCTTCGTCGCCAGAAACTACAGCCATGGACTTCCAAGACATTTCGGAAGATCGCCACGACGACCCTGCCACTATGGAAGAGGACCTTTCGCAAGGGACGCCATCGGAATGTCCTTATTCCAACTGGTCATTACACCTCAAGCGAAGAACGAAGAAGAAGCTCGCCAGAGGTGAGCAAGTGTGCGTGGCAGGCAGGGTGATCTCTCCGCTGCCACCCTCCTCTGCCACCGCGTTATCATCATCATCCTACGCAGCTGCAGGCGCTGGGGCATCAAAGAAGCCTTCTTTTAAGAAGAGGCGACGACTCCCCCCACTGCCACGTAGCGACTTCAAAATCATCATTCGACCCAAGAAAGGCCTTCAGGTGAAGAGTTTCAGCAACCACCAAATATCAAAAGCCGTCTCGGCCGCCTGCGGAGGGAAAGTTGACGATTCGCATTTCATCGTGCGATTGAGACCCGGTTCCAACATAATTATTGTTAGTACCCCAGATCAGGAGGTCGCGGATATTGCGCGCAAGATCACGCGGATTGTGCTGGGCGGCAACCTTTACGAAGTCAACTCTTACGTTGCGGCACCGGACGGAGTGGCCCGGGGCGTCATTCATGGAATCGACCCGGATACCCCGCCCGAGGAGCTTATGACTCACCTAAGGGTTAGGACCCAAGGCGTGGAAATCGTGCAGGCCCGCATGCTGGGAAAGACCAAGACAGCCTTGATCACGTTCAACTCTCACGTAGTTCCACGATACGTCTACTACTACGGAGGGGAGACCGAGTGCCACACCTACAAGCCCACAAAACAAATCTGCTATGTGTGCCAGCGCATGGGACACCGATCGGACGTTTGTCCTACCCCGAACATCAAAATCTGTCTCGCTTGCGGGACGCGCGACCCGACGGACGGCCACGAGTGCTCACTCAAGTGCGCCGTCTGCGGCGAAGCCCACGCCACGGGGTCTCGCGAGTGCAAGCAAAAGCTAAAAAACAAGAGCACTACCACCAAGAAGCATCCTCCACCCGGAAGGAGGAAGGCAGACGACGACAATGATGGAGGAAGACCAAGGCGAAGCCGCCTACGGTGGTTCAGCTCGGAATCCTCGGCGAGCCGCTCGAGGTCCCGGGCCCAGTCCAGGTCAATGTCCCGGTCCCGGTCCCGGTCCCGATCCCGGTCCCGATCCCGGTCCCAGTCCAGGTCCAGGTCCCGATTCCGCTCGGAGTGGCCAAAGCTAGGAGAGAAGCAAGGGCAGCGGCAGCCTTCTACCTCGACATCCACGTCTAAACAGAAGAAGCAAGCCAACAACAACAAGGTGAGCCGGAATCAGTCTTGTACCTCCTCCGCTCAAAACACCAGTGAAAAAAGTAAATGCTCCCCAGAATGTACGCGCATCAGGGAAGAAAATAAAAAACTCAAGGCTCAGGTTAACGACCTAAACCAACGCATGCAACGCTTAGAAGCGTTGCTAAGCAAAACCAGCAACAACACACAGGCAGGGTCGCAAAGCGGAACGATAGGCCACGAGCCCGCCATCTCCATTCCTCCCCCCTCAAGAACCACCACGCCCTCATCGCTCCCCGGTGCAGCCTCGGCAGCGGCAGTCCAGTCAAGTGTAGTCACCCTCGAAGGTATTTATGCTACGATACAACAGATGCTTCACCAGATGGGCGAATTAAACAATAAAGTCAAGGAGAACACACTAAGCCATGAAGACCTTGAAAGAAGAATACGCAAGGTTGAGTTTGGCTCGCGCAAGCGGGTCGACGACGAGATCAGCAACCCACGCATCAAGGCGTACAGGCGCATAAACAACACGGGTGACGTCAGGGACGCCGACAACTGCGACGGTGGTGGCATGAACGTCAGCAATGGCTAACACCACACGCAGCGCGCCCGAACACCTCGAGATCTGGCAGTGGAATTGTCGCTCTTTCAACAAGAAGGCAAGTTCACTCCAACTCTTCATCCAAAATCACCTATACCCCCCCGACGTCATCTGCCTTCAGGAGGTCGGGAACCAGCCGATCAGGCTACGGGGTTACTACGTAATTAAACACGCGGGATCGCCGAAAGTCGCGGTTTTAGTGCACAAAACGGTGACGGCCGTGGGACAACATTATCAACATCATGACATTAATCACGTGCTAGTGGAAGTCCTCCCGCAGAAGAGGGGTAGACGTAGCACTTTCATCCTGAATTTGTACAGTCCGCCGAGGGCTCAGAAAGACGACTTCCGCAACATCATTTATGACAGCGTGAGAGCCGCTGGCTGCAACCAGCTGGTAGTTGTGGGAGACATGAACGCTAGACACACGACTTGGGGCTACCAACAAGACACGCAAAAGGGAAGGTCGCTCCTCGATGCGGTTGACCAAATGGGCCTCGAATTGATAACCAACCTCCTCCAACCAACCCGAGTAGGCAACAGTGTAAGTCGAGACACGTTTCCGGACCTGACATTTGTCAAAAACGTAAGGGAATACTCATGGGCGCACCTGGGCGAAACATTGGGCAGCGATCACTATATCCTCAGCATCTCGGTATCCACGCCGAAACTCAAGAGAACAATTGGCGAAATTAGGCTTACGGACTGGGAGGCATTCAGGCAGTACCCCCCGCCCGAAAACGGTATAACAGACATAGCGGAATGGATGCAGCACCTCCGGGAAGCCCACATCCAAACCACTAAAACCATCCAGCGCACGGTCGAGACGCCCGAAGTCGACCGCCGGCTCTTACACCTGTGGGAAGCCCGTGAGGGCCTCCTCAAACGGTGGAAGCGACAGCGGTTAAACCGGAAGCTACGTCTTCGAATCGAGAAAATAACAGACGAAGCCAGAAATTACGCAAACGAGCTGACGCAGCAAAATTGGGTACAGTTTTGCACCTCGCTCAAGGGTACCCTGAGTACGGCGCAGACGTGGGCCATCCTACGCTGCCTGATCGAGCCCGACAAGGCGAAATCGACAACTAGTCGGACGCTTCTAGAAATCGCTCACAAGTTCCCCGGAAACGACCAGGATTTGATTGACACCCTAAAAACCCGATACCTGGGTAGCGACCCCATACAACCCTGCCTCCTAAAATATGAAGGAGAACCAAGACCAGCGCTGGACGCTCCCATCACGGAGGAAGAGGTGTATGCCGCGGCACGAGCCTCACAGCGCAACACAGCTCCCGGAGTTGACAAAATCACCAATGCCATGATTAGAAACCTGAGCCCGATGCACATCCAGGACTTGACCGAATACCTAAACGAGGAACTCTGGAGCAAGGGCCACGTACCAAACGAGTGGAAACACGCGGAAATCGTGACCATTCCAAAACCCGGCAAGAAGCCCGCGATCGACGCACTGCGTCCCATCTCGCTGACTTCGTGCCTCGGCAAGCTGTACGAGAGGGTCATCGAAACCCGCCTCCAACATTACATAGAGGACGGTGACCTATTCCCGCACACCATGCTTGGCTTCAGGCCGGGACTTTCGGCTCAAGATGCGTTCCTAATCCTAAGGGAAGAAGTTCTCAAGGGCATCCCGAAGGGAGGAGAACACCTCCTGCTCGCACTCGACCTAAAAGGGGCCTTCGATAACATCTCCCACGAGGCCATTCTCAAGGGACTGAACGACATCAGCTGCGGGGAGCGCATATTTAATTACGTTAAATCGTTCCTGACGGGCCGGACAGCAACCATCGGAATAGGCACGACTCGATCGGATACGATCAACGTGCCGAACAAAGGAACACCGCAGGGGGCGATAATCTCCCCGATTCTCTTCAATGTCGCGATGCTAGCGCTGACCAAAGAGCTGCGGAAGATCCCCGACCTAGGTTACGCCCTGTACGCAGACGACATCACGCTCTGGGCCACCAAGGGCTCTCTAGCGCAAAAAGAGGCGACCCTTCAAGAAGCCGCGACGGCCGTGGAGAGATTTGCGGCGGCGAGCGGGATGCGTTGTGCGCCCGAAAAGTCCGAGGTGATCCGGGTGCACGGAGGAGGAATCTACAAGTCCCCCGGCCCTATCGACCTCTATCTTGAGGGCCAGAAGATAACGGAAGGCAGTAAGACTAGGATTCTGGGTTTTTGGATCCAGAGGAACCTGAAAGCCTCCCACACCATCCAAACCCTAAGGTCGGCCACCAACCAGATCTCGCGGATTATAAAACGAATTACCAGAAGCCGCAAGGGCATGCGAGAAGAGGACACGATTCGCCTCGTCCAGGCTCTGGTGATCAGCAGAATAACGTATAGCATGCCGTATCACTATCACTCGCTAAACAAACGCGACCAAGAACAAGTCGATGCCATCATCAGAGGCGCTTACAAAACGGCCCTGGGTCTCCCTGTCACCACCTCAAACGAGAAGTTAGCGGCCCTCGGGATCCACAACACTTTCGCTGAGCTGTCGGACGCGGTTATGGCTTCGCAAAAGGCCAGACTGCAGAACACGGCGGCGGGCAGAGCCATCCTCCACCGGACCGGAACGGCAACGGAGCTCCGTGCCCTCGATGGGCAACGATCACTCCCGCCTGAGGTCAGAGGCAAGATCAAGGCGAATCCGGTACCGAAGCACATGAGTCATGAACTCCATAAAGGACGACGCAAGGCTCGCGTCGACAGACAGCGCCGACAATTCAAGGGTGACCCGTACGTGACGTACGTGGACGTGGCGGCGTACCCTGTGGGGGGCCTCTTCGCGGTAGCCGCCGTGAACGGGAGCGACAACTCCTTGACTCTCGCGGCCTCCGTGAGGGCAGAGACCCCAGCTGCGGCTGAGACCATAGCCGCGGCGCTGGTAATAAAGCAAGAAGACAGGGTAGGCAGGGAAGTCCATGTCGTTACCGACTCGCAACAGGCCTGCCGTAACTTTACGAACGGACGAACACCGCTGCTGGCAGCTCAGATTCTAGGCCCGAGGCTGCAAGAATACCATCAAATCACGTGGACGCCGGGTCACGCGGGTCTGGAGGGGAATGAAAGGGCGAACGCCCTAGCTCGAGCGCTAATCAACCGAGCGGGGCAAGACCAATCGTCTCATCAATCCCCACCCTTTACCTTCATGCCCCTGCCATCCAATTATTGCGACCGACTGGAGATCCAGCGACTCAACCGCAGGATTTATCCCCCGCCTCACAAAAATCTCAGCACTGAAGATGCCGTAGCTCTCCGACTTATACAGACCAACACATTTCCAAACCTACACAGATACAGTAAAATGTTCCCACATACATATCGCGACATCTGCCCCTGGTGCGGCGACACACGCCCTACACTTTTTCACATCTCTTGGGGGTGCGAGGGCAAACCTCAACACTTAAAGACGCCTAGCACGTCATTTGAGCGGTGGGAGGTACAGCTGACCGGCGATACCCTGGCGGGACAAGAAGCTCTCGTCCAGCAAGTACGTCGAGCAGCCACGGCCAGTGGAGTCCTGGAATGAGGACCCCACCCACTCGACCTCAGGAGCAACCACCTCGGTGGTCCAAATAAATGTTTTTTCTCTCTCTCTCTCTCAATGAGAACAAGTCTCTCCCTTCAACATCGTCCTCAGTGCGGATAAGTTGGACGACGGCATGGGCCAGCTACCATCTATTTCATGCCCTACCCCAATCATTACAATCTGCGGAGATGCCAGACTGTCAAGACTGGCATGCGTATTGGAGGTGACCGAGGTGATGTCACAAGAACATGGATGCTTACAAGACCGCGCAATATGAGCACAATATCGGTATTCAAGAATTTGCTTCAGAATCGTCAATTCAGCTCTTACGCTCTGACGTATCTTGCGTGATCATTCTCCCAAAGCATCTGGTCTACATTAATTTCTCGATTTTAACATTATATACACTGGTGATGTGTTGACTGTCGTGAACGCAAATATGGTGCCCTCTTTTGTTTTGATCCCGATGCAAGATAGACGGGGCCAGCCGAATGACGAGGGGTAGTGAGCGTGTACAACTGGACTCCTGGCACTTGTTTGGAAGATTCGTAAAAAAAGGCTTATTTACACAGTTCATGAATACCTTATTTATCAGCGACCGTTATACGCACATGAAATCCTGACTGGGAGCTTACCAGTATCCTTGAAAATAAAAGTATACAGTCATTGCATTCTACCGATGCTAACATACGGGGCAGAATCTTGGAGGTTAACGAAGCTCTAGGACAAGTTAAGGGCTGCGCAAAGAGCGACTGAACGCAGAATGTTAGGTGTAACGTTAAGAGACAGGAAAAGAGCGGTGTGAATCAGAGAGGAAAAGGCGATAGCCGATACTCTAGTTGACATTTGGAGAAAACAAAAATCAAGCTGGAGAGGCCATGTAGTGCATAGGGCAAATAACCGGTGGACCACTAAAGTTGCAGAAAGGGTGCCAAGGGAAGGAATAAGCACAGTTGAGGACGACAGAAAATTACATGGGGTGATGAAATTAGGAAACTTGCAGGCGTAAGCTATAGAATCAGCTAGCGCAAGACAGGGGCAATTGGAGATTGCTGGGAGAGGCCCTCGTACATCCTGCAGTGGACATATAAATAGGATGATGATGGTGGTTATGATGATCCATAGAGTTTTCTCAAACAATCCGTTAGCAAGCCTTTACAACACAACGACAGGTAAATGGCTATATATTCAATACTTTCGCCCAGCAGACAGCACACAGTACTCATAGTCAAAAGTACAAGTCTACAACAGGGCAAGCAGCAAACCGGTACATACAAGACGGGCAATCTACCACCTTAATTAATCCTCGTAAGAAAATGCACTTGGATTTGTGCGAGCTGACTGGCACGGATCGCAGTTCCTGCCGTCATCTCGCCCACACTTATGATTGACAGGCTCCCTAACGTTCGCATGCCCTGGTGCGTTTCTCGGGTACCGTTCTTGAGCGGTTCGAAGCTAACTCCAGGCTCAGCAACTGTTGCCTGAGCCGTGGCATTTTCTTTCAAACGTTTACGCTGAAGTGGTTGGCTCACACACACTGCGACCGCCGGGCTGAAACTCGTCATTTCAGTGGAGTAGTCAACGCCGTCAAACCATTTGCCTAACCCACAACCATTTGCCCAATTTCCTCCTGCTTGATAGCAAGGAATTTCCTCAATAGCGGAGGTGGGTCCATTACTCATTACACATAGCTATCGATAATTTTGCACTGTGCATGCCGAACGACTCATGTCAATTAGCGGCCCAAGCATCGTTTCATGGAAGGCGTGAGTCTTCCTCATATCAAACCACGCCGCACACTCCACCGCGTGGCCTTGTCACCTAGCCCTACTTAATTTGTTTGCTGTAGTGCCTCGCTATACCCGCAGGATAGACCGGCGTATTAAGGTAAGTAAAAGAAACACCAAAAATAAGAAGAAAAGTCACTGCAAATGTGGTTTCCTGTCAGGGGAATTTCAAAAGGAAGTAAACACTAAGGAAATTAAGTATTACCGTCAATGCCACAGTTTCCTGAAAGATACACGTGCCTGCGCCGCAACCTTCCAGCGCGGATCAAGTCGCCAACTACACTCCGTTTCTGTGCTAACGTGTCTGTAAACTTGGCTGGAGTAACTTACGAAGACGCATCAGGCCTCCCTCTCCACCACCAGGGAGTGTCACCTGCTCAAAGGAGGACGACACGGATCGCAGTCGTCGTTGATGTTGAAAACGTTCAACAAACTGTGTTCTTCTGATTCGTCTTCTTTTTTTGCTCCAAGAAAGCAACATCCGGGCTCTTACGTTGAGCAAAATGGGCGCATTGAGAGAGTAGCAGAACCGTTGAATGAAAGGAAAGTGATCTTTAAAATAGGTGGCACGTGATACCGCTTTAGCGGTCGCAGACCAATGAACAATGACAGGTTGTTATTGCGAATTCGTTTTGTTGTGAAGTATTCATTTGGAGGTCATACTGAAGTTCATTTTCATGGCTGCGAGGAGCATACGGAGAGCGTGCCCATGTGGCACTACCTTAAATATCACCTCCCTTAATGAAACTTCTCTGAGAGCAGTTCTCTGGAATTTTTGCTCTGTTCCTAACCACCGTTTATACGTCATATGTGGCGAAGAGCAGCGAAAAGCTCAAGTAAAACACCGCGTTCAAACATGGCACCTTTCTTGCCCCCTGAAAGTTGGTGACGTCTTTGCAGGTTCCCAAAGACTTCATCGAAGCACGTCGTCGATTCGGCGTTCGCTTTCTCCCGAAATGACGTCGGGACGAAGCGACCATTAGCGTACATCGAACAGCCAAATTGAAGGATTGAATGTCTATTTCCAATGGCGGTTGCGACGCAGCGTTAGCGATTCCGCGCTCGATCTTAGGGTAACGAGTGTTTTATGCAGACCATCAACGACTTTCGATTTGGCGCGCAAGGACAATCAACCATTTGCTGAAAGAGTTACCGCAGGCCCGTGGCCAACGCGCCGTGTTTCTTAAGCAATAAAGACTGTCGAACGTTCATGCGAAAGAGTGAACTCAATGGGTTAACCTAAGGATTACTTCCAGTACTACTGTGAGCGATCTGGTCCATAGTAATCGCCGACATCGTCCTCATTCCCTCCCTTTCTTTTGCCAGCCTGTCCCTTCCCCCCAAATGCTCAGAAGTCGGACAGTGTCCGTTGATTCAGATAACGCCTCCAAGGCAATAAAATTTAGGCCGGCGCCTCTTGCCCCGTGACTCGAATAACCGTAGTAAGTTGGACACTCCGGCACAAATGCACCTTCAAGTACAGCGCACGTCACGTAGACACGTCACAAGCAGCAGCGCTTGTGGCTTGCGCCTATGTCTTTTATTGCAGTTATCGCGTTGCACTGCATCATGTCCTTAAAAAAGCACAAACTATAGCACAACATGTCCTCCTCACTGCTCTCTCTCTGTCTCTCTCTCTTTCTCTCAACTTCGCGCGGTAGTTAAAGATCCAGTTGATTCGTAACATCATGGTGGGATAATCAAGAGTCCATTTAAAGCCAGGCTCCGGGGGGAAAAACAAGAATCAAGAACAACATTCAGCGCAAACATTGCAATGCACTGGCTCTCTGTCTCTGTGTGTGACGTCGAGGCTTAAGGTGGTCCTTCCTGACTTCCTGAGTGCATCCAGTAAAATGCGATTGACCATGGATATTAGTTATAAAAACTCTTGTAACTATCTGTGGAGTTAAACGCGAAGAAATTGATCCGACATGGCGCAACGCCGCGTTATTCACGAATGTCTTCTCTCTCTCTCTCTTCTTCTTCTTCTTCTTCTTCTTCTTCTTCTCGAAATGACGAAAGAGAAATGACGCCTACCCACTTCAGCGTGAACAGCTTCGCAGTGTTTGTTATATATCCTTCACTGGCAAAACATTTCTCAATTCGTTCGTTCTCTCTCTCTCTCTCTTCTTCTTATTCTTCTTGAAATGACGAAAGAGAAATGACGTCTACCCACTTCAGCGCGAACAGCTTCGCAGCGTTTGTTATATATCCTTCACTGGCAAAAAATTTCTCAATTCGTTCGTTTCCTCACAGCAATCGTTAGGCAAAGGAGTGTGTCATCGGTCCCACTTCTCATCAATAACAATGACGCTTACCGGATTTCTGCGCATTCTGCCAGCATACCGCGAGCGGACGACATTCAAGTGACGTCATGTTTATGCGCACCATGCTCACCGATAGACAAGCATAGGTTGCCTCGATGTCCTCCTCGTCCGCCGCTAGAAGGACATCGAAGCATCCACTATGAGCCAGAAGCACCTCCTTATTGCACAGGTTTTACGTATCAAAATACGTTTGCGCATCTTTATTATTCTGCACGCGTTAGTCACTCAAACTTCGAGTCCAAGGCCTTATCTGACGCTTGCGAGAGAAAGTTGCGTACAACTTGGAAGGCAGGTTTCGTCTGGCATTCCCTTGACATCACTGGCTATGCGGCCGCACGCCTAACATACTTCATTTGGGAAACGCGTTAAATTCTTCCACTATAGGTATATGTAAAAAAAAATTTAAAAATACTGGCTCCGATGGGAAAAAAGATGGCAAGAAAAGTGCTTTTAGCGCAACGCATTTGTAGATCAGCGTGCTGAAACAGGCTTTTCGCTGAATTTTCGCACTCATTCGGTAAGGTACCTCCGACGTAAGCTAAAGGCGCTTGCCTGTATATGCCGAAACCTGCTGGTTCCGCGAAGGTCACTCACACTCCTTGGTCGGACAACAAAGCTTTTGGAGATAGCGGCAAGGTTATTGCATTACATGGCAAGGTATGCATTACAAGGCGTATACATCGGTAAGACGGCCTTACATAGGCGTTTCTCATCATGTACAGAGCGAAACAAAGAACGACGTTGCGCTTTTTTATGACTATACGTTTAGCGAACCCAAGACTTCCCGAGGCACTGCTTTCAGTCAATGAGTGTCCGCGTACAGGCGGCTCTCAGACAGCCCTGGGCACACTCGTAGTCTCGACGCACATATGTCCTACTAAGAATAAGCGGAAAGATTATTAGATCAAATGTGAAGCTTAACTAACTGAAATCTACGAGGAACGAAATGAAGAGTGCAGTCGGGAATGACAAATTAGAAAGATTCCTAACCAGCTATCCCCAGTCAGCAAACCAAGAGACAAGCATATCTGGTACATGTTACTTCTTACCAGGTTCCTCGAGCACTTTTCAAGCAACCGTATTTTCGTCGTGCGTTGCGTAGGTTGACAGTTGGAGAGATAAATGGAACCAGAATGGCAGCGGTACGGGCACGCTGTCCGAAGTTATTCAGCCAAGAATTGTCAAAATGCAAGAAAAAAAATGCATGCCCCCAACTGAAATTTTGCGCGGTCCCCTATCCCCATTTCTCTCCCCCATTGATGTAACCACTCGCTGCCAATGCGAAAAGCTCGAAGCGCCTCGAAGCAGTCGGCAAATATTAAGTTATGAGGGGTTTTATGTGCCAAAACCACGATGTGATTATGAGGCACGCTGTAGTGGGGGACTCCAGAATAATCTGGACCATCAGGGGTTCTTTAACGTGCACCTAAGTCTAAGCACACGGGTGTTTTCGCATATCGACACCATCGAAATGCGGCCGCCGTCATGCTTAGCAGGCCAACACCATAGCCACCAAGTAACCATGGTGGGTGGTGCGGTCGGCAGAGATGTGGTGATTTCCTTGCACGATTAAAATATTAACACGATAGCGTTAAGGGCCCCGTGTCGCAGAAACTCCGGGGACGGCGTCGGCGTCCAGCGTTGGACGTCGTTGCGGCAAAAAGCTTTCGAGGCACCCATACCCAGGCCCTCCATGTGGCGCAAGGAAGTTACCGAATTAATTGTATTGTTCAAGCCAAAATACGTAGAA
Organism: Dermacentor albipictus; assembly: GCF_038994185.2. Classification (NCBI taxonomy): domain Eukaryota; kingdom Metazoa; phylum Arthropoda; class Arachnida; order Ixodida; family Ixodidae; genus Dermacentor; species Dermacentor albipictus. Next base: position 145,276,826 of record NC_091825.1, on the reverse strand, counting down.
AAATCGTGAAGTACGATTTACACACAACCTAAAGACATGATAGCGTCGGAATGTAATTTGAATATACGAGAAAACATAATTCTGTTGTACGAAAACTCAAACCTCTTTTCCAGCGTTTATACCATTCATAGATCGGCCACGGCATCCGTCATTTGCCCGCGCCGGTGCGTGAATATCTCGGAATCCACCGAGCGGCGTGCCTGGTTTCCTGAAACATTTCCAGATGGCACTCGCCTCCACCGCATCGTAAAGCCGCATCGCGCCCCAAGCAACAGGCCGCGTTTCTACCAGAAAGCTCGCCTTAGTGTACAGCGTTCGCCGTGAGCGTTTCCGTGTAAGCATTGCGGTTGCATACGCGGCAGTTAGCGGGAAGTCTGACAAGCAGTCAGGGGTCTTTGAATGCTATCATCGCGTTACACTCTTAAAGGCGAAGCTTAAGAGTTTTCCAAATTTATATTCCAATTCCAAATGATATATTGATATCGGTGCTTTGACCTACGCCAGAATCATTTCTAACCGACAGTCTATGCAACCCACAACAGGATACGGTGGCTTGAAATGTGTTCGAGGGCCCCTTTAGGGTGCGCAGAATCCAAGAGCATAACACGATCAGCGACAAAAGCAGCAGCACAGGACAAAGCAGGAGACCGTTTATTTTTTCCATGAGCTCTCCTTTTCATATTTATACATCATTATGCAAAGTAAGATAAAGTAAGATAATTCGACCAGGACAGGCCGTTAACACAGAAACCTCAAAAAAACGGGCTGGCGACAGTGGCTGAGAATATGCCGCAATCAACTATAGGCGCACGCGACGCGTGTAAAAAGAGTACGCACACACTTTGTTCGTCCACAGTGGTGGTGCCTGCGCGAAGGCACCTCGCAGACTCGGGAGATCAAAAAAGAAAAAATCACGCACACACTCAAGAAAAAGAAAAAGAAACACGCAACTGCTCTACAAGAAAGGCTTTACTCTCTGAGTAATAGGAAAGAGCGCAATCCGCGGCGTGGGCCAGGCGGAGTGCCGGGGGTGCGAGAGCCCACAGGATGTTTGCGCGAGCGAGTCCAAGTGAAAAAGGGGCGGCCGGCACTCGGTCTTCGTGACGTTACTTGCAATTAATCTTAAAGAGGGAAGAAGAGCTAAAACGAAGCCTTTGCCTAGATCAGTGCAGGTTAACATGCACACGCATATTAGCCGGCAACGCGCGCACTGACCCACTTTTGTGCCCCCCAGTAAAAGCCATAACGAATGCTTAAAAAAATCACTCTCGTTTGTCCTGCTGTGCGAGTGATTCGTGCTGCGCTCTTGAATTCAGCGCGGTTTTTAAGAAGTATCCAAAATCTACACATACTTAGCACTGCAGCACGCAAGAACGTTCGCTGCTTTTGTACGCAGTTGAAAAATGTAACTGTTGAAGAGAACTCAAAGGACATTTAGCGAAAACAGCTATAAGCAGGTGGACATGACACGATGTACATGACAATGACAAAGATAAGATAGCACGATGGAAATAACGAAGAGATGACACGATAGAGGTGTCGACAGCATATAGAACCACCCCGACGATCGCAAGACGTCGATCATGATGATAATGATGATGATTATGATGATGATGATCACTACGTCTGAATGACATCTGAATGACGTTGTTTAGACGAAGTTTCACTTGAGGAGCTTTTATCTACTATATCTAATCGAATGTAGCTCGACGTTTATTTATTTATCTTTCCGGAAATGCGACCCGAAATGAGCCATCACCTATATTCATGTCCAAAAAATGTCGACCCATATTCGTGAACGAACCTAGCAAAGTACCGAGATAACGGAGTTCCTCCATCGCGCCCACCGTAAAGCGATAGTGTGACAATTATTCGGAGTGGCTTTAAGAAATACTTCACATTCAAAGCACTCGATGGCACCGAGGACGACGTCGTTTGTAGTGCCGAGGACTTCTCCGACGACTCCTCTGCCAACTCTGACGGCTTCCGGCGAGGATGCCACTCGACTAGCAAGGTTTAGTAGCCGAGTTTACGACAAATGGAGGTGTATCATTTTTAAAGTAATGTTTTTCCTTGATCGATATTGGCAGACCTATATTCAAATCGAATTTTGTTTATTTCACGGTGCGCTCCCCTTATATAGGGATCGCCATATATTCGGGTAAATGCGGTAAACGCATGGCGACAAATAAATCGCTTTGCTAATCCACCCCGCCTAATTCAATTAAGTTTGTTGCATTTACAAGGAAAATCTGAAACATGGGTTCTACTCCGGTGGCGGGTGCGTATGGCGCGGCTGAGCGCGACCGCGCAGTTCCTATCTTGAAATTGATCTGCGATGAGGACCGTTTGGGTGCGCCTCTGGATTAATTTCGAGGGCCGCTGACATTATCGCGCGCGCTTAGTCCGCGTTGAAGCGAGAGGCAACACGAAGGTCAATTCGCTCGCCGCTGCTGCCGCGAATCCTCACACCAGCGTTTTGACAGCAAGTTTCCGCGGTGATCGAGTGAGATGCGTTCATGTTCGCCTGTGCGCGCGTTGATGCTTGTTAATTTGGTTAGTAAGCTAGTGTTCACAACATTATACGGCCAATAAAGCTACTATCCTTACTTCGTATAGCTGGCTAATAATTTGCCATCGCAACCTATGCTTCGCCTTTCGTGTGAAACTGCGTCTTTTTTTTCCTTTCCTCATTACTTTCCACAGTTGAATTTCAACCACAGCTAATTACCGCTATGCTTTTCTCGGCTTCATTGGCTGTTGGCTTTATATCGTTGTGATTAAGAAATAAAATCCAGCCCCTGACGTTTGCCCTCTTTTGTTTACTAATTTACGAGTACTACTTATGCAAAACCATCCGAAACACTGCGACAATTTCGCTGGGGTTGTAAACTCATGCATCGCATTTGCCCGTCTTAAATTCTCCAGCAGATACAGTTTAGACAACAGCTGCATCGGTACATGGTACAGAATTACAGATTTCTAAGCTTCCTGCTTCGGATGTCTTTCTTTTTTCCTTCTCAACATGGCACTGCCCCCATTTCCCAATCCCCTACCCCGGAGGACTGGGAGGAACTGTTTATAGTGTCCCTGTGTATTGTGTCCCTCCCACACGCACTCAGTGCTTACTCTCTTCCTTTTTCCCTCGTTCTATTCCCCTTTCCCCCACCCCCAGAGTAGGGTAGCAAACTGGGTGCTCTTCTGGTTGCCTCCCTGCCTTTCCTATCCTTGCTTTCTCTCTCTCTCGACTAGTGGGCAGAGCACGACGGGCGGTGAAGGACCACAGCGTCCTGGACTGAGGACGCCGCCTACCTGGGGACGACAATCGTCATCTGCTCAATAAATAAAATCTCTCTCTCTCTCTCTCTCTCTCTCTCTCAGTTTTCGAGAAATTTATAGAACATGTGATGCCCTAACTCAACAGTGTTCTTCCAAAAAGTCGGTAGGTTTTAGCTTTCTCCCTTGAATGCAGCAAACTTAATTTAAATAAGTTCAACGGTTGTCACATGAGAGCGTTCCTGCGTTTCATGTGAATGAAAAGGGAAATCAGAGTTGCCGCAGAGGCAAAGCAGCCAACTTGCTCTTTTTCATTTTTTTATTTTATTGAGCAGACATAAGATGCGCAAATAACTTCAGACAGGCTGACGCGTTTCTTTGCAGGCACTAACCATAGTTTGCTATCGCAAGTGAAATTTCGCGTGATTAGACGTTTCGGAGGCAAATATGACACACGAGAGAATTCGCACAAAAGCCTGTACGGATCAATATAAACATCACAGCCACTCGATCAAACAACAACAACAACAACAACGACGACGACGATGACGACGATGACTGCGATTATGATGATGATGATACTGGGGTTTTACGTGCTAAACGCACATCTGATTATGAGACATGCCGTAGTGGAGGGGCTCTGGATTAATTTTGACCAGCCGACGTTCCTGAACACGCACTCGCAAATCTAAATACACGACCATTTTTTTTTCTTTTTTGCATTCCGCCCTCATCGGAATGGGGCAGCAGCGGCCGAATCCGCGGCCTCAAGTTCAGCAGCGCAACTCCGTAGCCGCCGGGCGAATAAGAATGAGTAGGGAGCACTGAGACGAGTAGGGAGCACTGCGGCGACCTCTTTCTTCCACCAAAGAAACAAGTTGACAAACACGATGGCGTTGAAACCTGCAACAAATGCCACGAGAATTGCGTTGCAGACACCGCTTCGCTCATTGCAGCAGCACGAAGCCACAAGAGCGCCACCGCAGTTTCCGAAGTCGACAAGACCTTTTTTTTTTTTGTTTTGGCAAAGATACAAGGCCTGTCAGTGCAGCGTTTTCACTATTTCAATGACAATCCCTGGGCACGCTGCCTTTCGTTTCCACGCGTAGAAAAGGCCGACGTTACACGTCCTTTAATCGGTGCTCCGCGATATAAATCGATGCTGTAAAGATAACGCGATAGGAACGACCTCCTTTTTCCGATACGCCCGCCTCTAGCTATTTGTGCCTCTTTTTCTTTTTCGCGAGTCCTCACGTTTCACCTAGTAACGCTGTGAACTTGGCACGGTTTCTACGAAAGGCCTCCGGCGTTCCTAAACGCTGCGGACAAGAAGGCACGGTGGAACAACAACGAAAGGACGCAACTTTGCCAACTCTTCCGAGGCGATTATATCTCAACAAGGTGCAAGGCAACAACAATGCCAAATAGAACAAAAAAAGAAAAGGAGGGGTGGGGGGAGGCTAATCACAAGTAGAGCAATAAACACTTTTTGTTTAGGTAGCTCTGCCGCTGCGAAATTAGAAGCTTGCGTCTGCGCTGTTTTGTGCCGATAACAAAACACGTGCCGCGCATGTCGATTTCCTCTTCCGTCACGGCGATGACGCGCGACGCGCAGTGGCCATCAGCATTCCCATCACTCAGGTTGTTTCGAAATAGCGTCAACACCTTTATCTTCTCTTGAGTAACTGTCACGCGCCATTGGCCAGCGCCTATAGGTAATCGTCCGGATTGTAATCGTTTAGTGGCTGGCCAACGCCAGTCAATCAAGAAATACTCTTAAGGTAAGATACGTTTTTGGGAATACCTGCATTCGCAATAACGTTCTCACGTTAGCACTGCTCCGAACGTCGGATGTCAGACAAACAAGAAATTCTTTTACGTAATAGAAATTTTGGGAATTCGTAAGAGCAGATTGCGGCTAATTGGCGATGTCATACGTAGTAGCGAAGGCAGTCAGCCAATGGCAAACACTGCTTGCAACACGAAGAGCTTCACGAATTCAGCTGCAGTTGTTGCTAGGAGAGCGAATTAAGTAATTAAAGAGAGGGGGGGGGGGACTACGTAGAGCAAAGAGGACGGCTGCTCGGCGTCCTAGATATGAGGCAAGTCTCGTACAGTAGCCATAACAAGTGGCCGAACCGTGGGAACAGTCACGGCGCGTCGACAGTGCTTATATGACGTCACTGGTTCTGTGTTCACGACAGCGTAACCAGCTGCGACGTCACAAACGAGGGGGCCATCATCAGGAACATCAATAATGTAGCAGATCACGCTCGCTCCTCGCGACGTCATTTGGTGCGCGTGAGAAACATACGGGACAATGTTGCCAAGTCGTGTTTGCTTCTTTTTTCTATTTAGTAGTATGCATGGAGGATGACGTCAGCCGACCACCGATGTGGTTTTTTCACTTTTCTTTTTCTTTCTTTCTTTTTTTTTTGTTGTCGCGGAAGACCAGGACGAATAGCGGCCGCAACGGAATTAGTTGACCAGCCGGACGTGTTCGCTCGAGGCGCTATGTTTGGATCGCAGTCACCGTCGTCTCTGCGGTGCCCGGTTTCATACGTCGCTTACGCAATGTTGTCCCGCGGTTTAAGGATATGCGCGTGGCGCAATGACCGTGGGAAACTCCGATTCCCCCGTTTCTTTCGCCAGCTGAAAGCTCGGTGACGACACGCATACTAAAGCGAGCTATCCGCCCGATGCGTTTTTTTTAGATGTACACTTACGCATGTTTTTCATCCTTGTCGCCAAAGCCTACAACGAGTCACCATTAGGTTTTAAAAAATAAATTGTGGGGTTTTACGTGCCAAAACCATTTTCTGATTACGAGGCACGTCGTAGTGGAGGACTCCGGAAATTTCGACCACCTGGGGTTCTTTAACGTGCACCTAAATCTAAGAACACGGGTGTTTTCGCCCCCATCGAAATGCGGCCACCGTGTCCAGGATTCGATCCCGCGACCTCGTGCTCAGCAGCCCAACACCATAGCCACTCAGCAACCACGGCAGGTACCATTAAGTTTAGTGATATTACTGGATCAACCTTAAGGGATTCTTGAAAATGCGAACTCGTCCCGTGGGCATAAACTCAAAGGCAAACTTAGATTCAATTTCATCACCTTCTGCACTTCCCTTCCCTTGGTACCCATTCTGTAACTCTAACGGTCCATCGTTTATCCACCCTACACATTGCATGCCCTGCCCAGCTGCATTTCTTTCTCTTAATGTCAACTAGAATATCGGCTATCCACGTTTGCTCTCTGATCCTAACCGTTCTTTTCCTGTCTCTTAACGTTACGTCAAACATTTTTCGTTTCATCGCTCTTTGCGCGGTCCTTAACTTGTGTGGAGTTAACAAAGACGATCGAGAGCAAGTTAAGGATCGACATGGATACTAATGCACAAGTGGAAAAAGACAATTCCTGTCGTGGATTCCTGTCACTACGCCAGCTACAATAAATAAAATTCGCTGTTTCTATCAATTCTTTCATTGTTCTTGACGTTGACATGACGGATAGATAGGAAAACAAGATAGCTGGTCCCAAGAATAGCAGTACCGCTTGTGCGTTGAATGAGCTTTGCTGAATAAAAGATTTCTAAATAAAAGATAAAATGAGCTGAGTTGAATAAAATGTTTCTGATGATAAACTTGACTGCTAAAAAAGTGATGCGGAATTTACCCAAAATTCAAAAGGAAAATGTTTTCCTGGGATCATTGATAAGGATTTGTCAACATCGTTCCATAATCGATGACTACGCTTCCAGATGACACAGGTAAACAACTTTGACGTATGTTTACCTCCCTCGACGTTACACTTGTCTGTTTAAAACAAAAAGTCCACTGTGAGTCCAGTTCTCAGGAAATAAAATGTGCCCCAGTGTGTGCAGACAGACTTCCATGAACAGGGCGCCATGAGATTACTGTGCCCAGTGCCCGAGCTAAGATGCGTAAAAAGTTCTAGCCTTAGTCGGACCCCCAGAATCAGGGAGGCTTCCGCAAACTGTAGTGTTGGCACGCCGTGCCCCACTTTAAGTATACCGACGAATATGTATCAGAACGCTCCCTCAACCAAGGTCAGCGTGATAAGACCATCGCTGCAGCCGAGGTCGGCCAAGACGATATCACGAGCAGCCTTCAAGCCATCGCCTTGGATTGAAGTGATCTTGCATGTCGCGCGACCCTGACCGTCAACACTGCGACGACTCACGCGCACTAGTCAAGGTGATCGACTATATATAAAAACTTATATTTCAGGATTTCGCGCTCGCAAGGTAGTAATGGATATTCGATTTTTTTTGTCCATTTCGGGAAGCAGCGAAATGGGCATGGTAAATGCTTTAAAGCGAAAAAGCCGATACTGAATACGAAGAGAACGAGCCGGGCAGCCACAGGCTTCGAGATAAGTGGAGAAGTCGCCGTTTCGCCCCAACGGCTAAGCATCGATTGCGGTAGCAAATTAGTAGCTAGATAGCCTTAATAAGTAAGGGCAGTAGTTTTATCGGTAGTTTAAACTGGTAAACACTCGCTTACTGTCCAAATTAACAAGCATAGTGTCAGCGCGCACACATCACACTCGATGACCGCGGACACCCGGTCAAAAAGCTCGCGGGAGGAAGCGCGGCCGCTGCAGCGAGCAAAGTGACCTTCGTGCTGTCTATCACTTCAACGCAAACTGAGCGGCGAGAACACAGCACACGCAAAGCTACGAGCCAGCCGTCGGCCCATTTAGACTCTGCCGCTAAAGTTTTCAGGACAAAGCCAGCGCGACTGCGTGCGGCCGCTCCATACGCAGTTGCTGCCGAAGTACAGCGCCACCCCCGCTCCATCGCTATCTCCCCCGCCCCAGTTCCTTGCGCGCGACGGAAGACGGAGCGCTTCCTCCCCGCTTTCCTCTCTCGCGCACCCGACACTGAGCCGCGATTGACGGCACACCCTCGCTCACTTTCACTCGCCCATACAACATAGGGCGCGTAGCGACGGTGTTGGTACGGAGACGGCAAAAATGGAAGGCTTTTTTTTTTTCCTGGCGCTTTGATATCCGCAAAATTATTTTTGTTCTTAAAACTAAGCGAAAGGTGGAATCATGGCCACGAGTTTGTGATTAAGGTTCTATAGATTGTGTGCTACAATATAAACCTGTATCTTAATACTAATAATCGAGGTAAATGGAGCACTCAGTAGACACTGCACTACGAGAAAGATAGACACCACTGAGATATCACTAGAACATGTCTTTTTTCTGCATAAAAAAAATCCTTGTCAGGTACGAATGCGACGTTACTGAGGCACACCAACTCAAGTTAGCCAGAAGCTTGAAAAAGTCCAGAAATTATCAGCACACTACACACAGGATAATTATTACCAGAAGTGACCTCGTGATTTCTAGAACGGAAAAAGGAAAGGGAACTAGACAACCGTCCGGTTGGCTACCCTGCAAAGGGGAATGGAAACATGACATGAAAAAAAGAAGAGGCTGAAGAACCGGCAGTTCGCATTTACGGTAGATGTTTGAGCATGTCTCTAAAGGACAGCTCAAGCCTCGTGGCGACAGAAACAGAAATAGTTACAATGGAAAGCAATTCTTTGTCTGAAGACTTTCATCGTTAGACCCGAGAAACATACTTGCCTTTCTAGTAGCATGGAAGTGTCGTTTACCGACGTATCCCAAATTACTCCTCTCTAAATTCCTCTGCAGACAACGAAGCGGCACTTCGAGTGGCATGCCCGTCATTGTTCGTAAAGTTCGGCAGCCGCATTATCTCAAAGTTGTGTGAAACTCAACTCGGAGCGTGCATCTCCCACCTGTGCGGACTGCTGCGCTCGCAAAGTACTTTGTCACAACAGCAATCCAGTGGAGGCACTTACCCGCAGACCCCGTGCACCACTCCAGTCCCGATGATTTCAAGAAAGACACCGAAGAAACCATCCACTGTTTCTAAAAGCTCACCCATCAAGTAATACCCAAATACAGGGGCATTTGAGGCAGAAGAAAGAAAGAAAGAAAGAAAGAAAGAAAGAAAGAAAGAAAGAAAGAAAGAAAGAAAGAAAGAAAGAAAGAAATACACGAAGTGTTAGCCTAGAGTAGCTCACCTCATCGTGAACGGCTACAGCACTTTCCGAGGACTGGACTGATGCGAACAAATAATTTCAAAATATCGTACCAGGGCAGCCTGAATATTAACTCCTTCCCGATTGTCTTAATCTCGCCTACTCTATGGTGGCATCTCAATTTCCTTCACCGCAGCACGCGTGAACAAGCCCCCGCGCCCAGTAGCTCCCGCTGTGGCTCACAAAGATTAAGTGGACGTTTCGGCTCTCCCGCCATTTGCTCTCCTTCGCGGGTGTCGTGGGCAAGCGAACGTGAAGCGCTCGTCCGTATCTCTTTTTGTGTCGTCTGTCTGGCGCTTTAGTACTTCAGTAACATGCGCCAACTAGCCCAACAAAAGGTTCCGCTGGAATGAGAAGCGGCTGCGAGAGTGCGTTGCTGAAATAACCGTCCCAGGTCACCTCGCGCGTATCGCGATATGCTAAATGGTTAGAGGACAGCCTGTGGGAAGACGCCTGACGGACGGCGCATGCGTGGCGACGCGTTGGGGGGGGGGGGGGGGGGGGGGGGGGGTTCAATTGCCTAAATATGCTATAGCGGGCGTCTCGAAAGGAGCTCGGCGCGTGGTTACTGGGCTACGGCCCGCTGACATTGAAAAATACTTCGGGGTAAATAGGCATGCTAAGAGACAGGCTGCGCCTCTCTGGGTTATACAGTTCTTATACAGACATTATACACTTCTTGGTGTACTTAAGAATGTTCCTTGATGTTTACAAACACGTGGCGGATATTACCTGTGTGAGCTGCGTATTAGAAAGTCACAGTGGTAATATTAGAGAGGCTGTTATTAGAGTGGCGACATTACGTAGGCTGTTTTATGACAGAATTAGTTCCATTTCCTCACTATATGACATGAGACAAGGAATCACAAAGTTGTTCTCGAAATTATGGTACGTCTCCTGGCGGAAAAGTTCTCTCGTAAATCACCTTATCACCCCAACCCGAGTAAATGCGAAGATACTATCACTTAAAATTTTTATACCTTTATAGGTGTAACAGGGGTGTTTCAGTTTTTCACCCTTGTAAACACCCATGAAACGCCCTTTCAGGAAAGGGTGTTCCACGAGAAAACACGCTCATAACACCCCAGTTGTCCTACTTTACACCCTAATTTTGCGAGCCTATTATTGCTATAGTGTGTTAAACGAATATTGACAGGTTACGCATTCATATCGGCTATACGTGGAACGCGCGCTACCTGGCTGCCCCCGGGCCACAAACTTTAGACAGCGTCAATTACCAGCTTGATTTCCTTTTGGATATAAATACTGCTTTAACCGTATTGGATATATGAGTAGGACGACTTACTGCAGTTCCCGGGTATGTCAAAAAAACTACACGCAGCCACCAGAAAGCCTTAGTTTCAGCAGGTCGCTGTGCAAGAGGGTGTGCCATGGTTAGCCGAGTCCACGATTCCCATTTACCGTTGTTTACAAAAAGTATCTCGCGTATTTGCAACAAGATTCTTGTAGTTGGAACGGTATTTCGTACTATTTGCTTTGATGAGCATTTTTTTTATGCATACGTTGTACACACTACAGGTGACCACCAGATTATGTGGTTATTTTCAGAGTGATATAGAACCTGTATACTTGAAAGAGCACACAGGTCGAATTGACATCCAGTGGAGCGGAAAAAAAACAACAAATTGAAATTCTAGGCGTTCAGTTGCGTGCCTGAACCACACCGATTGTCAGACGCGCCGTAGCAGGGGACTCCCGGTTGATTTTGACCACATGGCGTTCCTTCGGGTGCATCTGAAGCTAAGTACACGAGGGTTTTTTGTTAAATTTCGGCCGTTATCGACATCCTACCACCGCGGCCGTTATAGAACCCTTGACCTGAGCCACACTGCTACTGCGACCGGTCAGCCGCTTCGGACTGCTATAGCGACACGGTTTGTGCCGTCCATTAAAGACATGCGCATAATGAAAGTTTCGATCTCGATCACTTGCGCCCCATTAACATCAGGAATTTAAAAAAAGCCAGTGTCCTAAAATGCCAGCATTCTGTCTTTGCTACCAATGCAACGGAAAGGTGGAGAACGAAGAGAGTTCATAGAAAGCCAGTCTTACGTTCTGAATGGCTCCCAGTGATGCTCCCATTCAGTCGGTGTCGCTTGCCCAGTTGCAGACAGCGGATGTGCCATTACGGTTGGCTGGCACGGCACAGTCTATGCACTACATGCAGTTAGTGAGACGGGCAACAAGAATAAGAAGTTTTATTTTTACACAGATGATTTGGGCAAGGAGCAGTTTAATGCAATGAGTACTCAGCACAACCAACGCAAAACACGACTGTTAAGTAAACTGAATTAACAGCGATTCAATGCTACTTGACTGGACTTAATCCCAGATGCTGCAAAGAGCAGCATATATACAGGGCATTAACATACATTTATGCATTTGTACAGAAATACATGTCAAATACATACAGAAATTTACATAGCGGGGGCAAGCTCTCAGCTGCACGATACTTCGGTGTATAAAAATACAAAACTGACAACAGTTTTCTTAGATGAATAAACCGAAAATAACAGCACAAGTCAAGGCGCCGCAACAGACTTCTTTGCATACATTAAAGTTCACATAGCTTCAAGCTGTAAAACTTATCTGAAATGGGTAAGCGTAGTAGAGCACCTTCGCTGGGAGATGAAAAAAAAACGATTCCGGCGTTCGTTTACAGTAAACGAGAAAGCGCGATGGTAATCGAACTTTCCCAGTTGGATGCGAAACGCACGGAAGGGACTAAAACACATTTAAACGACTATCTATATATACTAGGTCACATCCTCCAATATCATGATCTCAATGTGCAGTTATTTCGTGCATCGCTGTCGGATTGCGAACTATTGAGTGCTGTGGGGGTTTCTTGTTTTTCCCTGCGTCCACGTACCATTTGCTTTAGACAAAAAAGAAAAGTCTCCAATGACACGCTTACAAAAATGATGAGGTTTTACGTGCGAAAACCACGATCTGATAATGCACGCCGCAGTGAGAGACTCCGATAATTTGGACCACCTGGGGTGCTTTAACGTGCACCTAAATTAAGTGAACAGGCGTTTTCGCCTCGATAGAAATGCGGCCGCCGTGGCCGGGATTCGATAGCGCAACCTCGCGCTTAGCAGCCCAACATCATAGCCACTAAACCACGGCGGATGCCTACCACGAAGTCCAAATCACCAGACTAGTCGTGAACTGATTGCGAGTATAGTGTAGGGCAATTGCAAGACTGTCGTGTAACTTAAGATCGAAAATAAAAAGACACAGTAAGTCTCCATTGCTCTGTGTATGTTAGAGGTTAAGAAAAAATTCATTCGACTGAGCACAACCGCGCATGCGTGGTTGCTCGACTTTCATCACAGCGTATGAAAGCAGCGAAAAAAAGGCAGAGCAATGCGGCACGCGTGAACATTTACCAAGAACAGTGCTCATTTTTGGTTATCGAGCAACGCAGCGGTAAGGTTATTACAGGTTGAGAATGGAATTCGTAATAAATCAAGTGTCCTCATATCGAGATTAAGACAACAATGGTAGCATGTGCAAATTCAATCACTGTTCAATGCAAACGCATTCAGATGCGTGCGAAGAGCAATGGAAAGACAACGTACAGCAAAAAAAGTACGGGGGAAACTCTGGTAAACTTAATTCGCTTTAACACAAAAAAATACAAGTAAAGCGGACATTTTCTAATCAAGATTTTTGATCGTTCTCGTCACTTCTCTAGGCGTTTACACACGACTTGGCATAAAGGGAGTACATGTAGCCCCTTCGAAGCAGCTGTTTGACAATGGCTCACGTGGTGCACTTTAATCACGAAATTACACAAGTTTGCGTAATTTGACCTACAGTGAGCAGGCAACGAGGTCACCGTCACGTGAAGGGCGCCATGGTGCTTCAGTATTCTTGGCTATATTGCAGAGTACGCGATAGTTGTGGACACAAATATCAAACTACGGCGCGGTGTAAGCGGGGAACAAGCGACGACAGCGGTTAGCACTGTCCGACAAACAAACGACAGGTAATACACAAGTTCGACCATGTAGATCCATAAAAGCATTTGATGAGTCAAGGACACCAAAAAAAAACTAGAAACAGCGAGCCCGGTGACCTTTACAACCAGCGAGTCCTAAATATGGACGCAATTATCATGAGCAAATCAGGAAATCTTTGTTGGCGAGAATCACCCTCCCCTTTCCCATTCATTGACATTGTGTCCTTTTGTAGTGGCATGTTAATCTTTTCGAGTCAGTGATGAGCGATGTAGAAGAACCGAGAATGTGTGAAGACCGTTTCTGGCACGAGAAAGGCGCCTGAACAAATCCGCTGAATGCTGAAATGAAGACAGATCAATCCATGGACCAAATCCAAAGAAACCAGCGGTTCTACCAATCCAAAAGCGCATGTGCATAGACGATACTAAACCATCAAACCAGGAACCTTTCAGCAGGAATGAACCGGGAAAAGTGAAGCAACCGTGACGTTGGAAATGCTACCAAAACAAAAAATTCCAAGTGCGCCAGGTAGCAGCGGAGCTCCTGTCATACGTTCTCGATCGAAAAAAGGAGTACAGAGTAGGCCACACACACACACACACACACACACACACACACACACACACACACACACACACACACACACACACACACACACACACACACACACACACACACACACACACACACACACACACACACACACACACACACACACACACACACACACACACACACACACACACACACACACACACACACACACACACACACACACACACACACACACACACACACACACACACACACACACACACACACACACACACACACACACACACACACACACACACACACACACACACACACACACACACACACACACACACACACACACACACACACACACACACACACACACACACACACACACACACACACACACACACACACACACACACACACACACACACACACACACACACACACACACACACACACACACACACACACACACACACACACACACACACACACACACACACACACACACACACACACACACACACACACACACACACACGCTACTATAAAAGTGCACAATGTCAATGAATGTCCATTACTCTCGCCACCAAAAATTTACAGATCGGCTCACGAAAACATTGACATCCCTTATTAAGGACTGTGTGGTGTCCACTTAACCAGACCTTTTTCTTATTGTTCTGCTTCGTATCAACCCGATTCCTAGAAGCGCCGTCCAGTCGCAGAGCAACGTACCCCTCTTCCAAAGCAGAAAGCTTCCTACGCTCAACTTCATAAATACGCCTGTGCAAAGGGCAACAGAACTGCAGGAGCACATCTGATGGACGGTCGCGGGACGGTGACGAAACGCAGTCCTTCAGAGCCTGAAAACGCCGTCCACACAGGGCAGGACACCACCATGACAGACGTGCGACACGTTCACGAGAATGAGGAAGCCTGTTGTATCGAGGACGCGGCAGGACGACCTTGCTGAAGATGGTTGCTCGTGAGGAAAGGCCAGGGACGTTCTTGTAAATGAGCGTGCTGGAACATTTCTCTTGCGCCACAAGCGACAGCCAACACTGGGAACCTGAAACGACACAAGACCTGTTTGTTGGTCATTCGAAAATACGTAGGTACAGTACAGACGTGCGTCCGCGATATTTACCAGAAATAAGTGCAAGGGCGCCAGGCTAAGTCCATTCTGCCAGCAAGACGCCGTCCGCGAGAAAACGTAGAAGCAATAGCAGTCGCTCATGGAACGGCTGATACTGGTGCTCTTTATGAGTGCAGAACGGAGAGTCTGCCAAGTACCCACCGCAGTCGAAAATGGGCGTGCAGCACCTGTAACGACATAGTGCCCATTTGTTAAGCTCTGGAGGACAGTCGTAATACGAGTCCCGTGTAAACGACACTTACCAGTAGTAGTGCAGGGCGAGGAAACCAGTCCACTCTACCAGCAGGACGCCACTGGCAAGGGTATGTAGAAGCAGTAGTGGTCGCTCATGTAACAGGTGACGCTCGTGGCCGAAGTAATCTTTTGTAGCGCTGACCGTAGAGTAGTGCAGGGGCACGCTGGGTAAGCTTGAGGACCGCAGCTGAAAACAGGAACGCAGAACCTGTAGTGGCACAGTGCTTATGTGTTAAACACTGGAGGACAGTACTAATGCGAGTCCTGTGTAAACGACACTTACCAGTAGTAGTGCAGGGCGAGGAGACAAGTCCACTCTACCAGCAGGACGCCACTGGCGAGCCAATGTAGAAGCAGTAGTGGTCGCTCATGTAACAGGTGACGCTCGTGGCCGAAGTAATCTTTTGTAGCGCTGACCGTAGAGTAGTGCAGGGGCACGCTGGGTAAGCTTGAGGACCACAGTTGAAAACGGGAATGCAGAACCTGTAGCGGCAGAGCGCTTATTTGTTAAACACTGGAGGACAGAGTCCTAATATGAGTCCCGCGTAAACGATACTTACCAGCAGTAGTGCAAGGCGAGGAGACAAGTCCAGTCTACCAGCAGGACGCCACTGGCGAGGGAATGTAGAAGCAGTAGTGGTAGCTCCTGGAACAGGTAATGCTCGTGGCCGAAGTAGTCTTTTCAGGCACAGTCCGTACAGTCAATGTGCAGAAGCGTGCTAGATACCCACCGCAATCGAAAACTGGAGTGCAGAACCTGTAACGACACCGTGCTTATTTGTGAAACACTGGAGGAGGTAGGGGACAGAAGTGCCCGTCCCGTATGGCCTAGCGATTTGCACATTGTTCATCGCGTTCCCACCACATCTAATGACAAGAAAAATATCACCGCTTGTTTCCATTAGGAACTAAGAAATCCGACTGTTAGTAAAGCGCGTGAAGCCAAACATCGTTTTATCGACATTAGATTTTCCGGCTCTTCCAACGCTTCCATTTTTGTAAATGAGCATCTGACCCCATCTAACGAGGCTCTTTTCCAAGGCTCGTAATTTGAAGGAATAACTGGATGTTCCTTTGGACGGGCAACTGCGAAACTAAGGCTAGGAAGACTACCAACAGCAAAGTTCTGCCTATTCGTGACGAATTCGACCTAACCAAATTAGACTAGGCATAATTGTTTAACCAATTAACAACAAACATGGCTTCTATATTGAAATCCAATCACTTAAATTCTGAAACGGATTTCATTCCACCATTCATTTTATTGCTAGGAGTCTTCGTATACCCTTCGACGCTATCGATAATTTCCTCCCATCGCTAACTAGTCCGTTTTCACTAATTGCCCGTACTGAACTCTGGTTATCTGACCATGACAAAAATTTGTATTGCATCCCTAACTAAAAAGTGGAATACTGCAACAGATCGGTGAGTAATCATGGTGGTGCTGCCATATATGCTTCTTTAATATTGCTTATCGAAGAAGACATGATCTATCCTTAACGGTTACTAAGTGCGAATCTGGATTGAATTCAGTAACTGCTTTTTTGCTCAAGATAGCAAGAACTTCAAATTTGGCTGCACCGACCGTTCTCCCTCATCGTCAGCAAATGAATTCTGTATAAATCTCGATCATATTTTAAATACTGTATCACTAGAAATCAAAACTTATAATAGGCTGATAAACATTAGTTTACTCGAAACATCACCTATTTGCATTAACTACACTAATTAATTCCATAGCTACGAATATGGTGGCTTAACGTTCCCACACGCGAAGTCTCTTGTGGTACAGGCACACTTATTGACCATGCATTTTCTAACCTGATTCATTCACCAGAGGCAAAAGTTTTGCACATCGACGTCAGTGATCATTACCCCCTGCTTTTACGTTTGAATGCTAATGTGCGACTTCGCCCGCTTTCTCACACTAAAGATGTTCTTGACAAAGATGGCTTCATAACTACTGTTGCCAATTCAAATAGGTCTAAAATGACTAAACGACCCACAGAAAGCCTTTTCCAAATTTTATTTCACTAATGACATACTTCTGAAAGTTTGCCTCGAAAAAGAAATGAAAGAATAATGTGTCATTTTTCCACAATCCATTGCTCTCACTGCAGTTAGCAGATATGCGCAAACGGGATAGCTTATATAGTTAAACTAAAAGGAAACCAATTAACATGAACCTACGTGCCCGATTTAAAAGCTTCTGTAACACTCCTAACTGTACAATAGAATCAGCTAAACGTTTGTATTTCGAGCAATGAATTTACAGGCGGCTAATAACACTAAATAGAAATTCGAGCTTGTCAAATCCTTTTTAAATAGACACACGACTAAACCGGGTATCAAGAATTTTAAAGGATGGAGTAGAGCTCGATTCCCCTGGCGAGGCTTTTAGTAGTTTGTTTCTTTCCTAACAAACCACCTACTCCTGCACAGATCAAGATGAACGGTCTACCTTATTCATTCTTTTTATTTCCTACAACGCCAGAAGAATTAGCTGCTGTTATAAATCACCTGAAAGTGACAAGCCGTGGAATTGATGAGGTCCACCCTGCTAACATTAACTGCGCACGTATGTTCAGACACTGATTTCTTGGTAATTTATTATTCAAAACTGGATTATTTCCTTCTCAACTGAAGCGTGGCAGCTATCCCAGTTTGCAAAAAAGGCGACAGCTCATTATTGCACAACTACACACCTATCTGCATTCTGCCGTTCTTCGGGATAGTTATTGAGAAACTAATTGAAACGCCGCTAACGAAATATCTAAGTTTAATATCGTATCTGCATGCCAGTTCAGTTTTCGCCATGAGTATTCCACAGAGCTGGCACTTATCCATCTTACGGATTAACTAAAATTTATCGACGAGGGATTTCTCGCCGCCTCAGTTTCCATCGATTAACGCAAGCATTTGATTGCATAAATGATAATATCCTATTTTCTAAGCTCGAAACTATTGGCATTTGCGGTCCTGCCTTTTCGCTACTAAAAAGCTACTTATATAACCGTGTTTGTTTCCAGTGCTTATTCTCGACAGGGAACTACTACATTGGTGTGCCCCAGGGCTACATCCTGGGGCCGCTTCTGCTTATAGTTTATATTGATGATTTACCCAAGTGTCTTTCTTCGACAAAATGCATTCTGCACGCTGATGATACCACAATATTCACTTTTCATAACGATGTCATCTCTCGTTTATAAGATAAATGCTGACTTAGAAACCATTCTAAGGCGGTGTAATGTTAACATGTTATCTATTAATGCAACTAAGACTAAATTTGTTGCATTCTCTTGACGTCAGCGAAACAGCTTCCATTCCACCTATCAGTTTTGGTCCCCACTGTCTTCACTGAAGTTCACGTTCATCTTTCCTTAGCATTCTACTTGATTGTAATCTGAAATATGACAACCATATTGCTCACATAAAAAAAATTAAATAGCTTACGGTAGACGCATCTTAAAGCACGCGTTTACTTCACACGTACCATGTTGCTCTCACTGTACCATGCTTTCGTCCACTCATTAATTATGGTATAATATGTCGGGGTATCACCTATAATACTCGTATCGCATCTCTACAGACAGTTCAGAACCGCGCCATCACGCTTTTCTAATGCCTCTTCCTTACTACACGAGAATAACATCTTTACTATTTCTTGGCTCACTAAATACAACCTAGGTATTTCTTCCTAAAGATTTCTAGGTCATGAGCTACCATCGATCACATTTTCACCATCTAAACTGACAATTCATAGTACCACTAGATTCACGTTGAATGACGAGTTTCACCAACAATCCGCACTAACTAGGGTAAACAAATGGTGGAATTCTTCCATATTAGTATGGAACACTTCCTCCCATTATGAAAAGCAAAAGATCTTTACACTAATTCAAAAAGGAACATGCATTTATTATTGACAGACTAATGAGAAAATTTGTTGTAGCCGTTTTCTGTCCGTTCTTTTTTCTTTCGTTTTTGTAGATAAGCTACCGGTAATTTATTCCCATACCATTCTTGCTACCATGAGATAAACTAAACCTTGTTATTTGTAATTAATTCTGTATTTTTGCTTTGTTCATGTTCATTTCGTGTTGCTTGTATACTACATTATATGCTACTGTTGTTTGAGATCTCAACTACCGTAACTTTTATTGTACAGAAGGTCCCGATACAGTCTGACTATGGGACCTCCTCGTGCATACTAAATACTTGTAATGTATCCCAACTTGTAACAATTCTGATTGAGACAGCCGCAGTACGACATTTACCAGTAGTAGTGCAGGGCGATGAGACAGCCAGTCTTCCAACACGGCCGCCACTAACGAGGGAATGTAGAAGCAGTAGTAGTCGCTCCTGGAACAGGTGATGCTCGTGGCCGAAGTAATCTTTTGGAGCGCACACCGTAGAGTAGTGCAGGGGCACGCTGGGTACGCTTGAGGACTGAAGTTTAAAACAGCATTGCAGAACCTGTAACGACACAGTGCGTATTCGTTAAACAGTGGAGGACACAGCCGTAATTGGAGTCCCGTGTAAGCGACACTTACCAGTATAGTGCAGGGCGAGGAGACAAGTCCAGTCTGCCCGAGGGACGCCACCGGCGAGAGAATGTAGAAGCAGTATGAGCCGCTCCTGTAACAGGTGATGCTCGTGGCCGAAGTAATCTTTTGGAGCGCACACCGTAGAGTAGTGCAGGGGCACGCTGGGTACGCTTGAGGACTGAAGTTTAAAACAGGATTGCAGAACCTGTAACGACACAGTGCGTATTTGTTAAACAGTGGAGGACACAGCCGTAATTGGAGTCCCGTGTAAGCGACACTTACCAGTATAGTGCAGGGCGAGGAAACAAGTCCAGTCTGCCCGAGGGACGCCACCGGCGAGAGAATGTAGAAGCAGTATGAGCCGCTCCTGTAACAGGTGATGCTCGTGGCCGAAGTAATCTTTTGGAGCGCAGACCATAGAGTAGTGCAGGGGCACGCTGGATACGCTTTGGGGCCGCGGTTGGAAACAGGATTGCATAACCTGTAACGACACAGTGCGTATTAAACAGTGGAGGACACAGCCGTGATACGATTCCCGTGAGTTTTCACGTGATTCACTGTAAATATTTGTTTCTCTTTTTTTCATAGCCTTGCTATACCCCGTTGACGTAAAATCTCGTCTTACCGCAAATAAACGATCACTCATTCACTTCAATGCTCGTAGCCTGCGTAAGAACATACATGTCACAACTTCATTGTCTCACTTCACCATGTCTTCACTTTCATCTGTGTATCGGAGACCTTGCTTTCTGATTTCGAGAACATGAGCGGCTTTCCATCTTATCAACCCGAGTATTGTCATTGTCCAACTAAGTTATGATGGCGCCGCCATTCTTGTTTCACAAGAGGTCACCTACGCTCGTAGATTTGATCTGGCACTTAACGTGAATCATTGCGAGTCAGTGTGGATAGAAGTCGACCGGTCATTCCTTAACAATAAGCACTTGATCCTTGGTTGCATTTATCGCTCACCGTCATCTTCCCTTAACGATTTCTTGCTTTCTCTTGATGCAGTATTGTCGAAGCTAGCTTTTGAAAATAAAGATGTGATGGTAGGTGATGTTAATATTAACTTACTTGGCACTGAGGCTACCTCGTACACAACTTAGATTGTTTTGCTGGATTCGGTTTTGAATCACTCATTGACTGCCCAACTAGAGTAGCCTCTCGTGGGAGCAGTACGCTAATTGATCACGTGTTATCTAACATATCACCATCGCCTTGCTCCGGGGCTAATACTAACATAACCGATTCAGTTTCCTGTTTTTCTTGCATTTAACAATGAAATACATGAGAGCGATAATAGCTACCTCACTTCCGTATTTAGTGCAGATACCTTTATTGAAGCCATCTATGTCCGATCCCGAAGAAGCACTAAAAAAATTCTGTACTTTATTTTTATTTACCGTTTCGACTAATACACGCACTGTAAAATGTGGGAAAAAGTATAAATATCCGCGCAACCCGTGGATGACGGACGGTCTTCTACAAAGTTTAAGGAAAACATGTACAAGAAAACTAAACGTCAGCCCTTTAATACTGGACTAGCTAGACGCTATAGTAGGTACTGTAAACTACTGAATGTTACTTAAACAGGCGAAAAAAAAAGGTACTACGAAAATAAATTTGATCAGAATAAGGATAACCCCAAAAACCAATGGCAGTTATTGAACTCTTTTCTTAACAAATCATCTGTTAATACCGCTATAACCAAAATAAATTACAATAGTCTCGCTCTTTCTGAGCCCAACGAAATTGCTAATGCTTCTTCGGACTACTATTCTTCTGTTTACACCAATAACATACATGCGCAGTTGCACAATACTTTGAGCCGTACGACACAATCAATTTTGTTACCAGCTACACCAAATGAAGTGTGCTCCACGATTGCCAACTTTAAATATACAGGGCCTGGCTTAGACAATATTTGTGTCAGGCATTTAAAACTGGTTGCGCATTTAGTTTGCGACACGCTCTAATATTATCAACCTTATGTTTAAAGAAGGTGCATTCGCTTCATTTTTAAAGAATGCCAAGATTATTCCTGTTTTTAAAAAAGGCGACAAACACGCAGTTAATTACCGATCAATTGCAATTCTTTCCTGCCTTAGTAAACTCATTGAGAAATTATTTGTTAAACGTCTTGATAACTACTTAGCAAAGTTTAACTGGCCAAAGAACAATAAATTTGGCTTCCGCCCTGGAAGTTCCACGAATCTAGCTGTTCTATCTCCGACTACATAAAAAAATGTATTGGAACTTAGTCAGCTCTGTATTTTTAGACTTCAGTAAAGCTTATGACACGGTTAAACATCAAGTCCTGTTTAATAAACTTGACTTATCTTATGCGCTAACATACCTAAAATATTTACTTCACCGATCATACACAGTGCATGCAGCGAATACTTTCTCAGCAACAAAATGTATTAACCAAGCTGTACCACAGGGATCAGTTCGGGGCCTTTGCTTTTCCTTTTATATATTAATGATCTTCCGGATTCTCTCAACTCAACCAACTAGGTTCATTGCATTACGGCATTGTTTCATGGGGCACCACGTACGCTTGTCACTTATGAATTCAACATATCCAAAATCAGTCAGCACGCATTATCACTTCTAGCTCCAAGCAATCCAATGCCTCTTACTTCGCGCGTATAATATCCTGCCTATTAATAATTTGTTCCCGTTTAACATACTGTCTTACTCCACAAGTTGCTTTATAATAAACTTACGTTTCCGTTCTTTGCAGTTGACCTTTCGCAGATTAAAAATATGACCAGATTTGCGACTAACAACAATTTCTTATTACCCATGGTTCATACCAATCACGGCAAAAAACATCTTCCTTCGCTGCATTCTCTCTTTGGAATGAATTACCATCAACCATAAAATCATGTACTTCTCTGGCAATGTTTAAATTAAAAAATTAAATTGTGGGGTTTTACGCGCCAAAACCACTTTCTGATTATGAGGCACGCCGTAGTGGAAGACTCCGGAAATTTCGACCACCTGGAGTTCTTTAACGTGCACCTAAATCTAAGTACACGGGTATTTTCGCATTTCGCCTCCTTCCAAATGCGGCCGCCGTGGCCGGGATTCGATCCCGCGACCTCGTGCTCAGCAGCCGAACACCATAGCCACTGAGCAACCAAGGCGGGTTACTCTTGCAATGTTTAAAAACCACCTTAAGCATCATTACCTGCGATAACTTGACTACGATCTGGCGGTGTACCTTTGACTTTTATCTCACGTCATTTCTTGTATTACATCCATACTTTCTTTCCGAATTTCGTTTATAACGTGCGTTTTCGTGTTTGATTGTAAATGACATGTCTAATGATGTTATCTGTAGATGTTTATAATAACGCTAATTTACTGACTATTGATATCGCGATATATGCTATTAACCGAGGGTCCTACAACAGTTCTCTCACTTTGGGACCCTCGTCTGTATATTTGTCATATAATTACCTTTTTTGGGGGGGAACCAATAAATCTCGAATCTAAACGACACTTACCATTAGTAGTGCAGGGCGAGGAGACACGTCCAGTCTACCAGCAGGACGCCACTGGCAAGGGAATGTAGAAGCAGTAGTGGTCGCTGCTGGAACAGGTGATGCTCGTAGCCAAAGTAATATTTTGGAGCGCAGACCGTAGTGTAGTGCAGGGTCACGCTGGGTGCGCTTGAGGACCGCAGTTGAAAACAGGATTGTAGAACCTGTAGCGGCACAATGCTTACTTGTTAAACCTTGGAGTACAGAGTATTGATACGAGTCCCGTGTAAACGACACTTACCAGTAGTGGAGATCAGGAGGGAAGCCCAGTAGAAAGACGAAACGAAGATACAATGGAAAATCGAAAATGCCCGACTGGATCGTGCCTGACCCATGTGGTGTAGAGCTGCGAAACGCTAAACTCGCCATGGTTCTTGACGCCACAGAAATTGGTGACTTCCATTTTCACCTTTTTGATGGTGGAATATACTGGCTTAGCTCCTCAGAAAGAAACGATGCATGAAGTGGACTATGTAGTCACAAGGACTGTTCAGAAGGATAGAGCAAGTTAACGTGGAAATCGACGAAGTGGCAATCGGAAGACGATCTCGAAGACAGACGAATTCAGTACCGAGATAAAAATACGGCTGTTCAATGCGAGATGTTTCACGCTTGGAATGGAAAAGCGAGCGTGCTCGGAAGAATCTGAACAATAACTACCATATCGCGCTATGAAGCAATTCGAAAAGACCTACTAGCAAGAAAATTAGGCGTAGTATTTGACGCCTCGTGATTAAGATCAGGAATGTTCTGAATTATTATCTTCAGCCAGGAGGAAATTTGAATGCAGATGTAGCAACATTGTTAAGGAGTTTTGGAAGAAATTCTTGCAATGACAGCAAACGTAAATAAGTTTGCGATGATCAAGTTATGCTTGGATCATAAGAAACCAGGCGGAAGCCGTGAAGGCAGAAGCAAGAAAAAATTCGCCGTGCTGCAATGATTTGCAAAGGGACATCAAACGGTGAAGAAATGAGAATGCAAATGCGCATCAAGGTGCCGTTCTTACGTGATCAAGCCAGACCAGTATTCTAGGAATGAACTGGCACATGGCCGACGGTATGCTGCTATCATATCGATACGAAGACTCGAGTGAAATGCCAACGAAGGGCAACGAAGCCAGGGCAAAAATATTCGGTTGGTTGGAATTTCTAACGTCCTGCACTGTAACAGCTAATATCGGTATTCAATGACGGGAAAAACGGGAATCTTGGGACAACCTTCTCCCAGACGAACGTAATTGATCTATGGAGAAATATACCGAGGAAGATAAAGGACTGAATGCCTCAAGAGCGCATCGACAACAAGAAAATGGAACGTAAGCATCGACACTTATCGGATGCAAGCGCGGTGGTGTATTCAAGTGCAGCATTCATGGTACTGTTATATCAGAGTGGAGACACTGCTGGTCCTGGCAAAGAAAAGTAGCTCTAATGAACACCGTCGTCAGTCTCGCAAATTAGAACTTGCGAGCAACAGTAAAGTATTAGACCACTTGTACAATTGCGCTGCATTGGAGAAAGAAAATGCATAAAGCACCCGTTGAACACAGAAGAAAAAAAAGACTTACTCAGTAGAACAATAGGGATAAGTCAATAGAAGTGAAGATTCGAGCAGGTATAACCAGGAGTGAACGCAGAAAAGATGTCGTAGTGAACAATTTTGTAGAAGAGATCCCAGTTGCTGCAGGCAAAATAGCCGTTACAAAACGCCGGATAATGAAAAGAAAGGAGATGATTCTCGTGTCAGATATACGTCGAAAAGGATCTCAAGACCAGGCACTGAAGTTGACAAGTTCGGCAGTTACTTGAATATTTGGAGAGGAACAACGTGAATCTTTCGTTCCGTGAATAATACATGACAAGTTCTACGGTCCACTAAAAGCAGAAAAAATAAATACCGACGAAACCTGTCTGATTTGGCTAGAACAAAGTGTGTATATTGAAAAATTGCAGAAATTCAGCAAGCAAGCGAATGTGCAGACAGTAGGCGAATACCAGGAATATTAAGATAAAGACCCAATGATACTTCAAGGGCGCTTTCGGTAGGGCCTGTATCACAAGACGAGCAGCATCCGATCACGTGTAAATGGAATAGGTCGTTGACTATTAGTGCGACGCATATATGAACAATCTTCACGGTGGAGTACGCGGTACACTGTCGCGTATACGTGAAAGAAATACGACAGTGCGTTGTGTGGCGAAAATGCAATTCCAGATCGTCGTAAGAGCAAGAACTTCCTCTTGAGGGTGAGTAACTAAGACCACAGTCTGAAATAGCTGGTCTATGTTTCAACGGTGCGCTGGGAGCAACTACAAAAAAAGTAAGGAGACAGCCAAACTGTGTACCAGCTTTCACATTTGCCGTGACAAGAGGTACATTGCGAAACCGTTCGAGGCGCTTCACATCGGTTTTCTGCATTTTCGGTGTTTCTCAGCTCTAACATGAATGTGCTCAGCAACAATGCAAGACTTTCAGGAGAACGAATAAGGTATTCAATGCGGTCACAGCAACATCACGTCGATAACAACTGAACAATTTATGACCTATCACAAAGTAGAAATTTCTTCCACAAAACACCTTGTGGGGGCGGTTTCTGTGAGAGGCTCATCAGTAGTTTTCAAGTCTACTGCGGAAAGCGATCGGTGGATGGGTACTGCATAATGGGGAACTATATACCCGAATATAGGAAGTAGGTGGTATCATTAAAAAACAATCGTTCACACAAATTCACGATGGAATTGGAGAACCTATTCCTCTAACTTCTGCGGGGCCGATGGGCGGAACCAGAAAACTTGGAGGAAACATTGAAGAATAGGAGGGCAACCTTCGACAAAAGTGAAGACTACGTAGAGTTACCAAAGCATTGTGAAAAATGTGGCACTTCGAGTAGACGAAATAAATTACGGGTGAGGAAATGAAATCAGCTAAGAAATATAACCAGGAACGGAAGAAATTCAACGTCGTCTTACTGGGAGAGCGACATACAAAAGCGTTTTGGAAACTGTGTGGCGAAGTTTTCCGAAACATAAACCTAACCTCGAAGGTCTGCATAATAAATACATTCGACAGCAAATTTCATCGAAAGCCCACAAAGTGTGTACTTGCGGAGCCGGCAAGGTGTAGCAACAGGATTAAGACAAGGAGCACAGAGAACAGTAACCATAGCCGTCAGAGGAAAACACTGCTTAATTCAAAAGCAGACGTTCGGAACCTTAAATGCCACAGGGCTTATCCGCCACACGAGAAAACAACCGTAGTACCATTGGAGTGTAAACATGGTACCTGTCAGAAGTAGTGCAGGGAGCTGAACGAATCTGCGTCTCCCAGCTGAAAGCTACCAGCGAGAAAAATGCAGGCGTAACACGGCCGGAAAATAGATGTGTAGAACCGCCCGCTGGATATGCTTGTGAATAGCCGCAATGGAAAGACGGTAAGAACGAAAGAAGGAAAAGTGGAGAAGGAAGGCAGGGAGGTTAACCGGTTTAGCTTAACCGGTTTGCTTCCCTACACATGGGAGCGGGATGGAGGGGATGAAAGATGGGGAGAAGAGATAGACAGCACATAACACGGCACACACATACTTAGTCTGTCACTCTTGCGCGGTACGGGACATCATTGTCACAGCCGCTTGTCCAAGCCGGTCTCCTTCATAAACCGAAGTAATCCCTTTGTCACCTTCAGCTGCGATGTCTTCTGTCGGCAATATGTGAAAATAGTTGCAATGACAATAGTCTATTCTCAAGGTGCGCTAGAACGGACGCCAGGGACTGTCTCTGAATAATATATTCAGGACGGTCGCACAGAATGTGTTCCAGCGTCCCCTCGCAAAGACAGAGGCATAGCAGAGAGCGTTGTCGGCCATTCTAATCCGAAACGAATAAGATTTCGTGAAGGCCACCCCCAGCCATAAGCGATAAAGCAGGGTGGCCTCACTTCGGCGGAGCCCAGTTGACATACAGAGATGCATCAAAGAGGGCAGGTCGTGTTGACCATTGCGCCGGTTGGTTTGGCTGCTTGGTGTGCACCATAGAGAGCGTGATCTCGGTGCAAGCACTCGAAGTCTGCTGGCTGCGTCGGACCGTGAAAGTGGTGTGGCCTATTCCTGTGTGTCTTCAAGAGCTGTCCGAGCGGCTTTATCGGCGTCTTCATTTCCTATGACGCCGCAGTGACTTGGCAGCCACTGAAACGTCACGTGTTGTCCTTTCTCATGTGATGTATGGAGTAGACATCTAATATCGAGCATGAGCTGTTCGAATGACCCGCGACGCAGGGCTGATAGCACAGATTGTATGGCTGCCTTTGAGTCGCTGAAAATTGACCATTGTGGAGATGGTTCCCTATTGACGAAACAAAATGCAGCGCGAAAAGCAGTTAGTTCCGCAGATGATGTTGGGTTGTCAGTCCTAAAGCTGATGGTAATACCTCTTGCTGGGACGACCACAGCACCAGAAGAACATTGGATGTGTGTGGAACCATCAGCATAAATGTGTACTGTCCGCGTACCTCGTGCAGAAGAAGCAGAGACAGTTGTTTCAGCACAGGCAACGACAGCTCAGACTTTTTCCCGATTCCTGGTACGGTGAGATGGACTGTGGGGCTGACAAGACACCAAGGGTGTATCGATGGTTTAGATGCAGCGGTGAAGCCCGAGGGAAGTTTGTCTTTGTACTTGACGATAGTTTTAGAGAAGGATGATTGGTGCCTGTCTGAAGCTAGTTTTGCAAGGTGGTGATAGGGGGCACGTGCAAAATGTCTGATGTACGTTCTCAGGGCTTCCACCGTGATGCGAGTTACCATTGGATGGTCCCGAGCAATCGCAATAGCCTCTGTTGACGTGCATCTGGGCAAACCAAGGCAAACTGAGTGCTTGATCTTGTGCTGCCTGCAGAACACGAATAAGTCTTGCAGGTGTTATTCACTACAGGTATAGACAATATCTTAAAAACCGAGAAAGAGCTCTGTAGAGTTTCATCATTGCGTCAACTGACATTCCCCACGTCTTTCCGTCAAGTAGTTAAACTGGGAAGTTGCTGTCAGGCGCCGTTTCAATGTAAGCCACGTGCGGGCTCCAACAGAGGTCGCGGTCGATAATTATGCCATGACATCTGGGCTCCGACATAGGAAATGGTCCGCCCATTGATTGAGATGACATAAGGCGTCATTGGTTTGGGAGTAAATGCCACTACGGCGCATTTTTCTGGTGATATGCTGAGACCTTGTTCACACAAGTAGCTCGCTGTCAAAGTAGCCGCTCTTTGAAGCCGTGTACGTATCTGAGGACGTGTGACTGCCAAAGTCCAGACACAGATATCTGCGTGTATTGAAATGTTGGTGGTAGTTGGCAAGTATTAAGCAAGCCCAATAAGAGCGAGGTTGAATAGCGTTGGGCTGAGAGCACCGCCTTGAGGAACGCCCCTGCTGGTATAGCGTCGAGACGTTGGGCCATCGTCAGTTAACACATGATCTTGCAGATAAGTAACTTGCAATCCACAAAAATACTCGACCAACTAGGCCAACCGTCACAAGAGCGTCGAGCATGGCCTGATGTAATACGTTATCGTATGCCCCTTGCACATCTAAAAATAAAGTTGCAGATAAACGTTTTCGGGACCTTTCGTGCTGGACATATGAAACGAGATCAACTACATTGCCGATGGAAGAGCGGTCACGTCGCAAACCAGCTATAGAATTCGGATAAATCTTGTATTCAAGGTACCATTCCAGGCGGTCAAGGATCATCCGTTCCATTATCTTTCCTACACAGCTGGCCAACGCTATTGGGCGGTAAGAGGTGAGCTCTAGCGGGGATTTGCCCTGCTTCAAGATTGGCACCAGGCGGCTGACTTTCCATTCGTCAGGAACATTTCCCTCTTGCCATGAGATGTAAAGACTCAATGCTATGCGTGCGGATTCTCCGAGATAGCACAAGGCTCGGTAGGATATACCATCTGGACCCGGAGATGATGAGCGCCTGCAGTGAGCTAGTGCCGCCTCGGGCTCCTCCATTGTAAAAGGAAGGTCCATGCGGCAATCACGGGAATGGGGGACGTCATCTCGGGCTGCAGGATCTGGACGTGCCGCTTGGTCTGCCATCTGCGCACAAAAGTCTTCTGCGACATCGATGTCTTGCCGCCCTTGGTAAAGTGCGAGCGCCTTGAATGGAAAACGCTGTTACGGAAGGCAACGCAGACCTTGCACCGTTTTCCAAATGTGAGACAGTGGCTTGCGGGGGTCGAGTGTCTGGCAAAACGTTGCCCAACATTCCGACGCTAATCTATCCATTCGACGCTGAATCTTCTTTTGAATCCTCCTGGCTGCCCTAAGGTTATGGATTGATTTTGTACGCCGATATCGACGTTCCACGCGGCGACGAAGTGCTCGAAGTCGCTCTAATTCTATGTCTAAGTCGTTTCGCATGTAACAGATCGTCAGCATGCGAGTGGCGCTTTGCATCGTATTTTTAATTGTTTGCTCTAACCCAGAGGGTAGGCCCTCGCGGCAGGCATCTTCCATATCAGATTTGAAGCTGGCCCATTGAATTGTCCGAATGGTATTCCGTGGGCCAGATCTAGACGACAAGCCTTTGATGTTCAGATAGGTGGGAATGTGGTCACTCCCATGTGTCTCAATATCTGGAAACCACTTCATACATCTGGCTAGAGAGAGATGAAAGCAAGGTCGAGGCAGCTGCCGTATGTCACGCCTCGAAGAAAGATGGGGTTACCATCGTTCAAGAGAGTAAGGCCATAGTTGTAGGCGATGCTTGCTAATCTTAGTCCTCTTGCATTTGTCTTTCTACTTCCCCATGCTGGATGGTGTGCATTGAAATCTCCTATGATGATCCATGGGGCGGGACAAACACTCGAGATATCCGCTAATCTTAGTATCGAAATTGCTGGAAGGCGATATATACACGCCTATGAGAGTAAACAAGAGTTTTTTTTAAATGTGATGCATATATAGATCGTCGTCGTGGGGCGCAATTGGTTGCAAAACAAGCGAGTTCACGACGAAAAAAACGATAATTTTGCTGCATGCACAATTTGTTGATGACATGATACATTCGTATCCTGACAGTCTGATTGGTTTCTACAAGTTGGGCTCACAAATGACGATGAGTAGAAACATTGGTGTACACATACTGAAGGAAATCTGAAATTCGTGATTTCAGCCCTCTGGCGTTCCACTAGATGATGGACGCTGCCTTGGTTTCTTTTCGGAAGGATGGGGTATGGGTAGCCATCTTTCTAGTTGAGGGATCAAGCACTGGGCTTAAGGCGTCCAGCACTTTAATTGCGCTTCGAGCAGACGGTGTCCCCATGTCCACTAAAATCATTCGGATGGCCTCCATGAGGGAACGTAGCACCGAGATGACTTGACGATCTGTCTTAGGTGACTCATCAATGGCCAGAGAACGCTCCGGTGGGGCCGCGGCCTTCTGAGGTTCCTTAGCAGGGGAGCGGCTCGGTAGCGTAGGCCATTCATCTAAAGAATTGAAGAGTCTTATCTGATTCCCTCGTGGAAGTGTTGGGCCCTTTCGCGGCGCGACTAAGTGGTACCGTAGTGGAGCGGGTAATATCGCTTCGCGCATGCGCCTTGTTTGAAGACGTACGATGGTGTCGACGTCGACGTCGGACTACTTCGGCTGCCTCCCTGTGAGCCGTATTGTCTCTGGCCATTTGCTTCAGAACCGCGCGCTCCCTCTTGATGCGGGGACAGTCTTTCGACGAGGCTGCGTAAGGGCCGCTACAGTTGGCGCACTTCTGAAGCAGACCGTAGGAACCTGAAATCGGGCAGTGCTTGTTAAACACTCGACAGCACAGCCATACTGCGATTTTAGTGTTCATGGTACTTGCCTGGAGTAGTGCCGGACGAGGAACGAAGTCCAGTCCACCAGGAACACTTCCCCACCGAGGGAATGCAAAAGAGTTAAGATGGTCGGTGACGGCACGAGCGGTGATCAAGGTCATCATCTGCGACGCAAGGAGGAAAGTAAACAACCAGAAAAGAACAGCGGGAACCGCAAAGAAATGGACCACTCACCATAGCTGCTGCACGGCCGGGCTCTGCTCCAGACCGTTGGCGACGTAAGGTCGCCGCAATAGCTAATAGCTGGCGAGGCAATTTCCGAATGGCGTTTGCTTCCTTGATTCCACATTTCGCTCGATAGCACTGACGCGCCCGGGCTACCTTGTCACGAAATGGTGGGGTCGGGTCGCAAGGCCATTCGGAAGGGTCCATGTCCCTGACGCACTCGTAGAGGACGGCTATCAGCTGTAGCCTGCGCAGTATGAGCTAAGCCGTTAAAACCTGAAGCTATACGCCGCCACCCCGCAATACGTGGCCCGTCCTCTTCGATTCCGGCACGGAGAAGACCCATGTGGCCGCAAGCCAGGCCCACGAAACCTCGGGCTTATAGCTAAGCAATTTTGTAATGTAGTTATACATTACAAAACTACAAAACAGTTAACTTCCCTATGGCGTGCGCCACCCTCGCCAGCTAGGCCATCTACAATATGCACAAAGACCACCTGATGAGCGTTTAGGGCGCTCGATGCGAAGCTCGCAGAGACGACGCTCGCTGTGACGAGGGGTTGCTGCGCAGGTCCTGGGGTTAGTGGCCACACTCAGACTTGGATGTCCAGTTGCCGGCCGATGTGCGAACGGCCACAGCCGTAGAAGGAAGGTTGCTCAGAAGCATCTGATCTGGAACGTAGGCAAGAAAATACTTTGAATTTTGAGGAGAAACCAGTGCTGCCAAATTGTGACGTAATTTTGCCACATACGTGGGTGAAATTTTTCCACACGCCAGGACCAAATTTATTTATAGAACCATCTATACGCTGTGAGGAAGTGACTTGCTGAGAACCTCTGGCCAAATTCACTGCAGCTGACTGAACTAAAACCCATTCGACAAAGAAACGCGAAACAAGCACGATGGAGACCAAGATATGTGCGTCTGAGTGCCCGGCAGTAAAAAAAGAAAGCGGGGGGGGGGGTTCGGAACTAGGTACAGCGCCTTGATAAAATGCCTTTCACACCTCGGACATCGAGTTCTAGCGGCAGCTGTTCACGCGTCCAAGTAATATGTAATATCAATCAAGAAAACTACCTGTAAATAAGAAGCTACACTTCCCGCTCCTCATCGGCATGTTTCAAGCGTCATACTTGGCTTAGGAAACAAAAATTACGCGATGTTCAGCGTGTTATTCATGGCCACGTTTTGTCTGAACACATGATGACCCAAAACGTATGAAAATGGTGGTCATAACCCCGTAGTAGACAATTCAGCGCCTTAACGAAAGATCTAACCCAGTTTGCTGAAACCGCTTCCAAAATTTAGTCTTACTCGCACTGGAGACAATAGAAAGTGGCCGAGCACGCTTGTCAATGCGTGTCATTGCAACTTGCAGTCAGCTGGAGAAAGCGCAACCGAAGCTGGCCACCCGTAAGATGACATTCAGAAATGTCGCAAAATAGCGTCCGTGTAATAATGCAGGCATGTCGCATTGACTTCAGTTGTCTGCTAAGGTAAACACCTATTGTACACATTTGTACACTGCATTTTTTTAAGCTTGTAGCGCAGCTCAGAAAGAGCAAAAAGGGAGGTGGAAGGGGTAATGAAAGCGAACGGAGAACAGAGTGAACGTTCCCTTTCATTACCCCTTCCAACTTCCTTTATGCCCTTTCTGAGCTGCGCTACAAGCCTAAAAAAGTAATGACATACCAACTCACCCAAACTGTCACGCTTTCGTAAACTGCAGCACATTAAAGCGAAAAAGGACTTCTGACGTCAATGCCAGAATAATACTTCCCCCCAGATCTCGGACATTGTCTACAGTATGTAAAATTTCCCACCTTTTGGCAAAACTGCCTCGGACGTTCTCCTCGCTCACAGCCATCCAAAACTGTCATCTGCAAAACGAGAACAGCAGCGGGCTTATTGGTGACCACTCGAGGAGAGAGCCAAAGTACGAGACGTCAGTACGCGATACGGACCAGTAGTGGCGGGCGAGGAGCAAGGTTCCGACTGCCAGCAGGACGCCATGGGTGTGGGAATGTAATTTAACAAGCACGGTGGGTCTGAGTACGAGTGATTCTCTAAGCCATCTCCCGAAGGGGACGTTGGGAGGATGACAAACGGGGAGCAGCCCACTGGAAAACTTATGGGCTTCAATCGAACGCAGACGTCGGGATCCTGAAAAGACAGTTTCCGTACTGAGCATTTCCACTAGAACATACCAAAGCGTTTTGCACAAAAAAAAGGATTGCTCGGTTTCTTCAAAAAGCATGAAAGTGGCGTCGCGACAACAGTGGAGCTTTCAACGAGACAAGTTAACTGAGCTACCGATGATGCAAAGAAAGGAAGCAATAATAAAATATTGAACGGTACCTGGAATGCAGTATGAATATTTCTGGACCTAAGATGACCTTTGGTAAAGTCAAATACTAAGCATTTCTCAGAGTTTTGTTACAGAATTAGTGGGTGGGGGCTTAACTTAATTAGAAACTATCTCCAAAATTGTAGCAATGGGTTTCACGGGTGCATTTATCTCCAAGCTAATGTCAATGGCTAAAGGTGTATCACAAGGGTATTTTAGGGCAGCTTTTATTTGTGCTTTATAAGCAAATAATACCGCTACCATTTCACCAACAGGGAAGAAAAGGTTTTGTACGCGGATGACATGAATTCTTTCGTCTAGTGCTGACTTAACAGATAAAGTCAAACCGGTGGTTAAGGGAGTTGTCGAAGTTGCCAGATCTGAACGAGCTTCAATTGAATTGGAGCACATAAAGCAAAGCAACGTGACCTTTTTTTTTAAGGTTTCGAAGCATGGGAGTAAACCCTTAATGTCTAGCGGCACTGATAATATAGAGCGTACAAAAAGTATAATATTGGATTCTTTTCATGACTACCTTGAAATGACCACGTTGGCAATCTAGACGTGAAGCGATATGGTAGAATAGGTGCTTTAGGAAGGACGAGACCAAATGCCACTTAAATGCAGGTCAAGCCCATCTTTGATAACATCACAGATGCAGTACGTATTGTCATGTGGGGCACAACTATTACTGAAATTAAAAGGCGAACGACGAAATAAAGCATTTCCTTTCGCTTTGAACTTGCCGAAGAACAGGCTACTAGGTATTCCCGAGATGGTAACAAATTGCCATTCGCAATCCAGCCACACACGTGCATACTGGCGACATATTAATACTGAGGTTAAGAGATCTACAAAAAACTTCAAAAACCAAGGACAAATTACGGCAGACGGCCTTGACTTCTTGAACCCCGCTGTCTGGAATGGTTGTAATATTGAAACTGAAATTCAACAAGCAAAGTTCTAGATACATTTCAGCAAGCTACCAATCCTTATTTTTTCCCCTACGCTTAGGTATTACAAAGTTTTTTTTTTTTCTTTTTAGATGCCAGGTTTTCCTGGGCTATCCAAGTTTACGCAACAAACGGTTAGTAGGGTTTTCCTCGCCTAATAAAGTTTTGTATTGCCTTACAATTGTTAGAGACTTGTTCTTTCATGTTTACTCGCTAACGATGCATACTTTCTTTGTACTCTTTTTGCTAATTCCCTGTATCCTCCCCTCACGCAATACTCCTTCGGGAGCCTGTGAGGTAACTGAATCAATAAGTAATTGCTGACAGAACGTTAAGCTTTGTTTAGTCATGTGATGAATTATAATTACTACACAGTAAATGCATTTCATGCTTGTTTGTGAAATGGTAGTCCAGATAAGTGAATTTTGACGAAGTGCATAAAAATTTACATTTCTTTTTATTTTAGTGAGAATGATATGTTAGCGCTTTCGCTGGAATGCAAAATATTGAGGACAGGGACTTAGCTACCGACAAGCACTTGTATTCCCTGGTTTTCCTCATTCTATTTCCTTCGTCGTACATGTTTAAGCTATCAAACAACTTGATTTAACGAAAGGGAAGGTGAATCTGAAACGAAGTGAAGCAATAAGGCTCATTTTTCGACCACTCGTGGACACAGCCGTACTACGAGTGGCCTGTGCATGGTACTTGCCCGTAGCAAAGCAGGGTGACGAGCACTCTCGTCTGCCGGCGAGACCGCACCGGCGAAGTGGAACGGTCGGTCAGGGTACGAGCGGTGCTCTAGGCCATCTCCTGAGGGGGGCGATAGGAGGATGGCAAACGTGGAGCAGCACGCTGGATATCCATCTTACACGTGGGCTGCAATCGAAAGCACATGTCTAGATTATGGAACAATAAGGCATGGATGTAGTAAGGCTAAGTGCTGGGGGAGTTGGTGCATACCGAACAAGGAATTCAATCAGTTAAACAGGCGCATATACAGCAAAGAGCATAGGACGGTGCTGGTTTTACTATCAAGCGGCTCAATCAGCATCGTGCTGTGCACGTATTTGCACTGTGTATGCATTTTGATGGCTGGTTTAGTTGCTTGTTCAATAAGGCATGGACATGGCATTGCTACCAGCGCTCACATCGTAATTGACAAGTTTTACGTTCTGCAGCTAACGTTCGCGCCGGATCTGCCAGCGCGCGTGGAACAAGCGGTGCGGTTCGATGCGACTTTGGCTGCGCAGGAGCACATCGCCACGTGCTGCTCCCTGCTACACCTTTTGTCGGATCAAGTGGTAAGACTGAACGGTTACACGTGTGGACCGCTCTGGACATATCGACATAGCACAACCATACCTCAGAATTTGAAAACTTCGCACCGTTATCGCCGTGGTGACCGGGCATGGCAGAGCTACCTGCACTCTGGTCTCAAGTTAACCCCCTCGCCTACAATGTGCAGGTGGGTAAACGTTGTGGTACGTGTGTTAGCGCGAGCAATACCTTGTTTTAGCGCCGACTTCCCACGACCATTCGTTGTGATCGACACGGTTCTGTACTTCAGATTATTTATGCGAGGGTACAATGAAACAAATCCAGGACTAGACCTTAAGCACATCGCTAAGGAAACCGAGGAAACCGCCTTCGATATTGAGGACATTAAGGAAAAGAGACTGGTTGAATAGAAATTCGTTAATGATTGTGCAAAAAAATTTAACGCTTGCGAAATCTAGGTTATTTGTATGAATGAAATGACTGAAACAAAATATTACACCATTTAGAAAGTGTCAGTAGGTTGTCAAATTACATCGTTTATGGCACATGGCGTCTATGGCAAACGAGTACGCAAGTAGAAAATACCGTTGCTACGGGGTTTATTGACAGCGGGAAGCCAAGTTACGTGGAATCGTACAATGAGCAGCCGAGCCATTCCCTATAGACACAAGCGTGAATTGCA
Source organism: Dermacentor albipictus (assembly GCF_038994185.2). Taxonomy (NCBI): domain Eukaryota; kingdom Metazoa; phylum Arthropoda; class Arachnida; order Ixodida; family Ixodidae; genus Dermacentor; species Dermacentor albipictus. The sequence goes on along the minus strand of NC_091825.1, from coordinate 145,240,115 downwards.
GCGCCGAACCTTCCATCATCTCGGCAGTTAAGAGGCAAGAGTGACACACGAGCTCTCTTCGGCTTATACAATCGAGACATGCTCGGTCCGGAAGCGGTCACTATTGAAAGCTTGAAGTAGTAAAGGCAAGGCGCAAAAGACCAGGACATAGGGAGAACACAAACGACAGGACCGGCGCCGGTCCTGTCGTTTGTGTTCTCCCTATGTCCTGGTCTTTTGCGCCTTGCCTTTACTACTTCAAGCATGGACCAACTAGCCCAAGCAAGAGTTTTAATTGAAAGCTTCCACGGTTAATACAAAGTAAGACGAAAGGCAAAGCAAACCGTGTTATATGTAAGCTCCCGAATTCTCTAAAGATATTTCAATGAGGTTACAAATCGAAAAATACGGATATGGTTTATCGAGGAATACGGCAGGAAAAACACGAAAATACAGAAGCTTGGGACGGGACTCAAGAATCCGTAAGACGCATGAGAAAGTGTCGCTCACATTCGACAAGCTATGCAACAGCAATCGGCCGTGCCTGTGTGCTGCGACCGTAAAAACAGTGCAAGTGCAGACAAATGTGGGGTCATCGAATATGTTGCAATTTCTGTGACTTTCTTGAAGCTGTTCATACGGGCGTGTTTGACGGAAAAAGAACAGGCGCGTGCACGTTCTCTCGCCTAATTAACCGCGGTACACAATGCGACATCTTAAGCAGGCTTGTATTTGTTCGTGTCTTATTTTAATTGCGCCGGCTGCTTCCTCGGCAATTACCCGTTCTGTGCATGTGCCATTGCACCACCAACTTCTTGGCAGATCCCTCGCTCAGGCTATGTACCACAGTATAGAAATCTATTGTAAAATATCATCGAAGCACTCCAAGACTGAGCAAGAGAGCGGCTCCTTGTCGCGAGCACGTGTTACTCTAATGAACCATTCATATTCGAAGCAGTCATCGGTCTATTGTTTTCAACAATGGTGCTGTGAACCGGCCTACTACCTCTCCGCCCATAAGGAAGGTCAACCTGCAAAGAAGCAGAAAAGGAAACTGGTGGAGCAGCGGATCGGGCAACGAGACCGAAGAGAAAACCATATGTAAGCATCGGAACAGCTCACTGAGAAGCAAGACGCCATTGTTACACGACTAGAAATGAGCGAAGCATATATTTACGAAGAAAAGCAAAGTGCATGATGATGCGAGAAAAAGCTGCGGAATGAAGTACAAACCTAGTAGAGTTGACTGTTGGGCTAGTTGGTCGTCGATATTTGAAGTAGTAGCTTAGCGCAAATAAAACCACGAACACAAGGGAGACAGACAAGGACAAGCGCTGCTCACAACTGTTTATTGGAAAGGAAGGATGGTGCATACATATATATCCTCTTGTCACGCATGCGCCTACCAAGCAGTAGTGAAGCCGGAACATGCACATCAAAGGCGATCGCGCAAGAAGGTAAATTCGGCATCCAGTAATGTGATAGAAGGCTCACTCACACATCTATCTCTATTCTTCTTGATAAAGAAGGCCTCAAGAGCGAGCCTGGAAGACGCGTTGCCGCTCCTGCCAAGAATAGTTGTCTCTGAAAATCGAGCGTCGCAACCACACGCGGTAACATGAGCCACCAAATGTGCGCCCTTATCCTCTTTTTTCTTTAGTTTTTGCGCGTGTTCCCTTAGACGGTCATTCACACAACGCTCAGTTTGACCAATGTAGAGCTGCCCACAAGGGTGCAAGGGAATTGCATAAACAACCCCTCTGGAGCACTCAACAAAGGGCTTCTCATGCCTCGTGCGGCAGCCCCGCCTGCTCTTGCAGCAAACTCGAGAACACAGCTTCGAAAGCTTGTTGGGCGCAGAGAAAACCAGAGGTATACCATGACGGTTAGCAATGGCAAGGTATGCCTGGTATGCAATGGTATGCCGTTCCACCTTCCGTCCGGCCCCACGACCTGGTAGGTCTCAACCGAGACGTTTCTGCAAGGTGTAGCCAAGAGGACCATGACCAGTGTCTGAAGGAGGGACTTTACTTCATCTCAAGGTGTTCAAGCAGGGCTTCTGTCGTTCATGCTAAAAAGAGCTTAGAAGGTGTCGTAAAGTATTTCAAGCAAAATGAGCTTATGCTGCTGCAGTCAGATAAGGAAGGAGGGTTTGTTGTGTTGCCAAAAGGTCAGTTTGACGAAAAAGCGCAGGCAGCGGTGAATAAGAATTTCGTTCCTATTAGTAAGAGTGCAGTTAGTCAAGTCGAAATTCATCGAGTTCTGCAAAAGTTTGAACTTGACCACCCTTGCTAAAGGTATCAAGAATAGCAAAGAAGGCTGCTTGACCGTGTTCTTTACTGCGAAAACGCACAAGCCCGATATTCCGTTCAGAAATATTGTTAGCGAGCGCGGGGCGTGGCAGCATTGCGTGAGCCTTTTTCTTTTGAATAAGCTTAAGACGCTACAGGTGGATGACCCTTTCCGTGTTAAAAGTTCATCGGAGGTCGCGCAATTTGTTAAATGTAATGACGGCATTAAGTATGGTTTTTCCGTTGACGTAGATCTATTCTATTCAATTCCTCAGGACAAGCTTCTCGTTTTCTTAAGGGAATGTATTGAATACAACGACGTGGTCGACTTCCAGAACTCGGCGGGCCTTTCAGTAGACAGCTTTTTAACATTGCTTGAGTTTTATTTAAGTGTGACTTTTATTTTTTACAACGAGCAGCCATATCTGCAACGCCGGGGAGTGTGTATTGGGTCTTGTGTTGCTCCTAATTTGCGCGTCATTTTTTTCTTTTATTGATAGGTCTTTAGAGCAGGTTTTTAATGGGGGGCAGGTTTTAAAAGTTTTTTGGTATGTTGATGATTTTCTAGTGCTTTTAAACAATAAGGGTGACTTTACATCCCCTGCTTTTATTTTAGACGCTTTTAACAACCAAGGCCAAGGGCTTGTTTTTACCCATGAACTTCCTGACGACACAGGCCTGCAGTTCTTAGATTTAAAACTGTCTTTTGAAGTTGGCCACGTCTGCTGGTCCTATCAACCGCGAGCCATGAAGCAATTGCTGCCATACCATTCCGCACACTCTAAAGTGGTGAAGCGAGCAGTTGGTAATCTTTGCTTGGAATCGGCTTTGCGGAAATCGTGCGCACACCAAATGCGGTCTAGTTTTGCAAACCAAGTTGGACGCCTTTTGGCAGCTGGTTTCCCTTTGACGGTCGTCAATGCCATAGCAGAGTCTCTTCTGCAAAAAGTAAAGCTTGGAGCACGAAGGGCAAGCGCAGAAGTCGAACGACAGAAGGTAAGACCAGAGGTTATTCCCTATGTACACAAGGTGTCACAACCTTAAGAAGGTTGCTAACCGTCATGGTATACCTCTGGTTTTCTCTGCGCCCAACAAGCTTTCGAAGCTGTGTTCTCGAGTTTGCTGCAAGAGCAGGCGGGGCTGCCGCACGAGGCATGAGAAGCCCTTTGTTGAGTGCTCCAGAGGGGTTGTTTATGCAATTCCCTTGCACCCTTGTGGGCAGCTCTACATTGGTCAAACTGAGCGTTGTGTGAATGACCGTCTAAGGGAACACGCGCAAAAACTAAAGAAAAAAGAGGATAAGGGCGCACATTTGGTGGCTCATGTTACCGCGTGTGGTTGCGACGCTCGATTTTCAGAGACAACTATTCTTGGCAGGAGCGGCAACGCGTCTTCCAGGCTCGCTCTTGAGGCCTTCTTTATCAAGAAGAATAGAGATAGATGTGTGAGTGAGCCTTCTATCACATTACTGGATGCCGAATTTACCTTCTTGCGCGATCGCCTTTGATGTGCATGTTCCGGCTTCACTACTGCTTGGTAGGCGCATGCGTGACAAGAGGATATATATGTATGCACCATCCTTCCTTTCCAATAAACAGTTGTGAGCAGCGCTTGTCCTTGTCTGTCTCCCTTGTGTTCGTGGTGTTATTTGCGCTAAGCTACTACTTCAAATATGAAGTACAAACCTGCCGCATGACGAGTAACTTCCGGTAAAACTCCGAGCCCGTTACTTCTGGCTGCTACAATCAAGCACCAATTGAAACAAGTGGCTGAGTGATTTGAAGATGCGAGAACCAGTGCAGAAAGATTTACGTGGATGATGTAATCCTAGGGGAAGCAATGTTTTAATGTGCTGTCAAGTTATACAAAAAGGCTAAACAACTGATGAAAGAGGTGACGATAAACTTCTGGTAATGGACAGCCAATGAAGAGAGCCTAAACAAGATGGAGGAAAACGAAAGGGACGACGATCACATAGGGATGCGATCGAAAGGATACACAATGTTCCTTGCCATTTTATGGAAGTACTCAAAAGACGTGCTATCCTTTCCTGTGAACAAGTATGCATCCTTACCTTAATCGAAAGGGCAGTGCTGCGCAGCAGCAGGAAAGATTTAATGCGCTTGGCTTGTCACCTTTTACGATACGCGCAGAGATAGCCCTTCAAAAATTAGAGAAGGGACGACGCGCGAGATGAGCCACTCCTTAAAGCAGAATGCGACAAGTGGAGGGACCCGATTTCTAAAACGAAGGAGCTGCTCGTTTCAGTTCTCCAATACTACGCAAGCAAGGATCAAATAGAACAAGCATACAAGCTGTACGTCGACGGAAGTGCAATAAGCATACGAAGCGGCACTATACTTGGCTGTCATGTAAACCGATGGAACAAAGTCAAGCCTCCCGACAGCGAAAAGCGACGCAGCTCCAATCAAAGAGCCATGTTTCACAAGACTTGAGCTAATGGCAGCGGTGATGGCATCAAGGCTAGGCGTCTAAATAAAAAGTCATTTCACCACAAGAATTGAAGCAGCCTGCTTGACCGACTCAATGATTGTACTGCATTCCATCACAGGGATAAGCAAAGGGGATACATTTGTGAATAGACGCAGAAGCAAGAGGAAACAAACGAGCGAGTCGTGCATTCAAGTTGAAGACAATCTGGGGCATCTACACACACGTGGTGTAAGCGCAAAGACGTTGACGGACTCGAAAAATAGGGTGGCATGTACCCGAATGAGTTACATCTGTGGAGCCGGAAAGAGCAAGCGTAATTCACACGAATGTAGAGGTGGACGATGAACACGAATCACATTATCACACCCGAACAGGAACAAGAGAATAAACTAATCTTGGAAATCAAATTTCTCATACGGGCAGCATCTAACAGCATGTGTTTTCAGGTTCATAGACAACGCAATATCACAAAGGCCGTTTACAGGCCGTTTAATTGCAGAGACATAGCACACGACGAAAGTACTACTCAGGCAGCCAAGTGGAAATGTCGATTCCAGCGCTAAGTAATTTAAAATAAGTGGACAAGAATTGTCACAACAAAGGACTCGCAAGACAAAAGACTTGCACCAAAGCCGATAATCAAAGCCGGCCCGTCATCACATTTCCAAAGGACGGGTATTTCACTGAACCGCGAATATGTCACGTTGATCAAATATTGCTTGGCGGATTTCAAGCAAAGCTAGCGCAAGTGCGGGTTAAGTTGCGAATACTGCAAGGTCGCCAAGATGTGAAAAGTGTTTTAAATAAATGCATAGTCTGCAAGGGGGCGTAACACATCATCAGCCTGGTTACGCCCACTGCAGGGCAAAGGCCTCTCCCGTACTTCAACTACCCCGGTCATGTAATAATTGTGGCCATGTTGTCCCTGCGAACTTCTTAATCTCATCCGCCCACCCGACTTTCTGCCGCTCTCTGCTACGCTTCCCTTCTCTTGGAATCCAGTACGTAACCCTTAATGACCATCGGTTATCTTCCCTTTCTTTTTTTTCCTTCCCTTTTTCTTGATTTCAACTAAGATATCATTAACTCGCGTGTTTTCCCACACCCAACGTGCTCTTTCCTTATCCCTTAACGTTCAATTCAATTCAATTTTATTTCCCAGAAGCACCTGGATGGCTTGCTGGCTAAAAGCTGCTAGAGCAGCTTGACAAAAGGCGCAGGAAGCCGTTACAAGGCATAGCGGACAAGACAAAAAAAAAGAGTTATAATCGCAAGCAATGGAACCAAACCCGATTTCAGTTTGAGAAATCAGTTTTGCAAGATATGCCAAAGATCAGCAAATTAAGTATTGAAATAAAGAAACAAAGTTGAGAACAGGTAACGAAAAGACAACGTTGAAGTTCATTCTCAAATAACAATTTCAAGTGCACTGTACGCAATCAGTAGGCATGAAAACACGAAATAAGAAAACAATACGACTTACAACACGATACATAAGCAATCGCAAACACTGTGTACAAAACAATACACAATAGGCCAGAAACACGGTGTCAAACCTAAAGGTCACTCACAATACGCTGGATCTTTTATTTAGTTACAATTGCACAACATATGTTCAAAGCTGCCTTCTACTATATCCAGCAGTATTTTGGTGCTTATCAAGTGTTAGGGAAACATTGTAAGCCAGTGACTGAAATCTAATTCGTACGAAAATGTGGTATCGCCCACATATCAGTACATCACGTTTTAACAGTTGACCAGTAACGTAACGATGCCGGAGAAGAGAGGTAATTAACGATTTTAGTTGATGAAAAATTAAACCAACAACGTTACACCTATGATTCTTTCCATAGCTCATTGCGTCGTCCTCAATTTAAGTAGAACCCTTTTCGTAAGCCTCCAGGTTTCTGCCCCGTGCGTGAGTACTGGTAAGACACAGCTGTTACATACTTTTCTCTTCAGGGATAATGGCAACCTGCTCTTCATGATCTGAGAATGCCTGCCAAACGCACCCCAGCCCATTCTTATTCTTCTGGTTATTTCAGTCTCATGATCCGGATCCGTGGTCACTTCCTGCCCTAAGTGGATGTATTCCCTTACCACTTCCAGTGCCTCGCTACCTATCGTAAACTGCTGTTCTCTTCCGAGACTGTTAAACATTACTTTAGTTTTCTGCAGATTGATTTTTAGACCCACCCTTCGGCTTTGCCTCTCCAGGTCAGTGAGCATGCATTGCAATTCGTCCCCTGAGTTGCTAAGCAAAGCAATATCAGCGAATCGCGTGTTACTAAGGTATTCTTCATTAACTCTTACCCCCAATTCTTCCCAATCCAGGTCTCTGAATACCTCCTGCAAACACGCTGTGAATAGCATTGGAGAGATCGTATCTCCCTGCCTGACACCTTTATTGGGATTTTGTTGCTTTCTTTATGGAGGACTACGGTGGCTGTGGAGCCGCTATAGATATCTTCCAGTATTTTTACATATGGCTCATCTACACCCTGATTCCGTAATGCCTCCATGACTGCTTAGGTTTCGACTGAATCAAACGCTTTCGTAATCAATGAAAGCTATATATAAGGGTTGGTTATATCCCGCACATTTCTCTATCACCTGAATGATAGTGTGAATATGGTCTTGTATGTAACCTTTGCGAAATCCTGCCTGGTGCTTTGGTTGACAGAATCAGAAACACCTTAGACTTCCATTTGTAATTACCTTAGTAAATACTTTGTAGGCAACGGACAGTAAGCTGATCGGTCTATAATTTTTTAAGTCTGGCGTCCCCTTTCTTATGGATTAGGATTATGTAAGCGTTTTTCCAAGATTCCGGTACGCTCGAAGTCATGAGGCATTGCGTATAGAGGGTGACTAGTTTTTCTAGAGCAATCTGCCCGCCATCCTTCAACAAATCTGCTGTTACCTGATCCTCCCCAGCTGCCTTCCCCCTTTGCATAGCTCCGAAGGCTTTTTTTTTTACTTCTTCCGGCGTTACCTGTGGGATTTCGAATTCCTCTAGACTATTTTCTCTTCCATTATCGTCGTGGGTGCCACTGGTACTGTATAAATCTCTATAGAACTCCTCGGCCACTTGAACTATCTCATCCATATTAATGATATTGCCGGCTTTGTCTCTTAACGCATACATCTGATTCTTGCCAATTCCTAGTTTCTTCATTGCTTTTAGGCTTCCTCCGTATTCATTATCCGCATCTTATTCTGTTCTGCAAAGTCTACTAATAGCTCTCCCCTGCTATTCCTAGTGCATATGCCATATTCCCTCACTGCCTTATCTCCAGCCTGCTTCTTGCCTACCTTGGCATTGAAGTCTCCCATCAGTACAGTGCATTTTGTTTTGACCTGAGCCATCGCCGATTCCACGTCTTCATAGAAGCTTTCGACTGCCTGGTCATCATGACTGGATGCAAGAGCGTACACCTGTACGACCTTCAATGTGTACCTCTTATTAAGGTTCACAACAAGACCTGCCACCCTCTCGTTAATGCTATAGAATTCCTGTACGTTACCAGCTATAGTCTTAATCAGGAATCCGAGTCCTAGCTCTCGCCTCTCCGCTAAGCCCCGGTAACACAGGACGAGCCCGCTTTTTAGCACTGGATATGCTTCATTTGTCCCAACTTCAATGAGCCCTATTATATCCCATTTACTGGCCTCTAATTCCTCCAATAGCACTGCTCGACTCACCTCACTAGATAACGTTCCAGCGTTAAACGTTGCCAGGTTCAGATTCCAATGGCGGCCTGTCCGGATTGGACCGGCCGCCAATCCGACAAGACAGGCCAATTAAATTCTGCCTCCCCTCCCGACAGACAGAGTCAACGAATCGGGGTAATTGCAAGTCACAGGAGCTGACCTCACCGGAAGACTTTATGCGAAAAACAAATACGACATTGTGGAACTATACGTTTTCACCTGCGCGGTAACAAGAGGAGTACACTTGGAGATGACCAATGACATGTCGATATCCAGTTTTTTTTCAAGCTTTCCGGCAATTCACCGCACCACTGGGTATACCTGCCGTAATCTGTTCGTACAACGCCAGTACCTTTACTAAGGCCGAGAAGGAAATGCTTGAAGCTGTTGAGCACGAATGAACGAAGGATTACTGCAGTACCCACCAATGGAAAACAATAGCCTAGTGTGCCCCGTGGAGGTGTGGGAGGGTTTTCGAGTGCCTCACACGAAGCCTGAACACATTGATGCGAAAAATAATCTCAGTGGAGCAGCCACGCACAATTGTAGCAGAAGTTGAAGGAGCGCTCAACAATTGACCGTTAACATACGTGCATGGCGAACCTAATGAGCCTATGCCACTGATACCTGCTAACATAGGCGGACGCCAACAGCTTCAAAGTGGACAAACAAGGCTATACAACGGAGACGTTGAAGAAACACGGCGATGCTGATGCGAACTCGTAAAAGTTAGTGGATGAGATGGCATCGCGAATATCTTAAGTAAATAGGTGCTAATTTTCTGGTGTTAAGACCGGGTCAGGCGTTTTTTCATCATTCATCATTAGTACAGAAGGAGATCCCGGAGTTACAAGAACTGTCAGGGGAACCTCCTATTAGCAATTTAACATCGCACGATTTAATACATTTTGGCAACATAGCAGCGACAGACATCACAGAACACGAAGTTAATGAAAAAATAAACAAATACAAAAAGTTGTTTACAATAATTGAAGTTCAAAACACAAGCAAATGAAACCGATACAGCGTAGGAAAAAATAAATATGTAGTAATTGACACGCTATGGAAACATAGGAATGACATATGTCAAAGGACACGGGGTTAATGTAACAGATAATTAGAAACAAATATATGCTTACAATACGCAAAGTACAAATGTTATATAGACTATGCGACAAAAAATTTGAAATGCTTAAGAAAGGATAAAAAAGAAGACAAAAGATATAGAATAACCAATAAATGAAGGCTGTCGATACAATAGGTAAGTACATTATCATTGAAAACTGGGAAATAGATTTGTACACAATATATACTTATAGTAATGGATCAGTAGCCAGTAGTGTCGTTGGTAAATATTTCTTCGTCTCTCTCCTGAATTTTAATGTTGTGCGGCAGGCTTTAATATGGGGTGGTAGTTTGTTCCAATATTTAATGGAGGTAAAAAGGGAAGTAAACATTCCACAATTAGTGTTTATTCGAGGGAGTAAAAAATTGTTAGAGGGAAATCTCGTATTGTTAGTGTTGGTAAGAGCAGAGTTATTAAATGCATCTAAAATTATTTCACGATTTCGTGTGTGGTATATTAGTAAAACCAATTTGAGCTGGAGCATGTAACGTAATCGAAGTATTTTTAAGGAACTGAAAATTGGTACTGCATGCGACATGTAACTAGAGAAATTATAGATCCTCAAGGCTTGATTTTGTAAATGTTGATGTATTATGTGCGAGCAATATGTGTTTCCCCAAACTAAGATGCAGTATTGCAAGTGACAGTGAATAAATGCGTAATAAAGTGAAGTTCTAACGTATTGTGGAAAATACGAGCGCGTTAGGATTAGTACTCTTATTCCAAAGACATTTTTTTTTTGAGACCATGTCAGCACGCAAGTTAAGTTTAAGTTGGGGGTCAAGTTGGACGCCAAGGAAGACAACTTCATGTGCAGGTGAGAGAACATGAGTTTGTAAGACGAGCGATGGCGCGTTTATGTGTATGAAAAAACATGACTGAGTTTTCGAAGGGTTGATGTTAAGTTTGTTACTTGTGCACCACGCAGATAAGTTGCTTAGGTCAGAATGCAGTCGTTTTATTACAGTACTTATGCATCGAAGAACATATTGGAAAATGTGCCGAATTGAAAGAAGTTACCCTGGTCGCGACGAAATAACAAGGGCTTGTCTAATTCAGAGAGGCAACAAATAATTTCTCGGAACATCTGCGAACATCTTTGAAGGGTGCCTCAAGCATCCCGCCAAAGCCTATCTCATGCAAGTTGGAAGGCGGGAGCCTGTAAAATATCTTCATCAAAGTGCTCGAAGACGAATACAAGAAAGGCTCCTTGCCACGAGCTATAAATAAACCATTCACGTTCGAAGCAGTCACCGGTCTCGATCGTTCTAACATGCGTCATCAACTCGCCGCGATCACCTGAGAGCTAGTCACGGTGTGCGCTGTGTGGAATCTCCCGCTTCTTGGCCCAATACCTCGCTATGGAAAAGTGCCACAGGTATTATTGGTTTGGCAAGTAAATACCCATAATTTATTTAGAGTTTACCACTTCTATCACTCGCCGTGTGAGGCAATGAGCGTCGACCCTTCTCCCGAACAATGAAGCAATGGTGCACAAGCAAACCCCGCATCGCTGTCCTGTGTACTACGTAAACAAGTCGTGTACGCAAGGCAACAAATCACACTAACACGGCGCTGGAGTGCATACGACGTGAAAAAAACAAATCGCCAATTGCCGTCAAAAAACGCAAACAGTAAAGAAACCTTCTCTTGCATCGATTCGAACAGCGCGCGGAAGCCACGTAATTTTTTATGCGCTATTGCGTCCAGTATCAACTACGACATGCGAGCAACTAGCAAAGCGGTAACACGTTGCAGCTCCTACTAAGGGCGCTTGTGCCTGAAGTAGTCCCACCTGCTTTGCTTCGAGTCAAGAGCGGCAGTACTCGGAAAAGCACGAACTAAATATAACAGTGAATAATATTAACAATGAATAATAATAATAATAATAATAATAATAATAATAATAATAATAATAATAATAATAATAATAATAATAATAATAATAATAATAATAATAATAATAGGACATAGCGATAGTACGAATCGTGTTTAAGCGATATTTACCAGTAGTAGCAAACGAAGTTCCCCGTAGCAGAAGGACGCCATGGACGTGGAAATGCAAAGGAGCCAACGCGGTCAGCCACGGTAAGGGGTGCTCAAGGCCATCTCCGGTGGGGGACGTTGGGAGGATGGCAAACGTGGAGCAGCACGCTGGATATCCTTCCGACTCGTGGTCCGCAATCTCGAAAGCGGACCTCGGGATCCTGAAACGACAACAAGATTTTTTTTTAAGCACTCGAGAACACAGATGTACTACTATTCACCTGTACGTGGTACTTACCCGGTGCAGAGCCACAAGGCCGCTCCGACGAGGGAACACGGTAGACCGGGCGCGGTGCGAGTGATGCTCTGGAAAATAGCGAGGACAGTAAGCACACACTGAAAAACAAACAGCAACAACGGCAATGAAACGGGCAGCTTACTGTAGCTGCTGCCCGGCCCAGCTCCGACGAGAACAGCAGGCGACGTCCGGCGTCGAGGTGCTGCGTAGAGCGGGTTAGTGCCTGATAGCTGGCGAGGTAATGTCCGAATGCCGTTTGCTTCCGTCATTCCCACATTTTGCTCGATAGCACGCGCACTCACGCGCGCGGGCTATCTACGTCACGAAATAGTGGGGTCGGGTCGCAAGGCCGTTCGGATGGGTCCATGTCCCTGACGCAGTCGTAAGAGGACGGCTATCAGCTGTTGCCTGCGCAGCGTAAGCTAACCCTCTGTGCCAGCTAAAACCTGAAGCTATACAACGCCACCCCGCAACACGTGGCCCGTCCTCTTCGATTCCGGCACGGAGAAGACCCGTGTGGCCGCAAGCCATGCCCACGAAACCTCGGGCTTACAGCTAAGCAACACTAACTTTACGCAATTTTGTGGTGTAGCTATACAACCCTAGTGAGCGCTAGCTAGTGCAACTGAACAAAGAGTTAACTTCTCTAAGGCATGCGCCACCCTCGCCAGCTAGACCATCTAGAAAAAAATGCACAGAGTGCACACACACAGGCCTTTTGAGCGTTTAGGACGCTCGATGCGAAGCTCGTAGAGACGACGCTCGCCGTGACGAGGGGTTGCCGCGCAGGTCCTGGGGTTAGTGGCCACGCTCAGAGTTCATCCACAGTTCAATAGTCCCGGCGCCGTCGGGGGGTGGAAACGCGCACAAACAAAAGAACGAGTACTCGGCAGGAAAGACTTGCGGCTTATATACGCTGCGCCGGCTCGACCGGAGTGTCGTCGGCGTATAGCGACGTAGTTATGCCGGCTGGCGGTCACTTACACACCGGGAGCTCGAAAGCCGGGCCAGGAATTGCCGAGACAGCAGGTGGGTCAGGCTACAAGTCTCTCGAGGCGTGCCTCACGTCTTGCAGGCCCGGGGCATGAAGCCAGTGCTTCCAGAGTCGGCCGAAGGCGGGAACGTGCGCAGCGTGCAACTTCGAGAAGCGCTGCCACTGTCAGCGCGTAATTACGACCAGCAGGGACTCGAGGTACGGTGAGGCGCAGAAGGCAGCCCAGACGAGGCACGTCGAAGTGGACAGAAAAAGCAAAATGGCGGCCCGAGCCTCCGGATGCTCGCTAAATGCCCGCGACGACTGCGATCCTAAGCTCTTCGGCGCATGCGTTGATACGTTCGGGCCATTTCTTTTCTTCTCTCATTGGTCTAATGACGAACTACGTCACCGGCTCGCTAGCCGCCGCACCGCTGTTATCACCGCGATCGGCGCGAGTGGGGATGGTAAAAAAACAAAGGAACAAAGAGAAGAAAAAAAAGTTGCAGCCTGCGTACAGTTGCCGAACTCGGAATGTTCTAGAAGCTTCCACATGCTTCCACTGTGTTCTTGGACACGGAATGGCGTTAGCGCTGTCGCCGTAGTTTTATCGATATTATAACCCGCCGACGGAACCTTCGCGGTCCGTGGCTCCGTGGTCGCCTTCGCATTCGCGTTGGGCTCCGGCAGCGAGCATGACTTGCAACTCGTGAGCGCGCGTCGCGACATGTTTCGTGTCGTCTGCACGCGTAGTTGCTTGCTCCTGCCGCACCGTTTCTCTTCGAACGAAAAAGAAAATTGAAATTCTAGGCCTTCAATTGCGTGCCCGAACGACACGACATTATTATGAGACGCGTTGTAGCAGGCGCACTAACGGGCTAATTCTAACCACCTGGAGTTCTTTCGCACGCATCTAAACCTATAAGTGCACGAGCGTTTTAGCATTTCGGCCGTTATGGAAGTGCGACTGCCGCGGTTGTGATCGAACTCTCGACCTGGAGCTGAGCAGTGAAACCCCACAGCCACTCGACTTGCCCCGCTTGCGCTTTTTCCGGATACTGGTGTCCCAAAACGCTGGCATCCTGTCTTTGTTGGCAACGTAATAGAGAGGCGCAGAACGAAGAGCTCAGTTAATAGAAAGCCGCTCTTCCTCTACTCTGAATGACTCGGCGAAAAGACATCGCGAAAGATTTGGGACGAGAAAATCACACGCATGAAGATTTCATAACCGCAAGAAATATCACGACAAAATTACTCTATAAAGCACCTAATCACAAATAACACTTTTAAATATATTTCGATTCCTTGTTGAAAACTTCCTTTACCAAAGATTAGTGCATCTGATCCCACCACCTGCTTCCTTCGCGTTGGTATGGTTGATGGTATATAGAGTTAATTTTCTTTACTTCCTAATTTTTTTGCATAACTTTACTTAAATATTGTTTTGTTTTTGCTTTGCGCGGCGACCTCTCAACAGTAGCCTCATTGAGCTATGGCCTTCTCGTGCTAAGCACGAGTTGTCGTCGGGTCGATGTCTGTGGCCAAGGAAGGCAGCTGCTTAGCATGGGTGCCAGTTAAGCGCAGGGTAAAACAACCTTTCACTTTGGGTTCAGAACTGTACGCAAATAATGTAGGTAATCAAGTAGCTGCGTGTCTAATCAACGAAACGTTTAAAGCCATGACAATTTCGATAAATACTGCACGATTCACCGCAAAAAAAGAAAAAAATAATAATTGTCAACACGGGTATGTTTTTTGTTCTTTTTCATAGAGCTCCGAAATGCCATGACACACTTTACATACCGACAAAGTAATTATAGGCACGTTCAATTAGCATTGAATATGGCAGAAGTGCCAAGAAAAAATGTACACTTATGTTTTTTTATCTTATTTCTTTTTTTACACAAGACTGAGACGCAATGAAACATGTTTACAGGGGCATCCACATCTCAGAGGTGTGCGAAGACCATAAGTTTGAATTCTCGCTTTCCCTGGAAGACACGCCGTGAGAACCGCGTAATACCTGCTTAATCGCGTGTCGCCTCGGATAAGTGTAGCAATAATCTAGACCGCAGACGAAACGATGCATCGTTTCGTCATCGCTTCGTCTCTTCTACATGTAGAAGAGATCGTCTGCTCCATGCATAACGTTTTCTTCGGCGGTTCACGTTCAGAAGACCAACGCCATAGTCTCCCGTCTGCCTTTTGCAGGCGGGACAATCAGCTGTTTACCGAAGCTAAGCTCCTGGGAGCCTGGCCTCAACGCTCTTAAACCCAGCAAAGCACGTGAACGCTTCTTCAATATCTGAAGGCAAAAGACAAGTTATTTACAGCAGACATACTGTGCCTCTGGCGCAAGCGGCGGGTTTGAGATCCCATCCTCTCGCTTCCGCTCTCGCTCTCTCACTCCTATATAACCCCCTCCCCCACCATTCCCGCTCATGTTTAGAGCAGCTAACTACATAAACGTCTGTTAAACAAGCCTTTACTGTCTTGCGTTCCTCTCTCTCTCTCTCTCTCAATGCACAGCTCGAGTGAAGGTGGAACTTATTCTCTCCATTCTACAGCGATCTCGTCCGAGTATATATGCAATGGCAACTAGGACTTGGCATTCTTTCCCGATTAACGTTAGTTACTGGTAATGGTAATTATATTGGTTAGACTAATTTCTGTCTCTTTAAAAAAAATGTATTTAGCACATCGGTATGGCTTGAGTACTACGAACCACCGCATTTTATTATATGCGAGAACAAAAATTAGTCATAGAAAGAAAGAAAAAGCGGAGGGGGAGTGGAGGGATCGATCAGGGCTCTGTTGTAGTTCTTACATCTTCCGAATGGCGCTATCTTTTCTTTTTTTGTCCTTCCTTTGCTGTACCTTTATCACCAATATCGGAGGCAGTCTTGGTCAAAAGACTTGAACCCGCTGTGAACGACCGGGGTGCCAACGTCGGCGCGCGCCGCTGCTGGCTTGCGCCGAGGATAAAGAGGGAGAGGGAAGTGTGTCTCTCCCTCTCAAGTGTCGTTTGATAACAGCGCTCGTGAAAAACTAGTGCGGCGAGCGCGGCGCGGCGTGGTGGCGAAGCGGAAGCCACCCGATCGGCTAGCATGCCGTTTGCAGCGTATGCTGGATGAGCGGGCGGGGGTCTCTGGCGACCGCTGTCGAACGCGATCCGCTCATATTTCGCAATTCCGAGTGCCGCAATCATAAGTTAATATTTTTCGGGACCAAATTAAAGGAACAACGCTATGAATATAGCCCTGCGCATGCTCGAACACGGGCACATTGCGAGGATCGTAGCTAAGATCTGGCTTCAGCAGCTGAATGGTATATTAAATAATGTGCCACAATAGCATCTCGTATTTGTAATCATGAATGTCACAAGTAGCAAATTAATCAAGAAAGCATAAGCTTCAGGCTGGCACCTCCATCTCTCGACGAAATCAGAGGGGGAGCATGCCTTCAAAGCATTGAGTGTGGCTTGGTCAGTGGTTGCCCCGAACTATTACAGCGTGTGCATGTGTTCGACTGTAAACTAGCCAACGTGTCTGGTTGAAAGGACGCTACGTATAACCCATTTTTGTTAAACTGCCTGTGAAGCCCCTTCTCGTAGAGACGAACGATACCTCAGTAAACTATATCCACCATTCTTCTTCCAGTGAACCCGTGACGGCGACAGCACCACTGGTGTGACGCCTTCAATATGCGAGAATCCTATAATCTCGTGGCCCTGGTCTGCCTTACGCGATTCAAACGCGTGATTCCCAATGCAAACTAGATCAACTTACACTGGCCTCACGTATGCATGAAAGTGGGCCCGAACGACAATGGGGCATTGTGCGCGAAGATATTAAAAAAAAAAAGGCGAGGTATTGCGCATTTTCCAAGATGCCGAGGTAATGGGTCTAACTCAATCGGCTGCTCAGGCAGGGAAAATTTCTTCCTGCCCCGACAAGTTTTCATAATTTCACTGTGGGTTTAATTAAGGAACTTCAACGCCAAACGCACTCGTGTGGTCGTTGCTTAGTGGAGAAGTGCGGTCAACGTATTTGAGATATTGTAACGGTGGCTACAGGCGCTTTCCGAAGACAACATTTGTAGTCGAAATTACTGCTTCTGGTCTTTTCTAAACGAACGATGATTGAATTGCCCCCATATTACAATAAAACCTGGAACAACGCTAGACTGCACTGAGAGATGTCAGTTTATATTTTATCTTTTGTTTTCATAGCACTCCAAAACACATTCAAGATGTTTGTCTAAAAGCATAATGCGAAGGCTCTCGCCTTTGAATGTGTAGGATAAAGTTGTAATAGGTAATTTCGACGAGTAGGACCATCTTTATAGGGGCGCTATTCTGGACATTCCGCCATTTTCTTCGGTGCGTGACGTAGGCGCGACGCAAACAAAATGGCGCCGGTGGCCCAGTTTTGCTTACGTAACGTGACGCCAACTTGACGTTTTGCCTAAGAAACTGAAATGAAGGCAATGAATGTAGCGTTATCGGTAAAGCAAAACAGTTTTCCTCCGCAGTAAAAATAAAGCAGCTATCTCAAAGCGTATGATTGTTCCGTCGAAAACGCTTCGCGCTTCCATCGTCTGCTGCGTACAAGCCGTCGTCTGCTTCAATAGCTAGGATGCGTGTCCCCGGAAAATGCAATGAGTCATCGTGCCCACGATGCGGCGCCCACGATGCGGCGGTCGGGCAAGGCCTGGCTGTCCCAACGTGGGAGCGGCCCGCAGCGCGCTGAGTCGCGTACCTCAGGACCTTATTACAGTTTCGCATCCATCCATCCATCCATCGCATGTTGGCGCCGATGCCCTTGTTTTCTTACTTGAGACAACATACGCGACCTACCAGTGGTGATGCGCGCACGTTCTAGGCCACGTTATCGCTATTTCGTGAAACGCAAGGGACTCAGCCCGACACGGCTGGCTAAGAAACGGCCGAATATCACCGATAGCGTTGCGGGCGCCAGAGATAACCACTAGCGCGACGCAAGCGCCGGCGCTGCCATCTCTTGTTCATTTCGCTAGTTACTCGCACCGCGGGAGGAAACTTCAAGGCGCCACCTTGCGTACATTTCTTTTTATAAATTAGAAAGAGGCCGTTGTCATAACGTCTGATTGTGCGAAAAGGCATTAATCTCGATTACAATAGAAATGCAGCAGTGAAAAGTGGACAACATTGCTGAAAGTTTGCTATATTCAACCAATATTATTTCGTATAAACGCGTTCTTTTAAAAAACGATGGCCCCAAACACAAATGCCAACACCACCCGAGAGCGATGCAAATACTATGAGCACGCGTTATGAACAAAAGATTTTCGTGGCGCCAAACGACGGGGAAAATGTGGCGATACGCATTCCTCTCGGCTGCCATTGCATATGGCTGCTCATTAGCATAATTCGCGCGGCTCGTCGCAGCAAAAATTATGGCGGAAAATCTCAGCAATGGCGGCCCAGTGCAACGTCACGCATCGTCAAACTGACGATTACGAAACAGCCCTTCCTGTGACGCTCCTCACAAGATATTCCTTCAGCCAATCAGCAAGCTGGCATGGCGCATATCTTGAATCGCCACCACATATTCGCGCAATTGCAGATGCATTGCACTGGCTTCTGCACGCTACCGCTCACATTCTTTTTGAAGCGCTAACATCACAATATATCTGCCAAGGACCAAAAAAATGTATTAGTCCATAAAATTTGCAGCTCCACGTCACGTTTCGTCATCTTGATGAAAACGCAAAATGACATTTCGCAAAACTTCCGTTTCCCGGCAAAAATTTCAAGGCACGTGAGCTCGCCACAGCCAATAAGAGATTAAACATGGCGGATAATGGCGGCTGTGCAGCCGCCATGCGTGTCCAGAATAGAGCCCTAGTATAATGCGCTGCATGAAAGCCGGGCAGTTTTGCCCAAGTGAGCGCATTTACTCACACGAAGCGCCGTACCACAGCGGCCGCAAGGCGACCTCGCAGCTGGCTGATCGAACGACGCACTAGTTCTTCACGAGCGCTGTTACCAAAGGATGCTTGAGAGTACGAGGCAAGCTTCCCTCGCCCTCTTTATCCTCGGCGCGGCGACTGTGGCAGCGCCGCGATAGCGGAGCGCAGCCGCTCCCCGGCCGTTCAAGCGGGTTCAAGTTTTTTAACGCGACAGCGTTAAGGAGCTCGTGTCGCAGAAAAGCCGGTGTCGTCGGTGTCGGCGTCGGCGTCGGTGGCGTTGGCCGTGAGCGATAAATCACAGCAGGCCCTTCATGAATAAAAAACAACTTGCAAGATGGGCTGGGTGGGAATCGAACCAGGGTCTCCGGAGTGTGAGACGGAGGCGCTACCACTGAGCCACGATTTCCATGCTTCAAAGCGGTACAAACGCGCCTCTAGTGAATGCGGTGTTGCCTTAGAAGCGAGCTCTTTTAAGGCTCAGGCGTGCGTCGCTTGCTCAGGCGCACATTTCATTGCCGCGCCGAACGCTGCGTTGCTCGACGCTCACCGCGTCCGATGCGGGGCGCGTAGTCGCTGCGCCGAAGCCCATTGTCTCACATCCCTTGGCGGGTCGACGGGAACGCTGTCGCGTTCCACTCTTGAAGGCGAAGCTTAAGCGTCCTCCAGTTTTTTGACCAAGAATGTACGAATATGTCGATGCCGCGTACGAAGAAAATGCTTCAAGTCCTTATGCTTGTCATGACTTCAGTGACTACTCTCTTCTTTAGTGTGAGATAGAGCTGCTACGGGAATGTTTGTGGGCTCGCGCTAAAGTGTTCATGGAGGTAAAGTTCCCCGCCACACCCTGCTATACTTTGTCTCTTTCCCAAGCTGCTTGCTTACATCATTAAAACTTCTTTCTGGGCGAGTTGGGCCGCTATCTTGTACATGTTCGAAAAGCCGACGTTCGATTTCGCCTCGCGCGATTGTCCAGGCTGCGCCGATATCGCGGCCTAGGCCAATCTAGTCCAATCGCGTGAGGCGAAATCGAACGTCGGCTTTTCGAACGTGTACAAGATAGCGGCCTTGGTTCATATTTGTCATAAAAATTGTAACAGCGCAAACACATGCAACCACAAAGTAACAAGGACGAGACACGAGCGTTTGCTTACACTGCCTGTACAACTAGCATTCCTTTGGGCAAAGGTCGCGCATGATAAGTGCAGCGTCATTAATTAGGGCAGACACATAGCCTCGCAAATTAACAACGCACACTCGAGAGCTACAGCCTTGGTGCGATGGAGGCTGTGATTGTGTCGCGCCAGTCCCGTCGCACCTCATGACACCGCAACCGACGCTTCGAGGGCCGGCGAGGCCTGTCACCCTAGGGGGTCCTGTGGACGCTGCACTTCCTCACCTCGTTATTAGCCCGCGTCATCATCGTCTTATGCTACTATTGCGAATCCCAGCGTACGTTATCTCTACCTTTACGCTCTTAAGACGCGTGATGTAGACTGCAGGCGAGGGAACATTGTGAAGAGAGAGAGAGAAAAAAGTGAAAGTCCAGGCATACAAGAAGGCATAAACGCTATAGAAAACGCGGTGGTATACGCTCTGGTGCATATATACACATATTGGTGCCGACTGAAGCCTTGTGCTGTGTCTATGGCCATTACATGCGAGTAGACCAAAAGACAAACTGCCCTAGTGAAGAGGGGCGGATACCGGGAGCAGATGGCGATGATAAGTTTCGCTCACAAGCGCCACGACTTGAACACCCCGGCGCGACGACTTCGTCGAGCGGAGAAAGCTCTTTGCCACCCTTCTTTCATCCGGTTTTTTGCCCGCGGAGGCTCCTTCTGGGCCGTCAAGCTGCTCTATAATGATCAGCCTGGCTTGCCCCCCCCCCCCGCCCCCCCTCCCGCTAATGTATAGTGCGTCTAACTTACCGATGATTTTATAGAAGGCAAGAGCAAGAGTGTATTAAATGCGGGAGCCCGAAGAAGGCACCTTGGGTCAGTCGCTGCCTCTACCTCCTCTATATGCAAATGGGGAGGGGACAAATAAAGTGAAAACCAAGCAAGCAGCAGCCTCCGTATGGGGATGATGCTACGCGCGTATTACGGAGTGGTCATCGGCGTGAGGATTGTAACCGCTTGTTTATTCGCCTCTCTTCTCAACTAATTTGCTTCGCAGCTTGCGATGAACTGAACGTGTTCCTACTGTCTTTTTTTTTTTTCACGAGTCCAGCAAGGCGACATGATGCATCGTTTCCCAACAGGACCAATCAGAGAGCCGCCGCCGTAGCAGGAGCAACGTTGAGCGTGTGTGTGTGCGCGTTCAATTCCTTAGTATCGCGCGACTACAGACGCTACAAGCAGAGCGCCCATAAGTGATAGAACGCGGGAACGTCACGCTCGCTTACTTACTTTCCGAAACGCAGTGCATCGCATTTGTTCTTGTTGCTCAGACGGTCTCTTCTATCACTTTTTTTTCTGTTCTTTTCTTTCCGATGTCGGTCTTTGCGTTTTCCTCTTCAGGCGACGTTGCGGACGGAACTGCGCGACACCCTTAGCCTCCAATTAGCCACCATCGTCGTATCAGCAACTGGCTCGGTCCGTCCTCCTCCTCGAACTCTTATTTTCTTTTTCAACTCCTTAAGTTCATTTGTGACTCAGCACCCAAAACGAAAATGCTTCACCGTTTCTGCTACCTCTCCATAGTCTTCGGTCAATGGCCCCTTAGTCGATAGTAACTTTATGCGATGCCCTCTTGCTTCACATTGCAAAACACATGCGGTATAGATGGATGGTTATGTCAGTCTAAAGAAAAGCCTGCGATTTCGATCAATTAGCCGATCACGCTATAATTCCAGAGTGATTTGTTTTGTAGTGGCCCACTGAGGGGTGATGGTCCCTGCACGGCAGCTACAAGACCTAGTGGCCGCGGGTCGACAGATGTGTGTAAGTTCTAGTCACACGCTTGAGGATTGTTGTCCAGCCGAATAGTCCCAGCATGGCACGCAGGGAAAAATTTGGGCAGAACTCATCTACGATGAATATCTAAGTATGTTAATAGCTGAAACGCGTCATCTATAAGGCGTGAGCTGCAGCCGGGCTCCTCTTACGCACTTCCATCTGGACAGGCTGCGCCACCTAGCGACGCCGCCACGAAGTCCGCGCTAAGTTCTTTGCATGGCCTCCGAGCTATAGCGTGGCCTCCGAGATTGCGCAAGTGGCACGCAGCTACGTATGAGCCGTGTACACTAAAGCCGGGCTCCTCACTCACGCGTCTCTATGCACTCTTTGCGTCATCTAACATTGCGAATTCCGGCGTGGTCTCGGAGATGCCTGGTGCGCCAGTACGTGCGAAAAAGGGTGAGCTAATCCCTCCTTACCCACAGGCATTTGACATTACACAGGACTGGTACCCCATTTTGTTGAGGCGTTTATCCTTGCCAGCCTTCTAGGGAAATGTATCCCTTTGAAGGACTCCCTGGGAATGTAAACAGCCTGTTTTGTTGTGACTAGCTCATATATGTGGCACTGGCGTCATTGTGTCATCGCGTCTCTAAGTATGAGCACATATAGTTTGTTTACGAGGTGATGCTTCTTTGTGACACCCACGAAAGAAATACCATGAATGAAAAAAAAAGGGCATTCGTAGTGTATTCTATAAGCTTCACACTTGCACTTAGCCAATGAAAACATGGCTTCATGAAAAAGGAGTGTGTGTATGCTGGAATGCAAATTGTAGACATTGCAACCATGTCCGAGAGAATAGAACACTGTATCATTCTTTGTAGTGACAAATATTATTTTTGAGACACTTCATAAAGAACTGTCAAAAAAGAACTTCCTCTCACATCTTACATTATCCGTTTCCTTCTTTTCAAAAAGACAATCAGTAACACACCATGTGATTTGTTTATGTTATTAGGACTCTATTCATTATGGAGAAGCCGCATAATCGACGGGCATGCCGATTCACCTTACTTGACATTGTCTGTCTTCCGAGAAGGGGCTGCTCAAGTGCGTAGTGTAGTTCGAACATTTGATCCCCATCCCGAGCGAATTTTGCATCTGCGGACGCCTGCCCTTGTCTTCCCGATTTTTTTTATTTTTTACTTTCATTGGACTGCGTAGCATGCGTGCGTTTGCTTTTCGTGTGCGCCTAAAGGTAATGTAAATAATTGACGCATGATATTACTTATAATTTCATGCAATAAGGAACGCGCTAATGCGGCGGGCTTCACACTGCCGGATGTCGCGATTTCTATTCCGCCCAGCTCTCCCTTTTTTTGTACTTTTAATTTTTGAACAGCTTCGTGAACGAGGTTGGATCCACACTTTTAAAGTGCGGTATTTTCAGGGTCAGCTCTTTTTTTTTTTTTTCAGACTGCACTACCTACGGGATCGACCCACACATTTATTTATACTTCAGTATCTTCGGAATCGGCCCATATTTTTGCGGTACAATCAGATGGCGCTTAAGAAAAAGAAAAAAAACCTCCCCCGACAATGCCAAGAATGCCATTCAAATTAAGGAACTGTGGCTGGACGTGCGAATCCTGTACAAAGCAGGATTGATTCCGTGTAAACACCAGCCGCGGAGTGATAGCGCACAAGCTCGATCGCGTTTTACGTGGCCGCCGCGCACGGCGTCCGGACGCCCGGTAACGAGAGTCCTAACTTATACGGTGGCTGGCTGACTGCGCCGTGTTCTTATCCACGTACAAACACGACGTAGGTGCATCGGGTGCACAGCGTAATGCGTGCATCGGCAAAGACGCCGCCGTTGTGTCGTCTGCTGCACGTGGTACGGCAGACGCCGCTTTGCGTCGGCGAGTGCGCACAACTGGCCGCCAACACGCACGCCGTCGTGCAGGCTCAGTGTTACGCGTTGAGGACGCGTGACGCGTATCGTGGATTGAACATACACACAGGCAGCCGACACACGGACGAGACCTCCAAGAAAGACCGAACGGAGCTGATCGGATTAACGCGATTGGTGCTGGATAAGAGAGGGGAGCGGGATGCTCTCGAATATACGTATCTATCGATGGCGACACCATATTACTTCGCCGGCTTCTCATCTTATGCAGGCATTTGATACGATTAGTTCGATCGTAGAAGACGGCATAGCGCGTGTACAGTCACGATCAATTTGAAGGTGATCGCGCGAGCATCGACTGGCGGGCCTTCCAAGCAGCATAGCGGCCGATTTTGGAACTGCGAAGATAAAAATTGCGCTGCCTTCTTCCCCTATTATGCTCTTCCAGGCTGCAACCATAAGCCCCAAGACCAACTAGCCACATTTTTGTGTTCGTTTCCCTTTCATGGCAATGAACTGTGTGCGTCGCTTCCTCATGCATATCTTGGCTAACAATGACGCCTCTGTACAAAAGCACAAAACGCAATCGAAATGAATTCGCAGGTTATGCCATGAACGGTTACGGGAGTGACAGCTTTTCACGGAGCACCAAAAGAGAGAGAGAGGGGAGCTATCTGATGTTTCCCTCTCGACCGACGGTGATGACGTAACGTGGCGCTGCTCCTAGTTTTGGTCGCCGCTCGAGCGATCACCTTCAAATTGATCGCGACTGTACAAACGAGGGCTCGGTTCTTTAGGCGAGATTTTGAAGGTACCGGCGTCACCAAAGTTTTGAATTTTATACGATTTAAAGCGAAAAGAGACGTTCTTTTTTTTTTGAGATTGGAATTCTTACAATTAAGGCGCAGATCGTTTCAATACTAGTTGTCTATAAAATCTGGTCCCCACTGTTTAAGTAAACTAAATCACTCAGATGGAGTGGTTCCTTGCGTTATTCTATACATTCATAAAACCTAATTAAAAGATACTTTTTGTACAATTAATACTTTTGGGCCCTTGGCCAACAACGGCTTTGCAGAAGAGCGCTTTAAAAGCACTAAAGACTTTTTTTGAAGACAGCGGCATCGTTGGACGTTATTAGTGCTTTCATTGTTCTGTTCATTTCAATGTCACTCTATATATCCATCTGTTTGGGAATTATGTTATGTTGACTGCTCTGTTGTGACTGTATGTGCTAATATATTTACACGATGTATATACCACGTACCCGCTGACTAGACAATGTGTTATTAGGCGTCAGTATCGTTTGTACTTTTGAGACTTTCGACTACATAAGTGTGGAGACATTTGCCATGTATATTGTACATGAGCGAGCGATCTGATCGCGCGACTCCCCGTTCCGTCGCTCAAAGCAATCGCTCGTCGCCGTTGCGCACAAAATCACTCTCATTGGGCTTTAGGGAGTTTCACTGGGCACAGTACAAGTGTAGAGGGACATCTATTGGAGAAGATGCACACCGAATAGGCTGAGATTTGCGAATATTTACTTGATTACAACCGACCGGGTATTATTTGATCATGATTAGTCACTTAATATGAAAAAAAACGTTCGGCAGCATGTTACGCTCCCCAGGATTTCACAGGTCTTAGTGACAACCCGCGTAGCTTTCTATGTTGATGATAATAAATGAGGTCATGAACGCCGACAAAGCTTTGTGCAGTCGGTAGGGACCACATAATGTCATTACGTCTCTGCGAACTAATACATTCGCCGCTCTAACACGTTATAACGTATACGAAGTGGTGCAATCACCATGTCTCGCAAATAAAAAAAAAGAGAGAATAAGCGAGACAAGATAAGTTAAAGCAAGCTCCCTGTGCATGTAATTTATTAGTATAAAGCAAGTATGTAGCACGAAGCTACAAAGGAAACCCGCGCGGGTTTCTCAGAAACAAACCGAAGAAAAATTTGTCCTGATCCTGGTATACTGAGCGATGGAGATAGAAAACATGCCGTCATCTCCGTCATTCCTCCCTATTTTATGGAGAAAAGTAAAAAGAGTTTATGCAGATGACAGTAGAAGAGCAATTCTCAAATAATTGTTGGAAGAGCCTGTGAATTCAACCTAGGCCACCCAGGAGTCTGAGGCGCTGGAAAAGGTATAACCAATCAGCCACGAAGTCAGTTCTCCAGAATTTCTAACACCTGACTCTCTCAAGCTCAGGCGCGGAAACGTGCCAAATATTTGTGCAGAAACACCACTGGAGTTCAATCTATATTTGTCCAGAAATCTGGATGGTCTTCAGGGCTAAGGGCTGCTCTATATAGCCAGCTTGAATGACTCCTTGAAGACCCTTACATTGGTAGCATGCGACGTTCCTTGTACAACAATACAGCCGAGAAAATGAATACAAGCACATCGTAATTACAATGGATGTTGTTACTTACTAAGATAACAGACTTACAATATGAAGCACACCAAATGTTTAGCCTAGTATAAATAAATTCATCGTTTTAGCATACGCACTCTAAATGCACAAAAAGTATCTGTAACTGAAAATAAGCAGTTTGTCTAGGTATGCGTGAGCGTTGTGCCACTTGCTCATCTCCGCGCAGCCCTGTGTCATCATCAGTATTTTCAAACTTGATCCGGCTAGTATAAATCCTTGTCAACACTTATCGCTCGTTATCAACCTTATCGGACTCGATCTGACCCTTATCAACCCTTATCGGTTATTATGAACCTTATCGAAGTCAATCCAATCCGTATCTGTATTTAACAAGCCTATCGGACATGATCCAACCTTTATCAACCCTTATCGGTTCTTACAAACTTTATCAGAATCGCTGCAACCATTATAAGCACTTATAGCTATTTAGCGTCTTATCCATACGCGCTGAACCATTATCAACCGTGATGAAACCCATGTAACCACTCATCACTCCTCATCATCCTTGTAAACTCATTGAGTGCTTATCTGCGTGTCTGCTTATCTGCAGTGAGTGCTCTCAGGTATCGGTGGCATTTCTGTTGATGAAGGAGCACTCCAACGGAATACGCGATCCGCGACCACCGAAGCGCATCGGCAATGTGGCGTGTTTGGCATTAAATTTTCGCATTATTGGAATTTTCCTAATATTTACAATGCTCCAGGTCTACTCTACATGTGATCCTAGAGATGGCTTTTACTCCACCATCACCATATCTTTCAACGAAGCCTTCATAGAAACTGCGCTCTTTTGGCATTTGGTTTGGACCTCCGGTACAACACATTCATGTGGTTCAGAAATATTCTCCTTCTGCAAACGTAGCTGTCTAGCCCAGGATTGATCCTCTAATGCCACATGTTTGATGGTCTCTCGCCACTGATCGAATCACGTCTTGGAGGGGACTACTTAACATATTCGCAAATATATTATACTCCACGTTGAAGAGTGATATGGGGCGATATCCCTCAACTTTCTGCAATTTAGTTTCATCACTGCTTTTTGGTATAAGTACTGTGTGCCTTTGACAGAGGGCGGCGGATAGGTATCCAATTCTGTAAGCATTTTCATACATTTAAGCAGAAAGGGAGCCAATACATAGCAAAAGCACTGTCTTTAGCTAGCGAAGTAATGGTTGCTTCAACTTCTGTGATACATGTGTCTCTTTCAACATCATCACATTCTTCTTGACGGAGCTGTGGCAACAATGAAACATTTTTTTTGTTCGTTTCAGCTTCACTATTAATTACTTTATGACGTTGAAAAATATTGCTATAATAGTAAGCGAACGCTTCTTTTATTCTCGCTTGGTCATTAACAGTCGCTCCGGCATACTCTGTCTCGAGCACTGGCTTCGACAGAACACCTCGGCGCTCATCATCAATCGAACGACTACGAGGCTGTTGCTCCGATACTGACAATCAATTCATATAAAAATCCAGGTTGCGCGGTCTCTGCTAGAGTGTGTAGCAGAAAGTGTAGATCAGGTCGCGATAGTTAGGGTTGATTTGGCAAAAGCATTTGATAAAGTTGGTCACTGCTTCTTGTTTCGTGTGTTAGAGCTCATAAACACTGGGCCTCTTCTTTTCAAAGGCATCACTATCTGTTATGCTAATGGCACAACAAGGGCATCGGTAAGGCAAGGTTGTTCTTTGTCCCCTTTGTTATTCGCTTTGTACTTGGAACCGCGTTGCGCCGCAATTCTGAAGGGGCATACCTTTCATGAGTTCAAATTGTTATCCAATTAGGTCCGAGTACTTGCCTATGCAGATGACATAGCCTTCTTCTGTGCTGACGAAAAAAGTGTAGAGACTGCCCTTGCCATAACGCAACAGTTTTGTTCAGCTTCCGGTGCAGCAGTTAACTTTGAGAGAAGAGTTCAGGGTTTTGGTTCAGTCTATGGTGTACGATGCCAATTCACTTCGCAGGTATTCAGTGGAGGCAGGACTCCAAGTAATTGAGTGTACTCCTCTCTCAATGCCGCAATAGTAATCCTCACTGATCGGCGGAAGTTGCAGATGTACAACATAACGTTAACAATTGGCAGGGGTGGCAGCTGTCCATATGTAGCCGAGCTGGAGCTTGCGATGTGTTCCTAGCATCTTAACTTATGTATGACATGCAGGTATTACACTGCTCGCGGCTTATGTTGCAAGCTTTCCATTGTGTGTTTGCTGCCTATGTATGGAGCTCACATGTTGAGGCCATGCGGCGTGATAACCTTTCGTTCTCTCTTGACAATTGGGGTCTTGGACTGGTTCACCTTCTTTTGTTAAGCAAATTGTCTCCCAGTTACTATTCCTTCTTGATGTAAACAGCCCCTTCTTAAGAGAGATGTTAGAACTTCGATTAATTAATTACCTCCCATAAATAATTGTGTTGTCACCTGTCAGAGATGCATCAACGGCTCCTTGCGGCTTCTTGAAGGAGGTTTTTAAAGGCTTTCACTTTCTAACGGCACGCTTTAGTATAGATTATATTTTCACTGCCTCCCGCAAATAAATTTCGGATGTACTCATATACACATTGTTTCCTGTTCCCCATTACCATGCGCCTTGTTTGGAATGTTGTCACCTAGTTGTACTTAAGCGTGTCCGTCTAATGATCATTCCTCCAGGGATAAAACCCTTTTTCTTAAATTACATTCCGCAACCCTTCCTGTCAAAACCTGGTTGGAAAAAAAGGGGCCGTTTCGTGCCGTTCTCGACAAAGTGTCATTCATGTCCACATGCCGAAACGATTGATCAATGTTTTGTAGACTGTGGGAAGACCGTGTTCTTCTGGGACATTCTCCAAATAAAACAAAGATTTAGATATCAAACCACACACAATTCGTTTCCTACCAATTAAAGATCCCTGTGGCCCACCATATGACATGTTGATGCCACTTGGCCTGCATTGCCTTTGGCCCAGCAGAATGTGCGACAGGCAAGCTGAACCACCCCGAAGAGCTGAGTCGTTGTTTCGGGAATCTGCAGCTTACGTTCGTAGCGTGTACGCTGCACAAGAAACAGCGCCGGACATCCACTCCGGCGCTTTTTCTTATGTACACAAACACATCCAAAAAGTCGGGCAAGCATCCGCAAGCGCTCAATAGAAACATCCAGTCCTTATTGGGCGCTTGCACGTGCTTGCCTGGCTTTTGTGAGTGTGTTTTTCAGCCGGCTTAAAATTCTGTAGCGCTTTCTTTTTCTTGTTTTGCTGAAAATTCTGCCCCATGGTATAACGAAAGAAAAGTGGGTGTTTAGCCCAGTGGGCAAGACACTCGGCTTCTGTGCGTGGCATCGTAGGTTCGAAACTCGCCACCGCCAACGTCTTCCCTCTCGAACTTAATCCGTTTCTTCTCATACATTAATTTCTTCATAGCGATTCGTCCTGTAAGTGACAGACTGATCGACGGGTTTCCTCGTTGGGTATAGTCGTAGAAATGCTTACGCATTTAAAATCCGTCAAACACTTGTCGGCTTTCGGAATCGCGCATGCCACTGAGGCGCCTGCCACATCCAATCGTCGCGTTTGTTGGCTCGAGAATGTTGCCCCGGGCACTTCCTCGAACTGCGCCGTGAATCTTGAGGGCGCTCAATATTTGTGACTCCGCAATGAGGTGGGCGCTAGAGGAAGTAAACCTCGAAAGTTGTTTGATCAAGCAACTCACTTGCACTTGGTGCCATGTACCTATATATGCATGTCTAAGCCCCGTCCGCCTCGACCAGGAAAAACTACGACTTCGTTTAAATTTCTTTTTGAGGTATACGTGAGCCCGCTGTGAGCCAAAGAGGCGTGTGCAGTCTACCTCAAAACGATCGGTGGTGTTGGGAGGGAGGGGGGGGGGGGGGGGGCGTGCAAGACCGCTCGTCCCCCACTAACACACATCGCGCTGTCCTTGGGGCACCAGCTCTGCACACGTGCCTGGGTCATATATATGAGTCGCGTTCGTTGATCATGCCGCCGGGTCGAACAGCTGCGCTTATATTAGCGGCTGCATAATGGGAAAGATCGAGAAATTTGCTAGCGAGCTTCCTTCCTCGATGGATCGTGTATGTTGCTATAAAGTGGCGCGTGCCTAAAGATACGAGCTTGTTTTTCTCTCGTCGACACCGCCGCAAGGTTCCTCGGAATATCGCTGTCCAAAGGGAAGCGCGAGGCCGTGCGGAACCTACGTGACGGGCGCGCGTCTCAACTCTTGCTCGGGGGATTCGCGGCCTCATCAATGCAATACTGTCCGCCGAGCGTCCGTGGCTCTCCGTCAAGAATATAAATAGAGAGATAGTGTGTGTGCGTGTGTGTGTGTGGAGGATGACAAGGAAATGGCAAAGGGTGCTTAACAAGGCTGAGCCCGGTTTGCTACCCTATACTGGGGAAAAATTAGAAAGAAGACGGTGAAGATGAGTAGCGAAATCAGTGCGACCTGGTTAACCCCCCTGTATTTCTACTCATCTTTACTTCACAAAAGTCATTTTAAACAGTTGTCGCCCTTATTTTTGTGTGTGTGGAGTTTTTGCCGCCTTCCAATAAGCATTCTTTGAATACTCTGCATGATTAATGCAAGGAATGTCAATGTACAGCGCATACGGACCGCAGACAAAGTCGGCACAATCCGACTTTTCAGTTGGAGCACGGGAGCACCGGCTGGTATAGAACAAAGCGCCGAAAATTTGGCGTCCTTATACAAAACGAGAATCATGCTTATGTTATCAAAATGCTGCAAACGCTGGTACGGAGACGCATTCGTATTCAACTAACATCACGTCAATTTTTCACGTCATGGAGCGACGATAGGCTGCCCCACGCTGCCGATAATCTTTCGAGCTCTTTCCTGCTTGCGCCGTTAGCTGCCCCTCCCTTTACCCTTTCTTTATAGGATAGCCGATCGGGATCAGTCCTGATTAACTTCCCTGCCTTTTATTTAACTTTATCTCTCTCTCTCTTTTTTTTTATGCACCCAGAGTCTATCGGATGCTTCCAGAAATAGGGCTCCACTACTGCGACATGGCGTGTTTGTGGATGCATATTAGTCTGGACTTTCTACTCCACCGAGCCGAAAAATATGGAAGCAGTACCTGAGCAGGGCGGAGCACGGTCTGTGGAATACGTAACCAACATGACCAAATATAGGTTCAGCCACGTTAAGGTAATGTTCTGAAATAATTGCTGAACAACGGTAAGAACGCACTTGCTGTTTTAGCGAGTCACTCGCCTCAGTCGTTCATCCCACCAGATAACTGTGACTTAGCGGCGAAACTCCATGGATGGAGGAAGCAAACAACGTACGAAGGTACTGCTCGGGTTTGTTGTAACGAGGCTGGCGCCCACTGTTACGATTGACCAGCGGGGGTTGTGACCTAGTCTCTCCTGCCCCGCTGCGACGAATCGCCTCGTGCAGCCAACAGTGCATCCCCTTTGAACAGGCGTACGGCGCCAGTAAGGCGAGACACGTTGGCGGACCGAGTATTGTTTGTCGGTTCACTGTCGCCTTCACGGACCAATGGGAGAAAGAAAACTCCTGGAAAAGGGTGTTCCATATAAGGCGTTTCCTCGTGGACACCGGTAACCGCCATGGTCGTTTGACAAATGCTCCAGCTAACAGGCGTCATCCCATAAACCAAGACGCGCCAGCTTGAGTCAAGCGTGACAACCCCTGTCTTCGATGCCCCACTCCTTTCGGTTTTGTTCAGTGAACAAAGGTGCGGGCGTGAGTGTGTGAACCCTCGCCGACGATACGGGTCCTTCGACGACTTGGAACGCTCCGATTGGACGAAGGTTGAACGGCAGTTTCCCTGGCCTAGGGATCTAGGGAGGACAGAGGGGGTTTAAGCAGACGTTTTTCGGCTCCTTGGTGTACGTCACTTCAGTCATGCTGGAATGATTAGATGCAACGTTGTCAATTCTTCATGTAGATATCGTAAATGAACCCAGTACTCCCGGTTCTCGATGAGAACATGTTCCTACCTTCAACAACGTCCTTAGCGTGGATGAGTCGGACGACGGCATGGGCCAGCTACGCCATTTTACATGCCCGACCCCAACTCTTACAGCACATAATGCGGTCATTTAGCTACGATATCTACTCAGTACGACTCCCATCAGATCACCGGCCACAGGGAAACAAATTATCGATAGGAAAACCTGGGAATGCTAAATGGCCTGACCATGGCCGCGCCGGAGAGGCAGCAAGGTAATGAAGGCAGACTGCGAGCTCCTTTTTCCTCCGCAACTCTCCCCCACCGTATGTTATGGCGAGCGGAAAGGCGTTCGTGCCACGGGCAAGACGCACGCCGCAGCCTCAGGCCTCTGCGTCAGCAGTGCCTGGTAATTCATTAGCCGATGAGTGAAACGATGCATCTGTGGCTCAATGCCACAGACCCGTCGTTTCGCTCATCGGCTAATGGATCGCTTAGGACGACGCCCCGCTTTCCTCTAAAAGCTGCTGTATCGCCGTTTCCTGCTCTTTCAATGGCGCAGGACAAACAAAACACGTTTCGTCAACGCGGTATCTCCTGATCGAAATATCAGCTCCATCACGGGCACTTCTACTTACGCTTACACTCTCGTTAGCGCGCCTCCTCGGTTGGAAACCAACGTCATAGGCAGTTGGATGCAGCGCAGAAGATGTGCGACGTTTGAAGCACAGCAGTGGGCTGATAGGCCACAGGTTAGGTATCGTCCGATAATTCTGACGTATTTCCAGCCATGTAGACTCACTGCAATGCGCGCGGATATCGCAGCCACATGAAAAAAAAAGTCATTAAATTATCTGGCTTTACGTGCCAAAACCACGAATTCATTATAAGTCACGCCGTAGTTTGGGACTCCGGACCAATCTTGACCCCCTGTGATTCCTCAACGTGCACTGAATGCACGACACACAAGCGTTTTTAAACGCGAAGCATTTCTTGGCGAACATTTGACACTTTGCTAGTACCTGTTCAGCTAGCCGCCTACGTCGTGGATCTGCCGGCTTTTTACATTTCGCACCCATCAATATGCGACCAACGTGGCCGGGTATCGAACATACGACCTCATGCTTAGCAGTGCAACGCGATAGTCGCTAAAGCCACCGCGGTGATTTCACAGCGCCACGATGCCCTGTCTTCGTGAGCGTCCGAAAGGCCAGACAAGGGCCAGTGTCTTGTCACGTCTGGCGAGTACTCTGTCGAGGTTCCTATACACGCCATCGTGTTTGTCATTACATAGGTGCGATGGAACCAAGTTTATTCACTTTAAGAGGCGAGAACGTACGCAGGAGATAGGTTAGAATAACAAGCTTTGTAGCACCAGTCGCCAAAACATTCTGCAGGTGCTGCTCATAACATCTGTTCGTCCCTTCATGCATCCAACCATCCGTCCATTCGTGCATGCATCCGTCCATGCATACGTCCGTCCGTCCGTCCGTCCATCCATCACTCAATCCATGAATCTGTTGAGCCACGCACCCATTCGTACGTTCGCCCTCCATACATCCACTTATAAAACCTATGTAGTCAAGAATTCGACGGAGTCCCCTCTGCCCACTGGGTCACTGGCAATAGACAAACGCAATGACGTTTCAAGATCCTTGAGGATACTGAAAAGTCATTTTGTTTTGAAAGGCGTCAGTTACTTGCTTCATTCTTAATAATTCGTATTCCGCACACTGCCATCATTACACTTGCCATTGCTTGCTTATAAATAGCATCGTCCCCTTAGCCTGTTCCTCCGCCATTTGCCCACAACGCCTGCAACGACTTCACAAGAAAACCGCGCGCCGCTCCCAACAAGTCGCACCTCTGGGCACGGAGAAGGAGCAGGCAACTTGGACAGTGCGACAGGGTGATGCAGCACTCGAAGGCATTTTGTAAGAAGCCGACCAACATGCGAAGCGTGCTCAGACATACTGCACGTAACTTTGAAAGAGGAAGTATATGTTGAATTTTGGCCTCGTCCGTGCTTCGTGTCCAACGCAAGCAGGTTCCCATCAGGCCGACGCGGTACGGCCGCGCACGTGTGTGCTCGCACACGCGCGAACATTCGAGACACGTGCCGCTCGCGCGTACGCCGCGACAGGGCAAGAGAAAACAAGACATATGTGACGCATCCTTCGTACGCGGATCGTAATTGGTGCACGTCGAATGTGGCGAGCGTTCCTTTATCATTTGCACCATCACGTGCGTCGAGTAGGTGAGTTAGATGTGATGCCAAGTTGATAATTTTCTATCATTCTGCCCTTCCGGTGTCTCTTTCTAGCTTACGTCACTCGGAAACCGCGCTTTGCCAAGGCGAAAGCAGGAGCTAACAATACTTCGCGCCATGCGAAAGTACAGCCATAGGGTTTTGTGCACCTATGCTGATCGTAACTGCCGTTCTGATGAGTAACTAAGAAACGAGAAGAAAGAAGGCAAAATGCACCATCTAGAAGTAATAGATGGTCAGGCAGCCTCATATAAGCAGTTTGTACTTTTATCACACAAAATGTATCCTGTCGGGTCACCTAATTTCGCGAGTTCGCTGAGGCTTCTTCATAGCGCTGATAGCCCCCATCTTTTCATATTTATTCAATTGTAAGGCAGCAGGAGCAATTGCTGCAGTTTTTAGTTATTTCACGAGCTTATATTTCCTCACACTGTCTCGCAGAAGCCGTCCATATCGCCGCTCTACCAGCCTGAAGATGATGGAGTAGTGCTCCGAGTTTTCTTGATTTGCAACCAACTCGTTTCAGATGTTCCTTTAATGTCTATATTAACCTTGCCGAAGCTAATTTCCCATCTCCGCTCTCATACAAGAGAAATTTCGCTCACACGTTTTGCTGTGACCTTTCAGCGGGCTATCAGGAAGTCTTGACGCTGCTGGCCTGGCGTGGGCGTCGACAGATATGGGGCGGCATCCTCGCTTTGTCAAAAAGCCCAAAGATGTTCATTACCGTCATACACATGCCAGCAACGTTCGCCTACCGCCTACACCAGCGGCACCAGTGTAAACGCCCGCCCAACCCCACAACACGCCTACTGGAAATGCCCTTGTTATCCTCTACTCTATAGCTTCACGCCTGTCATTACCACCTGAGAGGAGTGACTCGCCCAACCGCTTCAAGGTGTCGCCTGGGTAGTACTCCAAGCCCTCGCGGACGGTGCCAAGACCATCTTGACGCCTGCCTAGAAGGCTCACGACGGCCGCGGCTGACACACCAATATGTGCACTCTGCTACACAGAAAGCCACAAGTGAAATCTTCTCCGCTTTTCAGGGAATACTTTGGTTTTGACGAGGCCCAAGGGTGAATTAACCAAATTAATAACTGCAGCAGCAAAGCTCTATAATTTGAATCCTGATAACGTGAGCATTCCGTCTCTCTCTCTCTCTCTCTCTCTCTCTCTCTCTCTCTCTCTCTCTCTCTCTCTCTCTCTATCAGAAAAAAACAACGGTAATTCCTGAATGTGTCCTAATGCGCGCTCTGATAGCGTGATTAACAGTGGTCGAATAAGGTATGTCACTAAAGTGCGCGCGCGGCATTTGTGA
The DNA here is from genome assembly GCF_038994185.2 of Dermacentor albipictus. Lineage (NCBI taxonomy): Eukaryota > Metazoa > Arthropoda > Arachnida > Ixodida > Ixodidae > Dermacentor > Dermacentor albipictus. The sequence continues at coordinate 145,204,552 of NC_091825.1, read as the reverse complement.
CGACATGCAAGGTCTGTCTGAAAAATATCCGACCTCTCTTTATTTTAGGGAAGACTTCATGGCAGGTTGCGCAGGTTGCGTGAGCTTCACTTGCGTCTGCGGTTGAGCATGGAGCAGCTGTGTTGAGAACTCTCATCTGGTCTGAGTGTGCTTCCGAGTCTGCGGGGAAAAAATATGCAGCGAATTAAACAACGACTCTAAATAAAGTTCTGCGCTAAGCTTCGGGAAAGCTAAACAGCATTTAGAGAGGCTATGGGCGTGAAGCAAACAAAAATGTGGTTCGACTGTCTCAATGAAGTGAAAAACGTATGTGGAAACCGAGGGAGAACGGTAGCGCTAAGCAAAATAACGACTGGACGATGAAACCAGTTGTTACTTTGCTTCGCACTACTGCAGCAACCATGAACCAGTAACCATGACGTACCAACGAGCCCAAACCGCTACCCTTTCAAGTCTGAGGAAAGTGAGCCACGTTTTGTGGAGCCTTCAACAAGTCATAATGTTGCGACTGATGATGAAGTGCACACCTTGATAATGAGATCGTCGGTTAACTCTGGAAATTTTGTAGGAATGTCCGGACATTTAACATACACAATTAAGTGTTCAGAGAGCACAAACGCTAAAAAAAAAACAGGAAAAGAAGTTAATTTTCTCTTCCAGTTCTGGAGGTCAACGACAAAAACTGGACAAAAAAAGGAAAATTACTTGGGGCCCTCTAAATGCTTGCCGTTCCTTCAGGCTGTACATACGGACGCGTTTGATATTGCGATAAGCGTATGTAAAGACCCTGGCAGCATTAGCGCGTAAATCTTCTTTATCGCGCACCTTCGAGTCAGACAGAAAATTAATGCTGCGCTACACGTCGACCGACCCTGAATACTTCCCGCAGCCAGACCAGCGCGTTTGTGGCATGGCAAGAACGAGAAAGCGTTGTTGTTATTGTCCTCAATTAACTGCTGCTGCTGCTATTTGCGCCAGGTCGGCTCAATGCCTTTACAAGAGCGCCTTCTTCCCAATGCAAATGCGGTGAGTCCGCAACCTTCACATAGCAGATTCCGGCGCCTCCACCTCGCCGGATTAGCATAATCACTTCTGCAAGACCGCTGGTATTCCTGGTGGTGGTTTCGCCGGCAGCGCCACACGGTGGCGCAACAGGTTGCTCTCGCATCCAGAAAGATATGATTGTTCGCCTTTCTTGTTTTGAAACTTTTTACAAAGGTGCGCTCATAAGGTGTCAATAGAGATGCGAATACCATATTTAAATGGTGTCTCGAGGAGTAGTTGGGGATGTGGGCAAGGGGAACGGAGCAGGAGTGGCTCCGTAGGAAATTTCCCGCGCGAAACTCGTCAGTCCGATAAGTGTGTGTCTTCGACGTATTGCGCATGGTCGTACTCAGTCCTCATACGTCACCCCCTTGGACCGGTACTTTTCCTGGAACGTCTCTAGTCCTTCGCACTCCCACTCGAGGTCATGATAGACGTGGAGTAAGCTCCCTAGCGCACGCCTACCATTTCACTTGCGGAGATTGACTGCGGGCAGTTGGGGTTTTTGCGCTGGCGTTGCGGCTGCCTAAAGCTACGATGTCGTCCGCCTTGGCGTACCCTGCTCTTGCTTTGGCTATAAGGAGTTGCGCCCCTCGAGATGGCCTTTTGTGAAGAGGGTCATGTGGTACAGGAATCGCAGTCAGGATGTTTCTTCTGTGGCGTTTCTAAGGGCAGCGTCATGGCTCGGCAGGCCCGTGCTGGAAAATGTCAGGGTTGGGGGCCCACAGGTTGGGAGCGGTAATTGAGCGGATCCTCGCTCGTGGCCTGCTCCTCCAAACCGTCGTACAGCGTGTGGGAAAGGTGGTCGTTCGGAACGTTGGAACGCGCTCGATTGCTGGACATCTCGTACGATAGGTAAAAAAGTTTACGCATTTGCGCATCACGCTTTACACGAGTCAAGCTTGCGGCTATCTGATGACACCGCTTCGTCGTCGTCGTCTTCCTTATCTTTTTTATTCCGCTTACTTATGTGCGCTGCAGGAGGACGGTCTCTCCTACCGATCTCGTATCCGCCGAGCACAGAACAGTAAGTATTATTCATAATAACTGGTGATGACGAAAAGTAGTGCTAAGACAAAATTACAGCTAATAAAAAAAACGCACGTAACACACTGCTGCGTCCTATGTCATTTTAGAATCATTTCAATTCGTGCAGCTTGTTTATCATCATCTATTAGCATCTAGCTCACGTTTGCACTTTATTGTAGGCACTAATGAGCCTCAAGTTCCTTTTTTTTTGCAATAAATATCCTCCTTCGTTATCGCTATCGCCGTCTCCGAACTTAGCCTGTTCTGGTGCACATTTTGAAGCGGATATTTTTAGAGACTTCTTCTTATTATTATAGCTATTTTTTTTTCCAACGCGAAAGTGGAGAGATGCAGGTCTTACGCGAGCAAATGCGGTAACGCCGCAGCGCACCCTTATTACTGCAGCCCGGGCGTCCGGGTAGGAATACACCGTGCAATCAGCCAATCGCCCGGCGGGTTGCGCAACTTTCACATCGCGGCGCGGGCACACAGCGCGCGGCGCGTTCTGTCGGTCGGCCGCCGGAGCGAGTCTGCGACCTGGTCGCTCAAGACCGCACGTGCCGCCCCGTACAGAACGTGGCAGTCACGGCTTCGCCCTTGGCCGCCCCTGCAGACTCGCCTCCCCCACGGTGCACGCGCGGAGTCGCCGCCGCCTCGCTCGAGGAGCAGGTCGGCCACGGATGCGACAACACAGCGGCGAGCGCCCGCCGGAGCGAGTAGGTCAATGGCGCGCCCTCCCATCCGCCCACTCCAGGGCCCGCTGCGTCGTACACCGCCACGCCAGTACTGTGCAGCGGGGCGAAAGCCTGGCAGCCGTGCTGAGCCGGTATCCAGCACTCGGAATAAAGCAGTGCATTGTCTGGAGTGCGCTTGCGGGCCCTTCTTACGCGAATGAGCCGAGCCGAGTTATTTTTGGACCGATTCGAACGCGCGGAGCCGTCTTGTGCGCAGGCACTTGCAAATGCTACTACGCCAGGACAGGCTGCCGTCAGTCATACTCGTGACAAGTGCGTCGTTCTCATGGAAAACATCACCGCGCCAACGGGAGCACACTTTTAAGTGCTTCGTAAATGCTGCTGCAAGGGCTTGCGATACTTCTACAGTTATCGTGAGAGTGGTTTTGACGTATATCAAGGTGACCCTGTTCGGCCAATGGGATTCACCCAACAACCTTCATGGTTTTCTTTTAAACGCTTACAAAAAGCACTGGAGACACGTGTTTCACTTCTCTCTCACGCACCTCCATAGACTTGCACTGTTGCTTACTAGCCGCCATGCGACATTCAATATTCCGCGGTGTTTCACGTCGAGCGCATCTCGTGCGATGCGACGCGATGCCAGAGTTTTCCTTTCTTCCTTTCATTTTTTTTTCTTTTTTTGTGTGTGTCGTTCCGCTCTGCTCGCATTTCTTTACACCACACCCGTCGAACCTGACCGACTGCGCGCCGCCGGCACCACCCAAACCGCCGCTGAAAGGAGGAGAAATAGGAGGTCAGTGTACGGCGGGCAACAAACCGCGCAGAGACAGCGCGCAGCAGTCTGCTTCGCCGTCACGCATTCGAGACAGAAGGGAAAGCCGTCTGTCTCTTCTCCACGGTCATTCCTGTCTGCGAGTTCTTTCTCAGTGCGCTTCGTCTATGCGTGCTGTTACGCTAACGCCACGCTACCACACAAGTAGCAGCCCTTCAGCGTTGCCGCAGTCGCTAACGTTACGTTCCTTTTGTCCATCGTTACGACTCCGTGAAGACCGAGTGCCGCCTTGTTCTTCTTTTCTTTTTTTGTTTTTGTTGCCTACGTCGCTGCAATACTACGCAGTGGAGTGACTGCTGCGGCATGCCCCTTGTTCTTAAACTTGTGAGCGCACAATGCGCACCGAAGTCCTGCGCGGTCCCCAGTACAGCCTAGTAGGACCGTACGTGCGTTTGCGTATTCCGTGACGAGCCTGCGATGACCTGCTTGACCTTGTTGCAGCTTTGTGATTAATATGTGTTGTCCTTGTTACACCGTTGCAGGTGCGCCTCAGCCTGAGTGGTACACCATGGACTGCGAAAATCGATGCATCATATGGATATGGTTCAGGCATTCGTCGATAGCGACGACCGGTGCCAGCTGCAACATCACAGAACGAGTTTTGGAACAGCTATTGCTTCAAAAACTACTGCAAAGTATTAGCGACTGCTTATCATGCGCTGTATCAGCAGCCGAATTAAACTTGCGAAAGAACCAGGTGATTGCACACAATCTTTTTTTTGAAAGCCCACGGGCTTATTGAAAAATTTGGAGGACGCTGAAGCTTCGCCTTTGAAGCAGGAGACACACGGTACGATTCGGCGTCCGATCCGACGTGCGGCGCCGCATGCTCCGGCATGCGGCATACGATGATTCGGGACACACGGTGCGTGCATCCGAAAGATTGAGCGGCGCGTTAGCTCCGCCCAGATCCAGCCCTCCAGCTTGACTTCAGAGCCATGTCGAGAAACGCAATATAAACAACTCTGCACAACACTGCGTCGCTTTACGCGAACACTGCCAATAACGTTATACCCCTGCGATTGACAGAACACTTCACGACGGCGCGTCGTCCACTGACGACTCCGCTAACAGCCAGCGATATAGGGCCGGTAGGCCTAGCTAGGCAGACGCCGCGGCCGATGGCGCTTACGATCCAACCCGAGCTCGTCGAAGAGCGCTTATGTTTGCCAAAACAATTAACACTGTACACTTAGGTCGCCCGTAATCAAATACAATTGGTTTACTCGACGCAGTCGTTGCGAAGGGCAAACGTGCAAGCGAAGCGAGCAGCCTCGCTCAGACGGTCGGTGTGTGCTGTCTGCCCGCGAAATGCCCTCGCGTCGTGGCTCCTGATCTCGCCAGTAGCTTAGTCCTAGTGTACTAGGCGTTGCTTTGAATAACAGGCACACGTTCGAGATAATTTTACTGAACTGGTAACTATCTCGTGTCGGAAAGAAACTGCAGCAGGCAAGGAAAAAAAAAACACTGCGAGAAACCGGCCAGCCAGCGCCGCCTCCGTGGAGGGAACGTAACATGCCAGCCGCGCTGTCATTGGCTGCGGCCATACGACGGTGCGGTTGTCGGACGCGTCGGACGATGAAAATCTGCCCGGTTTGTCGCACGCCGGACGTCCGATCCGGCGCTTCGGCACGGCAAAACACCTCGATTCCGGCTGCCGTTCCGGCGCGTCGGACGCCGGATCGGACACCGAATCGGACCGTGTGTCTCCCGCTTAAGAGTGGAACGCGATCGCATTCAAAGATCCCTGACCGCTTCTCACGCTTCCCGTCAACTGGAGCGTTTATCGGGAAACGCTGGTAGGGAACGCTATGCGCGAAGGCGAGCTTCGTGGTAGAAACGCGGCCACCTGCGTGGGCCGCGATGCGATCGAGGCGAGCGCCAGCTGGAGGTACTGCAAGGAACCGGGCGCGCCGCTCCGTGGTCCCCAAGACACACATCGCACCGGCGCTAGCAAATGGCGGACGCCACGGCCGGTCTGTGAACGCGGCGGCCAATTTGTGTGTGTGGTGAGATTTCTTCGAGTTCTCGCGTAACATAATTACGTTTTCTCGCATAGTCAAATTACAATCCGAGAGCTATCGTGTCTGTAGGTTGAGCGTAAGCCGTAGTTTAAGATATTTCCGCGTATTTCAGCTTAAGAAATTCAATTAGAACAGTATATTTCTTGCGTCATATGGAGGGCCTGAGTATGGGTGGTTCGAAAATCTTTCTGCGACACGAGCTTTTTAGCGTTACGGCGTTAAAACCACCTTGATGTATTTCGCTTTAAACGGAAACGTTTTATTTTCTTTAATACCACGACACGCAAGCAAGCACCCCAAAGCTGGCTGTGCTCATCTTATCTAGGTGGTCTACATGATTAGCTTGTCCTTGCGCTGCGTAGTGGCGGGTTGTTGTACCATTTATGCTGTTTTTTGTTGTTTGCTTTTCTTGTTTACCTTGTTGCTTCTGTTTCTCTATATATCCCGGATCGATCCCAATAAAACTCCAATTGCGAGCAAGCACTCGTGGCGTCCTTTTCTTTCTTTGTCCCTTCTGTTAGCGCTGTTTTCTTTACAACCATGAGACACATCCAACTAACCTAATTTCGAGTTCTAATGAATCAGTTAGTCGTCCGCCGAAAGCTAACATAATGTTATTTTTAGACTAATGGAGCAACTGACTGTAGAGGAGGCGATGCTGCAATATGTACCAGCATTTTCTGTGTCACAAAAATAAATAAATAATATCTGGTGCGGCATCGTATCCGCGCTGCAAAACAATGTCAGAAGCACAAAGAAGACAAGGCACACTCGTCGGAAGAATACCCCTCCCCAGTTTTACTTCCTCAAGTTAATTTTCCTGAAGTCCCTATCCGTGCTCGCAACCACCCGATTCTTGAACCATCCCTCATTGTGGATGGATACATGCTATATATTGCATCATCATCATCATCATCATCATCATGTTCATCATCAGTAGCTAACTGGAAGCCCTTGCACGTTTTGCAGTAACGTTTAGACTAGGCAGCATCTGCGGATATCCGCCGTGTCTGCTGCAGAGAGACGTAATGTCCAGACGTACGCAGTATTCATTGGCGTAGAACAGCGCAGGTTTTCGCCTTCAGAGAGGCAGCTACACTGGCTGAAGCAGTGGCCCGCCCTACTGATACTCTGAATAACCACTTCGCCCTCGTCCCACCCCTCCGTCCGGCTTGATTGGTTGTCGCAAGCCCTAGCTTACGCCACGCTGCACGGTTTTAATGAGACGGTGCATCGTTTGGGCGGGCTTTGAGTTTTGGGAGGCAGGGCGTGCCGCGTTTAAAAGCCGCCCTGGGGAGCAGACTAAGAAAGAAAGCCGGAGAGGAAAGCAAATAAAGAAAGAAAGGGCGATGGCCGACCGTGAAACTCGGTCACCGAGTCGTTCGCTCCTTCTTCTTCTTCTTCTTCTTCTTTTTCTTTCTCGCTGCTCTTTCTCTTCGCCATCGTCCTTGCCACTGGTGATGCTGCACGCTCAGACTACACGTTTCGTAACAGCATCAAAGACCGCCGCCGCAACGCGCGTACCCTCCATCTCCCCTGCCCCCCTCCCCCCCCCCCCCCTCCGATGTCCCTTTCCATCCTGTCAGCAGCTGGAATGTGCTCGTGGATGAGGCGAGGGGCAACGGCGCAGACAGCAGCAGTCTGCCTGTAGCTGGTGGTGCAAAGGTGGCCGAGAACCGCTGGTCCCAGTCTTATTGCGCGCCTTCCTCTCGTGCTCCTTTCTTTGTCGCCAGTACTTCTTTATTTGCTCGTTTGTACCTTTGCCTTTCAGCCACCGCTTTATCGGAAGAGCCTGTGGTCGACCCCGTTTCGGTAACTGACGGCCCGTGATCAGACTGCCGAAAGGGCCGGTGACGCCGGTTGCTAAAGTTGGTCGCACGCGCGAAGGCCGCGATCAGGCTTCTTCCTTTTTTTTTTTTTTTTTTTTTGTTACGTAAGCGTCCGAGAGAGCCGGCACGTGGCAGTTCGCGCACGTGTGGGCCGATTAGTGGGGCCGGATTCGCGTCCCTTCAGTAACCAGTGAAAGCGCGCATGCGAGAGAGCATGCCCCATCATTAGAGAAGCGAGTGCTTCTATCCCTCTCTTTATCCCACGGGTAAGAATTTGAGAAAGGGAGATAATTAGGCACAGGACTTTCCCAAAGTGTACGCAGAGGCAGAAACGAATTCTCCTGATTGTGTTGTTATTGGGTGTCAACCAACGATACTTCGGCGGTTACTTGGGCATGCGCCTTATTTATCGCACCTTTCTAATTTATGATTTTGGCGGTTTTATTGCCAAGTCCTCGCTAGTCCGGCTGTTCTCATTGGTACCGTTGATTTATTAAGAAAACAGGCTCAGGGCAGCCATCTCCCGCCTACCTCAGTTCATGTTCCAATCATTATTGCAGCGTTCATCGATGAAACCTTCTTCGGTACCGCCTTGCTTTTATATAATCACCCCACAGTCATCAACTCCGCGCTTTATAGCCCACTTGCTGCTGCTGTCATTGCCGTATTGCTTTACCGTCATGCTTCCCGTGTTCCACCATCCCTTTCGTAAGCAGCTACTATTCATAATCATCCACATAGAAATGGCTCACAGCCATCATCACATTTAAGATATGGTAGGTGAGCAAGCCATCACAAAATGACTTCTTGGACGAGTTGGTGGGGTCTCCTAAACATTATTTACGGGCGCAAAAAGAGACCTGCTTTTTGTATGTCTATTTTCGCGCCCGCAAATAATGTTTGCAAATGATCACACTTAGTAAATTCTGAACAAAGTCTGTATGGCGCCGTACGCATATGTACGTATATACCGTATATACTTCGCAAAAGGTAGGGTATCTTATGTAAGAAGAAAAATTCAGTGTATGTACAGTGCTCACGTATTGAAATAGGACACGGAGCATTTAGTAGAACCCTACATATGTGCAAAGTACGCGAGAGCACCATGTCATGTCACTAGGAATTTGGTCACCAAACGTGACGAGGACTCCGATGTAAGCGTACGCGCCAAAATTATGTCGATGTGACGCGAACTGCAACCGGTTGAAGCGAAAGTATGCGCATTATTTAGCCCTAAATTGACGCGTTTCATTCCGTGAGCACTGTACATGGTGCCTTTCTTTTTTTTTTCAGGTGCACCAAAATTTTTGAAGATTGCCTGTGGCAGATAGCACAATTCTAATCCTTGATCTAAATTACTCGATGAGACGGCCATTACTTCTACGAGAAATCAAAAGTTCAGTTGAATAATCAAAGTAACTACGCTAATTAACTTTTTAATTAATTACCTTACGCCACATATTTCAACCTGCGAATTATAGCCGTTGAGTTCGCACGGCGTATCCACTTGGAACGAATTCTCTGGACAGCACCAGTTCCGAGATATTACTTTTCAAAGTGTCCGACGAAATGCATTGGAGTTCCAGTTACCCAGTTACTTTCTTTAAGAAAACGTTGTTTTATGCATTGAGGCAGAAAAGTAACTGGAACACCAATGCACTTTGAAAGAGAGAGAGAGAAAGAGAGAAAATGATAAAAGAAAGGTAGGGAGGTTAACCAGGACTGAGCCCGGTTGGCTACCCTACACTGGGGAAAGGGAAAGGGGGACGGAAAGATGAAAAGAAGAGAGAGTCCACTGGAGATATCAGTCGGTCACTCAGTCCGAATCACAGGCGCTCACTCAATCCGGTCGCTTTCAAATATCGCAGCAGCGCTTTTGTGGCCTTTTGTAGCTGCGATATGCGAGGCCATGGTCCCAAGATCTTCTTCAAGGTGAACAGCTTCCCATCCAGCTGATTATATTATTATTATTATTATTATTATTATTATTATTATTATTATTATTATTATTATTATTATTATTATTATTATTATTATTATTATTATTATTATTATTATTATTATTATTATTATTATTATTATTATTATTATTATTATATCGCCAATACAGCTGTCCAGAGAGGGAGAGAGATAAAAGGGTGTATAGAAAGATAGGTTAACCATAGGTAGTTCCGGTTGGCTACCCTGCATGAAGAATTCGTTCCAAGTGAATACGTCATGCGAATTCAGCAGCTCTAATTTGTAGATTGAAAAATGTGGCGTAGAGTAATTAACCAATAAGTCAATTAGCGTAACTACGTTAGTTATTCAATCGAGCATTTTGATTTCCGTTAGAGGTACTGGCTGCCTCATCGGGCAATTTAGATCAAGGGAGGGTGGTGGCGGTGGCGGTGGTGGTGGTGGTGAATTGTAGCAACAGGCGGGTTTAACCTGACGATCAAGGCAGGCAATTGCTCCGCCCGAGCATCTCGCACAATACCGCTGAAGAGTTTCACCATATGTCCATCAAACCAGTCTCTCTTAAGAATTCGATGAGGAGACGAAGTTTCTTTTCGTGCTATAACTGATCCCTCGGGAAATATAAGGTGTTGCAGGCGAGCATGCAAAAGGTCCTTTTATTGCAGATTGTTCAGGAGAGTGTCCCTTTCATCTTGGGACCAACTGTGCTATCTGCGGATACGCAATCTTCGAAAGATTTGGTGCAGATCGTTGCTCAGCTCGGACCTTCAGCGCCAACTCTGGGCCGGCCAGCGAGCTGAGGAACCCGCCAAGGGCCAACAAACCTTGGCCGAAACCTAGGCGGGGTCCAGGCCCACCCCACCAAATCGCAGGGCACTCAGTAAAGTCATTTGAATGAATGAATGGAGATAATTTTATAGGTCCTATAAAATTAAATGCTGACACGAAGCTGAGTGACTTCGGAACTTTTGATGAAAACTGCGCGTTTCATCATTGCGCCCGGAGGCAATTTCCGCCGGAGGCTCATTGCACACTTGGCTGCAATGCTGCCCAGTGGCTTGCGTGAGAGAAACCACTGCAATTTGCTGCACGGGTTTGACTGTAGCGTGATTGGTCGTCGCCGGCGAGATGCCGGAGGGTCACGTGCTAGTCCAGGACCACCACTCTACGGTCGCGCTCGTTTCGCAACCGTTTCTAGGAAAGAAAGTCAATTTGGTCGCAGCCTACGCCGAGTGGTTGTACAAGAGTCGCAGCCAAGTATTGACATTTGCTCTTGGAAAGCGGCCTCGGCTAATGCGATCGATCAAGCGCTACTGCTGAACTAACCCTTGCCCTACCCATTGCCTCCTAATAAACTGCAAGTCAAGCAAAAACATTCTATTCCGACTTGAGGAGAGCACAGGGACATATTCGCTTTTCGAGCCGGTTCTTGTTACAGGCGGGTATTTTACTAACGTAAATAACCCATGGTATGTTTAAAATTACAACTTTCAACTTTATGTCAAGATTTTACTATGTTTGTAGAGCCTATGTAGTGTGCTTCTTTAACTTGATTGAGAAAGCTTGTGATTTTTCTTGTTTGTTTATTTACTCGTTTAGTTATCTTCTTGTTTGCTTGTTTGTTTATTTTCTCGTTTGGTTATCTTCTTGCTTGTTTGTTTGTTTATTTTCTCGTTTAGTTATCTTCTTACTTGCTTGCTCATTCGTTAGTTCGTTCGTTCGTTCGTTCGCTCGCTCGCTCGCTCGCTCGCTCGTTCGTTCGTTCGTTCGTTCGTTCGTTCGTTCGTTCGTTCGTTTGTTTGTTTGTTTGTTTGTTTGTTTGCTTGCTTGCTTGCTTGCTTGCTTGCTTGCTTGCTTGCTTGCTTGCTTGCTTGTTTGTTTGTTTGTTTGTTTGTTTGCTTGTTTGTTTTGTTTTGTTTGTTTGTTTGTTTGTTTGTTTGTTTGTTTGTTTGTTTGTTTGTTTGTTTGTTTGTTTGTTTGTTTGTTTGTTTGTTTGTTTGTTTGTTTGTTTGTTTGTTTGTTTGTTTGTTTGTTTGTTTGTTTGTTTTAACTACGATGTTGCGATAGCGGACTCTTCAGGGGCCGAACTTTCTATACCGTCGCAGATAGTAAACAATAAAAAAAAATGACTTACATAGAGTTACACGTGTTTTTTACTTTATATTCGGCATGAATAGTTTAAGAAGTCGCTTCCGAATTAACTTTGCAAATGAATGAAGGTAACGTGCATGTTAATTGACAAGGACTCTCACAGTAACCCAACGAAAGACATCATCCACATCCACACCGCCTCGCGTAATATCAACTCGCCCAATGTTACTACACTCCTGCTGGTCTGGTTTTGACTATAATGACGATGATGACGGCGACGACGACTATGATGATGATGATAATGAAAATGCAAAGAAAAAAACAGAATAATTCGGACGCTCTAGGGGCCTCAATCGAACATACACCACCGCGTTGGCGTCGCGGCTATGGCGTTCCTCTGCCGAGATCGAGGTAGCGGGCTCGACTCCCGTCCGCGGCGACCGCATTTCGAAGGAGGCGAAGTGCAAAAAATACTATTAATAAAAACTTAGAGCGCAAAAAACACGAAGGACGTAGAAAATGAAGCACACACCGCACGCGCTCCCTCACAACTGACGTTTAATCCATCCTTTTGCAAAAAATTCGCTCGTGTACACTTAGATTTAGGTGCACGTTCAAGAACCCCAGGAGGTCAAAATGATTCCGAAGTTCCCCACAACGGCGTGCCTCATAATCATGTCGTAGTTTTGGCACGTAAAACCCCGTGAATAAATCAAACCAATCAATCTGGAGATACTCAGGAAAAAATCCCCTGTGACCTCCACCAAGAACGTGTCAGCAGGGTAAAGGCCTGTGTATCAAGCATACGTCTTTGTCAAAGTAGCTTTTAAGAGCGGTGGCTATGTGTGCATAAATGCATAGAGGATAAGGCAGCGAGCGTGACAACGTAACGTGAAGCGAACGGAAACTTGCCCAGGGCTTCTTACATAACCGTAAGGGCAGGGCTGTTTCTTACTGCGAGGCAGAGGAAATGCCACATAGTCTTGCTGTGTAAGGCCATGCCTTTCGTTTAGCGCTCCGCGTTCTAGGTTTTATTGCGCGTGAAAGTTACAGAAGGCTAATACCTCCGACCTCTTAAGTTCTAATCTACTCTTGAGACAAGGAGAACGCAAGTGAGTTAACTGTGCGGCGAAACGAAGTCGCTGAATATGGAAACCACGTCATATCACCAGAAGGTGAGACCATACTGCAGTGGTCACGTGACCTGCGTCTGTCCCGCGCGAGTGTGTGCGCTGCGAGAGAAGTACATTCACGATTGAATGAGTCGCCGTGACTGAGTCAGAATGAACGGATAGTGAACTCAATCAGTCACAAAACATAGTCAAGTAAAGAAAATTTTGAAACAGAAGCAAGTATATAGCAAATGGGTCAGTGAAAGCGAGTAAACGAACTAGTACTGAACGACACAGTGAGTGAGCGACTGAATGGAACGTGGGTGGGTAGGTGCGCCAATGGGTGAGAGAGTGAGCCAATTGATGAACGAATGAGTGTTTCAGCTTAGAACGACAGAAAGCCGAGCTAGTTGGTAAGGATTCACAATGCAAAGAAGGGGTAAGGCGTGCAGACACAGACACGAGAGAAGAGAAGAACACAACACGTGTTGTCCCCTTCTCTTCACTTGTGTCCATGTCTGCATGCCTTACCCCTTCTCTGCATTGTGAAGTGTTTCAAACTGTGAATAATTCAATCAGTGACTGAGACAGACAAATCAAATCAGGACAGACGAACAGACAGTGTGATCTAGTGAGGGAGACAGACAGAGACAGTGAGTCAGGGATAAAAAAAATAAAAAAGTAAAATAAACATGCGGCCTCTCGGTGCCGCGTGGATGCTCTCAGCGTCTGATTCCTCGGAAGAAAAGGGCGACGGCCGCCAAGCGAGCCCGGAAACGCCTCCGTTTTCATGGCCTCTTCGGTCGAGCGCGCCCCTCTGGGTAAATCTTCCACGCTTCGCGAAACAATCTACATGCGAGGCTAGCCTAGAACCCGCGTCGCATCGGCCTTCGGGTGGTGCACCATTATTATTATTCAGCTTGTCTCGGCGTACGGGTGCTAACAGTGCCGAGCGGCCCGGGTAAGCCAACGAGAGAGAACGCCGCAGACATGCGCGCGCGTGTGACGAGCACCAACCAACGTTGACGTGCGACCGCGCGACGTGGGCACTGAGTTAACTGCTGTCAACCGGCGTGCGTTTAGTGCCACAAAAGCCAGACGGCGAAGGAGACGGGTCGACCTTGTTGTTATGCCACGGGTGTGATCCCCAAGTCGTATACTCACGCACTTGGCGCATGCTCAGTTCGGTCGCACCCAGAAAATTTGAAAGGCCTGCGCAGCGAGAGAGCTCTCGGATGTCAGCTCGACGCCGACCTGCGAAGAATTAACTGCTCCGCAGCTCGGATCTTGGAGAGTCCATAAGTGAAAGGTCAGTCTCGGTAAAGCCTTTTTTTTTTTAATGTGATATCGCCGTACAGGACGCTCGCCGGCATTCGTTCTGTTTATCGAAACGAAATAACACGGGCCGAACGCGGAGTCAGTGTAAGCAAAAACATACTGATACGCCATCGCGTTAGGACCGCTCACGCGTATAGCGTGATGTCCTGGGATTTGAGTTCCTCATGTCTTTGCCTCTGGAAACGGCAGCAGTGTCTCGCGGCCAAGCATTGCTTAATTCATAAACTACCCGTAAGCATAGATCAATTTTCTATATACATATATATATTTTTACCAAAGCTAAACTTCCCGAGTGGAACTGCACACAATCCATGATATGTGCTGCGGGGCAGGAGTTTCGTGTTTATTAAAGGGACTGACAACTGGCCACAATGTTTTGCGAGACGTTGATGGAAATTAAATGGTCGTGACTTTTAGTGATATAATCTAGCACTCCGTTAGAGATTTAAGAAGCAATTATAATTTTAAATTAGTAATAAGAGTCTCAAAACCAGTAAGTGGCGCGAACTGGCGGTGAAGCCTTGGTGCTACGGATGCAGCATATGATATTACCCTAACATAAGTCGGCTGTTATGAAGTACCGCATTACTTACTGCCTAAAATTGTAGTTCGTGTATTATTAGGCTTTTGCGCTTTATTCCATGCCGTATGACGAAGTAAAAGAAAGACAGTCCACGATAACGAACGGCTCTCGCATCCCTCAATGCATCGAGGCGCACATGATTGCTGTTGCAAGAGCGCGACATTATGAGCATGCATTCGAGCTAGAATCCTTTGTTCCAACTAGCTCGGGTCTTCTAGCGATGACATGTTCCGGAAATCAAAAGCGTACGCGGGGATACGGCAACACGCCGAACTGCGTATCACGTGTAAAAGCGTCGCGTCCCTTTAGAGAACTTGGCTTGGCTAAAAAACACCCCTGACTTGCTAATGACCAAAGCTGTTGGACAGGAAACCACGAAAGCGCCTAGCTATTATTGTAGATTTAACCCTTCGGAAAACACGAATCGCAGGAACATCGGCTCGATAAACAAAAGCTCAGAGGAGGACACTTACGCTTCGCCTTTAAGAGTGCAACGCGATAGCATTCAAAGATCCCTGACTGCTTCTCACGCTTCCCAGCAACTGCAGCTTATGTAACCGTAATGTTTACCTATTCACGAAGGCGAGCTTTCTGGTTATCTTTTTTTTCTCCCCCCCCCCCCCCCGGCGGGCGCCGCCGCTGCCGCGGAAAGCCGGAGGCGAGCGCCATCTGGATGGTGATGCAAGGAACCAAGCGGAGTGCGCCGTTCCTGCTAAGACGGACCTCAAACGGCGGCTTTAGAAAGAGCTTGTGCTTGAGTTTCCGCGTAACAGAATCATGTTTTCTCGTGTATTCAGATTTCATTCCGACTCTACCATGTCTGCAGATTGTGCGAAAGTCGAACTTCACGAATCTTCTGACGCATTTCACCTTGAGAAATGCAAATTAGTTGAGTAACGCCTATGCGCCGCGCGGAAGGCCTGCGTGGCTCGGGACGATATTTTTCTAAGGGACCACACCGCCGACGCCGACTCACTGTCGCGTTAAAATAATAGTTTCTCACAGCTATAAGACCGCACTTGTCGTCTGCCTCCCACCAATGCTGGCGTGTAATCGCTATCGCGCGCACCCATCACTATTTCCAGCGCGATTCCAGTGAACGACTACGTCCTCGCTGCAGATGGAAATATTCTGTCAAATATTGTAACAAGGCGTTTCACGCATTGCCAGTGCATCGCTCGACATCCTGAGCGGTAAGCTTTCCATTGCACTAAAAATGAATGGGTACCACAAAAAAAAAATGGTTGTCAGTCCCTTTAAGGCAGCACCTAACTGATTTGGTGTGTGAAGGGCAGACGTCGAATTGACGCGACGTTAGACCAACCATTAGGATGTGTTCGAGGCATGACTAACGGTCCCGTCGGCAGGAAACGTGCTGTAACAAGCTGTTCGAAAAGCGAAGCTTTTCGAACTATATATGTATGTATACTGCCGAATTGCGTAAAGGAGGTGTCATTTGACAAGGGCAAGGGCACGTTGGTAATTCATGACGAAACGAGCACACGGCGAAAAACGGTGCACAGAAAGAAGGGCACACACGGCGCTGACTTCGAACGATGCCTATTGGTGAAGAAAACACTGTATCATATGTACTGTATCTTCAAAGTTACGATGACAGTAATTTTAATAACAACGCTATGCTAGCTACGCAGAATCTGTTTGCACAGGTGGTTCATGCACTTTGTCGGGCGCAATTTCCGCGAGCAATTAGAGTCATCAAACACTTAATGAACAAAAACTTTTTAAAAATTTTCTTGCTATCGCTATTGCTGTGTACGTTTATATTTGAAACGTTATAAGACAATCGTATTTGAAGACAAGTTCCCTTTGCTTGATTCTGCTGGCGCGCTTCTGTCCCCAGATATTTATCACGAAAATTTGCACTCATTCAGCTAATTTCGCATTCAGGGGCTTGGATCTCGGCTCAACGCCAAGCCCCCATTGTCATGTAGCTAAGTGCGCTTGTAATGTCGTTTGCAAGCGGGGCGATAACAGCCAAGCTCTTGCTATCGGCTGGCGGATACTCTGATTTCTTTGATTTCGCTTCATATGTCAACACGTGCGCTTGATCTGCATATATATATATATATATATATATATATATATATATATATATATATATATATATATATATATATATATATATATATATATATATATATATATATATATATATATATATATATATATATATATATATATATATATATATATATATATATATATATATATATATTGCACCAGGCCTCGCGTCACCGTATGGGGTGGGTGAACTTGGTAACGACCCAAACCGTCGTTGTTTGATCGCATGGCCGTTGCGCCTACATGACATTGAAGCAAAGCTCATTATCTTGCTCATGAACAACTCGACGCAAAGAAAAGGCATCTTGCCAGCCAGGCTCGTGCTCGGCATGCTGAAAATAGTGGCGCAGAACGCGCGAACACACCCTTTCGCGTCTGCATGAAGCCGTGCAAAAGGTCTGCGATGACACGAGACCAGGGACTCTTGCTATCAGGAACAATTGTTACACAACGAGAAGCGAAACGTCCTCAATGACCGAAGAGTAGCGGCAATAGTCTCTCGCAGTACAGCACGAAGCCACACGGCAACGAACGTCTGAAATGACAGGAGACCGGCGACAACTGTTCCTTGCTTCGAAATGAGAAGCCGTGCAGCGCAGATCGTCCGCCATGAGCCAAGGAGAGAGATCGTCAGCGATGACCCAAGAACAGCGACGCCACATCAACTCGTGCCACCATCTCACGGATGTCTATTCAGGAAAGGCAGTGAAGTGGACGATGCGTGCATCGCAGCTGAAAACTACAGCTCAAGAGACGTTGGAGTGGCCACCGCGTAGCTCACTCCAAACATGCCCAAACGAGAAAGTTAAAGCTTCCTCGTAAAGATTCATGCAGTTGTCCCATAATGCCATAACACCTGGTCATGGAACCCCGAAGGACGCGGACATGTACTAATCGTTGTGACGGATGACTTAAACGTTGACATACACAAACAAGATTTTATGTGGACCGTCGACTTCACGAGCATGGGTTACAGTTACTTCGTTCTGTCAACACGCCTGAGAACACGTTTCCAACAACGTCCAGGTGCGGTGGTGGGACAGGTGACGTGTTTGCACGAGGTATAAACGCAGTCAAACTTCAGTTTTCCGTTAGATGTTTCACCACTCACAGACCTCTTCTCACTGTTCCAGCTACACCATCTTCCCAATAATATGAATTCACATGGAATCATGCCATGAGACACCTATAGTCGTAAGTCAAATCTGGTATGTCCGTGCGATCACTTGGTGAAAATTCAAACATTGTGCCCACGCAGGTGTTTTTAAACTTTTCTCGACTGCGTTAACGTTTGTAATTGACCGTGAGCTGAACAATCCAATCGTGTGAACATGCATACTATAGCGTATGCTTTCTTAACGCATGGGTAAGCGTTGAATGTGCATATCTGTACGCAGATTTAAAGTACAGTTCATTTTATGTTTATTTACCTAATTCAATGCTTCTTTGATTAAGCGTGTTTCACGTTGCTTCCTCTACGTTTACCTTGCGAAGTAAACATGTCCGAATGATTAAAGATTTCCTTGAAGTGATACTAAACATAAGTATAATACTGCGCAGAATGTTGAAAATAAACGTTTAAAGTTAACCAAATCCGTCTTTGTATAGCATAACATATACAGCCAACACCAATAAAGAAAGCTCCGCTTCGGGTATATTCCAACATATGCCTTGAATCCGCATGCTTTCTTTTTCCTTTTCCTGACGTCACCGTTCCCTCACGGCTTGACGTTGTGTCGAGATCCACGCCCTTGAGTGCGAAACTAGTGGACTGAGGGTCAAATTTTGTTATAAGTGCCTCGAAAGAGGGGCACTCCAGGAGATACAAAGTGAAGCTGTCTTCAATATGATTGTTTTCACGTGTCAAATATAGATATATACGATAACCGCAATAGCAAAAAAATGAATTCAGAAGTTTGTTAATTATTTGTTTGATGACTCTAATTGCTCGCGAGTGGTTATGTACCCAAGCGCGTAACCCACTTGCGCAAGAAGATGTAGCGTAGATAGCATAGCGTTTTATTAAAGTTACCGTTAGTTTCAGTAAAAGCAGGAAGCAAACGAAGGCGTCTTATACAACACCACGGTGGAAATATCACTTGCCAACTGCTGACAGTTCACGAGGCACTCGTGAAATGTTTAGAACTGGTTTAGGTACGTAATCTCACTTGGTGTCAGCGCAACTGACGGGGAACTAAGGCCCAAACTATCAAACTTTCTATTGTGGTCTGCTTTTACAATATCGCGCATCAGCCGCAAGGTGTGCCTTGCCAAGACCTCACAACGCTCAAAGGAGGGCCCACAGCTGAAGGCACGGCAAGGGATTCTCACGTGGTCTTCTTGAACTGTGCTGTGCACGTTATTCTGCTCCCTTAAAGGCTCATTTAGCTCCTGCCAGTTTGTCCTGCATATTTGCTCCCCCAAGTCAGCGGAATCAAGTACACCAGGGCTGTGAAGCAGGGCACAGAGCACGAAACACGTTGCATGTTTCACATAGCACTCTCTACGGCCTGCTTATGAAGCACTCGCAAGCTTGCGAAGTTTTCATAGCGTTTCCCGAGCGGAAAGAAAACAACGGCGATGCCAACACGTTGCACAATCCTTTTCAGCCTGTGCGATACGTGGTGTAAACATGAGAGCGCGGCAAGCTGGTTTTTTTTTTTTTTTCAATGGCGTTTAAGCTGAGCAATTTCACCCCGGCCCTTTAGGGCCATCGGGCAACAAGCACTTGAGAAGTGACTTCATTTCATTGCAACATTGTCGTTGCGTTGTGTTGCAACACATCGTTGCGCTGCAAAATTTCGTTGCATCGCAAGGAAGTTTAAGCACAGGTCGGCCGCTTATCTAGTGCCCGTTACTGGAAGGCCTTAATCTCTGCTGTGGAGGAAAAGCTTCTTAAGCAGATCAAAGGTGGTGAAAATGCTCAGCCACGACGTAAGGCCAGTGGAAAAGAACCAGGTTGCTTCCATAGGAGGAGGAGGAAATAAAGAGAAAAGGGAGGGATGTTAACCAGAGGTGCGACTGGTTGGCTATCCTACTCTGTGGGACGGGAAAGAGGGAAAAGAAAGATATGATAGAGAGAGGGAGAGGAGGGGGAGAAAAGCCGCGGTAAGTTAGCGCACGCACGCGGAGTGCATGCCTGAACGATTCAAAGGCATTCACTAAGGCCTGTCGTCTTTAAGAAAGACAAAAGTGCCTTCACAGCTTTGTGGGCCGACGAGCAACGGGGACGATCTTAAAGTATCACCTGCACAGACAATGGCCGATCGTCCAGTCTTCGGAATGCGATATATAATGTTTGTCTTTCCGACTGAAATCGGTGACAGCGGAACAATAAATGTTCGATGTTCTCCTCCGCGCCGCAGACGTCGCATGCAGCACTGTCGTTCATTCCAATCAAAGTACCTAGTATACACCTTCGTGAAAGCCACTACCAACCACAGCCGGTATAGAGGCGATGTCTCGCGTCCCTGTACAGTACAACCTGTTGTGCCTTATATTTGGGTTGTTCCACTCTATTAAAGAGAGCTTGAGTGCCAGGTGACGAAGCTGCCTTGCAGCGTCTGTCCTGCAAAAAGGAACGTGAACGTCGTGTTGTTCTTATGTGAAGCTCGGGCAGCTTTGTTTGTCTGCTCGATCATTTCCACTGATCCCGCAATGGCCAGGTAGCAACTGGAAAATAATTTCGTGGCCTTCTGTGCTACCATAATTAAGTCACGTATCCCACAGGCTGAAAACGAATGCGCAGCGTGTTGGCATCGCCATTGTTTTCTTTCCGCTCAGGAAACGATTTGCAAACTGCAAAGCCGAATGTTCGTTTTGTATCCTTTCGCAGTGTCGCGAGTTTCCCACGTGTTATGCGTGCAGGGAGGGGTCCACACCCCTGTGTGTCCGGGCGGCAACCGCTTGGGTTTTCCTTGCGGTTTTTGAAGGGCCAGAAGGCCCGCGTGGCGTCGGGCGACGAGTCCCGGTGCGCTCCGTGTGGG